>NC_064858.1:56610854-57283354 GCF_024139225.1 Suncus etruscus | reverse complement strand
CCTCAACAAGCCCAAGTATTACCAAGAGTGATTCTTGAATGGAGAGCTGGGAGTAGCTTCTGAATATTATCTAAAACCTCAGCTTCGGGCCGGAGTGGTAGCGCAGAACAGTAAGGCATCTGCTTTGCAGCGCTAGCCTAGGATGAACCGCGGTTCCATACCCTGGCATCCCATATGGTCCCCCAAGCCAGGAGCAATTTCTGAACGCATAGTCAGGAATAACCCTTGAACATCACTGGGCGTAGCCCACAAAAAACAAAACAAAACAAAAAATAAATAATAATAATAATAATAAAAATAAAACCTCAGCTTCTATCTAAAGCATTATTTGTTTGTTTTTGGTTTTTTTTTTGGGCCACACCCGGCGATGCTCAGGGGTTACTCCTGGCTGTCTGCTCAGAAATAGCTCCTGGCAGGCACGGGGGACCATATGGGACACCGGGATTTGAACCAACCACCTTAGGTCCTGGATCGGCTGCTTGCAAGGCAAACACTGCTGTGCTATCTCTCCGGACCTCTATCTAAAGAATTTTTATGTAAAAAAAAAAAAAAAAAAAAAAAGAATTTTTATGTGTGAAGTTGGAGATTACAAGAATTGTCCCAGAGAATAGATCTGTCTCTTTCAAAACATCTCTAGGTATTTTGCACAATATAGAGCTTGTTAAGGGACAGGTGCTCTCACCTTCACATCCATAGAACCGAGGCAATCTATGAGGAGAGCCACAAAAGGGTCCAGCATTTCTAGAACATGTTCGCTTGAAGATTTGATCTTGGACGTCTTCAGACTCAGGTGCAGCAGCTAAGAGATTGAAGTCAAGAATCCATGTTAATTGCCCATGGGATCAAGTGAATTTGGTACAGGGAGTCTCTTCAGACACACATAAACACATGCAAACCTTCTATTTGAAATGACAAACATTGTTAAGAAGTGGAAAACTGGTATAGTGGAGGGTCTGGATGTATTTACGACATTGACCAAACTCACCAGTTCAGTGTCTGCTTTGATCCCAAACACACATCACAGAAAGGAGAGGACCAGTAGCAAGACAGATGGGGGTCCTTCCCTGATGGCTCTTGGCCCAGATGGCAGGCTCAAGGGAGACCAGATAATAAAAGTCGGGTGCAAAAGAGTTCTGTGGGACACAAATGGAGGAGGGAGGACTACGTAGAAGTGGTCCTGGCACAGGAGTGTGTCACTTCACAGAAGCGCAGGGCCAGTGCAGCTGGAAGGGTAGGGTGGACAGCATAAGGGTAGATGCTAGAGCTCAAGTGCAAGAGGAAGCTGTCTGCTAAGCAAATTGGAAGTTAACTAGTGATCCCAGAAGGAAGTAAAGCTATCAGATTGGTGCTTTCAAAGTTCATCATCTTGGGCCACCAATGCAGTCTGGTTGGGCAGGCAAGTCTTAAATCTAAGAATCCTGGGTTTTTATCCCTGGTTCCACAAAAATGAATAAACAAAAGCTCATCTTTTAAAAAATATTAAAGTAATTTAAAAGAGCTCATGGGCAAAGCTACCATAATAAACCTTAAGTGCACACCATTATTCTGGTATAGTTCTATCACCTAAGGACTGGAAAACGCAATTGGGAGAGGACCAAAGTACCTTATTATTTTGTGTGTGCTACACTTGGTGGTGCTCAAGGGTTCCTCCTGGCTCTGCACTTCGGAATTACTCCTGGTGCTGCTTGAGTATGCCAGGGGTGAAACCTGGTTTGGCCATGTGCAAAGCAAGTGTATACTACCCTCTATGCTATTGCTCTACCCCTCACCCGTGTACCTAAAAAAAAGATTCCACAATCTACTCCTGGTAAGGTCTTTCCTGTGCAGGCCAGATAGGATGAAGAGACACAGACTCACTGTGACTGACCTTTTTCACTTTAAGGTGGGGTGGGAAGGAGGGACATGCATCATATACAAAAAAAGCCCCAAACACAGCAATAACGAAAAGGGCACGGAGCCCACAGAACTATCTTCTGATTCCTAAGGCTAATAACTCTTGATAAGGCAACTGTAAGAAGGCAAGGTAAGAAACAGATTTCGGGTGGGAGTATAATGCAGCAAATACAAATAAAATGTCATGTTGCAATGATGAAAAGAACAAAAGTCACCACTTACCCGAAGCCCAGATTCAATAAATATGTGCATATTGGTCTTGCGACTCACAGCAGCTCTCTGCCCGCCACGCCCTGGAGTTGGCGGGAGGATGAGACAGCTCTGGGGGGGTAGTCGAGGATCTGGCGCAGGGGCTGCTGGGGCTCTGCCAACATGAGAGAGAATGCCAAGGTGAAGACCACATGGTGTGTTTTCAGGGGTGATCGTGGTCCTCTCTAGGAAGGGACACAGTGCTACATACCATGTGACAGTTTCCCCTCCATGAACAATAGGCCTTGTTGAGGGCTATTATGAAACAAAGTCCCTAAGACAACCCCAACAACAGAGATGGGAGATCAACACAGAGTGACATCAAGACAACCTAACAGGGCACAGCTCCCAAGTTTGACTTTCTGCAAAGGCTTCTCCAGAACACAGAAGCAAGATTCCAAGGGAAATATGCTAGTAAGGCACAATATTGTGAGATCCAAATCAATAAGACACAGAAACACTAGTTTAACTCTGTTCTAATTAATGTGTAGAAAAATAGTGTGACTTGGGCAAGGCAAAACTGGCTGTGGTCAGGCTCCTATTTTATTTTATTTTATTTTTTTTGGTTTTTGGATCACACCGGCAGTACTCAGGGGTTATTCCTGGCTCTATGCTCAGAAATCGCTCCTGGCAGGCTCAGGGGACCATATGGGATGCCGGGATTCGAACCACCGACCTTCTGCATGAAAGGCAAATGCTTTATTTCCATGCTATCTCTCCGGCCCCCAGGCTTCTATTTTTGTGAAATCATTAACTGCTTCTTGAGATGGATTACTTGATCGCAACATCACCAAGAGGCATCATCTGACAACTCAGATGCATATTCTCACTCCAGCAACCACTAATAGGGTGAATGAGAAGAGAGTGGCAAGAAATGGGATGGCTGGTTTGCTTTTAGACTTACTTTTCTTTCTCTGTTAACAGGGGGAGGTTCTCGCTGACCAAACCATAACTGAGCAATAGAATGGATTCAGTCGTCATTTCCTGGTTTACAATTAATCCCGCAATGATTCGGCGTAATGTTTCATGAACTTTCCGGGCCAGCTTTAAACTCGTGGTGTTCTGCAAGATCTAAAAGGCAAACAGAAATGTCATGCTGCAGATTTATACGTACTTGTTAGTGTTGATGGTTAATTTAGTTAGAAAAGACAATAATATTTCAAACAAATATCCAAATATATCAGCTTGACCCCAAAGACCACCACTATCTGCAGTGCTGTGTCTGTCTCTGGATTTCTTGCCACTCCCTCTGTCTTAGGGGCCTCTGAGCACAGAGCTGAGGATAGGATATGACAGTCTTAAGACATCAACTTTCTAAATGTGTTCATGTGGGTGAATAAATTACTCAGAATATCAAGAAAATGCAGTCACTGAAAACTGGGATATTCCAGAGAAATAGAGATAAGGGCCAGGCGGACCAGATCAAAAAGAGCCAGGGGTTAGGGCAGAGAAGGACAACTATGACTAAGATAGTTGGAAATGATCACTCTAGACAAGAACTGAGTATTAAAAGAAGATAAAAGAGATAAGCATGGGCCTGAATGATAACAGAATGGGTAGGACCTTTGCTTGTAATGCAGTTGAATTGGGTTTAATCCCTGGTATCTGAGAAAATCCCCTGAGCCTGCCAGGAGTGATTCCTGAGTGAAGAGCCTGCTGGATGTGGCCTAAATCCTCCCTCCAAAGTGATAAGATATTTCTGGAGAGGGAGGGAGGGGAGGAGGGAGAGGGAGGGAGAGAGAGAGAGAGAAAGAGAGAGAGAGAATGAATGAACACAAAAGTCTGTCCTAGTGGCAGATGGAGAAACATCTGTCCTAGTGGTAGATGGGGAAGTATGGGAGGGGAAGATGGGGAATTGTGCATTGGTGATGGGTATTGTATATTGTATGGCTAAAACTCAATCATGAACAATTTTGTATCTGTGAAAATAAATTGTAGATTTAACCCAGTAACCATGGTGTTTAAATAAAATAATTAAAGCAAACACAAACATCTCTGGGATATTTTCATTTCAACAAAGTGTGACCTCCTCCCAGCTCTCCAGAAAACCTTCCCCTCATTTCCTGGCAAGAAAACAGCCCAGCTCCTTGAAGCGCCAAAAGAATAGGATGGCCACCAACTCTTCCCAGGTAGTCTGGTCTGGGCTGAAAACTCTGAGGCCATATCAAAATGGGGGTGAGGGAGAGGACGGGGCGGGGCAGATTCCTTTTTCTGCTTGAAAGACAGCAGTCCAAAGCCAAACCAGATACCCACAATTTAATCTTATCAAACTACCGAGTCACCAAATTTGTACAAGCTCCATAGATCCTGGTCTGTGCAGCTGTGTGATACCTCTAAATTTCTGATTAATGTTACATTAAATCTAAGTAGGACCACAGCAGATTTCAAAGAAATCTACCAAATTCAGTGAGCTTAAACAGTAATATAGAAGGTTCAACTAGCACCAACCACAACCCAGTAACTTTATTAACACAATGGAGAGATATAATAATGATTACAGACTGACCCCTATGGATCTAAGTTTTGATAATTCATTTGCCTTTGTGTTGTAACAAACAATGAGTAAATTTGTGCCTGCAAAAAGGGCAGGCTGGGGTGATGGTGGGAAACTGGTCACAGTGGTGGTGTGACTGGTGTTGGAACATTTAATGCCTGTAACAACTGTACTGTGAACAATTTGGTAAATCATAATGTTAAAATAAAAAGAATTATTTTTAATGCAGTCATTATTCATAGAAAACGAATATAAGGCAGCACATGATGGCCATAATAGTGCCTGTCATAATAGGACCATGACACCCAGCACAGCACTTGAAGCAACACAGCTACTCTCTTGCCCTGGATCTGATTAACTGTAAGTTCCAACCCCCTAGATAGAGGAACTCATTAACAAACATAAAAAAAATCATGGGATCTGTTGAGGTTTCCTCACCCTGAATCCATAACTAATGTTCTTTTTTTTGTTTGTTTTGTTTTTTGGGGGGGGTCACACCCAGCAGCGCTCAGGGTTACTCCTGGCTCTAAGCTCAGAAATCGCCCCTGGCAGGCATGGGGACCCTATGGGATGCCAGGACTCGGACCACTGCCCTTCTGTATAAAAGGCAAATGCCCTACCTCCATGCTATCTCTCCGGCCCCTTAACTAACGGTCTTAAATCCGGCTTGGATCAGACTTTTCAGGACATTTTAAGAATGCAGAGTAATCTAGTACCAAGTAGTTCAAAAGCAGACTTAGAGTATGTCATTAGTAAGTGCCTACTTCTCTAGTTTTAGCATAAAAAATTCACTAAAACCACGAAAAATGTTTTCTGAATTTTTGCCCCTACCACAGGCAGAAACAACAAATGTTAGGAAGTAAACTCCAGTTCCTGACCAGTGGGAAGAAGAGTAGGAACAAAGGAAAGAATGTACACTTTAGATTAGTCACAGGAGCTAATTCCTAACCTTCCTCCTTAACCTTGTCCCCGTCTACATTTCCTTATCTTTATTTATTTTTAATAATTTCTTTAAGCACCATGGTTACAGAAATGGCATAGTTGGGCTTCAGTCTTATCTTCAGAAGGAAATTCCCTGTGTTCCACAGGTTATCATGCAGATTAGAAGACACAGCAAAGCAGTGAGTTTAGAACATGAGCTCAGCAAGTCCAGTTCTCCTTCCAGCAGCCTGGCAGCAGCAGTTGCCTGTCAAGGCCAATTCTTTCTGGGCTGGGAGCACTGGTCCCACTTGACCACATTTCGATGGTGGTAGCCTTTGTTCATGCATCTGATGGTTCCTGCTCTGATGCCTGTATCTAAATGGCCAGGAGAGGATCCCAGCTGAAAGCTTGTGGCCAGGTGTCCTGGGCACCAAGCAGGCTGTCCTAGGAAGGAAGGTCCCATGAGCAGCTCCTTTGTATCCCTACCTCTTTCAAAGGAAGGATCAGCTTCGTCACCTGGTCTTTCCCTATAAACCTGGCCAGGATTTCATAAGAATCGTAACTCTTGCTTCTTCGTGCCTCCATGACTTTTGACAGGATCTGTTTGACCTCCTTCTCCTCAGCAATGGCACCAAACAACTCATGGTTGAAAATCTTTGAAGGAGAAAAGCAAGATGGCAATTACGTACACTCAGTAGTCGATGTCAACATAAGTAGCTACTGGCAAACCTTAGGTGCATGCAGTTAGGAAAACACTTGGGGTTAAATTAAAAGGTGAGATATTCCCTCCACCAGCACCTTTTTTTTTTTTTTTTTTTTTGGTTTTTGGGCCACACCCGGCGGTGCTCAGGGGTTACTCCTGGCCGTCTGCTCAGAAATAGCTCCTGGCAGGCACGGGGGACCATATGGGACACCAGGATTCGAACCAACCACCTTTGGTCCTGGATGGGCTGCTTGCAAGGCAAACGCCGCTGTGCTATCTCTCTGGGCCCCGGCACCCATTTTTTAATGTAGTTTAGGGACCAATTACTATAAGACAAACGTAATAGGGCTACAAATGAGATTCAGTGGTAGAACTCATCCCCAGCCATGTGAGACACTCAGTTTGATCCCTGGCACCACAAAATAAAAATCCCAATATAAGTTATAAGCAAGTTAGTAGCCCTTGTTTGTATATGGCTTTGCTTTTCAGTTCCTATTATTATGGTTGATCTTGATTGAAAATATTATATTATTATACATGAAAAAACTTTGAGATACTAAATTAATATTTTTTTCCTTTTAAAAATTAAAAAAATGAGGGGGGGCAGACCATACCTGGTGGTGCATATAGCTTACTTCTGGATCTGTACTCAGATCACTCCTGGTGTGGATCAGGGCAAGAGCAGGCATTGAACCCAGTAGGCCACATGAAAGGCCAACATCCTGCCTACTGGACTATCCTCCAGCCTCTTTGCTGACAACACATTGTTTAATTATTCTCTTTTTAGTTAATCTTGTTAATTTATTATTGTGCTTAAATTAAAAATCAGACTTCCTATAGGTATGTGAGGAAAAATAGAGCATAAATAGGAGGGAACTATTCAAGGTTTCAGACTTCCAAAATCCTAGAGGGCACTGCACATGTCTCCTCTGAAGGCCAGGCGGACTACCATTCGGAACCCCTGGGAGGTTGTGCTTTTATTTTCTTAGGCCCATATCTGGCAGAGTTCACAGGCTATACTGGCATGTAGCTTAGGGGACTTAAGATTCCCTGTGGCTCAGGGGTCACTTCAGTGCCAAGGATCAAACCTGGATCACCTTCATGCAAAGCCCAAGTACTAGCCTTCGGAACTTTCCCCTCTCTTCCTAAGGTCTATAATAATGGGGGTGGGGTGTTTGTTAAATTAGTATGTATATACGTATGCATATACTAAAATATACATGTACATGTTATATGATCACATCCTACGCAGAGGTGATTATTATAAAATATAGACTTTTCTCTTTTAACAAAAAGTTTGGAGGTCTAGGGATATGACTACTGGTAAAGTGCATGCCTTGCATTTAGGAGACCTGGGTTTGATCCCTGCAGTACAATTGAAAAAGAAAGAGAGGCTGGAGTGATAGCACAGAGATAGGGCATTTGCCTTGCACGTGGACGACAGGGTTAGACCTAGGTTCAATCCCCAGCATCCCATATGGTTCAAGTCTGCAAGGAGCGATTTCTGAGCACAGAACAAGAAATCTGAGCACCACTGAATGTGGTCCATCCCCCCCAAAAATTATAAAAGGAATTTTTATGGGGGCCAGAGAGGTAGCTCAAAGGGATAGAGCAGTGTGTTTGGTAATCCCCATGTTTAATTCCCAGCACTACTCTAAGAACTGTCAGGTATAGCTCCAGCCTGGTAGGGAAGCCCCAAAACACTGACTAACAACAAAATAACAGAGGGCTGGAACAGTTGCCTGGAATGCTGGGAATGGCCTTGTTCCCCCACCCCCAGACCTTTTTTTTTTGTTTTTGTTTTTGGTTTTTGGGTCACACCCGGCAGCGCTCAGGGGTTACTCCTGACTCCATGCTCAGAAATCGGTCCTGGCAGGTCAGGGGACCATATGGTATGCCGGGATTCGAACCAATGACCTTTTGCATGAAAGGCAAACGCCTTACCTCCATGCTATCTCTCCGGCCCCCCACCTCCCCCAGACCTTTTCAGCACTGCTTGAGGCCCCCAAAACAAAATCAAAACAAAGATGAAATTCTCATAATATGTACACTTTAATTATCAAAATCAATAATACTGTAATTCAAAATGAGTGTCTGAGATTTTATGTGGCAGAGCTCAGGGGACAACCTGGGATGCTAAAGATCTAATTCAGATTGGCTGTATGCAAGGCAAGCATCCTACCTGCTCTACCTATTGTTCCAGCCCAATTATTCTTTTTTAAAAGGATTCTTTTGAAACAGTTGACTTTTTTTTTTTTTTTTTGGTTTTTGAGCTACACCCAGCGGTGCTCAGGGGTTACTTACTCCTGGCTGTCTGCTCAGAAATAGCTCCTGGCAGGCACGGGAGACCATACGGGACACCAGGATTCGAACCAACCACCTTTGGTCCTGGATCGGCTGCTTGCAAGGCAAATGCCACTGTGCTATCTCTCCGGGCCCAACAGTTGACATTTTTGTTTATTTTTAAAAGCTATAGCAATACCACCTTTCTTTCTATACTTGAGTCTTACCTTATAAAATTAATTTTTTAGCAGAGCTAAAACCCTAAGTTTCCTGACTATAAGGCACACACATACTTATCAACCTCTACACTAGCCATGAATCTTAACTTTTTGTTTTATTTTGTTTTGGGGCCAAACCCAGGATGCACTCCGGAATCGCTTCTGGCAGTATTAAGACCGACCATATGGGATGCCAGGATGGAACCCAGATTGGCTGTGTGCAAGGCAAAAGTCCTACCCTTTATATAATATTGCTCTGATGAATCTTAACTTTTTAAACCTCTGATAATCTAAAAGAGATAGTATAACATTTTCATTTTTATAGACCAGTCTTTATTTCTCATTTTGTGAACTGATATGTGTCCTTTGTCTACTTAACAGAATTCTGTTCTATAAGTCTTACCTCAATCATTATACTTAAACAAGAGTCCAGATCCCCAACATGCAGCTTGCTGGTGAGACCTTGTAGCAACATGTGGATGGTAAAAGTCAGTACATGGACCTGAAACAAAAAACAGTGAGATGATGAATGGCCAATAAGTTAATGCTGGAGGCAGAAGTGCTGCAAAGGAAGATATGTCCCTCTCCTCATTGTGGAGAGAACCCTAGACAAACCACACTAACAAGCAGCACTGCTGGAAATCACTTAGTACAGAAAACATTCAGAAGTACATTTCAAGCTTAGGACCTATTATTGGAATTAACTCAGCCACTGGCTTATAAGAAAGGCCCAAGAGGTTTAAACTTCCACAGCTGTGAATTCAGGATAAATGTTATGAAATATGATACAAAACCAAAACAAACAAAAACAGTTATGGAGGAAATAAATATGTTTTGCCTTAGATTACTAGCTAAGCTAACATTCCTAAGAGCTAAGTAAGAGTTAGGCCTGGTGCTGATACCCCAGAGTCTGAATCATTTAATCCTCATTCACTAGATCTACTGTGTGGGTCTGATGAGGAAGTTGGGGCACAGAGAAGTCAAATGCCTTTTGCAGGTGATGAGTGGGATCTGAAACCAGATGAAACTTGTTCTGCATTACTAAGCTTTCTAAAACCTTTTCACTACTTTCAGAACTGTGAACAATGGGTGGAGACCTGACCATAAGCTAACAAGACCCACTTGGTGGCTGCACTTTTTTGAGCAGAACTGGGGAATGAACTTCGTGCCTGAACCCTAAAGACAGGTTTTGAAAGAACTTTCCTGTGTACATATTATGATTTTTTTTAAACTACATTGTTTTTTGTTTATGGGTCAAACCCGGCAGTGCTCAGGGGATACTCCTGGCTCTGCACTCAGAAATTGCTCCTGGAAAGTTCAGGGGACCATATGGGATGTCAAGAATAAAACTGGGGTCCGTCCAGGTTTGGCCGTGTGCAAGGCAAATGCCCTAGCCTGTGCTACTGCTCCAGCCCCTCTTTTTTTTTTTTTTTTGGTTTTTGGGCCGCACCCGGCAGTGCTCAGGGGTTACTCCTGGCTGTCTGCTCAGAAATAGCTCCTGAAAGGCACGGGGGACCATATGGGACATCGGGATTTGAACCAACCACCTTTGGTCCTGGATCGGCCGCTTGCAAGGCAAACACCGCTGTGCTATCTCTCCGGGCCCATCCAGCCCCTCTTTTAACTATACTTTATTTTTTGTTTTTTTTTGGGGGGTCACACCCGGCAGCTCTCAGGGGTCACTCCTGGCTCTACACTCAGAAATCGCTCTTGGCAGGTTCAGGGGACCATATGGGATGCTGGGATTCGAACCACAGTCCTTCTGCATGCAAGGCAAACGCCCTAACCCCATGCTATCTCTCCGGCCCTTAACTACATTTTATAAAATTAAAATACTTGCTAAAATTTTACATAAATTTAAAATAAATCCTTTCAGGGAGAATGAAGAATTACACTAAAAGGTTTTGGAAACAACATAATTAATACTAAAAAGCTTACTAGCTCTCATCCCCTTTAAAATTAATTTAACAATTAATGGATGGACTTGAAGAATAAGTGGTTTGAATGAAAAGGGCTCCTCTTTTAAACACCCCCAGGTGCTAAAATGGGAGAACCTCCAAGCCTGAGGTTTACTGAGCAAAGTTGGATCATAGCACAGCAATTATCTCTACAGCGACTGAGCAAGCATGGATACCAATGGGAACACTAATCCCAGAAAAGGCTGAGGTTCCCATCCACCTAGCCTCTTCCATGAACACAACATGTGTACAGGCTCACACCTGGGTTATTGAGGGGTCATTGGGCCTTATGTACTTCCAGTTGCTTTGCAGTCTATTATTGTTCAAATGTTCTGTATCCTGTTCTAATAGTATATAAGACCTATTGCTATTCCTGTTGATATGTGTCACATGTTTGGCATTTTGGATATTTTCATAATTCACAGGTCGTAATATATAGGCAGAGAGGCTGCAGGCAGATGAGATGTGTCTGTCCTGATATGTAACAGACCACATAATTTCACAGGTCTCATATGTCCCACAGGTCAGATGTTTCCCCCTTGCCTTAAATATGTCTGTTCTTTAATGTTTACATTGTGAGACATAAACAATTACAGCCGAAGAGAATTTTATTAATAACTCAGAAAATGCAAAATCTGTTAGCAAGTGATTTGTGATAAAAAAAAAAGAGAGGTTGGGGCCGGTGAGGTGGCACTAGAGGTAAGGTGTCTGCCTTGCAAGTGCTAGCCAAGGAACGGACTGTGGTTCGATCCCCTGGCATCCCATATGGTCCCCCCAAGCCAGGGGCGATTTCTGAGCGCATAGCCAGGAGTAACCCCTGAGCATCAAATGGGTGTGGCCCAAAAAACAACACCCCCCCAAAAAGAGAGGTGATTTGTCTCAAGGTTATAAGGAATCTTATATATATATATATATATAAATCAACTTTAGAGTTATTTAAAAAACCATATCCAGGCTGGAGAGGTATTACAGGGACTAAGGTGCTTGTCCTGTACCCAATGGCCTAGGTTGAAATTCCCAGAACCACATGTGATCCCTCAAGCTCTGCCAAAGGTCATTCCTGAGCACAAAGCTAGGAATAGCCTCTGAGCACCTCTGGAAGGAGAACCCCTAAACAAACAAACAAAAAAATATCACAGAAATTTAAAAAACCATTTTAAAATACTGGTTAGAATATCTTTGCTGGCTACCTCTGTGGATCTATGTTACTGAAAACACACATGAAGTACAAAAGCTGAGTGTTCAAATCTCAATCCTACTTAATAAACAAAGCACATGATGCAAAATACCTGATATCCACGGACAAGGGTGCTCTGTAATTCCTTTAAAATGTACTGGAGGTAATGCACGCCCAGATCCTCTATTATTTTTGCCAGAGTGCTGCGTGCAATGTCTCTGATCTCCTGTGCTCTGTTCTTGAGGAGAGCGCACACTTTCAACAAAATACTAGAAAATGGGAAATTTAAAAACAAAGCAGATGAACAGAAATCAATAAAAACATGAACATCCTTTGACTCTTAAGTGTTTGTGACCCAAATTTCCGACTTAAGCTTTTATTTTTCAAAAATTCCCATTTATTTATTTATTTTGCTTTTTTGGGCCAACTGGGGCAATGTTCAGTGGTTACTCCTGGCAGTGCGTGGGGGGAACATATAGGATGTCAGGAATCAAACGTGGGTTGGCCAGGCATTCGAAAGGCAAATATGCTCCCCAATGTAATTATCACTCTAGCCCAGGGGTCCTCAAACTTTTTAAACAGGGGGGCCAGTTCACTGTCCCTCAGACCATTGGAGGGTCTGACTATAGTAAAAACAAAACTTATGAACGAATTCTTATGCACACTGCATATATCTTATTTTGTAATGAAGAAACAAAACAGATACAAATACAATATGTAGCCCCTCCAAATAAAATTTTAAACCACAGCAAACTACCAAAACTCTTCTTCCTGACAAAAAGAGATTCAAAAGTAAGGAAGAAAGCTTTTTTTGGTTGTTGTTTTTTTTTTTGGGGGGGGGGGGTCACACCCGGCAGTGCTCAGGGGACCATATGGGATGCCGGGATTTGAACCACCGACCTTTTGCATGAAAGGCAAACAAACGCCTTACCTCCATGCTATCCCTCCGGCCCCAAGAAGAAAGTTTTGAGAGTTCCACTGACCTCCCGAATTGGCCGCACCACATACCTTGGCAGATTAGCTTCCAAAACTTCATGTGGGAGGGACTGCATCAGTTTTACCATGGCAAAAGCCAAAGGGACTCGAACCACCTCTTCATCATTCACAATCTTCGATTTTATGAGCTTGTGTTCTTCTTCCCTCTTAGTCTGAAAGGAAGAAAAAGAATCAGGCTATATAGAAATGAAATGGACCAATCAACACTATGACTCTGCATTAGAAAGATCAGGGGTGTTTTGTTTGTTAGATTTTGTAGGGGAGTATACACAGTGATGCTCAGCTTACTCCTGGCTCTGAAATCAAGGATCCCTCCTAGTAATACTCAGGATACCTTATAGGATTCCTGGGGGTCAAACTCAGGTCAGTCATGTGTAAGGCAAGTGAGCTACTTGCTGTACTACTAGTCCATCCCTGAAAGATCAGTCTTTTTGGAGGTACTATGTTCATGTCTAAATGTCATAGTTTTTTGGTTTGTTTGTTTTTGTTTTGGGGTCACACCCAGTGGCACTTAGGGGTTACTCCTGGCTTTGCACTCAGAAGTCACTCCTGGCAGGCTCGGGGAACCAAATGGGATGTTGGGATTTGAACCACCATCTGTTCGAATCAGCTGCATGCAAGGCAAACACCTTACCACTATGCTCTCTCTCCAGCCCTAAATTTCATGTTTTAATACAATTATGCAACTCAGGATAACTCTTAATAATTATAAAATGGGGGCCGGAGAGATAGCACAGCGGTAAGGCGTTTGCCTTCCATGTGGAAGGTCACTGGTTCAAATCCCGGCATCCCATATGGTCCCCCGAGCCTGCCGGGGCGATTTCTGAGCGTAGAGCCAGGAATAACCCCTGAGCATTGCCGGATGTGACCCAAAAACAAAACAAAACAAAACAACAACAACAAATTATAAAATGGAAAACAAACAAAATTATAAAATTGGAATAAGAATTTTCTTTGGCAGCAAGAGACAGAATTCAAAGGGCTGAAGAGCATGGCTGTGAATGCTCAGTGACATGGGTTTGATCCCAAGTACAACACGGTCCCCTTAGCAATGCTGGGAGTAAGTTAAGAAGCTGGCAGTAGCCTCTGAGGCAGGTATGACTCCTAAACAAAAATATTTAAAACATTCACATATGAACAATTTTGTAACCATGGTGCTTAAATAAATTATTATTAAAAAATTATTTCAAAACAAAGCCAAATTTTCAGGATATGAGTTAAGACTATACTTTGTTTTGTCTCTGCTGTAGATTGATTCCTTATCTTCTGCATAAAAGGGATGCATTTTTACCACTGAGCCAACATTCTGGGCCCCAAAACTATTTTGAAGAATATAAACATCACAGAAAATCTATGTCAATTGGGTTTCTTTATGTGTTTAACTAGCACTATTGGTGATTACACATTCAGTGTCTCAAATAAGGTTCGTTAACACCTCTCCCCACCTCCCAATCACCAAGTCAATACATCTAACAAAGTGCCAGTTATATCTGTAAAGAGTTAGCAAGTATTTTTGACTTCATGCTCTCTACTGAAGTTATTCACTGATGCACTTTAAAGCACTTAGATACTATGTAATCAAACTGTGTGTTAATAAAACTTTATTTACAGACACAGGTGGAGAAGATTCTGTCTCCAGGCCACAGTAATGACCCTGGCAGAAGGGGTTCTGGCTCTATGGACATTACTAAGTGTGAGCCTTATTAAGGAGAGAGGAAGTTACATTCTTCGTCAGTGATCAGGAAATAGAAAAGTGAAAGATTAATTGCTAAGAAACTTTTCTGAAAATAGAAGTCTCCTTAGTATGTACTTTGGAAATAGGAAGCATATAGCTTCCTTGAAATAAGAGAAATGAGATAAAGAGAAGAAAGAAGGAAAGGAAAAAAAGAAAAGGAAAGAAGGAAGAAAGGAAGGAAGGAAGGAAGGAAGGAGAGAAAGAAAGAAGAAAGACAGACAGAAAGAAGAAAGAAAGAAAGAAAGAAAGAAAGAAAGAAAGAAAGAAAGAAAGAAAGAAAGAAAGAAAGAAAGAAAGAAAGAAAGAAAGAAAGAAAGAAAGAAAGAAAGAAAGAAAGAAAGAAAGAGAGAGAGAGAGAGGAAGGAAGAAGGAAGGAAGGAAGGAAGGAAGGAAGGAAGGAAGGAAGGAAGGAAGGAAGGAAGGAAGGAAGGAAGGAAGGAAGGAAGGAAGGAAGGAAGAACTTAACAGGTAATATAAACCCCAGATTGGCAGGGCCCTCAAACCCAACTTCCCAGAGAAATGAGTACCCAACAGAATGATTACCGTAGATGTCAGGCACTTGTGAAGTCTGGGCAGGATATCCCCAGTTATCGTGCCTTGGATGTTCTTAATTGTTCTCTCCAGCTCTTCCTTATTCCGAGGAAGGGATGTGATGGGCATTGGGGCAACCTTGGCCTCCTTTGCTGATGTTCCTTCTCTATCAGTGGGCTCCAGGTTTTCTGGCACTTCATTGTCTGACAAACTCTTACATTCATCCCCCTTCTCTTCCTCATTCATTTGTTCTAATTCCATGATTTCGTGCTCTGCTAATTCAATTACTTCTATTGTGTCTATGTTTAGGAAACAACAAAAGTCACCTTAAATCAAATAAGGAGATAGTACAATTAGGTTAAGGAGTCTTTTCCACTAACAATCAATAAAAAAAATTTTTTTAATCACCAAATAAGAATATAAAAGCTGAGGAAAAAAAAAGCAGTGAAAGAAGGGTGTGTGTATGTCTGTGTGTGTGTGCGACAGTTTAGTGTCAACTGAGTGTCTAAATGTCAGAAAATTTGAAAATTATGAAAACACACTTGCAGCCTATAGCAGGTGAATCTTAGTCAAAAAAGTACAGCGGTAGTGTGCTTGCCTGCACAGTGCTGATGCAGGATGGACCTGGGTTTGATCCCTGCATCAGAAATGGTCCCCAAACCAGAAGCTAATTCTGAATGCATAGCCAGAAGTAACCCCTGAGCATCACCAGGTGTGGGCCTCCACCCCTCAAAAAAAGAGAGAATCCTTTGAAAGGATGGTGGAGGAGATTTCTCAAAAAAAAAAAAAAATCTGTATTTGGAAGCCTAGAAACTATACTGGTAGCCAATAGTTCTTATGTAAATTTGTTTCCTATGAGGACAGACTGATAATAGTTGCTGGGGTGAATTGCATGCAAGCTGACCCGAGTTTGATCACCTGCATCACAAATGGTCCCTGAACACCACCAGGAATTATTCCAGAGCACAGAGTTAGGATTAAGTCTTTATTTTATTTTATTTTTTGATTTTTTGGTCACACCCGGCAGCGCTCAGGGGTTACTCCTGGCTCTACGCTCAGAATTTTCTCCTGGCAGGCTTGGGGGACCATATGGGATGCTGGGATTTGAACCACCGACCTTCTGCATGCAAGGCAAACGCCTTACCTCCATGCTATCTCTCTGGCCCCGAGGAGTAAGTCTTGAGCAATGCCAGGTGCAGTCCAAAAATTAAAAATTAAAATAATCCCAAAACAAAATCCATACTACAATGGATGAACAATTAATTCTTCAGGCTTTTATCTAATAGAGATAGATAAGCAAATTATATACTCTAATGTTTCTGTTTATTCCAAGTTTAATATAGAAATACATCTTATTTGACAAGGCAGTACCCAAAAATTACTCCTGACTCTGCACTCAGAAATCACTTCTGAGCAACTGGGAGAGACTGAGGGGACCTATTGCTTTTGTGTGTTTCTCTTCTCTTTTGTCTCCTGAAGCTCTCCTGAGAAGGCAAAGGAAGGCCCAGCAAAAACTGTCTTCTAGAGGTGCCCAGGCAGAAAGGCCAAGAAAGACTGAATGAAAATTGGCTACCAGAGTTGTCCCGGAAGAAAGGTAGCTCCCTTGTCTGTGAAGGTGGAAGGGGTCTGCCCCTGCTGTGAGCTTAGCAAACGGGAGAGATTGAGGGGACCTGTTGCCTTTGAGTGTTTCTCTTTTCTTCTGTCTCCTGAGAAGGCCAAGAAAGGCCCAGCAAAAACAGTCTCCAAGAGGCTCCAAAGCTTCCTTTTGCAGCCACACACTCTTTCTAACTAATGAACCTGACTATAACATGCAAAAAAAAAAAAATCACACTACAAATGTGACAATGGGGAAACCTCGCAGGCAAACACCATGCACAGAGAATGAAGTTGATAGCTCTGATGACCCAAAAAATACCAACCATCTGATTAATCTCTCAGATAAGGAGTTTACATAGAAATATGGAAGATCCTCATGGAAATCAAAGAAAACATAGCTCTAGCTGAACAGAATACAACGATAGAAATTAGAAAACTCTAAACTGAAATAACAGATATGAAAAACATAGTAGCTGAACTGAAAACTTCAATGGAAAGCCTCTCCAACAGGATAACAGCAACCAAGGACAGAAAGGGTGAACTGGAGATGAAATGCAAAACAACTCTATACAATACACTGGAAGAGATTGGAAAAGAACCTTAAGGCAAAAGATCAGACAATGGAAAAAGTACTCAAGGAATGTGAACAGATGAAAATAGAAGTCTTTGATAAACTCAACAGAAACAACATAAGAATCTTTGGAGTTCCAAAGGCCCCAGGAAGGAGATCCCCAGGAAGAATCAACAGTTAAAGACATTATCACAGAGAAACTCCCAGTGACTGCATGTCTGAATAGTACCACTAAAAGAGACCCGAAGGAAAACACCCCAAAAGACATATCCAAGTCACAATGACGAAACCTACAGATAGAGATAGAATACTGAAAGCAGCAAGATCAAAAAGGGAAATTACATTCAAAGAAACATCTTTAAGATTTACAGCAGACATGTCACAAGAAACGCTCAAGGCCAGAAGACAGTGGTGGGATATTGTGACAAGACTGAATGAAATGGATGCCTCACCTAGAATACTGCACCGAGCCTGACTCACGTTCAGGTTTGAAGGGAGGATACATAGCTTTACAGATAAGCAACAGCTCAGAAACTTTACAGATGCAAAACCAGACTTAATGTACCAATTAAGAGACACAGAATAGCTAAATGGATTAAAAAAAAAAAATGAATCCAATCTTCTGCTGCCTACAAGAAATACACCTGAATAGTCAGAACAAAGAGACTCAAAATCAAAGGCTGGAGGCCAGAGAGATAGCATGGAGGTAAGACTTTTGCCTTGCAATCAGAAGGTCTGTGATTAGAATCCTGGCATCCCATATGGTCCCCTGAGCCTGCCAGGAGTGATTTCTGAGTATAGAGCCAGGAGTCTCCTGAGCGCTGCCGGGTGTGACCCAAAAAAACAAAAAAACAGGGGCCGGAGAGATAGCGTGGAGGTAAGGCGTTTGCCTTTCATGCAGGAGGTCATCGGTTCGAATCCCGGCGCCCCATATGGTCCCCTGTGCCTGCCAGGAGCAATTTCTGAGCCTGGAGCCAGAAATAACCCCTGAGCACTGCCGGGTGTGACCCAAAAACCACAAAAAAAAAAAAAAAAAAAAAAACAGAACAAAAACAAGGGACGGGAGAGATAGCATGGAGGTAAGGCGTTTGCCTTTCATGCAGAAGGATGGTGGTTCGAATCCCGGCATCCCATATGGTCCCCTGAGCCTGCCAGGAGCGATTTCTGAGCTTAGAGCCTGGAGTGACTCCTGAGCGCTGGCGGGTGTGACCCAAAAAACAAAAAGCAAAACAAAACAAAAAACAAAAACAAAAAAATAAAATCAAAGGCTGGAGGAAAATCATCCAAGCAAACAACACCCTTAAAAAAGCTGGGGTGGCCATATTAATATCAGACGACACAAACTTTAGACTCAGAAAAGTTCTAAGGGACAAAGATGGACACTTCATACTAATCAAGAGATGTGTGCAACAGGAAGAAATTGCACTGCTAAAAATATATGCACACAATGAGACCAGCAAAATGTCTAATACAATTATTGACAAATTTGAAAGTGGATATCAATAATAATAAAATAATTGTGGGAGACCTCAACACGGCCCTGTCAACACTTGATAGGTCAACCAGACTTAAATCCAACAAATATATACTAACCCTGAAAAGAGAAATGGAAGAAAGAGGCCTAGTAGATATATAAAGGACATTCCACCCCATTACTATTGAGGAAATTAAAACGGTAATCAAATGTTTGCCCAAAAACAAAAGCCCAGGCCCAGATGGATTCTAATGAATTTTTTCAAACCTTTCAAGAGGAACTACTACCAATCCTGGCCAGGCTCTTTCATGAAATTGAAAAAACGGGTACTCTTCCAAATAGCTTTTATGAAGCCATATCACCTTGATACCAAAACAGACAGAGATGCTGCAAAAAAAGAAAATTACAGACCAATATCCCTGATGAACACAGATGCAAAGATCCTCAATAAAATCCTGGTAAATAGGATCCAATGCCTCATCAAGAAGATCATTCACTATGATCAAGTAGGTTTCATCCCAGGAATGCAAGGATGGTTTAACATCCGTATATCTATCAACATAATACAGAACATCAACAACAAGAAAAATAAAAATCACATGATCATATCAATAGATGCAGAGAAAGCACTTGATAAGGTCCAACATCCATTCTTGATAAAGATGGAAATGAAAGGAACATTTCTCAATATAGTAAAGGCCTCTACCACAAGCCAATGGCAAATACCATCCTCAATGAAGAAAAACTAAAAGCCTTTCCTCTAAATTCTGGTACAAGACAGGTCTGTCCACTGCTATTCAACATAGTACTGGAAATACTTGCTGTAGCGATTAGACAAGAAAAAGATATCAAGGGCATCCAGATAGGAAAGGAAAAAGTCAAGCTCCCAGTGTTTGCAGATGACTTGATAGTATACTTAGAAAACCCTAAAGACCCTACCAAATGCTTCCAGAAAGAATAGATTCATATAGCAATGTGGTAGGCTAAAAAATTAACACACAACATTCAATGGCCTTTTTATATACCAATAATGATAGGAAAGAAATGAACATTAAGAAAATAATCCTATCAAAAACTTGGGAAGAAGAAATAAACAGACACTTTGTAAAAGAAGAAATACAAATGGTCAAAAGGCATCACTAATCATCAGGGAGATGCAATGAAAACAACTATGAGGTACCATCTCATGCCACTGAGATTGGTGTACATCACAAAGAATGAGAACAAGCAGTGCTGGCGAGAATGTGGAGAGAAAGAAACTTTTTCATTGCTGGTGGGAATGCCATCTAGTCCAAACTATGGAAAGCAATATGGAGATTCCTCCAAAAACTGGAAAATGAGCTCCCATATGATCCAGCTATACCACTCCTAGGGATATACCTTAGGAACACAAAAATCCAATACAAAAATCCCTTCCTCACACTCAGATTCATTGCGGTACTATTTACAATAGGCAGGCTCTGGAAACAAACCAAGATGCCCTTCAACAGATAAATGGCTAAAGAAACTGTGATATATACACAATGGAATATTATACAGCCATCAGGAGAGATGAAGTCATGAAATTTTTCCTATACATGGATGTAAGTGAAATCTATTATGCTGAGTGAAATAAGTCAGAGGAAGAGAGATAGATGCAGAATAGTCTCACTCATCTATGGGTTTTAAGAAAAATGAAAGACATTTTTGCAATAATTCTCAGAGACAAAAGAGAGGAGGGCTGGAAGGTCCAGCTCATGACATGAAGTCCAGGAGCAATTTCTGAGTGCATAATCAGGAGTAAACCCTGAGCATCACCCTGTGTGCCCCCCCCAAGTCAAGTCTTTCAATCTTCTGCATTCAATTGAGGGGGGGAGTGTCATACCTAGAGGCGCTCAGGGGTCACTCATGGCTCTGCGCTCAGGGGTCACTCCTGGCTCTGCACTCAGAAATCACTCCTGGCAGGCATGGCTCAGTGCACCATATGGAATGCCAGGATTTGAACCACCGTCTATCCTGGATTGGTTGTGTGCAAGGCAAACACCCTACTTCTGTGCTATCTCTCTGGCCCTTGCATTCAATTTTTTTAAGATACCTTTTAAGTAGTTAAAGAAAAATTTACTTCTGCCTTTCATGCAGAAAGACGGTGGTTCGAATCCCTGCATCCCATCTGGTCTCCCGTGCCTGCCAGGGATGATTTCTGAGTGTAGAGCCAGGAGTAACCCCTGAGCACTGCTGGGTGTGACAATAAATAAATAAATTAAATAAAAATTTACTTATTTTTTTGTTTGATTTTTTTTTAAATTATCAATGGACAGAATACTTGGGACTTACTTTTCTTCAGCAACCCAAACAACTGGTATAGGGATGACATTATCCATTATTTGAATTTTGGAATGATTTGCCTATAAAATAGTTGCTGACATTCTTATAAGAAGGTATGAGAAGGTATTTTTTTGGGGGGGATGACAGTGGGAGAACCCCCTTGGCAATGTTCAGAGATTCCGGGCCACTCATGGTGAGTCTCAGTATGTATAACAGGAGGATTCAAGGCAAGTGCCCAACAATGCTGCAGTGCTGTTCAAGCCCTGTACTGGGACAACTTCGGGCCACATGGTGGTGCTTGAGGAACTCCAAGGCTACATCTCATTAGCTCAGGGGCCTCCAGAATTAAGGTCAGAGATATTCAGGGACAAGGTAGCGCCAACCCATACATCTTAACCTTCCCACCCTTCAGCTCAGGCCTCATCAAAGGATTTCTAATCACATAAAATTTTGTGGTTGTTGTTTTGGGACCACAACTGGCGATGCACAGAGGGTAACCCTGGGTGATCACAGATCATTCCTGGTAGTCTTGGGAGACAAAGGGATACCAGAGATTGAACTTGAGTCAGCCACATGAAAGACAAAAACATCTTACCCACTGTACTATCATTCCTGCCCCAGATTCATATTTTTTGTTGCCCCCCCCCTCCAAGATTCAATGTTTTGGACAGAGATCTATTCAAAAATTTTATTTTTTAAGAAATTATATATATATTTTGTTTATTTGTTTGTTTTTGGGCCACACCTGGTGACACTCAGGGGTTACTCCTGGCTATGAGCTCAGAAATCGCTCCAGGCTTGGGGGGCCATATGGGATGCTGGGGATCAAACTGAGGTCTGTCCTGGGTCAGCGGATGCAAGGCAAATGCACTACTGCTATGCTCTTGCTCCAGCCCCAAGAATTTCTGTTTTTCATCTAAGTATTCTAGTTTATATGTATAAATACAGTCTTTCATCCCTTACATTTAATTATTATACATCGTAATTCCTAAAATTATTATGCTGTATTTTCGCTGATAAACTTGTCAGAAAGTTGGAAATTAATGGTCTTTTCAAAATCTATTCTTAGCTTCAACAATCTTTATTGTATTCACTTTATACTAATTTCTGTATTTGTTCTAATTTTCTTTTTTCTCAATTTTGTGGGCCACACCACAAAAACCATCACCACACACACTGTCTGTTCAGGAATCATTACAGTTGGAGCAGGGGAGAGGGGGAATCATGTGGTGCTAGGGATCAAAGCAAAGTTGCCTATGTGCAATGCAACTAGATTACCCACTGCACTAATCTTTGACCTCCTACATATATATGTATGCATACATATATATATTTTTGGGGGGTGGGTAAGACTTAATGGTGCTTGGGACTTTCTGCTGACTGCTCTCAGGGATTATTCCTGGTGATGCTGGTGAGGCCATATAGGGTACCAGGGATTGAAACTAGACATGTACAATGCAAGAGGATTACCACCCACTGTACTATTATTCCAGATCCATTCTAATGATATCTTATATTTGTGCTTAATGCATAATTTCTACAAATACAAATCATAAAATTGGACTGCTATGTAAATAATCTACAGCTTACATTTTTTTCTCTAATACAAGTCAGACTGGCTTATTTTACTCTTAAATAAGCTTACTTAAATAATTTACTCTTAAATAAGTTTTTATAAGAACATACAAAATATCATTTGAACTTTGTACATATTTACTGGTTTTTGTTTAAACCTCAGAAAACAAAAATAAATTCTAGCATCTACAATTCATAATCATAATTCATACCAAAAACAATTGAAAATCTAGTTTAAGAAAGTTTCAAGTTAAGAACTCTAAATAAATATGCAAGACTTTAAAAAAAGTTTCAAAACTTACTCTCTTCATTCTGAATTTTTCTCATTTGTTCTTCAAGGCTTTTATGATCAAAGTGGAATGCTTCTAATACTATTACTAGCAAACTGTTAAAAGATAAAGGTACAAAAAATGTTCATTTGATGAATAATATCAACTACTAAAATGAAATTTAAAGAATTATCGACATTAAAATTACTTCCATTGCACAGCTAATAAATTACTTTTACTAGGCATTTAATTCTTAGAAAAAGCTCAGAGTTACATGATCCAATTCCCGTTAATCTTCTGAAGTTTGATGGAAATTGCATTAAATATGTAGGGTGGTTTTCTTTGTTTTTGTTTTGTTTTTGGGTCACACCCGGTAGCACTCAGGGGTTACTTCTGGCTTTGCACTCAGAAATCGTCCTGGCAAGCTCGGGGGACCATATGGGATGCTGGGATTTGAACCACCATCCTGCATGCAAGAAAAACGCCCTACCTCCATACTATCTCTCTGGCCCTAAATATGTAGGTTATGTTATTTTTTTATATTTTTGTTTTTGGGTCACACCTAACGGTGCTCAGGAGTTACTTCTGACTCTGCTCTCAGAAGTCACTCCTGGCAGGTACAGGAAGACTATATGGGATGCTGGTATTCAAACCATGGTCCATCAACTGCAAGGTAAACCCGTTAATGTTGTGCTATCGTTCCAGCGTCCTAAATATGTAGGTTAATTTAACAAGATATGTTTGCGTGATAAATCTTTCATTCAAAAATGTGGTCTCTGCTAAAATCTCTTTTGTCCTTTACAAATTATTCATTAGATCTAGGTTTTTTTGGGTGGTGGGGAGGTTGGCCACACCCAGTGGCGCTCGGATGTTACTCCTGGCTCTGAACTCCTGGCAGGCTTAGGGGACCATATGGGATACCTGGGATTGAACCGGTCTGCCCTGGGTTGGCCACATGAAAGGCCCTACTACTGTGCTATCACTCCAGCCCTAGATCTAGATATTTTAGTTTGTTTTGTTTTGGTTTGTTTTTTGGGTCACACCCGGCATTGCTCAGGGGTTACTCCTGGCTCTATGCTCAGAAATCACACCTGGGAGGCACAAGAGACCATATAGGATGCCGGGATTCGAACCACTGTCCCGCATGCAAGACAAACGCTTTACCTCTATGCTATCTCTCCAGCTCCAGCCCTAGTAATTTAAAAGAAAAGTTAAGAATATCTGAAAAACTATGTTAGAAATTTATCTCAAGATTAACCTTAAAAAAATAAAAAACCAAACATACACACACAGTAAGTTTGACCATACCTCACACCCAACTTTTGATTGATCTGTCCTGTTTGCAAGACATGAATGAAATGTTTTAAGTAATAGATATATGCTGGCCAGGAGAGATGCTTGCAAATAGCTCCAATAGCTTCTGTGGCAGCAATGGTTATATTTTCATGCTGTGTAACAATAAAAAAAAAAAATGCATCAACACAGAATACGCATTTACCAATCAAGTACATAGTTAACTTGGTATATCAAAAAGCTAAGACAGTATAAGATCAGCAATTATAGAAAACACATATTCTAATTCCCACCAAGTTTCAGGGAAGGATACCATGGAATTAAATAAATGATACCTTCCTTTAATGGATATTAATAAATATCCTTTTATCTGAACCAAATAAAAGAATTCTACTCCATTCATACTTCCTTGATGGGTTCAACCGTACACATTGAATGAAGTGATTTAATGTGTACAATGTGATAAAGGCTGAAGTTCACCAGGGACTGCCTCAGCTGACATTCAAAAATACACAGCCTCAGTGACAGCTCTTTCACTCATGATGGAGAACAAGAACTGGCTTCACCTTATACCTTTTTTTGTTAGTTTTTTGGTTACACCCAGCAGCGCTCAGGAGTTACTTCTGGCTCTATGCTCAGAAATCGCTCCTTGCAGGCTTGGGGGACCATATGGGATGCCGGGATTTGAACCACAGTCCTTCTGCATGCAAAGCTGCTTGCAAGGCAAACACCGTGTGCTATCTCTCCGGGTCTGCATGCAAAGCAAACATGCTATCTCCATTCTATTTTTCCGGCCCCCACCTTATACCTTTAATCATAAAAGGAGACAAACAACTGAAATAACTTTGAGAGTTTGGACATGAAATAGTATGACTGTGACCACTGAAAGGGAACAAAAGAAGTCATTAATGACTCTTTAATTCACATGTGGAGAAAAATATCAGGTCACAGCACAGGGGAGAAAAGTCTCAAAGTCTCATTGAGTAAAGGAGATAGAAGCTAAGGGAATCCAAGCCCACAATGAAGAGTGTCAATAGCCACACAGATAGGGAAACTGCACAGAGAAACACCCTTTGAGAATTCAGCTGAGTCCTGAATGGTATAGGCAAGTAAGGAAGGGCAGAAGTCACGAGCAAGAAACTAAAAAGGATCAGAAGGAACAACTGTCAAAGGTCCTAATACAAGGGTGTTAGGTATCCTGTACTCCAACAGGACAAAAAAATAAAATTTGTGAAGTTGGTTAGTATCTAACAGTTGTCTAGTAGAGAATGCAGAAATGTTTCTAATAATCAACAAAAACCCAGGGTCACATGGGTGGTTAAGCTTGTAGAGAAAGAGGTAATTCTGAGAGGAAAGGTACTATACTGGCTGGGATTAATAAGCAATTAAACACAGCTGAAGAGGGCTGGAGTGATGGTACAGAGGGTAGGGTGCTTGCCTTTTGTGTGGCCAACCTGTCTTTGATCCCTGGCTTCCCATAAGGACTCCTGAGCCCGCCAGGGATGATTCCTGAGTGCAGAGCCAGGGGTACCTGAGCACCACTGGATGTGATCCAAAAAACAAAAACAAAAATCATACCTAAAGATTAGTGAATTGTAATACAGAGCAATAGATAAAACCTGGATGTGTATGTATATATGTATATGTGTGTGTGTGTGTGTGTGTGTAAAGATATATTCAATATACTTGTGAGTATGGAACAATTGAGTAGTTTTAATATGTTCTGGAGTCTCCAAAGATTAAGTGGAACCCAGAAACACCATTAAAAAAATTAATTGTCAGGCCCGGAGAGATAGCACAGCAGTGATTGCCTTGCAAGCAGCCGATCCAGGACCTAAGGTGGTTGGTTCGAATCCCGGCATCCCAGATGGACCCCCATGCCTGCCAGGAGCTATTTCTGAGCAGATAGCCAGGAGTAACCCCTGAGCAACGCCGGGTGTGGCCCAAAAACAAAAACAAAAACAAACAAAAAAAAGAATTGTCAAAAATTCCAAGTTTGGGGCTGAAGCTCCAAAAAAGCTACTGCCTATGTTTTGCATGCATGAAGCCTAGGTTCAATTTGCAGTACTGCACAGTTCCTCAAGCACTACTAGGAGTCATCTCTGAGCACCAAACAAGGAGTAATCCTTGAACATTACCAGATGATCCTCATCCAAACAACTTTCAAATCTGATGATTACTACAAATCTATAGATCTAAGAAACTCAGTCTATACCAATTACCAAAAAATGTGAAGAAAATTGAGCCAAAGAACATTATAATCAAACTAGGAATGAAGGAACTTCTGCTTCCTTCCCTACCCCTCCAGGTAAGAGGTGACAACTCCAAGACCCTATTAGAATTAGAAGTGGCTGCCATTCCAATCTGTCTAGGCTCCGGCAGCATCCACACCTGACCATTCCAATGAGCCCAGCCCCACATCTTTTAAGCTGCACAACTGCATATTAAACAGCGTGATGGCTCCTCATCACATGTCACACTATTAAATTTTGAATCCTAACACTGGGTGAAGACAAAAAGTGATAAAGAAAACAATCTCCAGCCTGATTCCTCAGAGTCCTAATGGGGAGGACACGGAGAAGCCCACCAAGTTCAATGAGCAAAAACAATTTAACATAGAAGGTTCAACCTCCCCAGAGAATTATCAGAGAATGAGTTTATTGACACCCTGATAAAGATATTTAATGGGCTAAAAAGAAACAATGGCACAGGTACTCAGTAAAGCACAAGTAAGTGTAAGTGCTGAAATGACAAAATTACAGTGGAAATGAAGAGTATTTTAACCAGTATTAAAAAACTCAACAGAAGCTCTGAGCAGCTGAAAAACAGCAGCTAAGGAAAAGATCAAGGCATCCAAAGATGATGTAAGGAAACCTCTAAAAAAATAACAAAAGGTTTGAGAAATAGTGAACAACACACTAGGAAACTATAAAATGAGTTCATGGGGAATAATAAAGTCATCAGAATCCCTGAAGAACAAGGAGAATTTGAAAAAGAACCAATATTTAAAGAAGTGTCAACTCTGATCTTTCAAGTTAAACTCTCCTGTGTACTAGTGAAATAAGTGATAATAGATGTGATAACATCCACAGATGAGATAAGAATGATGATGAAGGGCCCGGAGAGATAGCACAGTGGTGTTTGCCTTGCAAGCAGCCGATCCAGGACCAAAGGTGGTTGGTTCGAATCCCGGTGTCCCATAGGGTCCCCCGTGCCTGCCAGGAGCTATTTCTGAGCAGACAACCAGGAGTAACCCCTGAGCACTGCCGGGTGTGGCCCAAAAACCAAAAAAAAAAAAAAAAAAAAAAAGAATGATGATGAAAATGAATGAACTGTGAGAATGAAGATTACATAAAGTCCAAAGAAGTGTAGAGGGCTCTGGAGAGTGCTAAAAAAAAAAATGGGAATAGCAACTATTGTTTTATTTATTAGTTCTAGGACACATATTAGTGTGATAATATCTAAAATGGAGCATATTTTGTGGTTGGCTTTGGGAAACTAGTTACAGAGAAAACAAAAAGAACAGCTATTATATACAGAGCATTCATGTCAGGAAGTTACCCTGGGATTTCAAAAACAAATCTAAGCCCCCAAAAGAATGGTTTCATCCATATAAATGCCATTAACTAATCTACTTTAAAAAATGTGTCATAGAAAAGTAGAGGTTTATCAGTTGCTAGATTTAATACCTACCTTGAGCATTTTCTCATCAAAAATTGGAGTTATAGCATAAGGCATGATGTAATTCTGTAGGGATTTAGACGACAGCACAGTCTTGCCTTCCATGAGTTGTTTTGCCAGTTTCTTCAAGGCTCTTGCTCGTCTGTGGATCTAGGAGTTAGGAAAGAAGTGAATGTGTCATGGAATAATCTCAACCCCATAAAACTCCATTTCACTCTATGTTCCAAAAAATATGAAAAGGTTAAAGAAATGAAATACAACCCATGTGTTACATGAGCAAGCTTCTAAATTGCTTCTGGAGACAAAAATCCAATCCAGAGTGGTTATTTAACAAAGAATCCCAATGCAAACAGCACAGAAAGGTGACATTATGGTTTAGGGCTTGGAATACTAACGAGGATATCACACTCCAGGAAACATTTGACCAGTGGCCGTAAAGATCAAGGAATAAAACCTTCAAACTTTTGGTAAGATTACAACTTTTTAAATGAAGCAGTACTGTTTCAAATGCTTAACGCATAAGGAGAAAGATTGTCTTCTACCTGAATGTGTTTCATATTTTCAAAGAAGTCCATTTCTGGATCATGGCAGTCAGTCAGCTGTACCAATTCTTGAAATTCTGGTTGATTTGGGAAGGTCTGAATTAAACAAGACAGCAGTGTGGTGTAATCATGTTGAACACTCTGCAGATACCAAGTCAAGAGGGAGAAAAAGTATTATTTAAAAAGAATTAGTCCCTCAATACAATATATAAAGTATCACTATAGAGATACATATAATAATTTTTTTTCTAGTAAAAGATTCCTACTATAAAAATGAATGAACTAGGGGCTAGAGTGATAGCACAGCAGGTAGAACATTTGCCTTGTACACGGCCAACCTGAGTTCGATCCCTAGCATTCCTTATGGTCCCCCGAGCCTGCCAGGTCTGATTTCTGAGTGCAGAGCCAGGAGTAATCCCTGAATGCCACCAGATGTGGCCCCCCAAATCAAAAGTAACGCAAAATAAAACTAAAAATGAACCGACTAGTTTGAAAGTGTCAAGTTGCTCCACTATCCAAGTAGACGGTCTTCAATCTGAAAACTCAGGCCTTCTCAGAAAAGGGGGAGGTAGATTCTTGTCTATCTAAAGGCCCTACCCAATATTCTCTAGCATAGAAACAGCCCATTCCATAACTGTACCTCATTAACACGCCAGCCACCAAACTGTCCCCTCTCCACAGATCCTGGAGTATGAGGCCTCATACATAGCTCATAATACCTCCAAACTTCATAGTATTTTGTCAGCACAGAAAATTTGAAAGAAAAGTTGCATAGAAGCCCACCATGCTCAATGAGCAAAAACAGAAACAGACAGCTCAACTAGCATCAGTACATCCTCATATAATGATTTAGTAGCACTATTATGAAATGTAACAATTATCACAACATTTTTAATTGTTCTATTAATCTGTTTTTGTTTTTTTTTGTTTTTGGTTTTTGGGTCACACCCGGCGGTGCTCAGGGGTTACTCCTGGCTGCTCAGAAATAGATCCTGGCAGGCACGGGGGACCATATGGGACACCGGGATTCGAACCAACCACCTTAGGTCCTGGATCGGCTGCTTGCAAGGCAAATGCTGCTGTGCTATCTCTCCGGGCCCATTAATCTGTTTTTGATAATTCCATTTTCCATTTATTTTATTATGTAACAAAGATAATTTGTGACTGCATTGTAGGCAGGCTTAAGGGGTGGGAAACTGGGGACATTGGTGGAAGGATGGTCATACTTGTAGTGAGAATGTTGTTGGAACACAGAATGCCTGAAACAACTAAGTTATATATAATTTTATAAATCATGTTACTTAAATAAATTTTTAAAAAGGAATGAAATATATGTATCAAGAAGTGATTATTCTCTTTTTCATTCTCACTCCCCTAGTAAGAGTGAATGGCAAATATAAGGTGAATAGCAACACAATTGTATGTTTTAATTAAATGTACTAAGATGCTACTTTTCTACTTAGAATTCCCCAAACAAAAGAAAGTGAGAGGTATAATGGACAATCCCAGTACCTCAGTCTGGCTCTTCAGTCCTTTTCTCAGCCTCTCCAGGAGTGAACGGTGAATGATTTCTTTGTACTCTTTTTCTGTGGCATTCAAGTCAGCCAACTTCTGGATAATGCTCATCAAACACATGCTGGCATTATCACTTAAAGACATGTCGCCTAGCTGGAAGTAGGAGAAAAACCCCAAAATGATTCTTTGTAGTAACAATATTAAGAAATATCATTTCCCAGGAGAAGCACTGACAAGTCCCTGAAAATCCCACAGAGAAATGCTTCTCATGTACTTTACACCTGAGAAAGAATTAACTAGAGTTGTGAAGAATAAACGACTATAAAAAAAATCCTGCTCACTGAGAATTAACATTTTTTAAGAAAATACTGCAAAATGAACATTCTGACACTTTATTTCAATTCAAAGTAAATAGGTGAAGTGGTTCACTGAAGCTATTCTTAGCACGTAAAATACTAAATCACAGGGATGAGTTAGTATTTTAGATGGTTTAGATGGTGTAGTACAGTAAGTAGGTAAGGTGCTTGCCTTGCATGTGGCTGACCTAGGTTTTTGACACCCTAGGTGTGCCTTTCACCAGAAAAACCTAGAAACAAGGCCCTAAATCACTGAAAATTACAATACTGTCTACTACTATTCTATTGAGCAGCACTAGAGTTCCTAATGAGGTAGTATGTAGAAAAAATTCTCAACTCAGTCATCCAACACATCCTTACACAACTGAAACATGAGAATGTGAGGTTTTTGTTTTAATTGGTTTATGTTTTGCTACACCCAATGATAATATGGGTTATTTCCCTGGCCCCCAAATGTGAAGATCTTAAAATCTAACACATATATGATATACATGATAAACACCCCCTAAATATGAAGGTTATTTTTCAAATATTACAAAAACCTAAATACTAGATGAATAAAATGACACAGGGTTCCTAGTGCTACTACAGGGGACCATATGGGATGCCAGGATTTGAATCACAGTTGGTCCTGGGTCAGCCACTTGCAAGGCAAACGCCCTACCACTGTGCTATCTATCCGGCCCCATACCAGCCTTTTTTAATTTCTACTGTATAGAGGAGGGCTTTTATATAGCTGGTGGCTGAAGAAATAATACAATAGATAAGGTACTCGTCTTGCATGTAGCTGAGCCAGGTTCAATCCCTAGCACCTGTGTTTCCTTGAGAACTTCCAGAAATAATTCTGCAGAACCAGGAATAACCCCACAGGATGACGCCCAAAATGCAACAAATAAATAAAACAGCTACATAGCCTAAAAGATTGATGGTATAACTGACATGACAGAATTTACACACATATAGTACATATATATATATCAGTTTTTAATAGGTTTTTTTTTTTTTTTTTTGGTATTTCGGGCCACACCCGTTTGGTGCTCAGGGGTTACTCCTGGCTAAGCTATCAGAAATTGCCCCTGGCTTGGGGGGGACCATATGGGGCGCCGGGGGATCGAACCGCGGTTCTTCGTTGGCTAGCGCTTGCAAGGCAGAGACACCTTACCTCTAGCGCCACCTCGCTGGCCCCTTAAATAGTTTTTAATAGGTTGGGCAACCAATATCTGACTTCAAAATTATTCCATCACCCTCAAAAGAAACTTTGCATTCCTCAGAAATCATCTTCGTGTTTTACAGTCCTGGGAATCCTTCATTTATGTTCTGCCTCAAAGGACTTTTCTAATCTAATAACTTTTTAAATTTTCCTTATTTTCTGAGGGAGTGGATTGACTGAGGTAGAGGTAGGGGTTTGCCAATGATGCTTCAGAGCCCAGGGACAATAGACTGTTACTGCTTAGGGCATAATTCCCTATTTAAGGAATGGCTTGAGCCATCTTGGTACTGCTCAGGGGCCTCATAGAGTCTCAGGGACATGTGAAGCTGAGGACCTAAATTAGGTCAGCAACAGACAAAGCAGTCTTTATTGTTTTTTATTTTTTAATTGTTTCTTTGGTTTTTGGGTCACACCCAGTAGCACTTAGGGGTTACTCCTAAGTAACTCAGAAATCGCTCTTGGTAGGCTCGGGGACCATTTGGGATGCCGGGATTCGAACCACTGTCCTGCATGCAAGGCAAACATCCTACCTCCATACTATCTTTCCGGCCCCCAAAGCAGTCTTTAAACTTAAGTCCCTTATGACTTTTCAAAGTGCTTATACATATATTGTTTATTTAAAATACTTGCCTTTCAAATGACACATATAAATTGGCTAAACAAAAAAAAAATTCTTTGACTAAAAGGAATTTTCAATTAAAATTTTGGTATAGAAGGGGGGGTATAGAAAATTTTATACTAAATACCCTTTCACTCCACTAAAAATATTAAGAATTGGGTTGTATAATCAAAACTAAAAATAATTCATAAATAAACCTACCTCTAGATTATAGAAACAGTTATGCATAACTGAAATTAAATAGTTGACATCCACAGTTTGCATTTCTTTAATGTAAGAAGTGATGTTCTGAAATGCTGAGAAGCGAGCATCGAAGTTTATATCATCAAGATGTCTTTGATCAAAGGCATTCAGCTACAAGAAATGCCATTAAAGCCATGTAAGTAAAGGTGTATATATCCAAAGCAAACAAAAATAGTAATACTTTTGTAAGACCAAGAGAAGTAATATTTTCTTTCTTACCTTGACAACTTCAGTTATATACTTTAAGTCACTCTCAATATCAGAAAGTGTCTAAAAAAAAAAACAACAGATTTTAGCAAACAGTTCCTAACTTTTCTGCTCTCCTCCTCCCTTCTATTTCCTACTGCATTCAATTCTACCCAGAAACAGTACCAAGAAGGCAGAAAAACAGGCTTTGTGCTTACAGTCATCTTTTTAAAAAAGGGGCAACAGGGCTGAAAATGAGTACTGCTGACCTGGAAAACTGTACAAAGCAACTGTCTTGACAACTTGTTCTTAATGACGGAGAAAAGCTTTGCTAGAGGCTTGAGGAAGCTTGTAGGTGCTAGACAATGTTTCAGTAGGTTTTGTACTGTCACCAGAATATCCAACTCTGTATCCTTAAAAATATGAGAGAAATCAAATTTCAGTAACTTATAAAATAAAAAACAAAGCAATTAGGGACACAAAGAAAAGAAAGCAGTGAATTGAAAAATACTTTTGTCTTTTTAAACTTGGGGGCATTTTAATGTATACAATTCATAGTAACAATAAGTCTTTTCCTTTAGTTCAAATAAAATATGCCTATCACTGAAATAATTTATTCTGTGCCTAATCCAAAAAGAGCATGAAAATCAGCTTCGTGAAGGAAAATACACATTTCTTTCTTTATTTGGGGGTGGGGGGATTTGGATCACACCTGGCAGTGCTCAGGGGTTACTCTTGGCTCTATGCTCAGAAATCGCTCCAAGCAGGCTCGGGAGACCATATTTTGGGGGACCGGATTTTGAACCACCATCCTTCTGCATGTAAGGCAAATGCCCTACATCCATGCTATCTCTCCGGCCCTGAAAATACACATTTCTGATTGTCTAGTGATGCATGGTCTATAAAGCTTAAGTACTCTGTGATAAAAATATACATATACATATGTCATGTATATCAGTATAGCTTTCAAAATGACTGAGCAACGGAAAGACTTTTAAATTAAGTAAGACTGAACTAGGGCTTGGAAATCTTATCAGTGAGTTGGAGATAAGCTACAGGGGTTAAAGTACTTTCCTTGGATGCAACCAAATTCAGCACTGCATGATACACACAAGCACTACCAGGAATAACCTCTTAACAAAGATACAGGAGTAGGGTCCAAGTATCAGTTGTGATCCAACCTTCTGATTCCCAAGAAAATATTAAAATTTCTTTTTTTTTTTTGTTTGTTTGTTTTTGGGCCACACCCGTTTGACACTCTGGGGTTACTCCTGGCTATGAGCTCAGAAATCGCCCCTGGCTTGGGGAGACCATATGGGACGCCAGGGGATCGAACCGAGGTCCGTCCTACACTAGCGCTTGTAAGGCTTACCTTACCTCTAGCGCCACCTTCCCAGCCCCAAAATTTCTTAATGATAGTCATCTAAATATAAAAAATTCTGGGGGCAGGGATATGGCCCAACTGGTCAAGCATGCATTAAGTGAGGCCATGGGTTTAATCCCCGCACCCAGGCCTTCACTAGGTAGGTCTGTATGGCCAGTAAGAATCATAGAGGCACTACTGATTGTGGCTCCTATGACAATGATAAAGAAAATAAAGAAAACCAGCCTGATTATTCATGCCATTTTTTTTCATACTTAAGATTAGACAATGTACTTCTTGGATATTAGATTTGTAAGAAATCAAAATCGTGAAGAAATTGTTGCGGAGATCCTGAAATGGATAAGCTGAACAAAGGGGAAAAAAGGAAGACTAACACTGTAACTGTAGGAGAGAATATAATGTTTTCAAATCCTTGCCTACTACTATTCCTATTTTTTTTTAATTTTTTTATTTTTAATTATGGGAACAAAGATGCAAAGAAAGAGGACAAGGTAAAGTTACAGTGGAAGGACGATCACCCATAACATAATTCTCAGAAGAAGTCCCTTTGCTGATATCTTTTTTTTGGGGGGGGGGGGCACACCCGGCGTTGCTCAGGGGTTACTCCTGGCTGTCTGCTCAGAAATAGCTCCTGGCAGGCACGGGGAACCATATGGGACACTGGGATTCGAACCAACCACCTTTGGTTCTGGATCGGCTGCTTGCAAGGCAAACACCGCTGTGCTATCTCTCTGGGCCCCTTTTGCTGATATCTTAACTTTGAACTTTCAGCCAAAGAACATTAAGACAAACAAAATAGAATCTATGTACAATTACTTTGTCCATCAAGTCCCCAGATTGTAACACATTATAATATTTAACAGCACACAAGGCAATCTAAAGCCATAAAACTTACGTAACTCCTTAAACATTAGAGGCATAGTATTTTTTACATTTCCATGTACATGCATATTAGTTTAAGTTAACCTCAAATTTTAAGTGGGTTTTTTTTTTAAGGATTAGAGTCAAAGGAGCACAGTAAAAATGGTGTTAGAGTGGCAATTGTTGTTTGCATAGGCCCACCAAAATATGAGAGGCATGGAAAGGAATAACCTTGGCCTAAATACAAAGAGACCCTACCCCTGAAGTTTCCTGGCATAAGACCAACTCTAGGCTCCAGGCAAGTTAGATCGTCCAATCCAAGACATTGTCCGTAGTGCCAACACACTTTTCATACAGTCTCTGTTGTTGGTATCATGTTTCTGTATTAAAGATCCTGGAATCTGCATATCCTACACAGAAGTCAGGATGTGGAGCGTCCTCTTGTTTCACCTCACCATTAAAGGGCAATGCAGGAAGCCCTGTCCTGTAAGCAGGTCGTTGTTGTTAAATCTTCTCAGTGTTAAGGGAAGTCTCTTTTGAGCAGGTTGATGTCTGAGCAGTGGTAGAGGATTGCTTCTCAGTGTTAAGGGAAGTCTCTTTTGAGCAGGTTGATGTCTGAGCAGTGGTAGAGGATTGCTTCCAGGTGATGTTATAGACAAACCTGGATGTTTCGTGGATATCTTCTCTAGATCAAGGGTGAATGAAGAATGCCCATTCTTCTGAGGCCTGTGCCAGGTCATTATGTCAATGTTCAGGATGTAAGGTCCCTTTGCACTACAAGATTTGTGTATTCCAATCTCTATTAGATAGGATCTTATTTGTATGTACAGTATTTTCTCATTTTTATGTGCCTATGCAAAAAAGGAGCAATGCCACGTGGCATTATTGGTGCATATGGGGGCCATAAGAACAAGTCCAATAATCCCCATGACATGGTTCAATCATAAGCATTAAACTGGGGGACTCTTTCACCAAAATTCCTTGTTGAACAACTCATAAAGAGAAGATAAAAAGTAGTTAGAATCGTCACTGTATAAGAGAGTATTTAGTAAGACTTATAGTTGTCAGGGAAAAACACAAAATATTCTAAAGACATATGTGTCCATTTTATGTCTTTTGAAACAGTTCAGGGTTGTTACACACAATGCACGGCTTTGGTCTGTGATTAGGATTGTGCAATACTGAAGTTAAAAAGAGTAATGTGGGTTAGTGATGTTTTGGGGGTGAGAGAGTTAAGGAGTAAAAATGAGCTTTGAAGGGGTGTGGGAAAGGGCAGAATACAAAATGGACATTCTGGATACGCAAAATGTAACATAAAGATAAGGAATACTCTTAATATATGCAGTTTTCCATATGCAGATTGGTCAGATATTGCCAGTGACAAACTTAGCGCAACTGAGCAAATCTCAGTACACCCCAAGTTAGGACCAACCTTGTCTGGCCGCCTGGGCTGCCACCCCAGAAGGCCTGGAGGCCGGGGGCAGAAGAGGGAGAAGGCCTTCCACATGGGGTCTCCCCCAACCCCATGCCGGCTAGAGCTAGCCTCCAGCTCAAGAGAGGATCGAGAGAGAGAGTACTATTCCTATTTCTACCCTAATTTTTCCCCTTGATTTTCAATAAAATCTTTTCAGTTTTTTTTTTTGGAACAAACATATCACATAATCTAAGCAATAAAACCATTGTTCACAAAAAGGCCTAGTCAAGAAATCCCATTCCAAAGATGAAGTAGATGCCCAAAATGTATTTGTACCTGAGTAATATTGCCATGGTGGAGGAAAGGAAGAAGAAGAGTAATAAGAACAGAACTTTGTTCCTTGTCTTTCATAAACTTGCTGACCCTAGAAGAGGAAAATAAAATTACTCTTATGTAAATTAGATAAATAAAATTTAACTCAGTTATTTAGCAGCATCTCCTCTAATTTCCCCTTCACTCTGGGATCATGGCAACTATTCTAGTTCCTTTGCAATATTTGATGTGTGTAGAGGAGGTAGCATGAACTCCAACATGCAAATCTGGCAATTAATAATCTCTTACCTGAGAAAAACAGCATTTTCTAGTACCAAGACATCTTAAAGTCTCTCTGCTTAGTATTTCAATTTATTTCCTCAACAAATGTCCCTTGTGACTCATTAGCCCTACTTTGCCCAGAGCGGTTGATGCTGCACAAGAAGGAAGATGTCGAGCTTCTCTTTGTAACCTTGCTCTGCAGGGCGCTAATCTCACCTCACCCTCCTCCGCCACACTGCCAGGTATAAAATTTGAGTGTATATTCCTGAGGCTTCCCATTCTGCATAACTCAGAAATAAAATACTATAAGCATGGCATTTTAAAAGAAGTTCCCAGGAGACCCTCACACGTTATTTTTGGTATTTATGCAAAAGTAACAGAAAAAATAAACTTTAAGTAACTAAGGCCTGTAACAACCAATTTGAAGTTAAAAATGACATGATTTTTTGACTTAAAATTCATTAATCTGGTGCTTTCTAGATATCATAACTATACTGAGTCTACAGCCAAAAAGATTAGTGAAAAGCACTACAAGATCTTTTTAACTTTTACAAAACAAACCAGATGAGGCCAGCAGAGCAAAAAGAGCAGGGGTCTCTTGATTCCAATGTAGGAGCCCTGTTTCAACCCAAGGCAGTTCATGGCCCCTGGCACTGCAGGATCCTCCAAGCACCACACTAGAAATAGCAACCAGTGCTGCTGAGGGTGGCCCCCAGATAAAAATCAATAAAAATAGAAAAACCAACTTAAAATATTAGGCTTTTAAATTAGTCTTATCAATCAACCTAAACAAAAACCATGATTACATAAAAATCTAATTTGAAAAACAAAAAATTGGGGGTGACTGTTCAGTGCATAGGGGACCATTTTATGCCACAGACTGATTGTAATTCTCCTGCAAGCAAAATATCTGCTCCACCCCATGGCATTACCTCTTCAGCACCACTAAATTTTAACTGACTGGATTATGCAAAGGCTAAATAAGCAGATCTATTAGCCTACTTCAGAATTTGATGTCATCTCTTTCTGATAATTAAATAAAGACAGATGCCATACATGGTTTCCAATGAATATGTCCAACTGAGACACCAGACAGACATCTACCTTAATTTAAAAATGGAAGGAATTGAAGAGATTATAAATTTTATAGCTTCTAGAGATAGCAAAGAGGGTAAAACGCTTGCTTTATATGTGGCCAATCCAAGTTTATCCCTGGCATTGCACACAGTCCCCTGAGCATCATGAATGCAGGAGAGACTCCAGTATCTGGGTATGGCCCCAACACAAGAAAGCAACAACAACAACAACAACAAAAGAAACTGAACTTCTAGTATCATTAAAACTGAGTGTCCACTATGTGACTGAGCACATGCCTCGTGCCTATCTGTATGTGTGAGCAAGTAAATGTGTACAAGTGTTATCCTGGGTTTTGCTTCCTGGCACCACAAAGAAAAAGAAAGAAAACCAGATGTACTTAAAAACATCAAAAGCATGAAGTGTAATGTAGTAATCATGTATCACTTACTTTGACAGAATACCAAGTTCCTTACTGACTTGGGCCCTATTCTTCTTCTTTTTCACCTTTGCTGCACTTATTGTGGTATTGCTGAGATACTGGAGAATTGCAGGAACATGAGGTAGAATTAATCGTCCTCCTATTGTGATAGAATCTGAAAGTGATTTTTAAAAAATTTTTAATTAACTACTGTCATAAAGGATGACTGTACAGTATCTTCATAAACACACCCAGTAGAGGGAACAAAGGCTAACTAAAAGTTTTATGAATCATTTGCCAACAGTTTCCGTGAAGAATCTTTGGATTTACACACTCAACATACCATCTGCATTGTCTGTGTACACACATCCAGTGACTGGCAAGCTTGAAACTGTGTCTGTGGGTTCAAAATCTGGAAGGTTCAGAAGATCTTCAGTTATATCCATTACAATACTGGCTGTAGCTTCAGAGAGATTCTTTGCTGAGAGAATCGCAAAAACATTGGTCAAGATGTCACATTCCGGATGCCCAGGTTTCTGCTTAGCCAGGATAGGGAAGTATCTGCAAGAAAAAGCAGGACATAAGTCATCTTATTCCCCCATGTGTTTAACTCTACAAACACGCTGCATGAGAATTTTCCTACTGGATTTAACACATACCTGTGTAAATATGAACAAGATAATTCAAAGGGGAAATCCAAAATCTACCATTTGATGGAAAATATTTCTATGTACTTACAACACTGCATTACATCGGCTTTGTGTACCTTTTTTACCCTGTCTCCATAATAATGCTGTGAGACAATAACATAATTTCAATATGGTACATAAAGAACCACGCTTATCCACTAAGCTAAGAGACATAAGAGCTGAGTCATCGTCTCACTCTATAAGGTTGAAGCCCCCTTTTTTTTTTTTTGTTTTTTGTTTTTGGGCCACACCCGGTAACGCTCAGGGGTTACTCCTGGCTATGCGCTCAGAAGTTGCTCCTGGCTTGGGGGACCATATGGGACGCCGGGGGATCGAACCGCGGTCCGTCCAAGGCCAGCGCAGGCAAGGCAGGCACCTTACCTCTTGCGCCACCGCCCGGGGTTGAAGCCCCTTTTTGAAGAAAAAATAAATGATCAACGATAAGCATTTTTTAATTAGAAACCTACAATATAAATGTTTACACACTCAGACAAACAACCAATTCACTGTCACAGGGGAAAGAGGTATACAGAACACAGCAATCATTTATTCCATCTGGATATGTAAAATTTGGGAGTTCAGATTATTTGGAGGCAAAGGTGGATAACTCCTTTCCAGTAATGAGGGAATCCTACAAACATCCTGGCTGGTGGGAGAGAATTATGAGGGTGGAGGCTTTCCAGAGAAAAACACGCCAGCTTCTGTGCAAAGATTGCCTAAAAGGCAAAGATTGCAAGTGAATTGAAATGTCAAGCTGAAAACAATGTAAATAGCCTGGCTGTACCAACTCATCATCATCATCATCATCATCACCAGAAAAATGACTTAGGCATCTGTATATAACTTGACAGGCATAGTTATACATATTTGCCCATAGCAGACACTGAACAGAAGATAAACAATCACTATCACATTACATATTTTCATCTCTAGGGCCTGGGGGAGGTCTCACTTGTATCTTACATGGTGGGCCTACAGGAAGCCAACTGCCAAGGAATGTACCATGATGCTTCCCAGCTCGGGGTGTGTGTGTGTGTGTGTGTGTGTGTGTGTGTGTGTGTGTGTGTGTGTGTGTGTGTGTGTGTGTGTGTGTGTGTGTGTGTGTGTGTGTGTGTGTGTGTGTGGCGTGGTCTGTGTGTGTGTATGTGTGTGGTGTGTGTGTGTGTGTGGTATGTGTGTGTGTGTGTGGTATGTGTGTGTGTGTGTGTGTGTGTGTGTGTGTGTGTGTGTGTGTGTGTGTGTGTGTATGGCAGGGGGGCAGCGGCTTTGGAGAGCCACATATTGTTTTTCAATTTTTTCAAGCAGAAAAGGCAAGACAGGTAATTTCCACTCTTGGACCTTAGTGAGTGCCCACAGTAACTCCAAAGAAACCCATCTGGAATCTACACAAAGGCCACAATGATCCATGGGTAAGAGTATGGTTCAATCAGAAACTTGGAACCCTGCCTTCAATGTGCCAGGGTTCCATAGAAGCATGGCGGTAAGCCCATGGAGGAAGGTACAGTAATAAAGGTGACAGGGTCACTAACCTCCAAGAACTTAGTGCAGGCCAATGATGAAGAGACTAATAGGACAGTGGCCGCGTGAAACAACAGACCCTTCTAGGAATGGACAATTCCAAGGAGGGAGGAACAGCTCAGAATCTGAGCAACTAGGAAGAAAATGAACAGGGACCTTAACTATCCCAGTTATGCTGTTTGTTTGGCGCTTAATTATTTACAGCATCTCTTCTCACCTTCAGAAATGTTTTTGGACAACATGATTACTCTCGCTAATAAAGCAATTTTCTATTGTTCTTAGATCATTTAATTTGAGACAATTTTACCTTACCTGTAGTCTTAAACATTCTGCAGATGGTTTAGTTCTACCTGCACGCATATGAACCACAAGTAAATTCAAGAATTTTCTGTAGATGAAAACCTTCTGTATATTAGCAAACTAATAAGATTTCAAGCTAAAATGACATATTTTGGGAAGGAAAATGTTTCACTACATAGTTCTGATATTGTCATTTATTTTTCTACATATGCATATCTATTGCATAGATTATGAGGAAAATTCACCTTTCTGATAACATAAGGGTTAAGTAGGGGGCGAAAAACAAGTTCTGATGCTTCCTTCCTCTACTGTAATGTGGCTTCTATTTTTCTCTGGCCAAAAATGAGAGTAATAGCAGAAGGGCAAAAAGTAGTATCCAATGACAAGGGCATCTATATCTTTTTTTTTCTTTTTTTTCTTTTTTTTTTTTTGGTTTTTGGGTCACACCCAGCAGCGCTCAGGGGTTACTCCTGGCAGTCTCAGGTGACCATATGGGATGCTGGGATTTGAACCACCAACCTTCTGCATGCAAGGCAAACACCCTACCTCCATGCTATCTCTCTGGCCCCAGGATCTATATCTTGAGTAAAAACCCAACTAATAAGGGCCAAGGGTGTATTTCAAAAATAGAGTACTTGCCTTGCATGGCTGATTTAGCTCATAGCACCACACATAAAAAACCAACAAAAAGACCCAATGAATATGAAGTCTTTATCAGAACTTTCCAAGTTAATAGTCCTTCATGGCTTACTTACATAAACACTGTGTAACTATAAATATTTCCAGACTGTTATGCCTGGTCAATGAAATATAAGAAATTGTTTTCTTAACCTGTGATATAAGTGGGAAAAAAGTCCTTACTCCAAAAATAATACAAGCTTTCTTGAGGTGAGACGAGATAGCTCAAAGGGCAAGTATACATGTTTTGCAAACCAGGATCCTGGGTTGGATCCCTAGGATCATGAGTTGACGAGGATGAGTCTGAGTCTCCTGTGCTCATCAGCCACTGAGTTATCTCTCTGGGCTTAAAGACTGCCCTTTTTAAGAGAGGTCATAAAAAAAGAAAGGGGTCAGGGAGAGAAGATTTTACCTTGCATTTCTACTCCAAATACTAATTAGCTTCAGCAAAGGAGTAGGAGAATACTGGCTCTCAGATCCAAGTCTGCTGATCTAGGACACAAAAAATAAGAGCACTTACAGAGATGTAGAAACAAACCACTAATTTGAAACAGACTAAGCAGAAACGCCACATCAGAGGATAAAAGAGTCAATAAACAGAGATTAACACAGAAAAGGGAAGACTGGAGAGAAGCAATGAGAGACCTTAGAATAACATCCATATAGGAAAAATGGTCAAGATGTAAGTGGAGACCTAGAACTTGAAAGGAATCAGGTAGAATGGTTTCCATCTCATTGTCAGACATGATGGAGCTTAAACAGCTGAACAAGTTTCCTAAAATCAAACATCTCCTACATTCTGCTGAACCGTAACCACTCTAGTTATCACCACCAAGTAATGTAGCCAGAGACATAATAAGAACATAGCGAACAAAAATACTTTCCATTAATCGTTTGAAAACCCAAAACAACCACATGGGCATTACTCAAGTTAGGGCACATATACTTGGGAGACAACATCCTATTCAAATCAGTCCTCACTATAAATGCCTTCTTCTGGCAGTAACCAGTTCTTAGACTTTATTTAGGTGGTAGAAGAAGCACAGAAAGTGTTTTAAAGATTGTCAACGTCGAGAGAGAAAGGTTTGATGTGACATTAGGACAGCTCTGGTAAAGCAGCACAGTAATAAAGGAATACACTGAAGGTGCCCAGAGAGGATGCAGGAACAGAAATGTACCTGGGGCCACACTGCACCATGGAACACAGCATCAATCTCTTCTGTTTTGAACTGATAAGACTCCCAGTCCAAAAAGATGTCAGTTACCATTTTAATTGCAAGGCGTCTTAAGTTCTTCAGTGGGTTTATAAACCTTAACTGTATCTGTTAAATAGAAATGTTTCCATTAAAAAAAGATCTTTTTTCTTTTTTATAATTTTATTTTTTCAGGCCACTGCTGCAGGCTCAGGGCAATGGCTAGTTCAACCATAGTCTTGTCATCTGCATCAGGTGGGATGTCAGCATAGGGGGAAACCCTTCTGCTCCTGCCAACAGGGCCTCCAGGGGAAAGGGGCTGCCATTGTTGACATTTTCAGCTGTCTCGAGGACCATTGACTGAGAAACCATTTCAAAATCTCCAAGGTCCACCTCACTCTGTTAAAAAAGGATAATTTTTTTTTAACTTCTGGACTTCACACTCTTTTTTATTTTTTGTTTTGTTTTGTTTTTCGGGCCACACCCATTTGATGCTCAGGGGTTACTCCTGGCTAAGTGCTCAGAAATTGCCCCTGGCTTGGGGGGACCATGTGGGATGTCGGGGGATCGAACCACGGTCCTTCCTTGGCTAGCGCTTAGCTACCTTACCTCTAGCACCACCTCGCCAGCCCCTGGACTTCACTCTTACGCAGATGACTTAAAAGAATCAAACTGAAAATCTTATAAATCTGATGGCTTCATCTCTGATTCTCTTGGAAATATCAACCGATTGATACATACTGCTTTTCTCAAGGAACAAGAAAGGAAAGAAGAGAGTTAAAGACATTAAGTTGGAAAGTAGTGCTTAAACAGCAGGGTAGGGCATTTGCCTTGCACACAGCCAATCCAAATTAGATTCCAGGCATTCCACAAGGTTCCCTGAGTATTACCAGAAGTTACCTGTGGGTATGGACCAAAAAAGTAAAAAGAAGCAAAATGATGTCAAGTGGCAAGTGTGCGCCATTCACAAAGTCTAGCAAAATCTCAAGAGCAAGGCCTTAGGGAAAAAACAACAGTAGTTTTGTAAAACCTCTTCTACCAATTCTACCACTTAATCCGGTAAGTTTCTCCCAAGGCCTTGGCTTATTTACTTTATGCAGGAAATTGTCTTAAACAGAATCCTGATTTCTTCCCACAAATAAAACTACCCTCTTCGAAACAAGACTTTATGTTCCAACTCCCATGAAAAATAGTTTGAAGAATTCTCGGTAAACTCAAAATTGAGCTGCCATATTACCCAGCAATCTCACTTTTGGACATATATCCCCAGGACAGAAAAACATTCCTCCAAGAGGATGTATGCACACTACTATTCATTGCAGCACTCCGCACAATAACTAAGATTTGGAATCAACCTTCATGTCCAATAACAGACAAGTGGATCATGAAGATGTGGCACATATATACAACGGAGTACTACATAGCTATAAGGAATGATGCAATCATATAATTTGCTGCAACATAGATAGAACTGGAAGATATTAAGTCAAATGAAGTAAGCCAGAAGAAGGATAAATACAGAATGGTATCACTTATATGTACTATTAGTATGAAGAAATACAATGGCTTAAATGGGAGTTGTCTTGAACACCCCTGGCCTCAGACTATAGCAAAAAGAAACTGAGTAGAGGAGAAAAACAAATATGAAAGGATGGGGGCCAAGGACCATGTTGTCTCAGGTGCTTTCATGGTGTTAAAAAATGACAGAACTAAATATCCAAGCCAAAGGCAACAACAATGGAATCAAGGGTCCGGAGTGATAGTATAACAGGTATAGGTTTGCCTTGCATGTGGCCCACCAGGGTTTGATCCCCGGCATGCCATATGGTCCCCGAACTTACCAGGAGTGATTTCTGAACATAGAGTCAGCAGTAACCACTCAACACCAGTGGTTGTGACCCCAAGACCATATTAAATCAAACCAAACTAAACCAAAATGATGCTAGAGACTCAAGCTTCAACAATCTAAACTTAAAATGGGCCTGTTATACAGGCAGACTGGGGGTGGGGGGCAAAGGGTGGTAATATGGGATACACTTGGGGAACATTGGTGGAAGGAGGTCAACACTGGTGGTGGGATTGGCCCTGATTCATTGTATATCTGAAATCCAACTATGAAGGATTTTGTAATCATATGGTCTCAATGGGGAAAAAAAAGGTCAATTATTTTTGGTGGATATTCAGGAACAGATCTAGCAGGTATTCTTGGTAATTATGTCTGAGAGTACTAAAACATTATCATCTGTTCATATAGTGAAAATTTTGCTCATTAAAATAAAATGAGGTGACTGATACAGGCCGATCTTGATATATAGAAAAATACAGTTTGAGAAATAAAGCGACAGTACAATGGGCAGGATACTTGCTGAGAACCCAGGTTGGATCCTTGGTACCTTCCCTAAGCCCACCAAGAGTGAGTACTGAATGCAGAGCCAGGAGTAACCTCTGTACTCCTAGGCCCCTATCAAACAAAAAAGGGGACATTATGAAGAAAAGGAATAAGGATGATACCATGTCATGAAAATTAAATGGTCTTAGTTAAATGCACCCACTTAAAATTTGAGGTTAACTTAAGCTAATATGCATGTACATGGAAATGTAAAAAATTCTATGCCTCTAATGTTTAAAGAGTTACATAAGTTTTATGGCTTTAGATTGCCTGTGTGCTGTTAAGAAATATTATAATGTGGGCCCAGAGAGATAGCACAGCGGTGCTAGTCTTGCAAGCAGTCGATCCAGGACCTAAGGTGGTTGGTTCGAATCCCGGTGTCCCATATGGTCCCTTGTGCCTGCCAGGAGCTATTTCTGAGCAGACAGCCAGGAGTAACCCCTGAGCACTGCCAGCTGTGGCCCAAAAACCAAAAAAAAAAAAGAAAGAAAGAAATATTATAATGTGCTACAATCTGGGGACTTGAGGGACAAAGTAATTGTACATGGATTCTGTTTTATTTATCTTAATGTTCTTTGGCTGAAAGTTCAAAGTTAAGATATCAACAAGGGGACTTCTTCTGAGAATTATGTTATGGCTGATTGTCCTTCCACTGTAACTTTACCTTGTCCTCTTTCTTTGCATCTTTTGTTCTCATAATTCAAAATAAAAAAATTAAAAAATAAAAAATAAATTAAAAAAAATAAATGGTCTAATTATGAAAATATGATTTTGAAACAGAACGTTCCAAGTCATGTGAGTAGGAATTAACTTGCCACATGTGTCTAAGGAATTTTACCTCACACATCCATCAACCTTATCTGACTATCTACTGGCAGGTTACAAGGACAGGAAATGACAGGCAAGCACATGGTGACACAGACACAAGCCATCCAGTTCAAATCTCAGTTTCACTGGCCAAGTTTTTATTCAGCTGCATCATGTTTAGTGAGAGGCAGAATCCAAAAGTAACTATATGAGAAAAATATACTATGGTCCCCTAATAGCAGCATTATTTTCCACGTGGGGTCATGTAATCTCCCTGAAGACTCCTCCTTAGATAGTTCAAGGGCGTCACAAGTGAAAAAGTCTGTTAGTGGGAGAGGGAAGGAGCCATTGCAGGGAGGGGTAGAGTGATAACTGGAAGGAAACAAGGTCAAAAGGGAGCATAATCAGAAAATGTTTGGGAAACACACGTAAGAGGACAAGAAATGACTCTCAGCAAGCAGGACATCAAACAAAAAGTTCTCTAGCTTCTGCTCCATCCTTCTGGGCCTCTCTATTAATTTGTAGCTCCTATCACCTCTGTACCAGTGGCCAGGTTTATTACTCAACAACTACTAAGTAAACAGGAGAAATAGCCATGAAGTGAGCAATAATCATGGAGTTCAGTTCCTGGAAAGTCAATATGGCTAAATGTATGTACATTTCCAAGTTGTTTCGTTGCTTAAATGTATAGAAACCCAAGTAAATTCAAAGCAATATGACCCTTAAATTATGTATATTTCACTGTAAGTCAATGACCTGAAGGATTTGAAAAATACAAAAAGGGTCAATGTGTAACACAGCTCAAACACTCAGATGTAAAACTTTAACTCATTGAAGCAATATTACTGTGCAATTATTCATTTCAGCACTGTAAGGAACGCTTTGGACTTGTCAAGGGATTGAGGTTTTGTGTTTGGTTTGCTTTAGCTTTTGGTCTATACTTGGCCATTCTCAGGATTTAATCCTGGCTCTGCAATCATGGATCATTGTCGGAGGTGCTCATGGGCCATACAGAGTATCAGGGAATAGAACCTGGGTTGACCACAAGCGAGGCCAAGTGTTCTGTACACTATATCATTGCTCTGGCCTCCTGTCCAAAGACTTCTATAAAAAAGATACAATCTGTCTAAATGTTTCACACCTCATTAATTAATGATCCGTGAAATTATATAAACGGTCATTTGCCCGGGAGCCTGGGTCAGACTCCATTACTGAGTAACTTCTTTGATGTCAGCCAGAAAGAGGACTTAATGAGCATTCAGTGGACTTCATGCCTTTCACAACTGAATCTAACAGATAAAGTTACTATGATCCACTATAAAGCCTAAATAAAATTTCTCCTATCATTCTCCCCACGGTATGAAAGCTTTTGTCATGAACAAGATTTTCACATAACCTCTTTTTTCAAGGGCACTGAAAGAAGGAATAATACTAATTGATAGGGCATTTGCCTTGCATTTGGCCAATCTAGGTTTAATCCTCAGCATTCTGTCCAGTCCCCACACACTTTACAGGAGTGATTTCTGAGTGCAGAGCCAGGAGTAAACTCTGAGCATTGCTAGGTGTGGCTCCAAAACAAAAATAAACAAAAAATACCTTCCTCCCCCCACCCCAGTTTTCACAAAGCAGTCAAAGTGACACTTTTTTTTTTTTTTTTTTTTTTTTGGGTTTTTGGGTCACACCCGGCGTTGCTCAGGGGTGAGTCCTGGCTGTCTGCTCAGAAATAGCTCCTGGCAGGCACGGGGGACCATATGGGACACCGGGATTCGAACCAACCACCTTTGGTCCTGGTTCGGCTGTTTGCAAGGCAAACACCGCTGTGCTATCTCTCCGGGCCCCAAAGTGACACTTTTAAACCAGCAAGAGATTGTCACTTCCTGAATGCTTCTCAAGAGCTCCCAGGAGGGGTCAAAGTAAATCAAGCTCTCAAGCCTTTGCCTCCCTCCTGGCTTTCCTTAACAGGATCTTCCTACTCCCATGCCCTTGCCACTCTTGCTTCCTGCCTGTCCTTAGAATGTGCCAGGATGGGCCCAATGCAGGGACTTTGCACCACTGGTCACTCACTCTCTGTGTGCAATGTTCCTTCATGGTTGGGTAGTATCATCACAAACTGCCTTCTTTATAAGGTCCCTAACCAACCCAGGAAAACAACACCATTATTTTTGAGTGCATCTGTTTCTTTAAATTTCCTTTCATTTTCCCATCTCTCCTTAACACCATTTCTACTACTTGATGAACTAATTGGGAACTTTTGGGGGACAAAATGACGAAGCTGGACCACACTCAGCAGGGGAACCCAGTGATGCCCAAGGGAGCATGTGGTTTCAGGATTGATCCCATATCAGCTGCATGCAAGGAGAGTGCCTGCCCTTCTAAACTATTTTGCCGGCCAATGTAGAGACTATTTCTAAACATTGCTCAACTGTCTTGGTCAAATTCTACCATCTGTGTCACTCGGTCTGCATCTAATCAACAATGTTTTCTCCTCATTGTAAGAATTCTCTCTTGGGGCCGGAGAGATAGCATGGAGGTAAGGCGTTTGCCTTTCATGCAGAAGGTCATCGGTTCGAATCCCGGCGTCCCATATGGTCCCCCATGCCTGCCAGGAGCAATTTCTGAGCCTGGAGCCAGGAATAACCCCTGAGCACTGCTGGGTGTGACCCAAAAACCACAAAAAAAAAAAAAAAAAAAAAAAAAAAAGAATTCTCTCTTTTTTTAAAAAAATATTTATTTATTTACTGGTTTTGGACCACACTCAGTGTTGATCAGGGTGTTACTCCTGGCTCTGCGCTTAGAAATTCTTCCTGGAAGGCTCAGGGGGACCATATGGGATGCCAGAATTCGAGCCCAGGCCTGTCATGGGTCAGCCCCGTGCAAGTCAAATGCCCTTCTGCTATACTATCGCTTTGGCCCCAGAATTCTCTTTTCATGCTGGGAAATCCTGTACTGCTTCTCAGACATGGTGTGTTTTATTTTCATGGTTCTATCACTTGAAAGCTGTCGAGCTCTATTCTGAAACATAGTTAAATTACTTGTAAAAAGTTGGTAAATGGTTCCAGAGCAGCCTTTGTTCCCAGTTCCCACCATCTGGCTCCACAACACAACCCACCTGATCTGAGAACCTCTCATGGGGTCCCCACTTCTGCCCTGGCTTCTGGGAATAGGAGCATGTGTGAGTTGAAAGACAGTTCCACCTGCTCCTCTGTTTTTGCTTTTGGGACACACTGAGTGGTACTCAGAGCTTACTTCTGGCTGGAATGGGGACCATAAGGAAGGTTGGGGATTGAACTTGGGTTGGCAGCACACAAGGCAAATGCTCTAGTGCTATTGCTCTGCACCCCACCTGCTTCTTTGCAGTGGCCTTTCTGCTTTTTAGTTAAAATGGAATGACAAAGAACAGACTCAACCACCCTTCAGAAGCAACCACTCAACAAGACACTGAACAACTGATTTCCAACCCTGAGCCACTGCCCAGAGAGGCGAGAAGGCAGTTGACTACCTTGCACTTCCAGTCTAGAAGGTGTTGAAAGGTAAAGGACAGGCTGAGGTCAATGAGCTTAGGCTAAGGAGATGGTTGGGAGACCAGTGTGGGTGGACTGAGAGAGGAGAACACACAGAATGCAGATTAGAGCTCTGAAGGGGCTTCCTCATTCCATCTTATTCTCAGAACATGAGCACCACTGAACATTATTCTAATTACTGACATACTGTGAACTAAATATTTATTTTGACTCTGGAGTTATTTTTTTGGAGGGTCAAGAGGGAGCCCACACTTGCTGGTACTTAGCAATCACTCCAGAAGATGCTTTAAGGGGCAATATGCAGTGCCTGGCCACATGTAAGGCAAGGTCTTAAATCCTGTACTATCTCTTCAGTTCTGTGTATTTATGATTTTAAGAGATAAATAAAAACCTTTGTTCTGCTGACCACGACCACTTCATCCCCAGTGGAAGAGTACCTGACATATAACAGAGGCTTAATTTACATTTGCTGAAAGGAGTGAAAGCATAAAGAAGCAAAATGATGTCTACTAAAAATAGAAGGTGTATCTTTTTGTTTTGTTTTTGTGCCACACTTGTTGATGCTCTGGGGTTACTCGTGGCTCTACAATCAGGTATTACTACTGCAGTGCTTAGGGGACCATATGGCATGACTGGGACTGAACCCGTTAGTAAGGCAAGAGCCCTACCCATTGTATTATTATTGTTCTGGTCCTGGAAGAAGTTTTCTAGTTCTCCAAATAAATAGTGGCAATCAGAATACAATTTCATCAGAGAAATGTATTTACATCCAATCAGAGCTCTCTACACAGGAGCCCACAATTTTTTGGTATTATAACAATATTTGAGAGTCAGTTCATTGGGGAGATCCATAAATCAATGAGATATATTGTGCACAATTTAAAATACGATTCATCATTAAATGACAATAACAGCAGAAATCTGAATGGATCTGCACTTCAACCTCTTTCTAAGAGGCCTTTAGTCTAAGTAGACATTAGGTTTCTTAAACCTTAAATATACTTATGCCCACATACCAATTCACAAGAACATAAATAGACCATCTTGAATACAATTCAGATTAAGCACCACCTCAGGAATCCTCTGGCAACTAGATCACTGCTCTTGCCTAATCTGCTTATCTTTATTCAAGACATTATACAGATAGCAGACAAGCATTTACTTTACAAAGAAATAGTTATTCATTATCCAACTACTCCAGATGAATGAGAGTTGGAGAGTATCCTTTACCTTTAAGATCTTGAATTTAAAATAAAAAAAAAAAAAAAAAAGAAAAGAGTCTACCATCCCTGACTTCGATTTCTGAGACTATATGTAGGACTAATTTACTCCCTAACATTTCACCTTTCAAAAATATACTTGGTCTTGGGGGCCAGATAGATAGGCACAATAGGTAGGGTGCTCACTTTACATACAGTCAGCCCAGGTTTGATCTCTGGGCCTCCAGATGGTCCCCCAATACTGCAAGGAATGATTCCTGAGTATAGAGCCAGGAATAACCCCTGAGCATCACCAGTGTGGTTCTAAAAACAAAATACAAAACAAACAAACAAACAAAAAAACCCCACTTAGTCTGATTTACATTTCTTAATACTCAAACGGCAAGTTCCAGTACATAGAGATTCCCATTACATAGAAACATTACATACTATTTTGTTTTTTGGGGCCACACTCAGTGGCACTCAGGGGTTACTCCTGGCTATGCACTCAGAAATCACTCCTGACTTGGAGGACCATATGGAATGGCAGGGGATCAAATCGAGTTCTGTCCTAGGCTAGCGCTGGCAAGGCAGACACCTTACCGCTCTGTGCCACTGCTCTGGCCCCCTGTACATACTATTTTAAAGATACCTTCAGAGATACAGAAGAAAAATTAAACCTGGAAGGATTTTAGGTATTAACTCCCAAGCCATTTCCAAACTAAAACACACATTCTTAGTGGCCCAAGAATAAATGGCTAGTGACTCACCTTTTCCCTTTGGTCAAGGATTTGTGACACAGTAGCTGTCATACAAAGCAGTATCTGTAAAATCTTTGGTAAGTATGCACTGATCAGATGACTTATGTTCTTCAGAACAACTTCAAGGCTATTTAAAATACCATGCTGACGACCTACTGGAAGAACTTTAGACAAATCCAAATCGTCTACTGCTCGAATGACTGCAGAATGACATTCGCCTAGTGAAACAGAGAAGAATAGAGATCCGTATTATTTTCTAATTACTTTTTGGTTTGGTTTTGTGGTCCCACCTGGCAATGCTCAGTGCTTACACCTGGCTCTGCACTCAGGGATCACTCTTGGCAGTACTTAGGGAACCATATGGGATGCTGGGGATTTAATCTGAGTTGGCCGTGTACAAGGCAGGAGGCCTTGCAACTGAACTGTAGCTGCAGCTCCATTGCTAGTTACTTTTTTTTTTTGCTTTTTGGACCACACCCGTTGATGCTCAGGGATTACTCCTGGCTATACTCTCAGAAATCGCTCCTGGCTGGGGGACCATATGAGACGGCGGGGAATTGAACCACGATCCGTCCTAGGTTGGCGCCTGCAAGGCAAATGCCTTACTGCTTGCACCATCACTCCGGCCTCATTGCTAGTTTCTTTTTGTAATGACGGCTTCCATTCAATTTCGGGATAATAATAAAACAGAATTTTCTTTTGTTACAATGATATATAGATAATGTGTTTTCCTCATAGGCTTTTCTCCTTTTGATGCTTACTAAATAGTCTGTGTGACACCTTCTGCTATTAAAACTTTAAAAAACCAGTTTCAGCATTAAGTCCCTAAGCCCATTCTGATCCTGTTTATAACTACCTACTGCTCAAACTTAAAGTTATTAATAGACTTTATTTCATTAAGTAATATCCCATTACTTTTTATTTCATGCTCAGTGCTTACTGAACAATGCTCAAATCATCAAAGTGTCAAAGAAAATGTCTCATTCCATAGTAAGCTCCCAAAAGGCTGAGAATTAAATTTATTTTCTCTCATTGTTCTGGTGCATAAATTAAACAGTAGACCCTGATATACAACCACCACACTAATTTCAGAATTTAGTTAAATCTTTTTTGTTTGTTTCAGGACCAAATCCAGCAATATTCAGGAGTTACTCCTGTCTGTGCACTCAGGAATTATTCCTGGTGGTACACAGGGCACCATATGGGATGCCAATGATCAAACCTGGTCAGATGCTTGGAAGGCAAGCACCCTAACCACTGTGCTATCTCTCCAGCTTCAGAATTTAGTTAAAAGTCATACCACCAGGAGTGATCTCTGAGTGTAAATCAGGAGAACCTGAGAACCACCAGATGTGGTCCCATAAACCAAAAAGAAAAGCCTTAAATACTGAGATTTACTTGAGATTTACTTCAAACTGCCTGAATCAAGGTAATCATGGGACTGAAGAAGAGGTCTTAGAATTAAAATTGGGGATCAAGGGGCCGGAGAGATAGTATGGAGGTAAGGCATTTGCTTTGCATGCAGAAGGTCAGTGGTTCGAATCCCAGCATCCCATAAGGTTCCCTGAGCCTGCAAGGGTGATTCCTTTTTTTTTTTTTTTTTTTTTTTTTTGGTTTTTGGGCCACACCCTGTGATGCTCAGGGTTACTCCTGGCTATGCGCTCAGAAGTTGCTCCTGGCTTCTTGGGGACCATATGGGACGCCGGGGGATCGAACCGTGGTCCGTCCTAGGCTAGCGCAGGCAAGGCAGGCACCTTACCTCCAGCGCCACCGCCCGGCCCCGCAAGGGTGATTCCTGAGCGTAGAGCCAGGAGTAATGCCTGAGCGCTGTCGGGTGTATCCCAAAAACCAAAAAAAAAAAAAAAAATCCAATCCCAAGTCCACCATTATCTAGCTCAGTGGTCATGGGGAAAATACCTATTTCCTAAGCCTTAGTTCCTTCATCTACAAAATGAAGACAACTGGGGTCAGAGTGTAAGTACAGCAAGTAGGGCATTTGCCTTGCATGCAGCCAACCAGATCCTCTCATATAACGCCCCCCCCCATCTTTGAGCAATGATTCATGAGTGCAGCAGAGCTAGGAGTAAACCCTCAGTATAACTAGATGCCCCCTACCCCCAAAACTGAACAAGCAAAATGATACTTCCTGTGGCTATTTTTAAAGATCAACTTCATTCTATGTAAAGAGAATTGGCAAAAAAAAAAAATAAAATAAAATAAATAAATAAATAAATAAAATAATACTTAAGTCATTAACATGGTAGGAAGCTTGCCACAAAGAACAGGGAAGTGCAGTTAAGGCAGAGAAGGGACCACTATCATGACGATAGTTAGAAATGAATACTTTGGACAAGAATTGGGTGCTGAAAGGAGATAAAGTGATATGCATGATACCCCTCCAGTAACAATATTGCAAACTACAGTGTCTAAGAGAGAAGGAAAGAGACAAAGAGAAAGAGAACAATTTCTACCACAGAGGTAGGTAGGTGAGAGGGTTGGGGAGGGCAGGAGGAAAACTGGGGATATTGGTGAAATGTGCACTGGTGAAGGGTGTTGGCATTGTGTTACACCCCACTCAGGAAGGGCACACACTTCAGAAGTGCTGCACTCCTGAAAAAAGAATTATTTGCCAAAAAGGCCCGCTTAGAGCAGTCAAATCAGTTGACCCTTTGCGTGGATTGTTTGACTATAATTCTAAAACGTGGCTGTAACTATCTCTCTCTTTATTTTTGACCATTATTAGAAATCAGGCCTTAGTAATTCTTTCTAACAAAGAAGCACAGTACAAATCCCGCCAAAAGTCTCCCACTGACCAGCTCTCTGTGATCTCTGCTACCTTGGCTGGCGCCAAGATCATGTTTTTCCCAAAACTTAGCTCATAGTAAAGTAATTTTCAGTTTTTCCCCAAAACTCTAAAACATTTCTCTCTCTTCCCACTTCCCTGAAAATTACCTGGTTTCTCCTGCTTACCCAAAACAAAGCAAACCCACAACAAAACTGCCTTTCACCTTCAGTATCGGTTCTTTAATATGCAAATTTTAGTCGTGGTCTTTCATTCTGTTTCCCTAACCATTTCCCACTTTCTTTGATCTCCAAAATTGCACCCCTCATTCCAGAGCTACCCCTTTAAGTTACCCAGCTCAAAAAATAAATTTGTCTTCGTCTTTCTAGATGCAAGTCCCCATGCATTCTGTGTGGTCTCATTTATTTCATATTTCATAATTCATTATTCCATATTCGCCTCTTCGTGCTCCCGCTTGACTCTCAGTGGGAAAATGAACTCACTAAGGTTATGCTTAGGGACTTTTTATCTCATCAGGATAAAGGGTCCGCAGCAGCATTGTATGAGTAAAACTCATTCATGAACAACTTTTTATCTGTATATTTCATGGTGATTCAATTAAAGAACTTATTAAAAATAGTAGTGTAGTCATTATTATTACAAACGATGATACCATATAACAGAGAATATATGATAAAGCATGACAGCTCGTTGTACACAAGTACTGTCATTGTGTTTAGACTATAAAAATGAGAAAGATGAGGGGCCGGAGTGATAGCATGGAGGTAGGGCCTTGCATGCAGAAGGACAGTGGTTCGAATCCTGGCATCCATGTGGTCCCTCGAGCCTGCCAGAAGCGATTTCTGAGCGTACAGCCAGTAGTAACCCCTGATTAAAGTCCACCTTTAATATAGGAAAAAGCCACCACTTATATGGGGGTGTGTGACCCACACAATGAGAAAAATTATAGTCAACTTCCTATTTATAACAGTCTGGCATGGGAAGTCTTCAACTTCACTGGTGATGAATGACTCAGTGAATAAGTTGGTGGCAAAATAACCAAGGATAATTAAGCCACTTATAATTCTAAGATAAAATAGATTCTGTCTATGAATATGTACTTAGTATTTTTCTTTTTTTTTCTTTTTTTGGGGGGAGGTTTTTGGGCCACATTCAGGGGTTACTCCTGGCTAGGTGCTCAGAAATCACTCCTGGCTTGGGGACCATATCGGACACTGGGATTTGAAGCACCATCCTTCTGCATGCAAGGCAAATGTCCTACTTCCATGCTATAGCTCCGGCCCCTCATCTTTCTCATTTTTATGAACCATGGTCCATCCTAGGTTAGCACGTGCAAGGCAGACACCCTACCACTTGCGGCACAGTTCTGGCAAATGTACTTAGCTTTTTTCAACTAATCTAAATACACAACAAAAATTATGTATGTCCTATACAGAATTTGAAAACACATGCTGATAATTCCCAGGACCACTTGTGAGTTCCACTGAGTTCAATCAAAGTTGAAAAAGTACTACATTTCGTGGCCGAAAATGAAAAATAACCCATTTCAGCAAAAAGTCCACCCTTAATATAGAAAAAAGCCACCACTAGTATGGGGAAGAGCAACCCCTATATTAGAGAAATTCCAAGAGTCAAGGAACCAGCCCCAGACACTGAAGTCCACAATCCACAAGTTTTTGGGGTGAGGGAGGTGCTCTTAGCTACCATTCTTTAAGTGTTTCACAGGTTCAAAAAGTAGGTCCAAGAATATCTCGATCTCCTCAGGTTGGGTCCCAGCAAGGAATCTCAAAACAATGGACATGCGGGTACTTGATGCAGATTTCCCCTGAGTTTTACTGCCAGTCTTATTCTTCATTCTTCCATACAAAATTCTAAAAAAAAAAAAAAAAATTAAGAGGAACCATTTATTTACTTACTTGGTTTTGGGGCCACACCTGATTCAGGGGTTACTCCTGGCTCTGCACTTGAAATGGTGCTCAGTGGTGGTATATACCTGATGGTGCTCGGGAAACCATATGTGACACCATAAATTGAAATTGGGATAGGTGTATGCAAAGCAAACCATCTTAGCTGGTATACTATTTCTCCACCCCCACAACAGAATTCATATTAGTTGTTCTGTTCTACCTCCATCTAACACCCAACTCAAAGGTCAAATCCAAATGAATTAAAGACCTTGATATCAGACTCGAAATCATAAAAACAATGCATAGGTAAAACACTCTATGACATTGAGACTAAAGGCATATTTAAGGAGGAAACAGCACTCTCCAAATAAATGGAAGCAGAGAAAAATATATGGCACTATATTAAGCTGAGAAGCTTCTGCACCTCAAAAGAAATAGTGCCTAGAATACAAAAGCCACCACAGAATGGGAGAAACTATTCACACAATACCCATCAGACAAGGAGCTAATAGTGAAAATACACAAGGTACTGACAGAACTTAACAAGAAAGATTCATCTAATCCCATCAAAAAATGGGAAGAAATGAACAGACACTTTCCAAAAAAAGAAATACAAATGGCCAAAGACACAGGAAAAAATGCTTATATCATCAGGGAGATGCAAATCAAAACAACAATGAAGTACCATCTCATGCCACAGAAACTGGCACACATCACAAAGAACAAGAACAATCAGTGCTGGCAGGGATGTGGAGAGAAAGCAACCCTCATTCATTGCTGGTAGGAATGCTGCCTAGTCCAGCCTTTATGGAAAACAATATGGAGATTCCTCAAAAAACAGGAAATTGAGCTCCCATATGATCCAGCCATTCCACTCGTAGGGATATACCCTCGGAACACAAAAATACAATACAAAAATCCCTTCCTCACACCTATATTCATTGCCACGCTATTTACAATAGGCCAGATTCTGAAAACAACCAAGATGCCCTTCAACAGATGAATAGCTATAGAAATTGTGGTACATATACATAATGAAATATTATGCAGCCATCAGGAGAGATGAAGTCATGAAATTTTCCTATAGATGGATGTACATGGAAACTGTTGTGAGTGAAATAAGCCAGAGAGAGGAGAGAGAGACCGAATTCTCACTGATCTTTGAGGTGTTTTTGTTTTGTTTTGTTTTTGATTTTTGGGTTTTGGGTTACACCCAGTGACACTCAGAGGTTACTTCTGGCTCTGTGCTCAGAAATCGCTCCTGAAAGGTATGGGGGACCATATGGGATACCGGGATTCAAACCACCATCTGTCATGGATAGGCTGCTTGCAAGGCAAACACCTTACCGCTATGCTATCTCTCTGGCCCCTGATGGGTTTTAAGAAAAATAAAATAAATTATTGTTATAATGCCCAGAAATGAGGGCCAGAAGGACCAGCTCACAATATAAAGCTTACCACAAGGAGTGGTGAGTGCAGTTGGAAAAATAACTACACTAACAACTACCATCACAATGTTAATGAGTTGGAAAAGTAGAATGCTTGTTTCGAATACAGGGAGGGAATAAGGGAGGAGGGAGATCAGAGGCATTAGTGGTGGGAATGTTGCACTGGTGAAGGGGGGTATTCTTTGTGTGCCTGAAATCCAACTACAATCATGTTTGTAATCACGGTGTTTAAATAAAAATAATTATACAAAATAAAATAAATTGTAAAAAATTTTAAAAAAGAAAAAGATAAATCAAACAGTCAAATTATTTTTCTATATTTTCTTTTAATAATATGAATCTTGGGGCCAGAGTAATAGCATGTCTGCCTTGTATGCGGCTGACCCAGACAAACTGCAGTTCGATTTTCAGGCATCCTACTGGTCCCCCAAGCTTGAGCGTTACTGGGTGTGCCCCCCAAAAAAACAAACAAACAAAAAATGAATAATAATATGATTCTCTCTCTCTCTCTTTTTCTCTCTTTTTTGGTTTTGGGGTCACACCCGGCAGCGCTCGGGGTTACTCCTAGCACTGTACTCAGAATGCCGGGATTCAAACCACCGACCTTCTACATGCAAGGCAAACACATTACCTCCATGCTATCTCGCTGGCCCCTATGATTCTCTTTTAATAATAACAAACTTAATAAAATCTAAATAGAAATGTTTCTTGTATTTTTTAGACTTTTTTTTTTTTTTTTTGGTTTTTGGGCCACACCCGGCAGTGCTCAGGGGTTACTCCTGGCTGTCTGCTCGGAAATAGCTCCTGGCAGGCACGGGGGACCATATGGGACACCGGGATTTGAACCAACCACCTTTGGTCCTAGATCGGCTGCTTGCAAGGCAAATGCCCACTGTGCTATCTCTCCGGGCCCTGTTCTGTCCTTCTAAAAGGCCAGAATAACAACTTAACAGATTGAAATGGATATGTTATAAAACAAGAAAGAGCTACAATAGAAATAAAATGTTTAATAAAGAAGTTTAGAAAAATAACCAAGCAAAACAAATCAAGATTAAGGGAAGCAGGAAAAAGAGAATACTAGAGATTAAGGCCAAAAAAAAAAAAAAAAAAAAAGAAGTCTTTGTAAGAGAGAAAACAAATACACCTATCAAACAGATAACTATCGGGCCAGAGTGATATAGGACAGTAGGTAAGACATGTGCTTTGCATGCAGCTGACCAGGGTTCTACTTGCACATCTCCCAAGGCTTACCAGGAATCATCCCTGAGAACAGAACCAGAAGTCAGACCCTGAGACTCTTAGATCAATGGAATAGACTTGAATATCCTGAGACAAATCCTCAGGTATATGATCAATTAACCTTTGATAAAGAAACAAGAAATATGAAGTGAAGCAAGGAAAGTTTCTTCAACAAGTGTTAAGATTTTTTTTGTTTTTGTTTTTGTTTTTTTGGGGGGGGCACACCCGTTTGATGCTCAGGGGTTACTCCTGGCTAAGCGCTCAGAAATTGCCCCTGGCTTGGGGGGACCATATGGGACACCGGGGGATCGAACCGCAGTCCTTCCTTGGCTAGCGCTTGCAAGGCAGACACCTCTAGCGCCACCTTACCGGCCCCGGTAAGATTTTTTTTAAATAGGAGTCTCCCCCTCCAGACCCCCCAAAGAGACCTTAATAAATATAAGGACAAAACCAGGGCTGGAGAAAGTGTACAATGAGTTAGACTGTATGCTTTGCATACAAGAGGTCTGGGCACTATTCCCAGCAACACATAGATATTGTAAGAGACAAATTCCATTATAGTATTCAGTGTTACCTTAAACAATAATAAAATTGGGACTGGAGCCACAATACAAGGGTTAATGCACTTGCCTTGCACACAGCTGACCCAGCTACCCCATATGTGTCTCCCAAGCCTGCGAGGAGTGATCCTGGAGCATGAGGCAAAAATAACTCCTGAGCATGATAGGTGTGCCCCAACCCCCAAAATCAAAATATGGTGATTTTCCAATTTTTGATATATGATTCTTTCACAATCTTAAATTACTGAAAGACCTTCAGTTCTATTTATTACTAACATAGAGAAAATCAAAACCAAAAAAAATGAAATAACTTCATATTGTGGCCCTCCTGACAGTGAGCCAAGCGAAGTCCATACCAGGAATAGGCAGACCCCAGTTGGAACAGCTAGTACAGAAGCATTTACTGCTACATACAGCAGCAATTCAAAAATAACAACAAATAATTCTTCTAAGCTCTACAGCTAAGATGGAAATCAAGCAACAAGGGAAATCTACCTCTTAAAGAACACAAAATTTGATCACTATTGGGCCTGGAGAGATAGCACAGCGGCGTTTGCCTTGCAAGCAGCTGATCCAGGACCAAAGGTGGTTGGTTCGAATCCCGGTGTCCCATATGGTCCCCCGTGCCTGCCAGGAGCTATTTCTGAGCAGACAGCCAAGAGTAACCCCTGAGCAACGCCGGGTGTGGCCCCAAAAAAACAAAAACAAACAAAACAAAATTTGATCAATATTTACTAAGGACCATGGGCCTTACCTCTGGAAAGAGACAGAAACAGGGGCTGGGAAAATGACTCACAGCACAGGAGTGTTTCCTTCCGTGGGTCCGAGGTCTAGTTCCAACCACATGTTCCCCTGACCACTGCTGGAAAGGAAACTTCAAAGCATTGAGCTAGTCTCTGAACACCTCTGAGTAGCAGTCATTTTCATTTTGTAGGGGGAGAATCGGGTAGAAGAGAGGGACCTCTCTAGTTTGTGGACCTTCAGGGCAGTTCAAGAGTGGCACGTGGTATCAGGGATCAAGCCTGGACTCCTGTGCAAACCAGACCCACTCTCAGGCATGTGAGCTATGCCCCGGGCCCAGAAGGTGCACTTTTAAGCACTTAGGGGGCCTCCCAGAGAATGTGCCCCTAAGATGGGATTGGATGACGATGACAGTCAGCACTGACATGGTCCTAGCAAAAAGATGAGCAGGAGGGCCAGAGCTGTGGCACAAGTGCTAAGGATCCTGCCTTGCCCTTGCTAGCCTATGACGGACTGCGGTTCAATTCCCGGCATCCCATATGGTCCCCCAAGCCAGGAGCGATTTCAGAGTGCAGAGCCAGGAGTAACCTGAGCGTCACCAGGTGTGGCCCCAAAACAAAAACAAAAAAATTATCTTGAAACACTACAAATACCTCATCAGTATAGGAAACAGCTCAGCTCGGTGGGCTGTTTTCACAATGGAATTCTCTTCAGAAATGCTGAAATGCACAATCTCTTCCTTAAAGCTTCTGTCTTCAAGCAATCTCTGCAAGTTTTCCCTTTAAAAATAGAGAATAGTACATGTCATCATTTAATCATCAACAGTAATCTTAAAAATGCAGTTAAGAAAAAAAATTAGTAGGCCAAAGAGAGCACTCAAAGGCTCGAACAGAGTGGGTGTGAAGGAGCATTTCCTGGGCACCACTGGGAGTGGCTCAGCCCATTCCCCTAAGATAAAAAAGAGGCCATTTGGCACATGAACTAGGTATTAAAGAACACTGTGGACTTTTTCATAAAGAAATATCTTTACAGGGGGCAGTAGCAATAACGTTTGCCTTGCAAGTGGTCAACCCAAGTTTGATCCCCAGCATCCCATATGGTCCCTCGAGCCTGCCAGGAGTGATTTCTGAGTGCATGCATGAACCAAGCGTAACCCCTGAGCACCCTTGGGTGGGCCCAAAAACCGAAGGGGGAAAAAAAAAGAAAAAGAAAAATATTTACATAAATACCTTCCAAAATGACTGCTGCTTTTCAAAAAAAAAAAAAATTTTTTTTGTGGGTCACACCCAGCAGTGCTCTGGGGTTACCTCTGGCTCTGTGCTCAGAAGTCACTCCTGGCAGGCTCTGGGGACCATATGGGATGACGGGAATCGAATCAGGGTCCTCCAGGGTTGGCTACATGCAAGGCAAATTCCCTACCGCTGCGCTGTTGCTCCGACCCCATATTTTCCAAATCTTAAAGCAGTAAAAATGGATTAGATGAAGTTAGACTTAGTAATTTAGCTTAGAAAAGCTTTCTTCACTTTCCAGACTGATTATTAGTGTTCCCTAATAATCACCGACTTTAGGATTCTATCTAAGCAAAAAGAAATTAGTTTTCTTTTCTTCCTTTTTTTTATTTTTTATTTTTTTGGTTTTTAGGCCATACATGGAAGTGCATAGGGGTTACTTCTGGCTTTGTGCTCAGAAATTACTCCTGGCAGTGCTCAGGGGACCACATGGGATGCCAAAGATCAAACCTGTGTTGGCTGCATACAATGCAAACGCCCTACCTACTTACTGTATTATCAGTCTGACCCAATGACTTAACAAATACTTTTCAGTTAATATTCTCTCTTTTCAGTTAATATTCTCTTTCTAAGTTATCTATGGTAAAGCACATTCATTCAACAAATATGCTTCTAGTTTTCTTTTCTTACCTAACAAAAGCATAACTGCCTTGGACAAAAGGACAATTTCCCTGGCCTTCACAAAAATATTTTGGAAAATGCACTCAAGTAGAAAAGTAACTTTTTACTTGGCAAAGAGCTAGTATTCCTCCTTTCCCCCCATTTGAAGCTTTATTTAAACACAGTGATTTTTGTTTGTTTATTTTGGGTCACAACTGGCAGTGCTCAGGGGTTACTTCTGGCTCTACACTCAGAAATTGCTCCTGGCAGGCTCAAGGACCATATGGGATGCCGGAATTCGAACCACTTTTCTTCTGCATGCAAGGCAAACACCTTATCTCCATGCTATCTCTCTGGTCCTAAACACAATAACTTTATGAGCAAAGTAGTTCATAAAAATGTTATCTCAGGTATTCAATATTCTAATTCTAACATCAATCACCACCAGTGCCACCAACATCCCATGTAGTACCCTGAGCACTGCCAACTGTGATCCCTGAATGCAGAACAAAGAGTAGCCCCTGAACAATGCCAGGTGTGGCCCCATAAAAAAGTAAATAAAAAAAAAAACCAAAAAGCACAACAAAATGAAAGCAGAGTAGATGAGATTACGCTATCCCTTGAGCCAAAAAGTTCATAACTTTTTTCAGTAAGGTTCTTGTTTTGGAAAATATTCTATTGTCATTTATTAAATTATAGATACAAGAAATAGATTTATTAATTTTACTTAATAGTCTAAATGTCTCCATTTTAACTCAAAATATAATAACTATCAAGGAGTATATTCAAAAACATAGCCAATAATTTTTTTAGAGTATGTAGTGATACTGAGACTTACAACCGTAAAAATACTTTTCTAGTAAAGTATCGTTTCAATTGCCCTTAAAAATGCCTACCTTGGTCCACACCATAAGAATATTCATACTGGGGCCAGTGAGGTGGTGCTAGAGGTAAGGTGTTTGCCTTGCAAGCGCTAGCCAAGGAAAGACCACGGTTCGATCCCCCTGAGTACCATATGGTCCCCCCAAGCCAGGAGAAATTTCTGAGCGCTTAGCCAGGAGAAACCCCTGAGCATCAAATGGGTGTGGCCCCCAAAACAAAAAAAGAATACTCATACTAGGAATTTCCTGACCCACTTGATTGTAAATAACTTAAAAGTATTAAAACATATAATATGATTATTTCAATAAGATATATTTATAAAAAAACTTGAGTAAATAAGTCTGCATATTATCTTCCTTAAAAAAAAATCACCACCAGTGTGACCTTCCCTCCATCAATGTCCCAAGCTACCCACTGCCGCTTCCCATAGCCTAAACACTTAGTAGGCACAAAATAATTTGTTGTTATCAGTTCTCAGTTGCTTGTTATTTCATATATTTATAACATATATATAATGTTATACATAACATAATATATATAATATATATATATGACATAATATATATAATGTTACTGAAGTTATTGTCCCAGAGTCTGATGAGTTGTTAGGTTCTAGTAAAGACTCCTTTCCTATTGTTTTCAATAATTATGCTTAGTGGGCTTCGCATTTCTTTAGGCTTAAGTAACTTACCTATAAGGGAGGAGGTGTGGATGTTTATATGTCATTATGCAATCCAGGGCTATTCTTTGTACAGTCTGATCCTGATGTAGTAACAACTAAGAAAAATATGGAGAAAAAAATATACATAATAGTTAAGCTACATCTATACTATAAGTACTTTATAAATGCGTTTTATAGAATATAGAGAATATATACACATGGCATGAGACAGTGATTTATTTTACTGGATTTGTTAAACTAGAATTCCTAAAATCTAAATTTTTTTGTTTTTGTTTTGTATTTGGGTTATACCCAGTGGTGCTCAGAAATCGCTCCTGGCTGTCTAGGGGGACCATATGAGGTGCCAGGATTCGAACCACTGTTAGTCCTGGGTCAGCTGTGTGCAAGGCAAATGCCCTATCACTGTGCTCTCTCTCTGACCCCATAAAATCTAAAGTTTTAAATGTGGGGTAGAGATGATTCCTGAGTTAGAGAGTGAGAAGGGGTTAAGGTGCTTGCCTTGCATGCTGCTAACTCTGGTTCACTCAATCCATGGCAACACCAAGTTTGACTTCAGAAAAGTAAAAAGAAATAAAGAATATAATAATAGGTTTAAACTTTTAAATATTCTGTACTTAAATGTAGACATGGAATCGCTTCTCCGCCTTTTGGCTAAGATCAAATGTAAAATGTAGACATGGGTACCCTATTCAGATTACTGAAAGTTATCTTTGCGAAGAAAATGCTAGAGAAGAGGGTCGGAGCCCTGGCGCAGGTGCTAACCTAAGATGGACCATGGTTCAATCCCCAGTGTTCCATATGGTCCCCCAAGCCAGGGGCAATTTTAAGTGCATAGCCAGGAGTAACTCCTAGGCATCACTGGGTATGGCCCAAAAACAAACAAACAAACAAAAAAAAAAAAAAGAAAGAAAGAAAGAAAAGAAAAGAAAATGCTAGAGAAAAGTTCACAAGGTTGGGAAGAGGGCTCAGCAGGCAGGACTGGAAATTTTGCAAGCAGAAATCTTGGGTTCGTCCCGATACCACATGGTTCTCTGAGCATAGCTGGAAGCAAAGCCCAAGTACTGAGATCAGGGACACCACTAAGCACCACAGCTTTGGTCCTCAGAACTAAAATTTACAAAGAATCATAATGCAACAATTTATTTTACTTACCTGAAGATACAGTTCATATAGTTTGGACTCTAGATATAACGCCAATGGATTAGAAAACTTGGAAAAAACTTGCAAATGAGCAATTAATTGCCTAGAAGAAAGAGACAGAGAAAGAAGGCATTGAAAAAATTAAAGAATATACAACCTTAAGACCTTAGTATTCACCAATTTTAGTTTCCCTGATAAGTACTAAAGTATTTTTTACTATAGCTTTGTTGTTAATTACACAAACAAGTTTTATTTGCAGTTAGGAAATCATTCCCCAGAAATTACTAATTTTGGCATCCTTTCCCTAAAACCCCAGTTTCTAAACACAGAGAATTTCTGAGGCAGTGTTGAAATGGTTTAAATTAAATTAAAAGGAATCTGAACCAAAGCTTCCTAACCATTTTCTACCACTGATCCCCATTCCTATCAACTGCCCATCTCATCTCGTCCATAGCCTCCATTTACATGACTTGCACCCATGCACAACAAATGTAAAGACCACAGTGAATACTTCAACCCAACATGCAAGGACCAGAGCAGGTGTGTGTGCAGCCCCAATCATCTCCAAAGATAACAAATGGAAGGAAGAATGAGGAGAGAATTTAAAAACAAAGAGTCAATGAGAATGGGAATGGATTCAGAGGTACTTTAGAACTACTTGTTCATGAAGACCTTGCTCCATAAGGGACTCTAAAGCCAGGGCCTTGAGTATATTGAGATGGTCTCAAGAGTGTGATGAGCTTTTTACTTATACTTTCAAGGATAGTGTGTGCTTGCCATATTCTATATTTCACTGTGGGAGGCACAAAAACTCATTAAGACATGAATCTTATCTTGCAAGTATGTCTGATTTTCAAGTAAGGAGTTATTCTATTTCTCAAGCCTGGAGAAGCACGATGGAGGTAGAAACAGCTGATTCTTGTGCTATCTCATGTTTCACTGGACTACCACGATTCCTTTAAAAATCCTTCACCTGGCATCAAAGTACAATGCCTTCAGCACTGGGCATTGAGAATCATTCACTTTTATAAAACAGAATTCAGCAGAAGGCATGGAAAAAAAGCGGCTTAAAGGATGAACTCATGAAGCCTGGGAAAGACTCAATAAATGGGCATATTCAGTAGACAGAATGTTGAAAAGCCATAGAGTATAAGGTAATGGGGTCCCTGCACTCTAACTCAGATCATCTTCAAGTAAGCCAGGGTAACTTCAGGCCATGGGTCTGTCTCTAAGTTTCTAAGATTTAGGTGAATGAATAACCCAGAGAATAAGAAAGAATAAAAAAAAAAATGTAGTGACCTGTGAAGAAAAAAAATTAAAAATCAAGTACTTGGAAAGAGATTGGTCAAAAGGCAAAGGAAAGGTGCTGATGTGTGCCTTTTTCTAAGAGAAAAAGATGTTCTATTACATATTCCCCAGCACATAAATCTCATGCCCTGTAGTAGGACAAAAAGTAACAGGTCAAAAAGCACTTAAGCACTCCATACACCAATAACCTCAGCTCTAAAATCAAACTATGATTATAAACACACACTCTCTTCAAGCTCCCCCAATTCTAACATCTGCGAAAAACAGAAAAAAAAGTGCATTAAAAAAGCAATGAAGAGACTGAGTTTTCTGGGGATAGTATGAAGTGCAAGGCATAGCATAGTTCAAGTAGCTAGTTGTGCACAGGTGGACACAAGGATCCCTAAAGTCCCCTTGTCAGCATGGGACCTACTTTGCGGCAGCTCTTCTGGTCTTCTTCTTCTGTGACTTTTCATCTTCAGGCACCACCTCTTCCTCAGTCACCCCATCTTCAGCAGCAAAATCCTCTTCTAGCTCCTCTGCTGTCCCAGCTTGGCCTTTTCTCCGTAAATCCTGGGTGGGAGCCACCTGTAGATCTGTTGGGTAATATTCATTGCTACAAGGACGAAAACAGAAAGAGGATAAGACGCTTTTTTGGTTGACCTGGGATCAATCCCCATATGGTCCCTTAAGCTTCACCAGAATTAAGACCTAAGCACCACTGGTGTGGTTAAAAAAAAAAAAAAAAAGCCCACATCTCAGGACTCCAGACAGTACAGTATGTAACAATTTGCCTTGCAACAAGTGGTTTTAGGACAACTGGTCAGTTGCAAAAAAGCGAATTTGGACCTCCATCTAACACTATGCACAAAGGTCAAATCCAAATGCATTAACAACAACCTGGATATCAGACTACAACAAAAGGTATATAGAAGAACATGTAGATAAAACACTCAATCACATTGAGACTAAAGAAATCTTCTAGGAGGAAACACCACTATCCAAACAAATAGAAGCAGAGATAAATAAAAGGGATTAAAAATGGGGAGAAGAAATGAACAGACACTTTCCCAAAGAAGAAATACAAATGGCCAAAAGGCACATGAAAAAATGCTCTACATCACAAGTCATCAGGGAGATGCAAATCAAACAACGAGATACCATCTCATACACAGAGACTGACACACGTCACAAAAATCAAAAACAATCAATGCTGATAGGGATGTGAGGAGAAAGGAACTCTCATTTACTGCTGTGGGATTGCTGTCTTGTCTAGCCTTAATGGAAAACAATGTGGAGATTCCTCCAAAAACTGGAAATTGAGCTCCCATACAATCCAGCTATACCATTCTTAGGGAGATACTCTAGGAACACAAAAACACAATACAAAAATGCTCTTTGCATGCTTATGTTCATTGCAGCACTATTTACAATAGCTAGAATCTGTAAACAACCCAGATGCCTGACAACAGATGAGTGGCTAAAGATATTATGGTACATATAAACAATGGAACACTGTGCAATGAAAAATTAAGTCATGAAATTTCCTATATATGGATGGACATGGAAACTATTATGCTGAGTGAACTAAGTCAGAGGAGATAGACACAAAATAGTCTCACTCATCTATAGAATTTTAGAAAAATAACAGACAATACAGTAATAATACCCAGAGACAATAGAGATGAGGGCTGTAAGGACTGGCCCACGATATAAAATTTACCACAAAGAGTGGTAAGTGCAGTTAGATAAATAACTAGACTAACAACGTTCATGATAATGGTAGTGAGTGAGAGGAAATAGAAGGCCTGTCTTGAATATAGACAGAAGGTGGGAGAGGAGGGAAATGGGGAGGTATTGGTGGCAGGAAGATTGCACTGGTGAAGGGGGGGTACTTATTTTCCTCCCCCAATAATTTTTATTGTGACCAAAGTGAATTACAGATCTTTCACAATTGTATTTTAGGTACATAGTGGTACTGAATCAGAATTCCCACCACCAGTGTTGTCCTCCTCCACCCCTGTTCCCAGTATGTATCCTATATCCCCCCTCCTGTTCCCCCCAGGCTGCTAATATAAGTGGTCCCCTCTGTGTCTAGCTTGTTGTAGAGTGGGTATCGATTATGTTGTCCTTGGCTTTAGATTTGGTGTTTAAGTCTGATCTTTTTTTTAATTTCTACTCAATGTTCATATGACTGTTTGGTCTTGGTACCATCCATTTTTTCCCCTCAATTTATGAGTCAGAACAAAATGATTCAGGTTATGTGGTTCTGTTTACACATGATGGACACAGAACGGACACCTGTTCGAATCCCAGCATCCCTGGAGCCTGCCAGGATCGACTTCTGAGCAAAGAGCTAGGAGTAACTCCTGAGTGCCACCAGGTGTGACCCAAAAACCAAAAAAAAAGTAGTAGTTGTGGAGGCCTGGCGATAGCACAAAGGGCTAAGGTGCAGCCTAGCAGTTGCATGGTTCCCCTAACACCACCAACCTGAATGAATAAACAAAACTGAGCCAAAATAGCACCAGGGCTTAGAGCCCTGCCCTTCTAAATATATGGGCACAAGTTCTGATCCTCAGAATCCCACATATGCCATGTATGGTCCTGGCAGCTAAGCTATTTGCACATCCTCACCTCCACAAACCCCAACCCCCACCCATCCCATAACATCACAACTGGGTATGTGTGAGCACTGCCACAAAAATAGATACACAAGTGCCATGGACAGAAGGCAGAAACTTGGGCAAACTCATTTGCGAGCACCTGCAACTTAGGAGTACACACACAGGAATCAAATGCACAGATCTGAAAACCAGCTGTGATACTCAACACTGGGTGCGTGTATGTTGGCCACTGCAACAGCAATACTGACAGCATGGGAGGCAGAGGACAGGACACAAATAAATAATATAGTCTTCGGTGCCAAACAAGCCTTAGTTGAGACATTTTCTTTTTAATTATGTACCTTTTAGTCTCTAAGTCTTCTGAAATTCAGAGACCCACTTTGACTAGACCTTCTCCTGTAAGAGGAAGGTTTTTTTTTTTTTTTTTTTTTGGTTTTTGGTTTGTGGGTCACACCTGGCCATGTTCAGGGGTTACTTCTGGCTCTACGCTCAGAAATCACGTCTGGCAGGCTCAGGGGACCATATAGAATGCCGGAATTCAAATCAGCATCCTTCTGCATGCAAGGCAAATGCCCTATCTCCATGCTATCTCTCCAACCCCAAAATGAAGGTTTTTTTATTCAGATACTTAGGAAATGAATATATGGCAGGAAAGCTGCAACATGGCTAACACCATGTCTGCACATGTATAGCCTCTTGTATTTTACAAAATAAAACACACACATTGTTGTGTATGATTTTCAATACAAGGCAAGGAAACATCTACTTGTTTTCTTTTATTCGGAATACCCTCAAGAAGATAACGCACTCTTCTACCAGAATATCTACTGCCACATCTTTTTTGTAACCTTTCCTAGAATTAATTAATAATTTACAAAAGCCTTTTCACTCATGCATGCAATCCTATTTTCTTTTACCCACATGAAGACATGGTGCCAGCAATTCTGGCTGCAAGGGTATTTTAAATTTTCCCACCCACTATGAATCATTTGTGTCAGCATTATATAATATCTGCTGATTAGTCTCCAATATGAAGTCCATCAAATTTACTCTGCCACCACTCCCAAATCTGCCTTCATCTGTTTGTTTTTTTTAAAGAATTGTTTGCACTTGCTGTTTCTATTCTCTTTAAGCACATTTAAGTCAGGCTTTCATCTCTACCAAATGAACTCAAGTAATTTTTTGATAAGGGCACTTCTAAATCCAATAGTTAATTCTAATTCGTCATCAAAACGATATCTTGAACACATTAAACTCAACTGATTACTCCACCTTGAAATATTTTTTTTCTAGGGACACGAGTGGTCCTGGTTCTTCTCTCCTCTTCTGACTTTCTTTTATGATTCCACAGTACCCTTACCCCTTAGGGCCTGTCAATCCTTGGTAGTCTTCCAGGTGCTGCTTCCTTCCATTTCTTAAATTTTGAAGCTATCCATATACTGATGAGACTCCTATCTATTAGCTTAGACCAATCTTTCCCAGGAACCTGTAATTCCAAGTTCAACTGCCTACTTGACATCTTCATTTAGGAATTATTCAGTATCCCAAACTTGATGTGCTGAAAAATGATCCTTGCCACAAATCTGGCAACTTCTGCATTCCTCTGAGCCTCAGTAATGGAAACTCTCTTGTTTGAGTCATTCAGGTCAATTTAGAACTATAGTTTCCCTTCAAGCTATACATCACCTTACATTGCATGTGTTTAGAAATTCTGTAAGTTTATCTAACTGCAAATCATTTTCTGCTTCTGGATGGGGCCACACCTGGTGATGTTCAGGAACTATTTCCAGCTCTATGCTTGAGGATACTTCCTGGTACTGCTCTGAGGACCCTGTGGTACTAGGGATAAAACTGGCAAAGTGTGTGCCACTCCTCATCTTCACCATGATAACCTGGGTCAAGTCACCATCATATCTAGCTTGAATTTTTGTAATTTCCTTTTAACTGGTCTCTGTTCTTCTATTCTCAATCCCAGGGCCAAAAAATTTCTGAAAAGCTTAAATCACGCCATGGCCATTACTTAAGTCCTTCCTCTAACTGATAAGCATTACACAATTTGCTCCCTTGTCAATGACTTTGCTCTCCTCTCTAACTAAGTGCCTGAGTCACTCTGCTTGATGACTCAGTTCAGTAGATGTCCTGTGGCTGAGCCTGGCATGTGCCTGATTTCTGCCACAGAACTGTGGGGTGGGTCATGTTACAACCTTATAAACTCAATTTATACTAGATCTACTGCATTTCCCCATGTAATAAAGTAGAAAGGGAAAACATATTTTTGTTGTTGTTGTTTTTGGGTCACACCCGGCAGCACTCAGAGGTTACTCCTGGCTCTGTGCTCAAAACTCGCCCCTGGCAGACACAGGGGACCATATGGGATGCCAGGATTCGAACCACCATCCTTCTGCATATCCTGAGAAAACATACTTTTAACTGATTAATTTTACTCTTACTTCACATCCCTTCATTTTCCTTTTATAACAATCTCAATTCTTCATACTTTATTTAGTCAAAATAAAACAACACCCCCCAAAATTCGAGTTACTCTTGGAAAAAACAATCTTTAGTACACCCAGGTGTCTAGGGTAGAATTACTTGAAAATACTTTCAAGTCTGAGAGGCACAAAAACAGGACAAGTAGCAAGGCCTTGGTATGCTGATGGATCTCAATACTGGCCCTTCTAGGGGGGCAGCCTGGGATTGTTTTTTAAATCAAGATCATTTGTGTCTGTTGAAATTATTTTATATGGACAAATTGGACAGAGCCAGGGAATTAAGGCTTGAAAAGAAAGAAGTTGTATAAAGAAGATGGGAGCCAAAATGGAAGTTTACTACCTCTCACCTTTCCCTCACACCCTACCAGGGTTATATTTCTAGAGATGAACACTTACTTGATAAATCTCAAGAGAAGCGGTGAAAGTTCCCTGGACCGTGGCTCCACCCTCTCTGGAAACTTCGTTAGAGCTCGCCACAGCAAAAAGCGGTAGTTGGTATGGTCCAGTCTCTCTCGGCAATCTATTTTTAGGGCCAGCTGCTGAAGAAAAAGCGCACCCACATCTCCTTCCTTGGCCAGATCCCCGTGTTCATCTCCAGTGGACTTCTGGTCTCTTCGATTACTTTGCAGTTCTTCCTCTGCAGGAAAACCATCATCAGAACCACTAAGGCAATGCTGAAATTATTTCACAGCATTACTTTTGGTGAGGACATTTCTTTTTCTGCTAGTCTATGGAAATCATAAAGTATATTAAAAGGTTATCTAAGAGATAATTTTCATCTCCTAATTTCATGTACAACTAAACAGGAAAAGTTGAACAGTTAAATAATCACTTTTCTCTCCAGTAAACCAACCCCCTTTCAGTGGCCCCTTACATACCAGCAAGAGTAGCTGCTTTTTCTAGATGTTCATAGTAGACTTTCCAGAATTGCTTATTTTCCATTTCATGTGCATGAGAACTGAAAGGTCACCAAAGAAGAACATGAAACAACATGTGTTCTGTACTAGAGCTCAGAGAGCAAGGAGGAAGGACAGGACCAAAATGTTAACTTATCCCTAATAAGCAACTTATGTCCTTCATATTTTTTCAAGGTGTCAGAACTAAGCAAAAATTATCAATCTGAAATGAGTCTATGCAGCTGTGCATGGATAGGGGAACAATTTCATGACTCTTCAGAGCAGGTGTTACTTCCACACACTCATTAACTATAATAATGTCCGTCCCACAACCATCATCTCCATCCTCTGGACGTTCCTCCCACCAGCAGAGTCAACAATTCTACAGCCCAAGTCCAGGAGATTCTTTCCAATTTGTTTTGTTCCTTTGCTTTGCTTCTCTATAGCTTATACAGCAGTTAGAGAAGACTATTTTTAGGGACACAAGCATCAGCCTTTTCAAACCAGTTACATATGTGTATATATACATATATAGGTATATATGTATATACATAGACACACACAAACAGAAAATGCCTCAAGTGCTCTACTTCACTCATACCAAATCTAAACTGGTTTTTTTTTTTTTTTTTTTTTTTTTTTTTTTGGTTTTTCAGGCCACACGTGTTTGATGCTCAGGAGTTACTCCTGGCTAGGGGGGACCATATGGGACGCAGGGGATCGAACTGCGGTCCTTCCTTGGCTAGCACTTGCAAGGCAGACACCTTACCTCTAGCGCCACCTCTCTGGCCCCTAAACTGTGGGTTTTCTTGTCCCTCACCAAATTCAAATATACATATCATTAACATGCAACCAGACTATGCAATACAGACTATAAGAAAAATGGCATTGGGCCCGGAGAGATAGCACAGCGGCATTTGCCTTGCAAGCAGCCGATCCAGGACCAAAGGTGGTTGGTTCAAATCCCGGTGTCCCATATGGTCCCCTGTGCCTGCCAGGAGCTATTTCTGAGCAGCCAGCCAGGAGTAACCCCTAAGTATCGCCGGGTGTGGCCCAAAAACCAAAAAAAAAGAAAAATGGCATTGAGAATTTAAGAGAAGGATTAATCATAAGTGTTTTTATAATTTTATATTACTAACAGCATTAGCAAAATATATTGTCCTTTTTATTTTAAGGCCACACCTGGCTGTGCATAGGGCTTTCTCCTGGCTCTTGTTCAAGGTGGGAACTCTGCATCCTGGTAGGACTCAGGGGACTTGACTTTGGGTCAGTCAAATGCAAATCAAATGCCTTACAAACTGTAATATCACTCTGGTTCTCTGTCAATAATATTTTAAGAAACAAACTTTAGAAAGAACAGGAACTATTATGTTGTTATCAAAGGAGGAGGCTTTTTTGTTAAAAAAGATAGGCATAGAGAAAAAAGTACAGCCAGCTTCAGTGAAACCTTCACTGTGTGGAAGACCAGCCTCTGATCCTGGCAAGATGCTTTTGTTGCTTAAACCCAACGAACTGACAAAGTTCAAGTAAGAAAACCTTGCTTTCAGGACACTACTATTAAGACTTTGGAAGGCAGACAAATTCATGAAAGGATTTTCTATTTTCTGCTTCTGTAAAATAAGAACTAAATGCTAAAAGTTTTGAGAGGCCACACTGGATATATTTGTAATCTGGCAAAAAGTTCAAGCATGCCACCTGCAGACAATCACCCAAAAAGTAGTAGATTTCTATGTATTAGGCACAATGATTATCTTTTCACAAACTACTGCAAAAAGCAATATAACAATACATCAGACAAATTATATAAAGTAAAAAGAGAAAAATCCTCCAAAGTTACTTCAAGCACACAGAACATAAACAACTAAAAAGCCTGACAGAAAGAATAACTGGTGTTTCTTAACTGACCTTACCCCACAACAAACGATGTCCAAAGCCGTAAAAAATGTAAACCCTCCCCCACTTCACTTAAATCCTGGGACCTTTAAAGTGTGGATCAGACCTCACATTTAATATAGTATTGTGTAACTACTAAAAGATTTGTCTTAATATAAATTTGTTGATTTATTATCATCAATGTTTGATCTGTACGCCTGCATACTCAGTGAGTGTAAAAATTTCTCAGGGGTCATAGGAGGAAAGAGTTTTAAAAGGCAGATTTAAATAACACTGAGGAGTCAAAGGCTGACTCAAGGTTCCACAGTAGTCAAAGTGTAACAGCCTCATGTTCTATTTCCTTGTTTTTGGTGGCAGAGAAAAGCCTTCGGTGAGGGGCTGGAGAGACAGCACAGCGGTGGGGTGTCTGCCTTGCATACAGCTGATCCAGGACTGACTGATAGTGGTTAAAATCCTGGCATCCCATATGGTCCCCTGTGCCTGCCAGGAGCAATTTCTGAGAGCAAAGCCAGGAGTAACCCCTGAGCGTCGCCGGGTGAGACCCAAAACCAACAACAACAACAACGAAAAAAAAAAAAAAAAAAAAGAACAAAAGAAAAGACAGAAAAGCCTTCAGTGGCCACGATCCACGAGCTTACAGAAGGGATGGGTCCTACAGTGTCACTCTACTCCCCGCAGTCACAGATGATGGAGGGAATCGCTTTAGGAAGAGTTGGCAGTGGAGAGCACAGGGCTTAGTGTGTGGCTTGCTCAAATATGCCTATAAATCATCACTGGCATGGAGTTGTGCTAGAAACCAAGAGTACAGCTGATGCAGCATGACAGGCAAACAAGAACCCAGGGACCAGGTCCAATGCCACAGGCTAGAATTTCTCTGCACACACAGTGAAGAAGTATCTGTCAAGGCAAAGGGCCACCACACTACCCTGAAGTCCTCAGGAAGGGCATCTCCGGGGTCTTCTTTGGGTGCAGTAAACAGGGATGAATAGGGCTCCTGTAGCAGAGCACAAGCCTTGCACCCCATGGCCCATCATCCTGACACCCTCCCCTGCATAGCTAGGTATGGCCTGGTTCTCCAGCAACATCTGAAGTGACCCACAATACACAAGAAGGAGAGGGATAGGAAAGGTGAAGAGGGGTGAGAAAAAGGGAGGGGAGTGGGAAGAAGGAAAGAACAAAGAAAAAAATGAAGAAGGGAAAGAGAGAAGGAGGGCAGAGGAAGGGAGCCCATCCTGTAACTCATGCTCACCTTATGAGTTCAATAACAGGGTCCCAGAGAGCACTGAAGTTCACATATAACATCCCTAATAAGTAACGAAGTGGCACCTGCAATTTATAGGAGACTCAGTTAAAAGTGTTAAGAAACATAATAAAATATCAGTGAAATGCAGGTATCTTATCAGGTATCTTATCAGGAAAAGTTGTAGTTGAACAATATGTGCTTTATGAAAAAACAGGTTATCAACCCCCCACTCAGTGTGCAATTTTTCCATGCTCCCCCAAATGTCACCATTTAACATATAAAGTCCCTATAAAAAAAAAAAAGGCCCTAAAGCAAACAAAGTGTTCCAGTTCATTCCAGCTCACACTAGTGAGAAGATGGTATAAACAGATCTGATTTATAGTTAAAATCCCACCTAACAAGCACTCATCGCCTGTTAGATGGAACTGGAACAGCAACCAGGGAAGTACAGATGCCAAGGGCACAGGAAGTAAGCTATAAAGGGCACCTGAGGTTCAAGGTGATATCCTGAATTTGCACAACTGTGTTTAAGTTCAGAGAATCTAAAGCCTCCTCAGCTGCCTTCTGGAGGAACTGACAGTAATGATGGTGATGATCAAGAGGAAGATGATAATGGTGGTGGTGATGATGATGATGACCACCTAAATTGCTAGGAAGGAAGCCCAGAGAATGAGCTGTATATACTTATCCTGGGGGTGCCAGGGGTTGAGTATATTTTAGCATTTTCTTTCCCATGGGAAGCATCACCCAAGACACTGACATGCAAACTGGCTAAGAGCAGAACTGCTGGGTAGAAAAAGAAGGTGTCTACTGGGGTTAGTGTTTAGCTCTTCGCAAAGTAATTCATGACCTATCTTCAGCCTATGAGTGGAAAAACCCTGCAGTGAATGTGGCAGATGATCAGGTTCTGAACTTGACCTCCCAATCCCCTGCTGCCATCTTTTACCAACATTCAGGGCAAGTGGAGACAAAGTGATGTTCCATTGGTAAAGAAACTGCTGGAATCATTTAACTGAAATGAGGCTAGATTTTTGTCTGAATGTGGGTTAAGGTCACACCAACTATGCTCTGGGTTTCCTCCTGGCAGGGCTCAGTAGACCATATGGGAAGATGAGGATTAAACTGGGTTTGGGGGCTGGAGCAAAGCTCAGTGGTAGGGCATCAGCCTTGCATGCAGCCAACCCAAGATGAACCCGGATATCCCATAAGGTTCCCAAGCCTTCCAGGAGCAATTTCTGAATGCAGAACCAGAAGTAACCCCTGGGCAACGATTGTGTGGCCTAAAAACAAACAAAAGACCCACGAAGTTGGCTGCATGCAAGGCAAAAATCACTAACCCCTGTGCTATCTCTCGGGTCACTGTTTGTGTTGTTTTATTGGACCATATCTGGTAGTACTTGAAGGCTACTATCAGCTCTGTTCTGGGTATTGCTTCTAGCAGTGCTTGGAGGTGGGAACCATGTGGTGCTGGGGATCAAATCATGCATGTAAGATCAGCCCTTTGAGCTCTTTCCAGTTAAACTGCTAATTTTAAAAATTTCTGGGTTTTTGTTTGTTTTTATGTTTGCTTTTTATGTGAAGCAATTCTTTATTTTTTTATTTTTTATTAATATCTTTATTTATGTTCCTGCCTTTTTTCCCCCTGCTTTTTGACCACACCTAGTGATACTCAGGGGTTACTCCTGGCCCTGACTCGGGAATCATTCCTGGTGATGGTTGGGGAACCAGATTGGATGCCAGGGATTGAATCCAGGTTAGCTGCATTGGCAAATGCACTCTGCGCTGTACTCCGACTCTTATGGAGGTTTCTGTGTATTGGTATGTTTATTATTGATATGTTTCCCTTTACAAAACCCAGTTGAGGGCCCGGAGAGATAGCACAGCGGTGTTTGCCTTGCAAGCAGCCGATCCAGAACCAAAGGTGGTTGGTTCAAATCCCGGTGTCCCATATGGTCCCCCGTGCCTGCCAGGAGCTATTTCTGAGCAGACAGCCAGGAGTAACCCCTGAGCACAGCCGGGTGTGGCTCAAAAACCAAAAAACAAAAAACAAAAAACAAAAAAAAACAAAACCCAGTTGAAGAGATCTCAAAGCACAGGTCAATTACAAATAAAAGAGACACATGGTTGTATACCTCCTGTAATGGTCCACAAGGTACCGCAGTCTGTACCACATCGTGCCTGAGTTTTCTCAAGTGCATCAGCTTCTCTCTGTAATCATTCACTGTGGCCGGAACAAGCTCTGCTTGGTGCAGTATGGCCAAGGCTGACTGCCTTTCCAACAACTCATCATCCTGAACAGCAGGAAAAATAAAGGTGTGAGTCAGCGCTATGATTTCCCAAAAGGAACATTAAACGGTATCAACTGTCTCAAAGAAGAAAAGCAGACACAGATTGAGTGTTTTACATCCAACTGACAAATCCCCCAATCAAGGTTTCATCTCGTTGGGGGTAAAATGTCTGGCAGTGACGACAATTACAACCAGAGGGGTGAGTCCCAAAACGATATGAAGCATCATTTTATAACACGTGTTGAAGTAAAGATGTCTGTTTGCTTTCACTATACAATTTTACCTTTTACACAAGTCATTTCTATGTACATTAAGTATATTATTTCCACCACAAAAATGCTTGTATAAAAAAATGCTTATATAGACTGTCTATTATTATTAGAAATACAAGCAAACTCATTCAAATAACCTGTTCAGGCAGCCACAAATAGGGAATTGGATGAACTATTGCATGTTTTTGTTTTGGGTTGGGGAGGTGCCTCCTACTAGTACTGGGGGCTTCCAGGGTTACACCAGGAAATATTTACAAGGATACGAGGATCTGAAGATCAAATTTGGGCCCTGAGCATGCCCGATATGATCTCTAGTCATCGTAGTCATTTCTTGTGTGTGTTTTTTGCTTTTTCAATTTTATTTATTTTGGAGGGCCATGCCCAGCAATGCTTAAAGGTTACTATTAGCTCAGCACAGAGGAATTACATCTAGCAGTATTCAGGGAACCATGAGATGCTGAGGATTGAACATGGGTTGGCTGCCTGCAAGGCAATCACCGTACCCACTGGACTATTGCTCTGCCCACCATAGGTTTTGCTTTTAAAAACATTATTATTATTTTTGGCAATGCTTGGATCAAACCTAGACCTTCAAACATGCAAGGCAAGCACTGTACAGCTGAGCCTCATTTTGGGCCCATCTTCCATCTGAAATGGTGACATACAATCAAACTTTAAAAAAAATAAGGGTTGGGGCCAGGTGGTGGCGCTAAAGGTAAGGTGCCTGCCTTGCCTGCGCTAGCCTTGGATGGACCGCGGTTCGATCCCCCGGTGTCCCATATGGTCCCCCAAGCCAGGAGCAACTTCTGAGCACATAGCCAGGAGTAACCCCTGAGCGTTACCGGGTGTGGCCCAAAAACCAAAAAAAAAAAAAAAAAAAAAAGGAAGCCCTTAGATATATTGCGATGAAAAAAAATCTCCATAATATCATTTGTCCAAATTAGTTATATGATAAAAAAAAGTCTGATGCACAGTCACCAATTAATTATAAATTGTCTTTGATGATCTGGTTGGTAGGCAGGTGAGACAGATTATGAAAATAAAAAGGAGCCAGAGTGGTAGGACAGTGGTAAGGCATTTGCCTTGCATGCAGATGACCCAGGACAGACCCAGGTTCAATCCCTGGCATCCCATATGATCCTTGAGCCTGCCTGAAATGATTTCGAGTATAGACTGAGAAGTAACCCCTGAGTGCTGCTAAGTGTGACCCAAAAGCAAAAAATAAAAATTAAAAAAAAAAAAAGATATAACATGAGATTATTGAGATTACTTCATCTCTGGCTGTTACCTGCTTCTCCTAAATCTCAAGAAAGCAGCAGTTGGTTTCATTGTTATCTATTTCAAAGGACTTGGGCACATGGAATTGAGCAGCAAAGCCCACAGAAGTAATTGTCTAGCTACTGGCAAAACATGAAATTGGTTGTTTTTGGTTTTGGTTTTTGGTTCTGCGCTCAGAAATCGCTCCAAAAAAAAGAAAATGAAGGAAGGAAGGAGGGAGGGAGGGAGGGAGGGAGGGAGGGAGGGAGGGAGGGAGAGAGGAAGGAAGGAAGGAAGGAAGGAAGGAAGGAAGGAAGGAAGGAAGGAAGGAAGGAAGGAAGGAAGGAAGGAAGGAAGGAAGGAAGGAAGGAAGGAAGGAAGGAAGGAAATAAATCCTGACAAGCTTGGGGGCCCATATGGGATGCCAGAAATCGAACCCAGATCTGTCCTGGATCAATAGCATGCAAGGCAAACACCCTACTGTTGTGCTATCTCTCCAGCCCAAAGCATGAAACTGGATCCATATCTCACACCTTATGCAAATGTTCACAGTATGTCATCTACTTCCCTGGACATTAGATGGTAATCTATACATATGTATCATAACTCTGCAGGACATGCATCTCAGAGGTGTCTATAGTGATTTAAACCAAGTGGCAAAGATATAACAAAAATACATGGGATATCAAACTCAAAATTTTGGACGAGGCTAAAGAAACATAGGCTGAAAATAAAGACATCAGATTGATGGGACAAAATAAAACTCAGATGCCAAATATCAGTTAAAAGACCTAAGATATATAAAGTTAATTCATAAAGCTTAATAATAATCAATAATGGGGAACCTCATAACTTAGCACAAAATATGAGAGTTGAGGGCCAGAGTGGTAGGTAGCACAGAGATAGGGTTGCATGAGGCTGACCCAGGATGGATGTGGGTTCGATCCCCCGCATCCCAGGGGCAATTTCTGAGCCAGGGGCGATTTCTGAGCAAGAGCCAGGAGTAACCCCTGAGCAATGCTGGATGTGCTCCCCACCAAAAAAAAAAAAAAAAAAAATTATGATAGTTGAGGAGCAAGTACTTCCACAAAGAAACATGCATGCAAACTCCCAATAGGGGGCCTGAAGAGATAGCACAGTAGCGTTTGCCTTGCAAGCAGCCGATCCAGGACCAAAGGTGATTGGTTCGAATACCGGTGTCCCATATGGTTCCCCGTGCCTGCAAGGAGCTATTTCTGAGCAGTAACCCCTGAGCAACGTTGGGTGTGGCCCAAAAAAAAAAAACTCCCAATAGGAATATAGCAGTGTCCTTAGTCTCTTATATTTAGGGACCTGCAAATAAAAACAACCAGGAGATATCATCTCACATATCTGAGAACAGCATATACCTAAAAGATAGCAACAAACAGTTTGTTAGGTAGGTGGATTTGTGTGAAAAATGAACCAGATTTTGTCTAGTTACACCTTGAAGGTAAAAAATAAACAATTTGGTGATCTTAGCAAAGAAATACCAGAGCTTGCATAAGAGCCAGTGTTTCCACTTCTTAACGTCTACACCTAAACCAAAAATATTACTTCAGAAACAAAATATTCACTGTGTCACTTAGTACAACAGACAGGATAATGTAAATACCCAGATTAACAATGATACATGGATAAAAAATTTATCAAGTATATGTTTTAAAAAAAGATATAACAAGTTATCTTTCTAAAAATAATGTAAACAATTAAAATACCTCCATCAATTCTGGAAGCTGCACTTCAAAGTGATTTAGGATCCTTATTGTCAACAGCCGAATCTAGAAAATAAAAACAATTTTCAAACCAGAGTTTAACCCTAAGGAGAAATTGATGAAGTTTGAAAAGGTGTGCTTTATTTTTATTATTTTGGGGATTTGGGGCCAACATCCAGCAGTGCTCAAGGCTTATTCCTGGCTCTGTGCTCAAGATCACTCTTGGTGGGGCTTTGGGATCACATGGATTGCGAGTGAACAAATCCAGGTTTGCTGTATGTAAGACAAGCACCCTATCTGCAGTACTATAGCTCCAGCCCCATGGGGGTGGGGTGGGGAGATTTAGTTTTAAAGGGTTAAATAAACAAACAAACAAATAAACAAATAAATAAAAGATGCCTGAGTAACATCTATCTATTCTATTCCTTACTTCTTCCTGAGCTCTAATCACCATCTAATCAAGCAGTGCCTGGAATCATGAATGACCAGAAATAATGTAAGGATAAGGTTGCCCAGAAACCCATTAAAAGCATCTCCATAAATAAGATCAAGATCTGGAAGTCAACAGTTGCACTAAAATTAGTCATTTTATTTTTAAATCACATATTCAGTAATTTCTATACACTGAAATAAACAGAATTATCTAGCAAACCATAAAGCATCTTTCATTTTACCTAGGCACCTAAGTTAGTCTTTTGGAGGATGGAGGGGCCCCAGAATTTGTGCTTCTATGAAGCCTCGCAATGAAGCCTGTTGCAATCAGTCTATGGGTATCTGGGGATTACTATCACAGACAGAAATCCCTTCCAAACAGCATTTTCTGGCCCAACTCTGACCACCACTGGCATCGTACAGACATGTGGGATCAGACAATATACCACAGATGACATTACCTTGGATATACCAGTTGAAATGTTTGCTTGTAACTTTGGGAACAATTCCATTAAAGCTTCCTCAGAAAGGGGCTCTTGGCAGCCACATAAAGATAATCTCTGGTAATAGAGATCGGCCAGGAGTAACACAGACGGTTCTGAAGGACAGGTCCTGCAACAAGGAAGATGTCAGCTGCACGGTGCATCCTCCTGCAGCGGACTTAGACCACCAAAGATTCAGCAGAACAATCATGGTGGGAAAAGGGCAAAGGGGACATGTCAGGATCCAAGTGGTCTCTTGGCACCATTTCAGAGATAGGAACTGTGGCCCAGAAACAAGGAGGAATGTGCTGAGGATGCACCACAGCTGGAGGCAAAATTGCAACAGTAAAATACCTGGGGTTGGAGAGACAGTATAGCAGAAAAGATGGTTGCCTTACAAGTGGCTGAACCTGGTTCAGATTCTTGGAGCAACATATGAACTCCAGGAATCACTCTTTAGCACTGAAAAGAATAGAATAGAAAAGGAACACGAACAGGAATAAAATACTCCCCTTCTATTCCATCTTTTTATTTTATAAATAAAATCCAATGATCCCCTCTCTCCCTCCCTGAGCCAGGGCTTTGCATTTGAAAGGCAAGTGCTCTACCAATGAGCTAAATTCTTGGTTCTATTCTTATTTTCATTCTCTTTTCTCTCAGTCTCTCTCTCCCTTGCTCTTTTCAAGACAATCTGTTACAGAGAGATCAATTATGTTCAAGAGAAACCATGGGCTTCTTCAGATGAGATAAAGTCCTAAACTATCATTTCAATTCACAGGAGTAACTGAAAATGATATCAGCAGAAAGACAAAAGCTATTTCTGACGTTTGCCCTGAGGGTACTGTGTGAATGAATGGAGGGGCTGAGCAGCTCGTGTCTGAACCGGGTCCATCAGCCACCCACCTTGAAGTACCTAGGAAACTGCCTGGATGCTGTGTGTCATGATGATCACTTTAGCACGGTAACTTTTCTTGATATCCATTAGAGCTGCAAATAAGTCCCTATGTTCCTGGGACTCATAGTGAAACAAGGAAGGGCAGGAAATAAAATGCAGACAGTGAAAAGTGGCTGACAATAGCCTTGCAGTTACAAAAGCAGTGGGAAAGGAAGGAACCAGAGGTGGGAAGGCAGAGGGATGATACCTGATAACAGAAAGATTACTATGAGTGTAGGGAGAGAGAAGAGAGAGCAAGGGGCCCAAGAGGCATCTGCTTGATAAAGAGGGGCTCCCGGAAAGCCAACACTGAAGGATAGGATGTGTGCCCCGAAAGAGCCAGGAGAAAAATATCCCTTAAAAATACATCCCAGAGGGCCGGGAAGGTGGCGCTAGAGGTAAGGTGTCTGCCTTACAAGCGCTAGCCGAGGAACGACCACGGTTCGATCCCCCGGCGTCCCATATGGTCCCCCCAAGCCAGGGGCGATTTCTGAGCACATAGCCAGGAGTAACCCCTGAGCGTCAAACGGGTGTGGCCCAAAAACCAAAAACCAAAAAAAAAAAAAAAAAAAAAAAATACATCCCAGGGCCGTAGAGATAGCATGGAGATAAGGCGTTTGCCTTGCATGTCGAAGTACAATGTTGAATCCCGGCATCCCATAAGGTTCCCTGAGCCTACCAGGAGTGATTTCTGAGCATAGAGCCAGAAGTAACCCCTGAGCGCTGCCAGATGTGACCCAAAAACAAACAAACAAAAAAAAAGACAAAAAAAACAAAAAAAAGATCCCATCCCATTGGAGAAACGGTAAGGATGCAAGCTCATTTTAGAGGGAACTGAGCTGGCAGGGAAGGATAGCTGGGGAGCAGGGTCTTGGCTGACATGGAGGTGAGAGAGGGACTCCTGGCACCAGCTGAGAACTTCGGATCTTCAAGTATGAGAGGGAATCCCAACGAAGTGAGGCTTATCAGCAATGACACTTCAGAGGGATGCTGAGAGCCAAAGGAGGTTCCTCAATAATGTCCAGAATTTGCATCATTTGGGTCTGCTCCAAGGTAGCTCCCATCTATAGAAGAGTTGGCAGGAGGGACAGGTCGTATCTATATCATCAAATCCTCTGGGTTTCCAGTACAAAGCAAAGCAGAGGGACCAGAGTAGAAGTGAGATAATGGCAACCTGAAGCAGGACTCATGGGGCTTGTGTGGCCAGAAACTATCAGAACACAGTGACTTCACAGGGTACATGTCACAGGGGCTGCTCATCTCTGACTCATTTAATTCCCTATAGGAAGCAGAGCTGCGCCCTTTGGAGAAAGCAGCCCAGGATAGGGAGAGAAATGAGTTGGAGCCATGATTCAGGTGTAGGCTGTTTTTCTGCAGAATCTAACATGGAACCATGGCATCAAACACCCTAATATCAGAGGCCTGAGCCAGGGACTTTTAACACAGCAAATTTCAGTCTATCTTCACTGTGGAGTCCAGTCCCACTGGAAATTTCTGGGCCTCCTCAGCAATGAGACCTTTGGTGGGAACTTCCTTGTCCTATTTTGGGATTTGGGCACCTTCCTACTTAAGAAATCCTATAGACAGTGCAAATTGCTTCCACAAAATGTCATGATGCTTCAACAGAAAGACCCAGATCAGAGGGAACACGGAATAAGATCAAACAGTGCGGGGCCAGAAAGGAAGGGCAGAGTGAAGGTACCAGCCTTACATATTTCCAGTGAAGGCACCAGCCTTACATATTTCCAGCCCAATTAGATTCCTGGCAGTGCTCAGTTCTTTGAGCATCTCCAGGAAAAACTAGCACTGCTGGGTGTGGTCCCCAAATTCAAAACCATAAAAGGAGAAGGCAGTGGGTAGGTTATGTGTTGATGTGGCCAATCCGGGTTTAAGCTGGTTCAATGAACCATGGGGAAAAGGCAGCTCTGCTGGTTGGCCTGTGACTAGGTCCTGGATTATCCAAGTGAGATGCTGTGTCACTCTATCCTGAGCCTTTTCTCTGTTCCTCTCAGGGCACAAATTCTCCTGGGGTTCAATGTCAAGGTTATGTCTTTGATGTATGCTCTTGACTTTCACCCTTTCTACTACTGGACTTCTGCTCCCAGGACACCTTCTCCATCCAAACTGCTTTTTTTGAAGGGGTAAAGGGGGATACCCAGTGTTACTCAGGGATTATTCATGGCTCTACACTTATGGATCACTTCTGGGTCAGCCACATGCAAAGGCAAGCTCCGTCCCTGCTGTACTATTACTTTGTCCCCTTACAAACTTCTTTTGTTGTCAATCTCCAGATACTCTTCCCTCACCTGCTCCATTTCTCTCATAGCACCCATTGGCTTCTAAAATACAGAGAATCTTGCTTTTCATTTGCCCTATATTCCAGTGCCTCCTAAAGCAAAGCACCTCAGAGAGAAGGAAGTCAATGAAATCTGTGTGAACAAAATTGGAAACAAGGTGGATGAGAGACGGCTGGAAAAGAGGCCGATTACTTCCCTAGAGATCCAAAGGGACTGTCTGGAAGGCTCCCCAGTAATGCATCTGTGCTGCCCAAATTGAGAGCTGGTGAAAATAAACTCAAAAAGCAAATGCACCAAAGGGAACTGCTTGGGTATGCAGCAGTAGCACCCAAGGGAAGAGTCCAGAAATGTGGCCCAATCAAAGGAGATAGGAAAGGCAGAAAGAATCTACTGCAGGACTCTTAGGTTGCATTTCAGGTGGGAGGACCATGTGTGCTGAGCCAGCAAAGCAAGAGCCCAGCCCAGTCCACAACTCCAACAAAAGGGCTGGAAACCATCAGCACCTACACATGCAAAACTACCCTCAATAGACACAAATACAGAGATATGACAAAAATCATCCTTCCTTCAGGGGAAGGAGGTAAATCAGTATCTCCCCAAATGAGTAATGTTCTTCTTTTCTGGACATCTGGGGGGCACTGGAATTGAGTAGGTAGTAGTCTCTGGTGCAACTGGGAGGCACTTAGATTTGCTCGAATATGATTTTCAGAGAGGTGCTGAGTGAAAAGGGGGTGTTAGGCCTAATAAACCTTGGACCGCTGATCTAAATCATAAATAAATTCCTATGTAACTATAATTCAGGGATCAAATGGATCAAAAAGGGAGAGTTTTCTTATGTCCAAGATTTCACCAAGAGAAACACCTGATTTGAATCATTGTTGGGCTGAATGGAAGCAAGCTGTGTTTACTCACAAGACTAAATTCTTCACACGTTCCACAGGAACTAAATGAAGTATTTCAGAAGATTCTTCCAAACTGAGTAGAGTAGTAACAGCTTGACAAAGAACAAATAAGTTTTCTAAGGACAAAGAGGAGAGAGCAGAAAGAACATCACTTATTTCCAAGGCATGGCAACTGTCAGACATTTTATTTACCTAATACTTGCTGTTTACTGGAATTTCTTAAAATGTGTTTGTGTCTTCTAAAGAGTCACTGGCTGAATGTCAGATGATAACAGAAAGGAAATAACAAAAAATATTGCAAGGCATATATTTTCACGGGCATAAAATAAAAATCTAGGGCTTCCTGCATTGCCCTTTAATGGTGAGGTGAAACGAGAGGACGCTCCACATCCTGACTTCTGTGTAGGATATGCAGATTCCAGGATCTTTAATACAGAAACGTGATACCAACAACAGAGACTGTGTGAAAAGTGTGTTCGCACTACGGACAATGTCTTGGATTGGACGATTTAACTTGCCTGGAGCCTAGAGTTGGTCTTATGCCAGGAAACTTCAGGGGTAGGGTCTCTTTGTATTTAGGCCAAGGTTATTCCTTTCCATGCCCCTCATATTTTGGTGGGCCTATGCAAACAACAATTGCCACTCTAACACCGTTTTTACTGTGCTTCTTTGACTCTAATCCTTAAAAAAAAAACCCACTTAAAATTTGAGGTTAACTTAAGCTAATATGCATGTACATGGAAATGCAAAAAAAATACTATGCCTTTAATGTTTAAGGAGTTACATAAGTTTTATGGCTTTAGATTGCCTTGTGTGCTGTTAAGAAATATTATAATGTGTTACAATTTGGGAATTTGGGGACAAAGTAATTACATGGATTCTGTTTTATTTATCTTAATGTTCTTTGGCTGAAAGTTCAAAGTTAAGATATCAGCAAGGGGACTTCTTCTGAGAATTATGTTATGGGTGATTGTCCTTCCACTGTAACTTTACCTTGTCCTCTTTCTTTGTATCTTTGTTCTCATAATTAAAAATAAATAAAATAAAATAAAATAAAAATCTACTGAGAAACAGAGTAAAACTGGGTGGAGGGGGCAAGAAAATTTAACGACCCCACCCAAAGACATTATTAAGATAAATTTAGATAGGCCAGAGAGACAACAGTAGACAGGGCACTTGTCTTACACATGGCTGACCTGTATTCAATCCCTGGGTCACTGTCAAGAATAATCCCCGATGACAGAGCCAGGAATAAGTTCTGATCACTGTTAGGTGTGGTCCATAAACAAACAAAAAACCATAAAAACTAGAATGGGGGAGGCCTCAGATGCTGTGCAAGCAGGGAAGAATTCTGATGCCTGTACAATAGTTCCTGAACTAGATCCCAGGAACTGGCACTACATACACAGCTCCTCTCAAGGAGTGCAGGTGTGTCCCATACAATGACCTTTTCTTTTCTTTTCATTGTTTTTTGAGCCAGACCTAGCAGTGCTCAGGTTATGGCCTAAATGCTATTGCCCTGGCAATGCTCAAAAGACTAGATCTGTTGCCCAGGATTAAATTGGGGCCAGCCACATGCAAGAAAAGCACCTTCATTTCTTTTTCTTTTTTTTTTTTTTTTTACACTTTTTTTTGGGGGCCACACCCGGCAGTGCTCAGGGGTTACTTCTGGCAGTCTGCTCAGAAATAGCTCCTGGCAGGCACGGGGGACCATATGGGACACCGGGATTCGAACCAACCACCTTTGGTCCTGGATCGGCTGCTTGCAAGGCAAATGCCGCTGTGCTATCTCTCTGGGCCCAGCACCTTCATTTCTATACACTCTCTCTTGAGCTCCATCTGTAACAGCTTCTTGGGGGAAGACTCATCTTAGACCTCTCAGAAGCATAAGCATAACCCCTGCTTATTTCATGTCCACAATTTATAAACAAAACAAACAAACAAAAAAACCCCACATATCTAACTGCCACTATCTATATAGTCACTACTAAAAATTATTTTTAATTTCGCATGAGAGTAATCCTACTTCAGAGGCTGATAATCTATAGCCTACAGGTCACATATTGGTTTTTTTTTTTTTAAACTTTATTGATTTGGGGGACACACCTAGCAATGCTCAGAGGGTTACTCCTGGCTCTGCGCTCAGAAATTGCTTCTGGCAGGCTGTGGGAAGAAGGGCATATGGGATGCTAGGAATTGAACCGGGTCCCTCCCAGGTCAGCAGCGTACAAGGCTGTGCTATCTCTCTGGCCCCCAGGTCAGATATTCTAAGGCAGCCTGTTTTCATATGTCAGTAAGCTAAAATACTTTTTTGGCAATGCTCAGGAGTCACTCCTGGCTCAGCACTCAAGAATTACTCCTGGTGGTGCTCGATGAATCATACAGGATGCTGGGGATCAAACTTGAGTCAGCCTTATGCAAGGCAAGCACCTTACCCACTGTACTATGGCTCTGGCCCTAAAATGCTTTTTACAGTTTTGAAGTTTATTTCAAGAAAATTAAGCAAAAGACAAAAGAACATATCACAAAGACTGACTGGCCTATTAAACCTAAAATATTTACTGTCTGGTTACACGTAAAAAACAATTTGCAAAGCCTCTGATAAAGGCTATAAAAAAAAGTGCTGGCTGTTTCTCTTCAGCTGGTATGTAGGGGGCTCTGGGCAGGACAGCTAGCCATAGGCCCCCTGGGCTGACCACTTAGTCCAGGGGACTGAGTTCCCCCCACGCCAGATGGGTCTTCAGGGCCATGCCTGGTTAATCGGGCCCTGGGGGGAGGGGAGGGACAGAAATTCCTCCCTATGCATCCACAAAATACAGAGGCAGGGGCTGCACCCAGAAGACTCCACATGCCAGTTCTTCTGTTTTTCTTCAGCTGGTATGTTGGAGGCTTTGGGCAGGACAGCTAGCCATAAGCCCCCTGGGCTGACCACTTAGTCCAGGGGACTGAGATCCCCCCATGCCAGACTGGACCTCATTCAGGAGTTCTCCTTACTATTATTCATTTTCAAAAGCATGTGAGTGTAAATGCGCCCATGTGACATATATACTTTTTAACAACACCAAAATATATTCTTAATTCTTGACTGTTTTTAGGGGAAAAAATGGAATTTCCTAGATTTGGAGGATAATATTCAAATAGCTCTCTAAAATCAGTGTATATGTAGACATGACTTCCTATACAGCGGTCCTCTCTGACTGCCAAGCCTAATCCATAAACAATTCATCTATACAATGTATATAACCCCTCTGATGTATTTCCCCTCCTCCACACCAGAGCTCCTTCTACTCCCTCATCCCCCAATCCGGATTCGTTATCTTCCCCTTTACCCTCAGTTCTTTAATTTGTTAGGCACCAAGACCAACCTCCTGCCCCAACAGATTCTGCCCTTTCGCACACCCCTACAGAGCTCATTATTACTCCTTAACTCTCCCACCCCCAACCATAAGTACCTCACATTTACGCTTTTTAACTTCAGTACTACACAGTTCTAATCACAGACCAAAGTCGTGGATTGGATTTAACAACCCCCAACTATTTCAAAAGACATAAAATGGACCCCTATGTCTTTTGAATATTTTATATGTATTTTCTTTAACAGCTATAACTCTTTCTAAATATTCTTTTACCATGACGATTCTACCCACTTTTTATCTTGTCTTCTCTTTGTGAGCTGTTCAATAAGGAATTTTGGTGGAAGAGTCCCTCAGTTTAATGCTTATGATTGAACCATATCATGGGGATTGTTGGACTTGTTCTTATGGCCCCCATATGCGCCGATATCGCCATGTGGCATTGTTCCTTGCTTGCATAGGCACATTAAAATGGGAAAATACTACACATACAAATAAGTTCTTATCTAATAGAGATTGGAACACACAAATCTCGTAGTGCAGTGGGGCCTTACACCCTGAACATTGATATAATGACCTGGCACAGGCCTCAGAAGAATGGGCATCCTCCATTCACCCCTGAACCAGGGAAGCTATCTACAAAACATCCAAGGTTTTTTATAACACCTGGAAGCAATCCTCTACCAGGGAAGACCCTACCACGGCTCTGACATTGACCAGCTCAAAGGAGACTTCCCTTAACACTAAGAAGACTTGACAACAACAACGACCTGCTTACAGGACAGGGTTCTCTGCATTGTCCTTTAATTGTGAGGTGAAACGAGAGGACACTCTGCACCATCCTGACTGCAACATAGGATATGCAGATTCCCGGATCTTTAATACAGAAACATGATACCAACAACAGAGACTGTGTGAAAAATAAAAGTGTATTGGCACTACAGACAATGACCTGGAACTAGTTTGCCTGGAGCCTAGAGTTGGTCTTATGCCAGGAAACTTTAGGGGTAGAGTCTCCTTGTATTTAGGCCAAGGCTTTTCCTTTCCATGTCCGTCATATTTTGGTGGACCTATGCAAACAATAATTGCCACTCTAACACCGTTTTTACTGTGCTCCTTTGTAAGAAAAACAACCCACTTAAACTTTTGAGGTTAACTTAAACTAATATGCATGTGCATGGAAATGTAAAAAAGTACTTTGCCTTCAATGTTTTTTTTTGTTGTTTTTTTTTTTTTTTTGGTCACACCCGGCAGTGCTCAGGGATTTTTCCTGGCTCCGTGCTCAGAAATTGCTCCTGGCAGGCATGGGGACCATATGGGACGCCGGGATTCGAACCGATGACCTTCTGCATGAAAGGTAAACACCTTACCTCCATGCTATCTCTCCGGCCCCTGCCTTCAATGTTTAAGGAGTTACATAAATTTTATGTCTTTATATTGCTTTGTGTGCTGCTAAGAAATATTATGTACTACAATCTGGGGACTTGAGGGACAAAGTAATTGTTTTATTTTTCTTAATGTTCTTTGGCTGAAAGTTCAAAGTTAAGATATCAGAAATGGGACTACTGAGAATTCTGTTTATGGGTGATTGTCCTTCCACTGTAACTCTACCTTGTCTTCTTTCTTTGTATCTTTGTTCTCATAATTTAAAAAATTAATAAAAAAAAATAGTGCTGTCCAGCACAGGTTGGTAACAGTGGCTAAAGTATCCCATACTGACACAATATGGAACCACAAGCCACGATAACAGTCATCTGCCACTTGTGGCTACTGAACATTTAAAATATGTCTCTAACACGTCTGCTAAGGATCTGATAGAAACCAGACACATTACAATTTAAATTAATGAGACAACTAGACACATCCCTTAGAAAATAACAGTGGCCTAAGAAGAAAACAAAAGGTCTATTTTTAAATTGCTGTTCTCAGGTTGAGGTGGAGAGACAGCCGAGCACACAATAAAAAACAGTGTTTGGAGCCAGGAAGCCAAATCCTGCCTAGAAGAACCATGTGGGCCTTCCCAAAGGTATATGGGCTGAGCTGTATTTTTGAAAGGCAAATAAGAGTTCACCAAAGGACAAAAGGACATTTGTGCAAAAGTAGCCAGAGGGGTTTTAAGACAGTTTGGCTCAGGGTGAACAAATGGAAAGACCTGGAGCATGAGGCAGAACAGTTGTCAGAACAAGACTCTGGCAGTCTGTCCATCTGACCTTCTGCCACATTTTAGGCTCCAGCCTCCCTGACATGGTCCCCACATCAAGAGGAGGAAGCTCAACCTTGCCAGCCTGTCTTTTTTTTTTTCTTTTTTTACCATGTAGGGGATTCTACTGGAACACAATGCAGGTACTATTCACTGACATTCCACAGCATGTTTATAGTGGCTCTGGATGTGCTAGAGGAGCTCAGAGGAGAGAACAAATGTTAACTGTGACTGACCTTTTCCTGAATCTCCTCTGTCAACACTCAGAAAGAGAGACTCCATGAAGCTGGTGACCAGTGGAATCACCTCTTCCTTCTCCAGGGGCCTGTGGGGGAAGGAAAAGGGAAGAGTGTGAATGGATATTTCCAGCCACAGCAGGGAAAAACAGGCCTGGTCCTTCTCTCTTTCCTCACCAGTTTGTCTTCTTACCTAATGTGAGGTAATATGACAAGGGCTGCCCAAATGTGAGAGAGGCAGGCACCTTTATCTGGGAACAACTCAATCATTGACAAAAGGTGGTCCAACACGATTTGGGGCTCTTTTCCTCTCTTGGACTTAGTCCTCAGCTGTCTTGTACATGACCTGAGAAAAAACAGCGACAGGAATTAAAATCAGACAAAGAATACAACTGCGCTTGCCTGCAGAGTTGGAAATAAAAACAACTCCTGAAACAAATGCAAGACAGTTCTATGATGTGCTTATCTAAATCCTGTTGGTTCTTATTCCATTTGTTTTCTATTATAATTAATTGTCTTAAATTAGGAATGCCTCTCGTCTGAAGCATTATTTTGGAGTTTGGAGCAGCTAAGACATTTTTAAGAACTGGTTGAGGCTAATTTAGTGTAAGGAACTGACATCTTCCATTCCCCCTTTTTCTCTTCTATTCCCTTTTCTTTCCTCTTACTCATGAAATGAACTGCTTCACAAGTGTCACTACAGTAACTCAGCAAAGGTATTGGGCTTCACTCAACAAACATCACTTCAGTGATGGTGCTGCAGAAGAAACTTTCTCCATGGCTTCAACCGATAACTGAGGAGTTACTTAGCCATACTCTTTCACAGGATTTACAATCTGGTCTTTGACACTATTCCTATCGGCCTCTGTTAAATTTTGCTAATGCTCAGTACTTTAGGCCTATCTGAAAACTAGGAATCTAATCAAAAGAAACATGACAAATTGTAAGTAAAAGGTGTTATTTCTCTTCTGATCCAGTCCATTTTCACTGGCTTATTACTCAGTAGAGGTGGAAGACAAGGGTTTTATTCCTATCTTTTTTACTCATTTACCCCAAAATTTTGCATCCTCTTGTTTCACATTTACCAGGATATTGAATATTGAGAAATTTTAGGTAATTAACTTCACTATGATTTTTGTTTGTTTGGGGCCATGCCCAGCAATGCTTACGGGTTATTCCTGGCTCTGCACTCACAAATCACTCCTGGCAGTACTGAAGGATACCAGGGAATTGAACTCAAGTTGTCTGTGTGCAAGGCATGGACACTACCCTCTATATTAGCTACACTCAGAGATTACTCCTGGTGGGGCTCAAAAGACCATGTGCGAACTGGGAGTTGAATCCAGGTCAGCCGTGTGCAAGACAAGCAACAACCCACTGTGCTATCTCTTGGGCTTCACTATAATTTCTACATCTATCTTGACAATCTTCTATTTACCATAACTCAGTAACTCACAAATATTTTACCAAGATGGCTTTAAAAAATTGACTTATAGATTGCCAAATCACTCTAATGCTGTAACTACACATACAAGCATACTCCTTTCTCCGATATAATTCAAACTCCTCATCTCATTCCATTGTGCCCTGTGTGCTATACACTTGCCTATCTCTCATCTATCTGTTCTCATTCTACTTTCCTCCTTTCTGTCATCTTGACCTCTCCAAATTCCTTCTTCCTTCTTAAAAGCAATGGGCTCATCTTATACCAGCCTTGCTGCAGTGACTCTTTGCTATGCCCAGTGCTTTGCTTACCTTCTCTGTCAGACCAGAGTCCAGCACTGTGAAAAAAGGGTAGGGGACACCTTTCCTGAGTGAAACACATCCTCCCCAGTTACTTTTGATACCAGTTTGTTTTCCTTTGTATAACATAAAAATGGCCTTGTTTGTCTAACTGCTTCACAAACTTATTCCACTAAGAATGCCATCTCCTCCAAGGAAGGGAACTTTTCTTTCTTTTTTTTAATCTTTAAGCACCATAGTTACAAACATGTTTGTAGTTGAGTTTCAGTCATAAAAAGTACATTCTCCTAAAGAAGGGAACTTCTCTTATACAGTGCTCAATTTCCATTCTCAGAACATTCCCAGGTACACTAAAAATTTGTCAATAAAGGAATGAACTGATCTTTCATAGTTCTCCTATTTATTATTTCTGGTTTGATGCACAGTAAACTTGCGGAGTACAGTGGAATGAAGCATCACTGAGAAAATTCAGACAAAGGTACCCCACAAAATACATAGTGTGTGGAGGAATTGAGGGGAGCAGAAGGCTGTATTCTCAAAGAAAGTAACAGAAGCAGTAGTACAGTCCTACACTGATATGCTTGCATGCGTTTATTCTTATCCAGATGCATTCCACAGGGGATTTAAGACAGCAGGTAGAACCGCGTAAGGTCTGGCCTGTGGCCTCAGCCGTAACTTGAATTTGCCCTCAAGGAAGTAAACATAAAAGCAGCTGCCCTCCCAGTGCCCAGAAACTCAATTCTGACTTCCTACAAGAACTTTTTCATTTGGAGTTTGGCTCAGTGTCACACAGAAACTCAGACTCTATCAGAAATAAGCACATGGCAAGAGGCTTGGGGAAAGAACTGGGGCTCAGTGGGAGAGTGTGTGCTTTGCATGGACAGTGCCTAGGAGCTAACTGGTGACACAAGAAAAAAAAAATGAAGGTAGGACAATAGAAAAAAAGGGAACAGAATACAGATATTAACAGTAAAAGGAGTTTCAAAGAAATTATATAAAGGGAAAAATATTCTATCTCAAAAGGCATGCTGTATTTAATTCTACTTACAGAATATTCTTGAAATTAAACAATACGTTTGTGATTGAGGATAGAGTAGGGAGAGGCAGAGCAGGTATGAGTGTTCTGATTTGGGGGCCACAACCATGGGGAAGAGTGGGGAATCAAACCTTGGCCAGCTGCACGCAAGGCAAGTGCCCTACTATTGCTGTAGTGTGATTGCTTTAATGTAGCAAAATGGAAACAGACTATGGGGAACCATACTACATTTTGCTTTTTTTGATCACAGAATAGTATTCTGTGAAAATCCTGCTGGTGATTTCACAAAATCTTCACTTTATCCAGTAATTTCAATGCATTATTTTTAAAATATTTTCAAATTTCAATTTCAAATATTCAAATTGTTCAAAATATTTGCAAATAATGGCTTCTTGTACCAACACCAAAATGCGAGAACTTACCCCACTGTCTGCTGTGGGAAAACTAGAGGATACTTCTCAGAGGTCATGGAGCCAGTGGTTGGAGGTGCTGCTTTGTTTAGAATGAGCTTGGCCAAAAGGGCCAGTGCTTCGTTGGTAGCCGATGCATCCCCAGTCAAGAAGCAATTCTCAATGTACAGAAGAAGGTTGGGTAGGAAAAGCTAAACATAAAAAATATATATACATATATACAATATTAAAGGACCAAATATATATCATAATCACTTAGACTGCAGAACAAAGAAGACTAAGGAACCAGACAAAGGAGCAAGGCAGTGGGAAAAGGACAGCACCAGAACTCTATACAGCTCTTCCTGTAGGTCTCAGACAAAACCCATCAAATTTGGCTGGCTCACCTGTTCAAATTGCTTCATAGGGAACATGACTTCAGAAAAATCCAAAATTAAACGTCTTTCAAGTCTGTTCTCAAAAGTCTGTAAATCACAGGAGAAAGTATAAATTTAGTACCTAGACTACTTTCCCCATTCACACACACACACACACACACACACACACACACACACACGAAACACATCCCTGAACTTTCAAGGCCCTCTACTTTATTACAGGAACCTGACACCAGAATTTGCCTCTGTGTAGCAGAATACACCCAGGCACGGCAAGTAAGGGGAAGATGGGCACTTGACCAGTATTTAGTCCCCAAGCCTGGATTCCTCGTGAAGGGTTCTGCTAAGTCTTTCCCCATGACAGAGAATTACTAAAGGCCAAGCAGCTGTTGTTACATTTTTTCCCTGTTGTACTTAGGGAAAGCTGAAAAGAAACCAAGAGTCTTTTCTAGTTTCCATCTTTTTTCTCACCCATCCACTCCTTAAAGACCAATTAAAATGCTCATTTTGTCAAACTATTTCCCTACTTTAAATTTATCCAAGGTCTTCATTGCTTGCAGGCAGAATCCAACCTGAATTTTCCAGAGCCAAGCAGAACCTTGTAGATACACAGATACACAGCCCCTCTCACTGTCCTGGTTTGTCTCGGCGGTGAACATTTCTGAACATGTCTTGCCTCTCTAGAATTTTCAGGACCTTTCTAACCAGCAACTAACCTGCTAGTTGACCAGGAAGGACATTTTAAAAAAAAGATCTATTCCCCAAACCTAGGCAACCCCAACTGTTGAGTCTTGCTTCCTCAATAGCTAAAACCCACAGGTCCATACCAGAACCACCCTGGACAATGGACCTGTGGGAAGCTGCATACACATGGTGATTGAATGTTTACTAAACAGATTTGCTTTATCACCCACTGTTTTGCTTATTTCCCTTACAGCAGGCATTTCATTGCTCCTAAGAAGATTATACCTTCTCTGACAGCAGGACCTTGGCAATACTTCAGTCTGCTCCTCTGAAAGGCTCTAGCCAACACCAAACATCTTTTTAACAACTCAATTAATAGATGTTCAAGTGGATTACCTTTTCTATGGTTTCTTTGATGAGGGCCTCTGGCAAAGAAACCTGCTCGCCTAGGATTAAAGAAGAAATAACATCCAAAAGGGTCTTGTGGCAAGTTGTGGAGAGGTTGGCAATTTTTAACGTTTGAGACAATGTCTGTAAAATCAAAGAAAAAGCAAAGCTGACTTCATGGCTGACTTGAGCAAGGAATGGGGGAATGGGATCCAAGCACGAGGCTAGGAACTCACCCTGCAAACCTCAATAGGGTTTGTTATCTTCGCTCCATTTCCATGTTTCACAAGAATCAAATATATTTCTAGCAACCTTCTAATCTGGTCCGACGTGTCACCACAGTTGGTTTTGGTGACTTTTGTGTGTAGATCCAGGAGTGATTCCTGCAAAAGAGATATTTCAGAGAAAATAACTATATACTATCAAGTGTCTCTGTTAATTTTGTGCGTGAAGCAATGCAAATGTTTATGTTCTTGAGCTTTGAGAGAAAAAGCTGCACTGCCTGGCTTTTTACTGTAATTATAACAGCTCACAGTGCTGTATGCTCTGGTTTCTTCACCAGGATTTGCTAGAGAAGAAAAAAAAATTTTTTTTGCAGGATCTTCACAGGAATCCTGACATGGGGACTAATATTACACCCTTCTGCAGGAAGGAAAAACCTAACAGAAATTTACGCTAGTTTTCTGAAAATGACTTGCAATCAGTAATATGGTCAATGAAAGAGGTCAGAGAGATAGTACAGTAAGTACATTTGCATTCCACCTGGATTTGAATTTTGGCATCCCACAGGATTCCCTGAGCCTATCAGGAGTGATTTCTGAGTACAGAGCTATGAATAACCCCTAAGTATCACTGGGTGTAGTGTTAAAAAAAGTAAGATTCAACTAAAAGGAAAAAATAGGTATCATATAAATAAAAACAGGCTCAGGACAGTGGGTGGGGTGTTTGCCATTTACATAGCTAACCTACATCATATGTTCCCTGAGCTCCACAAGAAGTGATCTCTGAGTGCAGAGCAAGGAGAAAGTCCTGAGTAGTGCCAGTAATGGGGTACCATCCCCAAGATAAAATATACTGAGGATGCAGGAAAAGCAAATTCTAACTTGCAGTGAAAATATAATTTTAGACGATCTCCAGGGGTTAGCCACTAAGTTAAAAATGAACTCTTGAATCCCTAATACAAATCTTTAAAAATTAGAACTTACCTGCAAACATTCAAAAATGACACCAAAATTTTCCTTGGAAACATACAACGCTGCAGATTTGATCATACTTTTGAGTGTTTCTCCAACTAAAATCCAAGGCAGTTGAGTTTCTGTTTCAGTAACTGGTCCCAGCTTTTGAAAAATTAGCTTCAATGCCTGTGAGAATTTAAGAATCATTTAATTGGACACTGTCACTCTAAATCTAACACTGTAACTCTCTTATAATCATTGTGATTATTCCTGGGTCTAGTTAGCTGTCTTCAAACCTGATCAAGATTAATTGAGATTATGTAGCAGTTATGATGGCTGTATGTCCCCAAAAGAATTTTTTCACAGTGGTGATTGCTCCAAAATTACTCCATCTCAACCCTCGTTCTGTGATAAGACTCCACAGCCCAAATTGAAGACAACAATGAGGTCAGAAGTAGAGACCAGTCTCTAGAGCACTGGCTGCTTCTGGGCAGAATCCATCTTCTGCTCTTCACTTAGTGCTCTCTATTCAGTCCAGACTAGCTCCTTTCCTCATGTTGGTAAGAACCGGAATTATTTCCCTTTCCACTCCTTTCACATGGACTGGGAATGTTCCTCCTGGTTACTGACCTTCCCTGTACAGGAATGAAACATATTTCTAACTCCTTTGCACATTTCAAACAGCAACTGTCCAACTCCTTCCATCTTTTCTGGATGTTCATCAAGATCAAGAAACATCAAATTAAAAAGCGTGTTTCTGTCCGAAACCTAAAAGACAAAACAAAAAGAACTTGTATGCAAACATAAACATACACAACTGAAGAAAAATGATGTACTATTTACAGATTCTCATTTCAGGACAATCAGGACATCTTAACAGTAACAGCGATGTATAATGATTTTAAACTACTATAATAGTATGCTCTTATTTATAATGTCATAAAAAAGTCATTCACTGGTAGAAAATAAAAGTACTAGTACAAGAAAACCTACATGTGGCAACAATCTTCAGAATTTAATCAAATACTTTTATCTGCAGAGTATGTATTTTATACTAGATTTTGTTTTATAAGCAAAAAAATCTCTAAAATTTACTTTGAAAAGATACAACATCATGCTACACGTTCCTTTTGAAAAAATTACTTTTTAAAGAATTATTAAACTCACTGTTCACATTTAGTGACTTGCATGAAAGGATAATTTTGAAATATAAAAACAAAATGAAGTGCCTGTATGACAAAATGACTCCAATTATTTCAGATCAGTAAGTAAAGATCCCTTACAGTGAAATCAGAGGTTTATATATTTTTTTAAAACTACACAAATCTTTAATAATTTCTTTATAAAAATTTCTGTTCGTTAAAGAGAAATAAACTTGTAAAACCAAACTGACCTTTCTCATCAAAAAAATAAAGCTTTCAGCAGCAAAATTTCTTATATGTAGCTTTTTATGAGCCAGGAGTGTACTGTACATGCTGCAAATGAAAAAAGAGTGCATGAGAGATTAGCCACAATCTGTTGATATACTCATGTCAACTACATATGTCCAATATTGTGCCAGGGATGCAAAAATTACACAGCAGGTATGAAATACATAGTACAAACTTTCACTGATTCCCTAGCCATGTTGAATAGAAGATTGAAGGCCACAAATAGGAAGAATCTTAGGATCAGGTCTCACAAGGAAGTCTCAATGGAAAACTGAAACTTGGAGTGAACCCTTTAAGGACAAGACAAATTCAGGTAGGTCCCGGAGTGCTTCTTACTACAGAGAAAACCAAGAGCAAAGATGAGGCGGCAGAAAAAACAAAGTCAAGGAGACACCTCAGACTAAAAGAAGAAAGATAGTGACAGATTAAAGCGGTCCAAATTTGGAGGGAGCCCTCAGAAATCAGAGGAGTTTGTACTCTGGCTAACATTGATGAAACTGTTCATGTTTTTCTTTATTGAAATGGTATAGCCACTTTGTGGGACAAGCTTTCACCAGATAGTGTAAATGTGGAAGGCACAAACTATAAATAGCCTGGTTACAGTCAGACAGCCAAGGAACCAAAACAACACATGTAACTTTGTGATCTCATGATCTAAAAGAAATGTCTCACCATCCTACAATCAATACTGGAATACATTTCCCTTTTATTTTCATCATAGTCCTGACACCTAACAATTCCTTCTTCAGAGCAGGGAGCATTATATTGGCAAATTGAGAAATGAGTGTTTTAGGGAAGATTAACTCGGCAAGACTTTAAAAGAATAAAATATGCTGCCTACAAGAAACACACCTGAATAGTCAGAACAAACACAGACTCAAAATCAAAGGCTGGAGGAAAATCATCCAAGCAAACAACACCCTTAAAAGAGCTGGGTGGCAATATTAATATCTGACAATGCAAACTTTAGACTCAGAAAAGTTGTAAGGGATAAAGATGGACACTATGTACTAATCAAGGGATATGTACAGCAGGAAGAACTCGCAATATTAAATATATATGCACCCAATGAGAGACCAGCAAGATATCTCCTACAACTATTGAAAAATTTGAAAGACATCAGTAATAACACAATAATTGTGGGAGACCTCAACACGGCCCTTTCAACACTTGAAAGGTCACCCAGACTGAAACCCAACAAAAATATATTAGACCTGAGAAGAGAAATGGAAGAATGAGGCCTAGAAGATATATATAGGACACTTCATCTTCAGAAACCTAAATCCTTCTCCAGTGCACATGACTCATTCTCCAGGATAGACAACATGCTGGTACATAAAACATATCTCCATAAAATTAAGAGGACAGAAATTTTTCAGGCTATCTTTCCTGATCATAAAGCTCTGAAATTGGATGTGAATTACAAAGGCACACAGAAGAAAACTTTAACAACTGGAAACTAAATAGCCTGCTACTGAACAACCAGTGTGTCTGTGATGAAATCAAAGAGGAAATTAAAACTTTCCTGGAAACAAATAACAATGAAGGCACAAATAAGGAAGAAGGAGCATACAAGAATAGTCTAATGACACAGCTCACAAAATTAGAAAATGATCAACAAAAGGAAATAAAAATAGGGAGACAAAAAGAAATAACAAAGCTTAGAGCAGAAATCAATGAAGTAGAAACACAAAAAACAAAAAAGATCAATAGACCATTGGAAAAACTCACAAAGAGAGAGAAAGAAACTTGATAACCCATTTAGAAATGAAAAGGGGAGGATCACTACAGATATTGCAGAGATTCAAAGGGTAATCAAAGATTACTTCAAGAAACTTTATGCCACGAAACCTGGAAGAAATGGATACATTTTTGAACTCTTATAATCTTCCATGGTTGAACAAGGAGGATGGATGTAGCATATCTAAACACCCCCATCACTATTGAGAACTCAAAAAAAGCATAGACCAATCTGAAGAGAACACAAAGAAAGAAATCAGAAAACTCCAAACTGAAATAACAGATCTGAAAAACACGGTTGCTCAACTGAAAACCTCTATGGATAGCCTCGCCAACAGGGTATCAGCAGCTGTGTAGAGAATCGGAGTACTGGAAGATGTGATGCAGAAAAACTCAACACAACAGAAGAAATTGGAAAAGAACCTTAAGACAAACAAACAGGCAATGGAAAAAATACTCAAGGCATGCGAACAGATGAAAATAGTAGTCTTTGATAAACTCCACAGAAACAACATAAGAATCATTGGAGTCCCAGAGGCCCAGGAAGGAGATCTCCAGGAAGAATCAACTGTCAAAGACATCATCAAAGAGATACTCCCAGAGTTAAAGACTACATGCAATCAAATCCTGCATGCCCAAAGAGTACCATGTAAAAGAGACCCAAAGAAAAACTCCCCAAGGCATATCCTCCTTACAATGACAAATCCCATAGATAGAGATAGAATACTGAAAGCAACAAGATCAAAACGGGAAATTACATTCAAAGGAGGATCCCTAAGACTTACAGCAGACATGTCACAAGAAACTCTCAAGGCCAAAAGACAGTGGTGGGATATTGTGACAAGACGGAATGAAATGAATGCCTCACCAAGAATACTGCACCCAGCCCGACACATGTTCAGGTTTGAAGGAAGAATACGCAGCTTCATGGATAAACAACAGCTCAGAAACTTCACAGATGATAAACCAGCCTTAAAGGAAAAACGTACAGGTCTACTCTAAGAAAAGAGAGATAAAAAACACAGCAAACTTATCTACAAAGATGACATAAAATCCTATGACAATCATCTCCCTCAGTGTCAATGAACTAAATTCACCAATTAAAAGACACAGAGTGGCAAAATGGATCAAAAAGATGAATCCAACTTTCTGCTGCCTACAAGAAACACATCTGAATAGTCAGAACAAACATAGACTCAAAATCAAAGTCTGGAGGAAAATCATCCAGGCAAACAACACCCTCAAAAAAGCTGGGGTGGCCATATTAATATCTGATGACACCAACTTTATACTCAGAAAAGTGGTAAGGGACAAAGATGGACACTATGTACTAATCAAGGGATATGTGCAACAGGAAGAAATCAGACTATTAAACATATATGCACCCAATGAGAGACCAGCAAATTATCTAATACAAATACTGACAAATCTGAAAGAAGAAATCAATAATAACACAATCATTGTGGGAGACTTCAACACGGCCCTATCAACACTTGATAGGTCAACCAGACTGAAACCTAACAAAAACATACTAGCCCTGAAAAGAGTTATGGAAGAAAGAGGACTAGTAGATATATACAGCACACTCCATCCCCAAAAACCTGGATACACATTCTTTTCCAATGTAAATGGGTCATTCTACAGAATCGACTACATGCTGACATATAAAACATACCTCCATAGAATCAAGAGGATAGAAATCTTGCAGGCTACCTTTGCTGACCACAAGGCTCTGAAATTAGATGTGAACTACAAAGCCACACAGAAGAAAAACTTTAACAATTGGAAATTAAGCACCCTGCTACTGAACAACCAGTGGGTCCGAGATGAAATCAAAAAGGAAATCAAAACTTTCCTGGAAACAAATGATAATGAAGACACAAACTGCCAGAATCTATGGGACACAGCAAAAGCAGTCCTGAGAGGAAAATTTATAGCTCTACAAGCACACATCAGGAAGGAAGAAGGAGCAAACCTGAATAGCTTAATGACGCAGCTCAAAAAATTTGAAAATGACCAACAAAAGGAACCAAAAATAGGGAGACAGAAGGAAATAACAAAGCTGAAAGCACAACTCAATGAAGTGGAAAACCAAAAAGTAATCCGAAAGATCAACGAAAGCAGAAGCTGGTTCTTTGAAAAAATAAACAAGATTGATAGACCATTGGCAAAACTCACAAAGAAAGAGAGAGAGAGAAATCTGATAACCCGCATTAGAAATGAAAAGGGGGAGATCACGACAGATATTGCAGAGATCCAAAGGGTAATCAGAGACTACTTTGAGAAACTTTATGCTACTAAACATGAGAACCTAGAAGAAATGGAAAAAATTCTTGGACACTTATAACCTTCCACATTTAAGTAAGGAGGATGTAGCATATCTAAACACCCCCATCACTACTGAGGAAATTGAAACTGTAATCAAACATCTACCCAAAAAAAAGCCCAGGCCCAGATGGTTTTCCTAATGAATTTTTTCAAATCTTTCAAGAGGAGCTACTACCAATCCTAGCCAAGCTCTTCCATGAAATTGAAAAAACGGGAACACTCCCAAACAACTTTTATGAAGCCAACATCACCTTGATACCAAAACCAGACAGAGATGCTGCCAAAAAAGAAAATTACAGACCAATATCCCTGATGAATGCTGATGCAATGATCTTCAACAAAATCCTGGCAAATAGGATCCAATGCATCATCAAGAAGATCATACACTACGACCAAGTAGGTTTCATCCCAGGAATGCAAGGATGGTTTAACATCCGTAAATCTATTAACATCATACACAACATCAACAACAAGAAAAATAAAAATCACATGATCATATCAATAGATGAAGAGAAAGCATTTGATACGGTCCAACACCCATTCTTGATCAAAACTCTCAGCAAGATGGGAATGAAAGGAACCTTTCTCAATCTAGTTGAAGCCATCTTCCACAAGACAACTGCAAATATTATCCTCAATAGAGAAAAACTAAAAGCCTTTCCTCTAAATTCTGGTACAAGACAAGGCTGCCCGCTCTCACCAGTCCTCTTCAACATAGTACTGGAAGTTCTTGCTATAGCGATCAGGCAAGAAAAAGATATCAAGGGAATCCAGATAGAAAAGGAAGAAGTCAAGCTCTCATTGTTTGCAGACCACATGATACTCTACTTAGAAAACCCTAAAGACTACCAAAAAGCTTCTAGAAACAATAGATTCATATAGCAAGGTGGCAGGCTACAAAATCAACCTACAGAAATCAATGGCCTTTTTATACACCAATAATAATAGGGAAGAGATGAAAGTCAGGAAGGCAATCCCATTCACAATAGTGCCACACAAACTCAAATATCTTGGAGTCAACTTGACCAAAGACGTGAAAGACCTATACAAAGAAAACTATAAAGCCCTGCTCCAAGAAATAAGAGAGGACACATGGAAATGGAAACACATACCCTGCTCATGGATTGGCAGGATTAACATCATTAAAATGGCAATACTCCCCAAAGCATTATAGAGATTTAATGCGATCCACTTAAAAATACCCATGACATTTTTCAAAGAAGTGGATCAAACACTTATGAAGTTCATCTGGAACAATAAACACCCTTGAATAGCTAAAACACTCCTAGGGAAAAGGAAAATGGGAGGCATTACTTTCCCCAACTTTAAACTGTACTACAAAGCAATAGTTATCAAAACAGCATGGTATTGGAATAAAGACAGACCCTCAGATCAGTGGAATAGGCTTGAGTTCTCAGAGAACGTCCCCCAGACATACAATTACCTAATTTTTGACAAAGGAGCAAGAAATCCTAAGCGGAGGGGCCCGGAGAAATAGCACAGCGGCATTTGCCTTGCAAGCAGCCCATCCAGGACCAAAGGTGGTTGGTTCGAATCCCGGTGTCCCATATGGTCCCCCGTGCCTGCCAGGAGCTATTTCTGAGCAGACAGCCAGGAGTAACCCCTGAGCACCGCTGGGTGTGGCCCAAAAACCAAAAAAAAAAAAAAAAAAAGAAATCCTAAGCGGAGCAGGGAAAATCTCTTCAACAAGTGGTGCTGGCAGAACTGGTTAGCCACTTGCAAAAAAGTGAACATAGACCCACCGTTAACATCATGTACGAAGATAAAATCCAAATGGATTAAAGACGTTGATATCAGACCAGATACTATAAGGTATATAGAACAACATGTCAGTAAAACACTCCATGTCATTGAGACTAAAGGCATCTTCAAGGAGGAAACTGCACTTTCCTAACAAGTGGAAGCAGAGATCAACAGATGGGAATACATTAAACTGAGAAGCTTCTGCACCTCAAAAGAAATAGTACCCAGGATACAAGAGCCACCCACCGAGTGGGAGAAACTATTCACCCAACACCCTACAGATAAGGGGCTAATATCCAAAATATACAGGGCACTGACAGAACTTTACAAAAAAAAACATCTAATCCCATAAGAAAAGTGGGGAGAAGAAATGAAGACACTTTGATAAAAAAAGAAAATACAAATGGACAAAAGGCACATGAAAAAATGCTCCTCGTCACTAATCATCAGGGAGATGCAAATCAAAACAACGATGAGATACCATCTCACACCATAGAGATTGGCGCACATCACAAAGAATGAGAACAAGCAGTGCTGGTGGGGATGTGGAGAGAAAGGAACTCTTATCCACTGCTGGTGGGAATGCCATCTCGTACAGCCTCTATGGAAAGCAATATGGAGATTTCTTCAAAATCTGAAAATTGAACTCCCATTCGACCCAGCTATTCCACTCCTAGGGATATACCCTAAGAACACAAGAATACAATACAAAAACCCCTTCCTCACACCTATATTTATTGCAGCACTATTCACAATAGCCAGGCTCTGGGAACAAACAAGATGCCCTTCAACAGACGAATGGCTAAAGAAACTGTGGTACATATACACAATGGAATATTATGCAGCCGTCAGGAGAGATAAAGTCATGAAATTTTCCTATACATGGATGTACATGGAATCTATCATGCTGAGTGAAATAAGTCAGAGGGAGAGAGACAGATGCAGAATAGTCTCACTCATCTATGGGTTTTAAGAAAAATAAAAGTCATTTTTGTAACAATCCTCAGGGAAGGCCTCTTCAATAAGTGGTGACGGCACAAATGGCTAGCCACTTGTAAAAAAGTGAATCTAGACCTCCAGTTAACATCATGTACAAAGGTAAAATCCAAATGGATTAAAGACTTAGATATCAGACCTGAAACCATATATATAGAACAACATGTAGGTCAAACACTCCATGACATTGAGACTAAAGGTATCTTTAAAGAGGAAACCATACTCTCCAAACAAGTGAAAGCAGAAGTAAATAAATGGGACTATATTAAACTGAGAAGCTTCTGCACCTCAAAAGAAATAGTGCCCAGGATACAAGAGCCAGCTACGGAGTGGGAGAAACTATTCACCCAATACCCATCAGATAAGGGGCTAATATCCAAAATATACAAGGCACTGACAGAACTTTACAAGAAAAAAAATCTAACCCCATCAAAAAATGGGGAGAAGAAATGAACAGATACTTTGACAAAAAAGAAATACAAAAGGCTAAAAGGCACATGAAAAAAATGCTCCACATCACTAATCATCAGGGTAATGCAAATCAAAACAAAGATTAGATACCATCTCACACCAGAGAGATTGGCACACATCAGGAAGAATGAGAACAAGCAGTGCTGGTGGGGATGTGGAGAGAAAAGAACTCTTATTCACTACTGGTGGGAATGCCATCTGTTCCAACCTTTGTGGAAAGCGATATGAAGATTTCTCCAAAAGCTGGAAGTTGAGTTCCCATACGATCCAGCTATATCACTCCTAGGAATATACCCGTGGAACACAAAAATACAATACAAAAATCCCTTTCTCACAGCTATATTCATAGCAGTGTTATTTACAATAGCCAGACTCTGGAAACAACCTAGATGCCCCTCAATAGATGAATGGTTAAGGAAACTATGGTACATATACACAATAGAATATTATGCAGCCATCAGAAGAGATGAAGTCATGAAATTTTCCTATACATGGATGTATATGGAATCTATTATGCTGAGTGAAATAAGTCAGAGGGAGAGAGATAAACACAGAATGGTCTCCCTCATGTATGGGTTTTGAGAAAAATGAAAAACATTTATGTAATGATTCTCAGAGACAAAACAGAGGACTGGAGGGTCCAGCTCCCGACATGAAGCTCACCACAGGGATCATTTAGTGCAGTCACAGAAATAATTACACTGAGAACTATCATAACAAAATGTGACTGAATGAGGGAAGTAGAAAGCCTATCTAGATTACAGGCCGGTGTGGGGTGGGGAGAAGGACACTTGGGATATTATTGGTCATGGGAATGTTGCACTGGTGAAGGATTTTATATATATATATATATATATATATATATATATATATATATATATATATATAAAAATATAAGGCCTCCCAATTCTTACCATAGGCTGTGTTTACACTGACTGTATAGAAAGAGTTAAAAAAAAAGTAAATGCACCCCATATACACCTCAACAGAGGCCCTTTGCCTCTCTGTATTGTGAATTGGGGGACAAAATAATAAAAATAAATAAATAAATAAAATAAAAGAATAAAATAAAGTAGTAGGTTTGCTATCTAACTAGAAAGCTGACTGAGACGTACAAGTTTGAATAATAGGGACACCAAAGAGGCTGTGGGTGGAGGGAAAGGATAAAGGCTAAACCTGAGATGTTTCAAGTGCTTTAGTGATAGCGAAGACTTTACAGTGACCTACCTGGGTCCTTGATAAGCTGCCTCACTGCTACCACCTAGGTGGTAGGTATGTCTTTCTGCAGACATCTAGTAACCACAGACACACCCTGCACACATACATACAGACAACACACACACACAGTGTTCTCTCACCCAGTACTCCATGCCACATCTCCCATGATGCTTCCCACTTGGCCCAGTTGAACATTATAGTCAGAGAAAGGGAGATTTTTTTTTTTAATCAATTGAATCTTCAGTGGCTGACATACTGTGCTCAGTAAATACTTACTGTATGGAGGAGAGTGTTAAGTATTTGCAATCAAGACACTTTAGACTTAAAGACAACTAGGTCCAAGACTGCCTGTGGGTCCCCAGCCTTGGCTTTCAAGAGTAATAGTGACATCATGGTGGAAACCTAGAAAACTAGTCAGGGAGATGGCCCCAAACAAGAATTATGAGTAGACTCTAAGACCCACCCAAATATGGCCCTACAACTCCCCAAGTAATAATAAAAACTTTACAAATAAAGCTGGAAACCAAGCAAATCTTTTTTTTTGTTTGTTTTGTTTTGGTTTTTTGAGCCATACCCCATGATGCTCAGGGGTTATTTCTGGCTATGTGCTCAGAAATCGCTTCTGGCTTGGGGAACCATATAGGATACCAGGGGATTGAACCGCAGTCTGTCCTAGATCAGTAAGACAAACACCCTACCGCTTGCACCATCACTCTGGCCCCAACCATGCCAATCTTAACAGGCAGCAAAAAACACATGTGGAGACACCATAACCTGAGGTGTGATGCCTAGTGAGTACCCCAAGCTGGTGTGTTTGCAGCCCCCATTACTGTACCATCGACAACAAAGAGGAAGGAGCAGGAAATCAAAACGTAATTTAAAAATTATATTGAAAAACACTGACAAAAAATAAAGGAAAGAAATTGAACAATCAACAGGGTGAAATGCAATGCAAGAGAAATACAAATTTCTCAACATGGAGACGAAAAGCTGGTTTGAATTGGATATGTTGATGTTGACTCCAATAGTGAGAAATACCAGAGGATAAAGGATTCACAGTGCAAAGTTTTCACTCTGGTCAAGGTACTTGGGAATAATTGCCAAGAAGACAGAATCCAAACCAGTTTTGACAGTGCTCTAGTGGGGGGCTTTCAACAGTTGAGAAACAAAAAGACAAAGTGGAATAAATTCATTAGTTGTCAAACTTTTTACTTCGTCAGACCAACAGTGGTCCAAGGTGGTACTGAGAAGGCTGAGAAGCATTAGTGTAATATGGACTATTGGCTGTCATTAGAGAACCAATGTACTGTGAGGGATAATTAGAGCCTGAGCTGGAGGGTTGTTTGGTATTAGACAGAAGCCAGAATAAAGACTATCAGCTAGCCACATTAGCAGGTATGCAAGACAAAAGGTGAGGCAAGTTTGGGAATTCAGCGTAAGATGGGAGTTAGAAAATTTTCCCCTGGTGATTCAGTGAAAACCACCATCCTTGAGAAAAAGTGAAAAAATTACGAAGTTGAAATCACTAAAAAAATCATGTTTTATTTTGAGACCTCACCAGGACTCATCAGGACATACTCATGGATCTGTGCTCAGGGATCACTCCTGGCAGGGTTCAGGGGATCATATGTGAGATGCTGGGATCCAACCTGGGCCAGCCACGTGCAAGGGCCTCAAGCCCTGTACTATTGTTTTGGCCCCAAACATAATTTTTGGGGAGGGCCACATACTAAAGGCCTTGAGCACCTAGCTATGCTCACTGAGGCTACCAGGAAGAACTAACATGCAGGCTCTGCTTTTGCTTTCATGGCTGATGCTGAAAGAAGCAGGACCATCAACCACCAACAGGGAGGCTGGAGCTGTTCTGAAATCAGAGGGTGGTGGTGATCACCTTACTTTGAATACTGACAAAACTGCTTTGAAGAGTAAATAAATATACTTAAAAGAGAGGAAAAACACTCCTGTGAGAGAATAGGGTCACCTGTATATGCTGGTCATGTCCTTTACCATCAGTCTCCACAGGTACTTGTAGAGGTAGGACAGTGATGTGAATGCCCATTCTAGCAACTCTGTGTCCTGAGTCTCCAGGATAGAGGTGATGGTCAGGAAGAAATCCGGAAAGTGGGGGTAGAAATCTGTCTGCAGATCTCGAGCCAACTGCACAACCAAACTGGGTTAAAAAGAAGCACAGGTAACTGATCACAAAAGCAGGATTCCAGAGTCCCAACCAAGACTGCCAACAAATTTAAAAAATCAAAAGAGATTACTATAATTCAACCTTCCAAGCCTGGTCTCAAAGGACAAAGGTCTCCCTATTTCTGGTTGGTCTGTTTTGGAGACATACCTATCATACTCAGGAAAATAAGCAATGCCAGGGATTGAACACAGGCTTCATATCTGCAAATTATGTCCTTTGTCTCCTGGTTCCTCAAATATTTTATACTTATTTATATACTTAAAATAAATGTGGGAGAGGTTGGGCCACACCCAGTAATACTAAGGACCTATTCCTGATTCTATGGTCAGGGCTCTCACCTGGCAATGTGCAGAGGACCTTGAGGTGCAAGGAATTCAATAAGGGTTGAATAAGATATATGATAAGGCATATAAGGGAAATGCCTTAACACTGTATTACTATCTCTTTGGACCCTTATAAACTTTTCATATTTTGAAAGTTCAGCAAAGAACTCTGGTTATAGTAAGAAGGTGTTTTAAGAAAGTTATGACCAGTTCTTTCTTTCTTTCTTTTTTTTTTTTGGTTTTTATTGGGTCATACCCAGCAGTACTCAGGGGTTACCCTTGGCCCTGTGCTCAGAAATCGCCCCTGGCAGGCAGAAGGGACCATATGGGATGCTGGGATTCAAACTATCGTTCTTCTGCAAGAAAGGCAAACGCCTTACCTCCATGCTATCTCTCCGGCCCCATGACCAGTTACTTTCTATAGGGTTAGAGAAATACAGGATCCCCTAAGAGCATAAAATAAAAGCCAAAAATCCTTAAGGCTCTGCTTCAAAGTAAAACACTACTCTGAAAAAGATAAATTCTTGCTTCTCCTTTACTGACAGATTTCAGGACAATGTACCTGTAAACACGCTTTGTTTTGTTTTGTTTTTTAATTCAACAGAACCTTCAAGCTTTCATTCAACATTCTACTTACTCCAAAAGAGGTTGATAAGCAAAACTGTTCTTGATTTGTAGATGAGTTTTCAAACTTTGAACAATCTCATTTTGATGATAAACCAACTGATTGAATGACTGGCATTTGTCAATAACTTCTTTGTAAAATTTCCCTGGGTGAGAAAGGAAAAGAACAGAACTCTTAATCACACCACTAGTTCACTTTTGAACACAAAAAGTACAAGTGATGGGTTAAATAAGAAATAAAAAAAAATACCAAAGTGCTCCGTCAGATTCAGCTCCCTCCATTTCAGCAGACCCTCGAAAAAGTAGGTTTCGACCTCCTGCCAAGAGTCAAGCAATCAATTAATCAAATAACTCAAAGCAACACTATAGTTTAAGAAAAATCTATAATTGGGGGTAGAGAGACAGTACAGTGGACAGGATACCTGCCTTGAATGCAGCAATCCCTGTTCGATCCCCGGCATTCTATATGGTCCCCTGAGCCTCTCCAGGAGTGATCTCCCAGTGCGGAGAAAGGAGTAATCCCCAAGTACAGCTGAATGTGATCCCCACCCACCAAGAAAAAAGAAGAAACTCTAGTCAAATCAAGAAGGATGCCTTCGCCAGAGTTGTGGATAAGACAGACTCTGCTGGGCCCCTTAAGCTCGGCAGACATTTTGGGGCTTCCCCCGGCTTGCTTCAACCTGGGACCTTTGATTTTCTCTGGCATTCATCCCCTAATGGCTTGCCTCAGCTGAGGTGAGTCTTTCCTGGCGGGAGTTGCAAATAAAGCTGACTCTGCTGGTCAATGGTGACCCCAGCTCCTCCCTGCACCAGACTGTCATTGGGGAGAACGTGCAGGCCCCCTACGGGCTGGCCGTGGACTGGGTCCACCAGCTCCTCTACTGGACTGACTCGATCCCAGGCACCGTGTCTGTGGCTGACATTCAGGGTGTCAAGAGGAAGACGCTCTTCACCGAGAAGGGCTCCAGGCCTCGCTCCATCATGGTGGACCCCGGTCACAGATGCATCCCCAAAATGGGAGCAGGAAGAAGTCAAGATTGGGCGCACCAGGGCAGAGTCATAGGGAGGCAGGGAGGCAGGGAGGGAGGGCATCGCGCCCGGGCACTCCACCTAGCCAATGAATACCACCACAACACGTAGAAAAACCCACAGCATAAGCGTGACAATGGGGAAACTACGCAGACCAACATAAGCCATAGAGAATGAAGATGGAAACTCTGATGACCTAACAATGGCCAACCACCTAAGCAGTCTTTCAGAAATGGAGTTTAGAGAAGAAATATGGAGGATACTCACAGAACTCAAAGAAAGTATAGATCAGAACACTAATAAAAATCAAGAGAATATGAAGATAGAAATCAGAAAACTCCAAACTGAAATATCAGGTCAAATAACAGGTCTGAAAAACTCAGTAGACGAATTGAAGAACATAATGGATGAGCTTTCCAACAGGTTAAAAGCAGCTGAGGATAGAATTAATGCACTGGAAGATGTGATGCATAACAACACAGCAGAAGAGATTGGAAAAAAGCCTTAAATCAAATGATCAGACAATGGAAAAATTACTCAAAGAATATGAGCAGATGAAAATAGAAGTCTTTGATAAGCTCAACAGAAACAACTTTAGAATCATGAGAGTCCCAGAGACCCAAGAAGAAAATCTCCAGGAAGAATCAACAGTCAAGAACATCATCACAGAGAAACTACCTGAGCTAAAGAAAACATGTGACCAAATCCTGCATGCCCGAAGAGTACTAGCTTAAAAAGATCCCAGGAGAAACACCCCAAGACACATACTAGTCACAATGATGAATCCCACAGATAGAGATAAAATACTGCAAGCAGCAAGATCAAAAAGGGAAATTACATTCCAGGGAGCATCCTTGAAATTTACAGCAGACTTGTCAACAGAAACACTCAAGGTTAGAAGGCAGTGGTGGGATATAGTGACAAAATTCAATGAAATAAATGCTTCGCCAAGAATACTGCACCCAGCAAAACTTACTTTCAGGTTTGAAGGAAGTATACATGGCTTCACAGATAAACAACAGCTCAAAAACTTTACAGACTCAAAACCAGCCTTAAAAGAAAAACTGAAAGATCTATTCTAAAGACAAGACAGAACAAAAAACACACCAAACTTCTACACAAAGATGGCAATAAATCCCATGACAATTAATTCTCTCAATGTCAATGGACTAAATGCACCTGTTAAGAGGCACAGAGTGGGGGGCCGGGCGGTGGCGCTGGAGGTAAGGTGCCTGCCTTGCCTGCGCTAGCCTAGGACGGACCGCAGTTCGATCCCCCGGTGTCCCATATAGTCCCCCAAGAAGCCAGGAGCAACTTCTGAGCGCATAGCCAGGAGTAACCCCTGAGCATCACAGGGTATGGCCCAAAAACCAAAAAAAAAAAAAAAAAAAAAGAGGCACAGAGTGGTGAAATGGATCAAAAAACTGAAGCCAACCTTCTGCTGCCTTCAAGAAACACACCTTAATAGTCAGAATAAACATAGACTCAAAATCAAAAGGCTGGAGGAAAATCATTCAAGCAAACAACACCCTTAAAAAAGCGGGGGTGGCAGCCTTGAACCCTGGATCCCAGACATAGAATCGGCACAGCTCTTCACAACAGCTACAGGAAACAAACTCCATCCGGAACAGCCTTAATACTGTGGGGTCAACAACAAGGACCAGCTCTAACATGATATCCTGACAAAGAGGAAAATGTGAACAACTTGACCTTAGAGCAGATTAGCCTACCTTACCAGCTAACGACAAGACAAAACCAGAAGACTCGGCACCCTTTGGTAGGTCCAAAAGCCAAGATCGTGACTTACAGATGACTGGCTACTAGAACCACGACCAGACAGTATACATCTTGGGACCAATAAAAAAGCCCTAGTTTAGGGTTTGAACTATGACTTGCACAATAAGCATGACTCCCAGTCCCAAAGGTCTGACAGAGACAACTGCAACAGAATGGGCCTTCTGGAAGCACAAAGAAAGACGCTAACCTAGGTGCCATCCTAGGTTCAGTGCAAAGACCAAGGTCACCAACAACAGAAGATGGACTAAAACGACACTGAGGTAACAGAACCTCTAGAACCACAAAGACTGACCTCACCATAAGTCCTACCTCAGGATCTGTGCAGATACTGAGACCTCTAAACACAGAGCTCTGAGTGTATCACCCTGGACAGAACAGAAGTCTTCCACACGCCAAAAAACACCACCAGGAGAATAAATGATCCTGAGCAAAGTCTGGAGCTGATCCCATGACAGTATACTCCAAGGACGGAGAAACCCCATATTTCTTAGGCCATGTGAATTCCTTTTCGAATGACCCCAATATTTACTGTGCCAGGGCAGGAGGGGAAAAAACAAAAATACAAAAAGCACAAAAACTTAGTATTTTATATATATGTATATATATGTGTGTGTGTGTGTATATATATATATATATATATATATATATATATATATATATATATATATACATATATCTTTTACCTTCATTTATTATTGTTATTATTATTTTTATTTACCTATCTATTTTGGTCGATTTCTGTTTGGGTGTGATTATTGAAATCGTCGTCCCCAATTATACTTATTTTTTTCTATTCTTTTCTTTTCCCTCGTTATGTGCTATGCCATGTTTCTTATTTCAAGACCATGGCGTGTTTTTGGTTTGTTTGTTTGTTTTTGTTCTGTTTTTTTGTTTGTTTGTTTGTCTGTTTTGCTTTGTTTTTCGGCTGTTTTTTTGTGGTGCTTATCGATATAGCTGGAGTCCTCACTGGATAATTGACACTTTTTTTGGTACTGGTGGAGTGTTTCACCTTCTTTCTCTCCTTCATCTCCCAAATCGATGATGAGAGCCCCCAGAAGGATTCCACCCATTTTGGGAGTATTAGACTCTTACCCCAGTTTATTTATCTTCTCCTTCTCAGGCAAAACCACGCAACTTGAACTAGCTAGTCCTGCCTACAGTTAGAGGGGGAGATAAGGGAGGCATCAAGACCAAACAGGTGCAAGACTACTAAGTAGTGGGTTGGATACAGAGGGGACCACATATTCTAGCCGCCCTGGGGGTGAGGGAAGAGGAAATGGGAGGTAGGACAACAACGGAGGGGTAGGGAGGACAATTTGGTGATGGGAATCCCCCCTGATTTTATGTAAATATGTACCTAAAATGTTATTGTCAACAATATGTAAGACACTATGATCAAAATAAAAATTATATTAAAAAAAAAAAAAAAAAAAAAGCGGGGGTGGGGGCCGGGAGGTGGCGCAAGAGGTAAGGTGCCTGCCTTGCCTGCGCTAGCCTTGGATGGACCGCGGTTCGATCCCCCGGTGTCCCATATGGTCCCCCAAGCCAGGAGCGACTTCTGAGCGCATAGCCAGGAGTAACCCCTGAGCGTTACCGGGTGTGGCCCAAAAACAAAACAAAACAAAACAAAAAAAAAAGCGGGGATGGGCCATACTAACATCAGATGACACAAACTTTATATTCAGAAAAGTTGTAAGGGACAAAGATGGATATTATGTACTAATCAAGGGATATGTACAGCAGGAAGAAATCACTCTCCTAAACATATATGCACCCAATGAGGGACAAGCAAAGTATTTAATACAATTGTTGACAAATCTGAAAAAGGATATCAATAACAACACAATAATTGTGGGAGAACTCAACACAGGCTTGTCAACACTTGATAGGTCAACCAAATTGAAACCCAACAAAAATATACTAGACCTGAAAACAGAAATGGAAGAAAGAGACATAGTAGATATATATAGGACACTCAATCCTCAGAAACCTGGATACACATTCTTTCCCAACGTACATGGGTCATTCTCCAGGATAGACCACATGCTGGCACATAAAACATAATTCCATAAAATCAAGAAGACAGAAATTTTGCAGGCTACAAGGCTCTGAAGTTAGATTTGAACTACAAAGGGACACAGAAGAAAAAATTTAACACCTGGAAATTAAACAGTCTACTACTGAACAACCAGTGGGTCCGAGATGAAATCAAAGAAGAAATCAAAAATTTCCTGGAAACAAATGACAATGAAAACACAAACTATCAGAACCTATGGGATACAGCAAAAGCGGTACTGAGAGGAAAATTTATAGCTTTGCAAGCACACATAAGGAAGGAAGAAGGAGCATACATAAATAGCTTAATGACGCAGCTTATAGAATTAGAAAATGATCAACAAAAGAAACTAAAAATAGGGAGACAGAAGGAAATAACAAAGCTGAGAGCAGAAATCAATGAAATTGAAACCCAAAAAGCAATCCGAAAGATCAATGAAAGAAGTTGGTTCTTTGAAAAAATAAGCAAGATTGATAGACCATTGGCAAAACTCACAAAGCAAGAGAGAGAAACTTGATAACGCGTATTAGAAATGAAAAGGGGGAGATCACTACAGATACTGCAGAGATTCAAAGGGTATTCAGAGAATACTTTGAGAAACTACGCCACTAAATATGAGAACCTGGACGAAATGGATAAATTTTTGAACATATATAACCTTCCATGGTTGAATAAAGAAGATGTAGCATATCTAAACACCCCCATCACTATTGAGGAAATTAAAACCGTAATCAAAAATCTGCCCGAAAACAAAAGCCCAGGCATTGATGGATTCACGAATGAATTCTTTCAAACCTTTCAAGAGGAACTACTACCAATCCTGGCCAGGCTCTTTTATGAAATCAAAAAAAACAGGAACACTTCCAAAAGCTTTTATGATGCCAACATCATCTTAATACTAAAACCAGATAGAGATGCTGCCAAAAAAGAAAATTACAGACCAATATCCCGAATGAACACCGATGCAAAGATCCTCAACAAAATCCTGGCGAACAGGATCCAGTGCCTCATCAAAAAGATCATTCACTTTGATCAAGTAGGTTTCATCCCAGGAAGGCAAGGATGGTTTAACATCCATAAATCTATCAACATAATACACAACATAAACAACAACAATAAAAATCACATGGTCATATCAATAGATGCAGAAAAAGCATTTGATAAGGTTCAACACCCATTCTTGATGAAAACTCTCAGCAAGATAGGAATAAAAGGAACCTCTCTCAATATAGTTAAGGCCATCTACCACAAGCCAGTGGCAAATATTATCCTCAATGGAGAAAAACTAAAATCCTTCCCTCTAAATTCTGGTACAAGACAAGGCTGTCCTCTCTCACCACTCCTCTTCAACATAGTACTGGAAGTACTTGCTATAGCAATTAGGCAAGAAAAAGATATCAAGGGAATACAGATAGGAAAGGAAGAAGTCAAGCTCTCACTGTTTGCAGATGACAAGATACTCTACTTAGAAAACCCTAAAGACTCTTACCAAAAAGCTTCTAGAAATAATAGACTCATATAGCAAAGTGGTAGGCTACAAAATTAACACACAAAAATCAATGGCCTTTTTATACACTAATAATGATAGGGATGGACATTAAGAGAACAATCCCATTCACATTAGTGCCACACAAATATCTTGGAGTCAACCTGACTAAAGATGTGAAGGATCTATACAAAGAAAACTATAAAACACTGCTCCAAGAAATAAGAGAGGACACGCGGAAATGGAAACACATACCCTGCACATGATTGGCAGGATCAACATCATTAAAATGGCAATACTTCCAAAAGCATTGTACAGATTTATCCTCTAAAGATTTATCCTCTAAAGATACCCATGACATTCTTCAAAGAAGTAGATCCAACACTTCTGAAATTAATTTGGAACAATAAACAACCTCGAATAGCTAAAGCAATCCTTGGGAAAAGGAATATGGGAGGCATTACTTTCCCCAATTTTAAGCTTTATTACAAAGCAATAGTTATAAAAACAGCATGGTATTGGAATAAAGACAGACCCTCAGATCAGTGGAATAGGCTTGAGTACTTAGAGAATGTTCCTCAGACATATAACCACCTAGTTTTTGATAAAGGAGCAAGAAATCCTAAATGGAGCAAGGAAAGCCTATTCAACAAGTGGTGTTGGCACAACTGGTTAGCCATTTGCAAAAAAGCGAACTCAGACCCCCAGCTAACACCATGTACAAAGGTAAAATCCAAATGGATTAAAGACCTTGATATCAGATCTGAAACTATAAGATATATAGAACAACATGTAGGTGAAACACTCCAGGACATTGAGACTAAAGGCATCTTTAAGGAGGAGACAGCACTCTCCAAACAAGTGGAAGCAGAGATAAACAGATGGGACTACATTAAGCTGAGAAGCTTCTGCATCTCAAAGGAGATAGTGCCCAGAATACAAAGGACACCCACTGAGGGGAGAAATTATTCACCCAATACTCATCAGATAAAGGACTAATATCCAAAATTTACAAGGTACTGACAGAACTATACAAGAAAAGAACAACTAACCCCATCAAAAAATGGGGAGAAGAAATGAACAGACACTTTGAAAAAGAAGAAAGGCAAATGGCCAAAAGGCACATGAAAAGATGCTCAACGTCACTAATCATCAGGGAGATGCAAATCAAAACTATTATGAGGTACCACCTCACGCCACTAAGATTGGCACACATCACAAAAAAGGAAAACAAGCAGTGTTGGCAGGGATGTGGAGAGAAAGGAACTCTTTTTCACTGCTGGTGGGAATGTCGTCTAGTACAACCTTTATGGAAAGCGATAAGGAGATTCCTTCACAAACTGGAAATTGAGCTTCCATACGATCCAGCTATACCACTCCTAGGAATATACCCGAGGAACACAAAAATACAATACAAAAATCCCTTCCTTACACTTATATTCATTGCAGCGCTAATTACAATAGCCAGACTCTGGAAACAACCAAGATGCCCTTCAACAGATGAGTGGCTAAAGAAACTGTGGTACATATACACAATGGAATACTATGCAGCCGTCAGGAGAGATGAGGTCATGAAATTTTCCTATACATGGATGTACATGGAATCTATTATGCTGAGTGAAGTAAGTCAGAGGGAGAGAGAAAGATGCAGAATGGTTTCACTCATCTATGGGTTTTAAGAAAAATGAAAGACATTTTTAACAGTATCTCAGAGACAAGAGACAAGAGAGATGAGGGCTGGTAGGTGCAGCTCATGACATGAAGCTCATCACATAGAGTGATGAGTGCAGTTGGAGAGATGACTACACTGAAAACTATCATAACAATGTGAATGAATGAGGGAAGTAGAAAGCCTGTCTCGAGTACAGGTGTGGGAGGGTGGGGAGGAGGGAGATCTAGGAAACTGGTGGTGGGAATGTTATACTGGTGAAGGTGGCTGTTCTTTACATGACTGTAATCATACAACTATAATCATTTGTAATCACGGTGTTTAAATAAAGATAATTATAAAAAAAGAAGGATGCCTTAAGGCAATATAGATGGTATTTTTTTTTTAATTTCTTTTTTAAGAGTCTGAACTAAGGGGTAGAGCAATAGTATGATCAAAACAGGTTTTCATAAATGTTTACTTGTATTTGTAAGTGTAAAACTATGAAGGATTGTGCATGCATCAAACTGTCAACACTGGTTTCCTGACAGTAAGGGATAGAAGGGGCAGATGAATTTACCAAGGTCACCACTATATTGTGTAGCTTGTTAACTCAGCATATATTACTTTGTACTTTGAAAGACAAAACCAATAAGCTTGTATTCTGTTTATTTGAATACTCTTAACATGAGAAAAGGGGCGAGAACAAATGCATGAGCATACATAAAAAGAGCATGCCAAACCCATAGTCTTAAAAAACAAAGCCAAAAAAGCGAGCCTTTACATTGAGCTCTGTAAATCTTTAAAGAAAAAAAATCCAAAAAATTAAAACTTTGTCAGAACAAATAGGAAGAGATTCCCATTAAACTTTATTCTTAAAACAAAATACAGCCTAATACAGCAGATATACCTGACAGTTTGAAAACCAGAAGTGAAGACATTCCTAGATGAGCACAACGACTGCACATGCCAATCAGAGAGGACAGTACTCCTGGTCTTTGCACATGATTCTATCATTGGTGGTGAGTCTACGAAAAGGGAATTACCCCTTGAATCTGGTTTAGACCTCAGGACTTTGCTCTAACCAGTAACAGAAGTGATGGATCACTTCCAATAATAGAAGTTATTATAAATACAAAAAATGCCCAAATGAAAAAATATCCCAAAATGCAGCAATGGAAGTGATCCTAGAAATGCTAAAACTGGGCTTTAAAAAGTTCTGTGGCTTGTTTTCACTCTCAGAAAGAAATCTGCCTTTATGAAAAGAATCCTAGTCTACTTTACTAGAGAATATGACATATGAGAACAACTATGCAGACAACTAACACGACAGTCAATAGACTGAGGTCACTATGAACCATCCACAGCCCAGGACTCTAATGAAAGCTTTCTTTTATGACTCAACCTTCTATCCCACAATATTTCATACCTGCCCCATGGTTTAAACTATAAACTACATACTACATGTTCAACCTGCAATTTCACTTCCGAAGTAACCAATACTCTTCTTGAATGGTCACAAGTATATCAAACTCAACAAACTCCAAATCAAATCAACTTCATCCTACTCTTCCTATAACTTGATCTCAATGATCTTCCCAACCACTCCATTGCAGGACTAAAAACCCATTCTCTTCTCTCATAGATCCAGTAGCTCAGATGCTCTCTCCATTTTTACTCTTCAATATTCCTATTCTTTCTCCTTTCTCCATCTTGGCTACATCTACCATAGTCACTTCTCACTTTAATGATTGCTAGATGCTCACAATTGAGTTATCTGACTTCAGATTTACTTTTTCTCCTATACCAAAGCCAAAAATATCAAAAATTTATACCTAAGTGTGTCAATCACTCTCTTTCCTAATATTCTGACAATGAATATCCACAACTTCAAGACAAAAATACAACCTGAGCTTTGGATTTAATTATCATTATCTCTCAAGTGATCCCTCCACCAGCACACCCTAATACCCAATATTGTAATCACATTTTCTCCACAATACTTTGAATATAACATGTATTTTCTAATTTGTTTCTTTACAAAAATTTCTACATTTCCTGTCCTTTCCTGCTACATTAAAACCTATACAAATAAGAATCTAAAAGAACAAAAAAAAAACTCAGGGCCGGTGAGGTGGCGCTAGAGGTAAAGTATCTGCCTTGCAAGTGCTAGCCAAGGAAGGACTGCAAATGGGTGTCCCATATGGTCCGCCCAAGCCAGGGGCAATTTCTGAGCCCTTAGCCAGGAGTAACCCCTGAGCATCAAACGGGTGTGACCCAAAAAAGCTTAAAAAAAAAAAAGCCTATACAAATAAGAATCAATGCAAGTTTCACTACTCTATAATCTTTTTTTTTTTTTTTAACATCGCCCTTGCCTACCCTTCCAAAAAAGTTAGGTGAATTCCGAAGCACTTGAATTCACATATACTTTGAATAAAGAGCAGAGTTGAGTGAATCATAAGAACTAAGATTGAATCTCTAGATTCAGAAAATGTTTTGTAGTATCTGAAAAGGTAAGCAGAGGAATAATGACTTGCTGCAGCAAAAGAGACAAGATTTAAAAAATAAAAAGACAAGATTTTAAAGTAGGGATGTGCTGCTATTCAGCTACTGCTGCCTCATCTTATCTTCTGATATCTAAGATTCTTCTCTCAACTGTCAACCTGGCTCACAGATTTCCAGCCCTAACCCCAAAACAGAAAAGAGCTCTCAGCTCTCAGTGTGCCCAGCACACTGTTTCCAATGGGAAGAGGATCCTAGCTATATGAGTCTGTAGGCACCATGGGAATCCGCCTATAGAGGAGTAAAAGAAGAACACAGAAGAAAATTTCAGGCAGTTCCGAGTGAAAATTCCATGAGCCAGAGCATCAAAGGTGTGATTCTATTTCATGAGACTCTCTACCAGAAGAAAATCCAGATACAGCGTTTCAAAAACATCCTCAAGGAAAAGGGGACTGTTGTGGGAATCAAGCTAGATCAAGGAGCTACTCCCCTTGCAGGAACAAATAAAGAAACCACCATTCAAGAGCCTGATGGCCTTAATGAGTGCTGTGCGCAGTATAAGAAAGATGGTGCTGACTTTGGCAAATGGTGCTGTGGTAAGAATTGCTGACCAGTGTCCATCCACCCTTGCTATCCAGAATGCCAATGCCCTGGCCCACTTACCCCAGTATTTGTCAGCAGAATGGGCTGGTACCTATTGTTGAGCCAGAGGTAATTCCTGATAAAGATCATGACTTAGAACACCATCTTTATGTGTGATAGAGAAGGTCCTGGCTACTGTCTACAAAGTCCTGAGTAACCATCATGTTCACCTGGAGGGTACTTTGCTGAAGCCAACATGGTGACTGCTGGACATGCCTGCACTAAGCGGTATACTCCAGGGCAAGTGGCAATGGCCACTGTCACAGCTCTCCACCAAATTGTTCCTGCCGCTGTTCCTGGTATCTGCTTTTTGTCTAGTGGCATGAGCAAGGAGGATGCTACTCTCAATCTCAGTGCCATCAACCTATGCCCTCTACCAAAGCCCTGGAAACTAAGTTTCTCTAAGAGGCCCTGCAGGCAGTGAGCTGGCTGCTTGGGATGGCAAGGCTGCAAATAAGAAGGCAACCCAAGAGACTTTTATGAAGCGGGCTGTGGCTAACTCCCAGGCAGCCAAGGGACAGTATGTTCTCTCAGGTTCTTCGGTGCTGTTTCTACCCAGTCGCTCTTCATAACATAATATACCTAGAGGGATGGCCAAGCTGGCTTTTCTAGGTGTCTTAGGAGGAGGACTGAAAGGAAACCAGCTTTCGACTGTCATTGGAAATTAGACAAAATTATATCAGAACCACTAGAAACACATTATGACTCAAATTTTTACTAGGAGAAAAATCAGTTATTGAAACATAAGTTTGAATATCATGGATCTGATGAACACACACACACACACACCACACAAAAGCAAAAAAAAGAAAACAGGTTTTCAGAGAAAATCCATTCTCCATTCAAATATCAAACTAGCCAATGAAACACCTCAGGAACTGAATGTAGAGAAATGCATTTTGTTAAACAATCTTTGCAGCACTAAATTATGGAGACAATAGCAACAACAAAAAAATATATTCTATAACCCCTCAAAAAAAATAAAGTAGGAATGTGATTCCCTATAAAATGTTGCACCTGGTGTGGATCTATGCATGGAACTAAGCAGGGTACAAGGAAAAGGATGCCCATGAGTTCCTCATTGAAACACTAGGTGTCTTGCACAGGCACTGGGAAGGCGATGAGGTTTATTGCCTGAGGTTTATAAGGCCAGAGCATTCAGAAAGCAGTGCCAAAATTAAATGCAGTAGTTGCTAAAGCTACCACGAGTCCACCAAACAGCTGACAATAAAGAAATTATCTGCTATTGCTTGTTTTCATTTCAAACAGTTCAACCACTCAGACAAACAAAATATATATTGTATTTTCTGGTGTGTAAGACGACTTCGACTTCTCTTTTTTTTTTTTTTGGTTTTTGGGCCACACCCGGCGGTGCTCAAGGGTTTCTCCTGGCTGTCTGCTCAGAAATAGCACCTGGCAGGCACGGGGGACCATATGGGACACCAGGATTTGAACCAACCACCTTTGGTCCTGGATCGGCTGCTTGCAAGGCAAACGCCGCTGTGCTATCTCTCCGGGCCCGTAAGACGACTTCTTAACCCATGAAAATCTTCTTAAAAATCAGGGGTCATCTTATATGCCAGTATATGGCATGCTGAAACTTACTCCAGCTTCAGAGAGAGTGATTCACCCCTCTTACCGCCACATCTCATGCAAATGCCAGGCGTCATCACTCAGTCCTCTGCTTGTCCTGATTAATCTTTCAGGGCACACAGAGGAGCTTAGTTACCAAATGCTGCATCCTATCCAGCCTCAAGATGTCATCTGACTTTCGGGTGCTCAAACCCTATATTTTAACAGGAAAAGTAGGGGTTGTCTTAAACGCCCAGTCTCTTATACACTGGAAACTATGGTATATCCTTTCCTCTTGAACTTGATACAACAATGTTCATGGGTTCAAGTAAAGAAAGCAGGATAATGGATAGTTAGAGCTGCCACCTAACAGTGAAAATGATGAGAATAAGTATCCCTTGTTTGCAGTGGTTAATCACAAAGGAACAATAGAGAGTGTTCACTATACTATACTATGACACCAGAAGGACCAGTGGATCAAGTGTGATGTTGCTGTCATCACAAGGCCAGTATTTAGGGTCTGCTGGATAGTGAAGGATGTTTGCTGTTTTATCACAAACAGGTCCAGGAAAATGAGCCCCAAAAAGTGAAAGAAATGAACACACAAGCCTATTGAAATGACACACTTTGATGACTGACAATATCCAAACTACAATTTGCATCGAGATGTAAAGGACCATGGGTGGGCTTGATGGAATAATAAATGAACAGTATCCAGTGTCTGAAAGGTCCAGATTGGAAAAGAAGTGGAAGGAAAGGAGAAGAGAAAGGCTCTAGTCTAGGCAGGAAGTCACTGAATAAAAAAAAAAAAAAAAAAAAACCAACTTATATGGGAAGAAGATTCTGGGTGAGGAAAGCAGGAGCAGGAAAGTCCAATATGGGTATATATTCTATACTCCTCCAATATATTGTGTAGAAAAGTGTGGGGTGAGAGGGGATAGAATGGGAGGGTATGCCCTTTTAACAAAAATATCTTCTCTATTAGTTTTTCAGCTTTAATTGAACAATCACAAATACTTCTGTGCTGAAAGGGGGGCAGAGTTTATATCAATTTAGCCTATTACATACATATGGATTTGAAAGTGGAAAAGTAGAGAAGATGGGAATATCCCACTGACAAACACCTTTACCAGTTTCTTTGTGTTTATGATTTTTGTGTTATTAAATGCAGTCTTGAAAAAAGCAAAGCTCTTATGGACTAGTGAAAAAGGCAGTAAGAAAGGGACTTGTACATTGGGAAACAACTTCCCAATGTAGTTGAAAACACAAATACTATAAGATACATAACAAAGACAGGCCACAGCTAAGAGAATAGTGTCTGGTCTGGTGCCTTAATCCTGGAGGCCAGCTCTTCTCAGGTATGGGGTTAGGAGACACCCCATGCCAGAGGCAATCTCCCTAGCTTAGGGGGTGCTGTGAGGATTGGCAGGCCTCTAGCCGTTCCCCTATTTCCCCCTGGACTCTAGGCCTGGCCCTGAGTGCCACCTCGGGTGACCTGCTGTGCATTCCAGGTGGACTCTATTAGGGATCTCCAGGCTTCCCCTCCCCCCATTCTAGGGAGGAGGAGCAGAGGGAGGGGCCGGGCAGATAGCTGGCTTCCGGTGCCTTGATCCTGGAGGCCAGCTCTTCCCAGGTATGGGGTTAGGGGACACCCCATGCTGGATGGCATTCTCCCTAGCTTGGGGATGCTGGGAGGCTTGGCAGGCCTCCAGCCGTTCCCCTATTTCCCCCTAAACTCTAGGCTTGGCCTGAGTGCCACCTCGGGTGGCCTGCTGTGGGTTCCAGGTGGACTCCATTAGGGGTCTCCAGCTCCCCACCTCTACACTAGGGAGGAGGAGCAAAGGGAGGGGCCGGGCAGATAGCTGGCTTCCGGTGCCTTGATCCTGGAGGCCAGCTCTTCCCAGATATGGGGTTAGGGGACACCCCATGCCGAAGGCATTCTCCCTAGCTTGGGGGGTGCTGGGAGGCTTGGCAGGCCTCCAGCCGTTCCCCTATTTCCTCCCCTACTCCAGGCATTCCCTGGTTGCCGGCCCAGGTGAACTCTATCGTGGTCCTCAGGCTTTCCCCCTTTCTCTCCTGACACTAAGGGGGGGACACATGGGGTGAATGGCAGGCCAATGCAGCACAGGTGTATGTCGGGACATTACGTCGTGACATTCACTGGTATATTTTTTTCTCATTGGTCTCCATCTCAAAAACCGCGCGGGTACCATATATATTTAAAATAAAAATAGGAGGATTGGGGCCGGGAAGGTGGCGCTAGAGGTAAGGTGTCTGCCTTGCAAGCGCTAGCGTAGGACGGACCGCGGTTCGATCCCCACGGTTCGATCCCCTGGCGTCCCATATGGTCCCCCCAAGCCAGGGGCAATTTCTGAGCGCATAGCCAGGAGTAACCCCTGAGTGTCAAACGGGTGTGGCCCAAAAACCAAAAAAAAAAAAAAAAAAAAAAAAAATAGGAGGATTGACTCTCAGTTTGGGAAGAGACCACTCGGGTGGGGGTACCATATATTTTCAAAATAAAAATGAGAGGATGGATTCTCAGGCTGGGAAGAGGCCAGTACTCTTTACCTACTTGTTTACTCTCACTTGGCCTCTTCGTTCTTTCATTGTGTAACTGTGGTTGCTACCATACTAGGTTTCTGATTAGTTCCCATAAACAGTGACAATTGAGTCCACTGTCCTAAGTTAGACTGTTTATTTTCCCCACTTTTATCTTTTCTCCTCTTTGTGAACTGTTCAATAAGGTATTTTGGTGAAAGAGTCCCTCTCTATCTTTCCTTCCCTTTGTTATTTGTTAAATAAGAAAGTTTGTAGAAGTGTCCCTCCATTTATATAAGAACCAAGTCAATTGGATTGTTGGACTTGTTCTAGAATCCCCATAGGCACCAATCTCGTCATGTGATACTGTTCTTCCTTGCATAGGCACATTAAAATGGGAAATTATATACAAACACGCTCTTATCTTATAGAGATGGGAACACACAAATTTTCTTAAACAGTGAAATTGTATCCACTGTCTTAAATTAGATTGTTTATTTTCCCCACTTTTTATCTTTTTTTCTCTTTGTGAACTGTTCAATAAGGAATTTTGGTAAAAGAGTCCCTCAGTTTAATGCTTATGTTTGAACCAGGTCCGGGGATTGTTGGACTTGTTCTTGCGGCCCCCTTATGCGCTGATAACGCCAAGTGGCATTACTCCTTGTTTGTATGGGCACATTAAAATGGAAAATACTATACATACAAATAAGTTCTTATCTAATAGAGATAGGAACACACAAATCTTGTGGTGCAATGGAACCTTAAACCCTGAACATTGACATGATGACCTGGCACAGGCCTCAGAGGTTTGGGCATTTTCCAGTCACTCCTGAACCAGGGAAGCCATCTATAAAACATCCAAAGTTGTCAATGACATCACCTGGAAGCAATCCTCTACCAGGAAAGACCCTACTGCTGCTCTGACATAGATTTACTCAAGGGTCTTCCCTTAACACTGAGAAGATTTAAACAACAACAACGACCTGCGTACTGGACAGGGCTTTCTGCATTGCCCTTAATTGTGAGTTGAAATTAGATGCTGCTCCGCACCATCCTGACTTCAATGTAGGATATACAGATTCCAGGACCTTCAATACAGAAACATGACACCAACAACAGAGACTGTGAAAAATATAACTGTATGGGCACTACAGACAATGACTGGGATTGGACAAACTAGTTTTCCTGGAGCCTAGAAATGGTCTTATGTCAGGAAACTTCAGGGGTAGGGTCTCCTTGTACTTAGGCCAGAGTTTTCCCTTTCCATGACCCCCATACTTTGGTGGGCCCATGCAAACGATAATTGCTACTCTAAGATTGTTTTTACAGTGCTCCTTTGACTCTAAACCTTTAAGAAACCACTAGTAAAAATGTCTGGAACTGCAAAAAAAAAAAAAAAAAAAAAAAAGGTTTACGTTAGTGTTAACATATATGCTTTTAGTTACACTAGCATTCTGGGGGATAAAGGAGGGAGATAAGGGATATATGCTTGGGAAAAGGGATGAAGGGAGGACAACACTGGTGGTGGAAGGCCCTCATTTATTGTCACTGTGTACCTTAAATATAACTGTGTAAGATTTTTAATTCACTTTGGCCACAATAAAAATTAAAAATTTAAAAAAGAGTATAGTGTGTGTTTTAAGAGCTATGTGATATATTTGAGCAAATCAATGAAACTGCAACTGTTCCCTTATTTGTACAATGCAGGTAATTCCTTAATTTAAAGTGTATTGATAAAGAATGAAAGATATAAAGTATGTCAGCGTATAAAGAAAAAAAATAAAGAAATAAAGAAAGAAGAGGTGTGTGTGATTAGAACTGAAAAAAAAATACTATGTGGTCCTTTGTTTTAATAGAAAAGGAGACTAGGCTTTGAAGAAGTAACTTTCAAAATCTCTTTAAAATAGTGAGGCTAAGGTTGGTTCCTTGCTTTGCATGTATCAATCCGGATTTGATCTCGGGCACCCTGTAGAGTTCCCCTAAACTGCTAGGAATGATCATCCAAGCCAAGAGTAAGACCTTAGAACTGCCAGTTGTGGCTCTCCCTCCCCCACAAAAAATGAAGTCTTTAAAATTATAGCATATGGATGATAGATCTGTAGCAGTGCTAGAAATCATGTGGGGAAAGTGCTACTAAGTGTTCAGTCAACTTATCTGTGTAATACAAAATTGTTCTACAGAACTTTCTATAGTGGGGTTACTCATATCTGAACTTGATCAATGTGGTTGCAAATGATTTCATAAGGCATTTGAGAGTTTTAGTTTTGTTTAACTTAAGGCTAACTAAACATATTTGACAACTATTATTGAAAATCTAAAGCTTAGGAAGAAAATATTTCATGTTCCAAAAAGGAACTCACTTCTTCTAGGAGAAACTAATGCTGACTGAGCACTTAAAGATCAGCTAACATGGGGCCAGAACGGTGGCACAGCGGTAGGGCGATTGCCTTGCAAGCGGCTGACCTAGGACAGACAGTGGTTTGATTTTCCCGGAGCCCCATATGACCCCCAAGCCAGGAGCAATTTCTGTGCGCATAGCCAGGAATAACCCCTGAGCATCACCGGATGTGGCCCAAAAACAAAAACAAAACAAAACAAAAAAAGATCTGCTAACATAAGATTCTCTTACCTCATCATAACTTGCAGTTCTGTCAATTCGGTGAATAATGTCGATGTTCACATTTCCTAGTCGTTCAGCAAATGTAAGAAACTGGGGAGGGAGCGAGGGAGGAAACACATTTAAAATGTATCACTGTCACTTATATTAAATGTCTGTTAATGCTGTCTAATAATCAAGATGGATAATTTTCCTATGAAAGTTTTAAAGCCACCTCCTGTAACAGTAACAATATGCCTCTCAAAATTTCAAACTAGCATTTTCTATACATCATGCAGTGTCTAATTCATTTTAAAACTCAAAGAAGACATCATTGATCATCACAAATATATAGACACACAGGTCCCATTTTTGGCATTCCATATGGTCCCAGAGCCTGCCAGGAGCCATTTCTGAGAGCAGAGCCAGGCATAACCCCTGAAGAATACAGGGTATGGTCCAAAAAAGAAAAAAAAGTCAAACAAACAAACAACCCCCAACACATTGATGGACATAGTCTTACCATTGTATACACACACACACACACACACACACTCACTCTCTCTCTCTCTCTCTCTCTCTCTCTCTCTCTCTCTCTCTCTCTCTCTCTCTCTCAAGACATTTGAGTATGCTCATGTCTTTCCAGTTGTGTCATTTCAAATAAAATCTTCATGATAGTCTCCTGTAGTTTATACTGCCTGGGTCATCCCCAAGCTCAGAGATCTCGCAAATTGTTACCATCTTTTTTTTTACCGTCTTCTTTTTTTAAATGCATTATCCTACCACTGTACAGTAATGAAAAAACCCTCAGTGAGACAAATAGTGGTTTAATAGGCAACAGAAGGAAATCTCCAGCTGCCGGCCGGTCCCCATTCTCCACCCCAAACAATTCGCCTATTTTAACGAAATTTCGCTTGGTCTGCAGTAAACTCCCAGACGGTCAAACCCCAAAACACAAGAGCAAAAGGTGTTATGCAGACATCTTGTTTACTGAGCCCAAGGGGTTCCTCTCTTTTGCCAGCGGCTCTGACTAAAATTCACGCTTGACCCACTAAACATCGCACCACCAAGAGTTCCACTCACAGTCAAATCTCACGGCCCAGACTCCGAGGCTACACAGTTCCGGCCCTGGCCTCCTAGCTTACCCGGTATGTATTTTCCTTCTTGTGGGAAACTGGCTTTGTCTTCATGGCTGCAGAACGACGTAAGCCCGCGAGGGCCTCACGAAACGTGGGTGGAAAGCAATGGGCTTTAAGAGGAGGAAACCGTCCACACTGCACAAAGCACAGCACCACGCGGTCCGATTCTCCGGTGCCAGCCCCAACTCTCGTTCACATGTAGCAGAGACCCCTGGGCGCCGCCATATTGGGTCGGGGTGGGGCCTAAAGCGTCACGTGGGCGGAAAAAGCGAACGGAGCAGGCGCACCAGGAAGCGGGCGGGAGCTTGGAAAGCGCTAACAGGCTCTACACTGGCTCTAGAGCTGTTGTGTTGTTCGTTCTTCTTAATAAAGTTTTTTTTCTCTTTTTTTTTTGGTGGGCGGGGCTCGCCCGCTGACGCACAGGGTTTACTCCTGGTTATACGCTCAGAAATCGCTCCTGGCTTGGGGGAGCCATCGCTCCAGCCCCTAAAGTTTTGTTTTTCTCTTTCTTAATGAGCGTTGTATTATAAAAGGAAACATGTTTGTAGTTATCGGATCATAGTCATTTGCCTTTACTGTTAGCTGCGTACCGTGAGAAACGCAATGTTCACAATTTCTCAGTACGAACGCATCGTAAGCACTACCAGTACGTACACACGTGAGACACTTTTTTCTTCCAATTTGCCATTTGTTATATGACAGAAAACGTGTGACTTTAGTGCAAAAATAGCAATAAATGATACATACAGGATAATTGACTAAGCTCCAAATAGAATGCTTTGCAGTCTTTTATCAAGAAATCTTTTATTACTGAGTTATTTTCACATCTTGGCTGTTGTAAAATGTGAATATATATGTTTTTCTATATCTTTTTTTTTCAAGCAATTATTTTGTGTACTTGGCCAAGAAGTGTAATTCCTGAGTTATATGGGAATTGTGTTTTTAATTTTTTGAGAAGTCTGTTCTGTAGAGGCTGAGCCAGATTACATATCCATGTCATTTCCATGTAATTCTCCATGTAAGTGAGGAGAATTGATTCCACCACATCTCCACCAATGCTGGTTGTTTCCTAACTCTTTGATGTAGGGCCTAGATTGATTCTAGGCTATTCTCACTGTATGAGTTTGACATAATTTTTGTCATTTTGGTTTGAATTTTCATAGATTCAGTGATGATTACTTACTTTTCATATGCTTGTTTGCCATACTTATGTCTTTTTCGTATGTTTAGCTCTCCCTGTTTTTTGACGAATTGCTTTGTTTTTGTTTTTGTTTTAATATCTTTATTTAAACACCTTGATTACAAACATGATTATGGTTGGGTTTCAGTCATGTAAAGAACACCCCCCCCCTTCACCAGTGCAACATTCCCATCCCCATTGTCTCATATCTCCCTCCTCCCCACCCCTGCCTGTACTCTAGACAGGCTTTCTACTTCCCTCATTCATTCTCATTGTTATGATAGTTCTCAATGTATTTATTTCTAACTATACTCATCACTCTCTATGGTGAGCTTCATGAAGTGAGCTGGAATGTCCAGCCTTTCTCTGAAGTTGCTTTGTTGTTGAGTTTGGTGAATGCTTTATATACAGACATGTATTTTTAGTTAATAATAACATAATTATAATGGTTTATTCATTGTACCAGCCATAACAACATAAGTATGTCATATGGAAACTGTGCTATTTTACATAAATATCGTAAATTTAAAACTACCAAAATTAAAAAATTGATTTTAAAGAAATGTAAACTGACAGGAGATGTAATTCACTGGTAGAATATGCATACAGATGTATGAGCTCTGGGATAACTTCCAAGAACCTCACATAACTCTCTCACTCTCACACTCACTCTCTCTCACACACACATGCATACACATGCTCATTCTCACGCACACATACACTGACACATATACAACATTTAAATCTCATTTTCCAGGGAACCTAGTCATTTTTCTCATTTACCAGAGGTGATGTTTGAAAAGCATTACCTATATTCTTTTGATTGCAGACTGAGAGGACTTTCAACAATGCATGTACAACATCTTGAAGTAGTATATTTCTTAAAGATGGAAAAGAAAACAGAGCAATAAAGCAATATTTTTCATTATTTGTTCCTTGAGAAGATAAAGGTCTGAAACACTTGGCCCAGGTGCTTTTCCACTTCATGGGCCATGCCACAATCTTCCTCTTTTGTAGCCTGTGATTGCTTGGTGGCCATCTTTCAGCTCCTCTTCTACATGTACATCACCATCCAGACAGCCTGGACAATAGACTTTGTCCATTCCATGATTCAACTGGCTCAAATGGTCCTGCTGCCTTTTTGTAGCTTCAATGTCCTGAGTAATTTCTACTCTGATGTACCGCAGGAGCTGACATTTGCCTTTCACACACACATCTGGCCCTGTTATATGATATATAACAGTGGGATGCTGCATGTTATCTGATTCTTCTCCTGATTTCTTCCTTGATATCCTGATAGTGCTGAAGAGTATCATCACTGTTACCTAGGGCAGGCCAGGAGGAAGGCAGCTTCCACTTCTTACACCCCACCTCACCCTCCACATTATTATGGTTTCTGTGATCTTCCAAGTTTTATTCTTGTTTCTTTGCCTCTTTCTCCATGAATAAGGCTGTGTTCATCAGTCACAAGGTGATGACACCTGTGTTCAACCCTGTTATCTATACCCTAAGAAAAAAGGAGTTACAGGCAACAGTGAAGTGATTAGGGAGGTGCTGTCTGGCTTGTAAGAGGGACTGACAAAAGTAGTCATTTCTCTTTGACTTTGCTTTCATTCTTTTGGAGACTGAAGAGAGGGCCTATACTGAATCTGCTTTCCTCTCACTTGTGGAATTGTTGTGAAGACCTGGATAGAAATGAATGAGTTTTGAAACTGAGCAACTCAGATTCCCAAAGAGGAATTAGTAGTTAATTGTATAATTAGTTGACTCTTGAACAGTGAGGAGCTTAGGATCACTGAGAACCCTATAAATTAAAGAATGCTGATATAACTATCCTGTTTAGATTTTTTTCCTAGCACCCCTATTTTATTTTTTGGGGTTTACAAAGTTATTGATAACACTTCAATGTTCCAACTCCAAACTTGCCACCAATGTCAATATCCCTCCACAATAATTCAAGATTCTTTCCCTCTCACCCCACCTCCTTGTCAATATTTTATTTGCTTATTAATTTTGGGTCACATATTTATGCTAGTTTTGAATCTTTTTGTTTGATATGCATAGTTGCTTAATCTCCACACCATCAAAATGTCCAAAACCCTTGATCAATGCCCTTATCATACCAGTAAGCTTCCTCATTCTTCTCCCCCTTATTTCCTTCTCCTTGGCATTCTCATTACTGTAATCTAGAAACAATGGTTTGCCTTTAATACTTTCTAAGCCCTTTGTATTGTTACTCTATATATCACAAATAAGTGAGGATATTCAATATTTGTCTTTCTCCCTTTAAATTACTTCACTTCACATAAAACCCTTCAGTTCTATCCTTATATCATGAATGCCTGGTTCACCTTTCATAGAGATATAGTTTTAATGAAAATTTGTATTATTTCATGCATAACCTCTATTAACATATTTTCCTACCACTTGTTGGCTATGATCATAGAAGAAATTTATGCTTATTTGGCTTGTTTTTTTAGCACTTACTCAACATATATAAATTGAAAGTCTACAATGTGTCAGACAGATGCTTTTCTGTAGACTTAGAATGAGAGATAGCAGTAATAATGACAATTCTGTTTATAAATATTTGTTTGAGGTGCTTACATTTTATTTAGGTAACAATGGAGAGATTAGCAGACAACTGGATTCATTCCTGTCTTGATGCTGATTGTATAATATGCCTAGTTATTGAAAGGTGGGAAGTATTTAAAACTACAAACTGGATGAGAATATTAGAATGAAAGTAATGAGAAGGAAGATGAAGAAATTAAGTTGCCAAATTCAACCCTCAAGTGCTTAAAAAATTTAGCAGTGGGCAGGAAGTTGACTAGGAAAAAGAGCCAGTGAGACAGAGACTCTTCTTGACTTGGATGCAGAACCACATATCTAAAAAATGAGGGTGGGAAGTAGCTGCTGGATCTGTCAAGGATGAGTTACTGGTGACATTAACAAGTACAATCCAGTGGAAAGGCCAGGAAGTTAAAATACATAAGGAGTGAGAAGGGAACAGAGTAAAGAAGCAGTGTAGCCATAAAACTTTCACCTAATAAAGAGGGTCCATGTTATCACAGGTCTGTTGTAACTATTATGCTTATAATATTTATTATTTTGCTTTTTTAAAATATTTTAAAAATTTTAAAAACATTATTATTTTTTTATTTTTCTTCAGGAAAAATATTATTAAACTATTATTGACATGCAGATTTTTAGCAGAATAGTTGGCTCTTTTCACCTTGATGCCATAAGTAAGATCTTATAAAGTGTGGTTTGAAAACTGTGTAACTTCTCAATAGAAAAATGTAAATAAGTTCTTCCACATTAAAATATAGAATGTATTTCAGAGATTTCAAAGTGTGCAGTTCTCTAAAAGTAACAGATTCCATACTGATCTATGTGCTTAACCTATTCCTGAAATAACCTCCTATAGTTATGCCCTTTTCCTTTTCTATTATTGACTTTTGATAATGTAGTTAATGGGACATTAAGGACAGGAAGATAAAATGGAAATCAAGGTGACTGAAAGAGTTGTCTCAAGTTATGTATTGTATTAATAAATATGTGCTCTTCATTCATTAGCAATTCTGGTTGCACAGTTATCAGTATAACTTCCTAACGAACAAGAGCTGGAACTTGCTCACCTGGGTTTGAATCCTAGATCTGCCATCTATTAGTGGTGTGACATCTCTTATATGTAAAACAGAGCTGACAAAAAGTACCTGTCTATGTAGTGGGATATGTAGCAAATAAACCAATGAAGGAAAAGTGCATTCCTTTTGGAATGGAGGAAAGGATGCTAGGTCTTTAAATCTGTCCCCTCAGATAAGTTCTTAACCTTCTAGATTCCAACTTACTGATAGACCACAAGGAGATGGTCATAATCTTCCAACGTGTTATGTTGGAACATTGAACATGAGATAAATGTTTGCTAAAGAGATAAATGAGTGACCATTTATTCCCAACTATTTGGCTACCTGAAAAGTTTCTTTAAGGGCAGAAAATGTGTACTCAATAGACTTTGTATTAGTAGCACAATCTTGAACTTCAGTTGTTTGATTTGTATAATTAATATTTTGTTGAATTAACAACGCATATTATATATTCACTGAACCCTAAAAATTTTAAGGGTAACACTTTTATGTTAATTGGAGTTGTGCCACATGACTTTTATTTTTAAAAGGAATAAAACTTTATTTTTCAAAATGTGAAGTTTATGTCTGCCTGGAGGAAGAAGGGAGCAAAGGGGAAATTCTAAGTAGCTATTTTCCTAAATCTCCAATACACACTTTGGTTTATAATCCATGTGTCACATGATTTCTAAGGTTTTTCCCAAAACTAAACTTCTATTTAACATTAAGCACAACATTGTAAAGGCCCCACTACTTACTTATAAATAATCTGACCAGCTCATCTTTTCTTGTCCTCCAACATATTCATGTCTCTTCTTCTGCCCTATCTAATTCAACCAGATAACTTCATCATGTAATTCCTTGCATGTTTGCTAGAGAAATCATAGAAATTTTGTCCTCTCATCTTTGCTCCCTTCATATTTGATAGGTTAGGTGTAATTGTCAATCCTAATGAGAATAAATAGCTCAAGTAGCTGTTACTCAGCCTCAGAATGGAAACAAAATGCAGAAAAGGCTTCTAGGCAGAGGTAATCTCTAAGCTGAGACCTGCAGAATTAATGGAAGTTAGACAAAGAATGAGAAATATGGGCACAAGTTCCGGCAGAGGGAATAGTATAAAGGGAAGGGGTGCGAAAGAAAAATGTCCAAAGTGATTGAGTATAAATGTGGTTAGTTTTGACCAGAGAGCTAGTACATGGATTAAAGGACTTGCCTTACATGGAGATGACTCTGATTCAATTCCCAGCAATGCATAGTGCCCGGAACACTGCTAGTAAGAATCCCTGTGCACAGAGCACAGAGTACTGAAAGTTACTTCTAGATGCCTTGTGGGAGTACAGAAAGGAAGATTGCTTTTCTCTTTTAAAGCACTGTACATTGATTTATGTTATCACATGCAGAGTTCCAGAGACAAAGATAATATATGGACTCAGAATGTATTTGTTTTATCAGATACTCTATAATCAAACACTGCCTTGGAGATTCATAAGGGGTTTTACCCAAATAATAAGTAGTAGTCAGACCCAATCTTCAAGCCCAGTAACATAATTATCAAAAGAACATTGTAACTCTGGCTTTTATAGGATAGGGAAAGCCAGAGACATAAAATGCCTCACCCAGGATGACACAGTAAATGAAATGCAGAATTGAAAAACTGTTACCTAACTTCTAATCCAATGTCTTTTCAATTGTAACCAACTTGACTTTGTGCTAAGTAGAAAAGAAGGAGATGACCCACAATATAAGTCTCTAGGACTGCAGCCAGTAGTGTTGTGCTCTTATCAGATCATACTCAAGAGTCCTGAAGGGGCTGGAAGGGTTTGTGAAGTTCTGGGCATCCAATTCAGGGTCTCACCTATTGTGCTCTTATCACTTGAATCATATCTTGGCCTAATCCTAATAACTTTTGAATTGAACTTGCTTCCAAGTTTCTTTATTTTATGTCAGCAGCAAACTGTATCACAATGATTCTTTAAAGAAAACATTGCAGTTTAGAAAACCACCTATTACATGTGAATCAGCTAATCTGAGTGGAGATAATTAGTATTAATAAGACCTTTTACTTATGAAAGACTTGAGGAGTTTCAAAAAATATTTCTTCATCATCTCCCAGTCCTGAGGTCATCTGTGTCTAGGTCATTGCTGCTGTTTTGCAAATGAAGAAATAAACTAATGCCAGAAAATGACTCAGCCAAGATCATTCATCTTTGCTTGAAGATGCAGATTTCCTTGCTCATAATGAGGAACATTCTAACTTTGCATATAATGACTCATTTACTTTTTTTAATGGGTAAATTTCATTTCCCACTTAAAAATGGGAAATCCAAAGCACAGAGTGATTGAGGAGTATATAAAAGTCACCCATAAGAAGCTTGATTAGACTACATAAACCCCTGAGCACCACTGCATGTGGCCCCAAACAAAACAAAACAAAACAAAAACATAAGCTGTCAAAGCTGAGATCTATCTAAATAAGCAGACTGCCCATATTTTGTGCTATTATCAAGTACAATCACATTGCCTCTTCAATAACAACTGAGGAATAATTTTATGACTTGGGTAGCATATGGGCATTCTTCCAGAATCTCTGAGATAAGTGCAGGTATCTCACAATGCCTATGGCATATCATTCCTTTGATGTATGTAGCCACTTGAACTTATTAGTATCTGCTTATATGATAGAGAAATCTGATCAAAATTTATATATAAAGCTTTCATCTGGGTGGTATGGAAGCATTGTATATGCCTTCTTTGATATCATTTTTCTATTTTTTTATTTTCTAGACTGTGAACTTTCTACTGTTTTTCAGAAAAATCAATTTAGTGTTCTAACTTTCCTCTTTTTACCCTTTAACTTATTACTGAAAAGCATGGATATAGAGACATTTTTTTTTATTTCTCCTTTTGGGGATAGCACTTTTTTGTTGTTGTTGTTTTGGGGCCACACCCAGTGGTGCTCAGGAGTTACTCATGGCTTGGGAGACCATAAGGGATGCCTGGGGATCAAAGCACAGTCTGTCCTAGGTTAGCATGTGCAAGGCAGACACCCTATCCCTTGCACACTGCTCCAGCCCCAGGAGTAGCACTTTTTTTTTTTTAAACTTTTTATTGATTGATTGATTGATTGGTTTTTGGGCCACACCCAGTGGTACTCGGGTTACTCCTGGCTTTGCACTCAGAAATTGCCCCTGGCAGGTTGGGGAACCATATAGGATGCCAGGAATCAAACCAGGTCCTCCTAGGTCGGCCACCTGCAAGGCAAATGCCCTACCACTGTACTATCTTTCCGACCCTGGGGTAGCACTTTTAAATTTTATTTTAAGATGCCCCATTCCTTCCTTATTTTTTAAATAAACATTTGTTTATTTATTTATAGTTTTTTGGGGAAGGCACTCAATGGTTACTCCTGATTCTGTGCTCAGAAATCACTCCTGGCAGGCTCAGGGGACAATATGGTATGCCAAGGATCAAACCCAGGTCCATCCTAGGATGGCCACATGAAGGCAAATACCCTATTGTTGTGCTATCACTCTAGCCCCCGTTTTTCTTTTTCTTTTTTTTTTTTTACTTGATTGATTGGTTGATTGGTTTTTGGGCTACACCCAGTGGTGCTCAGGGCTTACTCCTGGCTTTGCACTCAGAAATGCACCTGGCAGTCTGGTGGACCATATGGGATGGGTGATGACCATATGGATCAGCAGCATGCAAGGCAAATGCCCTACCACTGTACTATCTTTCTGGCCCTGGGGTAGCACTTTTAAATTTTATTTTAAGATGCTCCATTCTTTCCTTATTTTTTTAAATAAACATTTATTTATTTATAGGTTTTTTTGGGGAAGGCACTCAATGGTTACTCCTGATTCTGTGCTCAGAAATCACTCCTGGCAGGCTCAGGGGACAATATGGTATGCCAAGGATCAAACCCAGGTCCATCCTAGGATGGCCACATGAAGGCAAATACCCTATTGCTGTGCTATCACTCTAGCCCCTGTTTTTCTTTTCTTTTTTCTTTTTAACTTGATTGATTGGTTGATTGGTTTTTGGGCTACACCCAGTGGTGCTCAGGGCTTACTCCTGGCTCTGCATTCAGAAATCGCACCTGGCAGTCTGGTGGACCATATGGGATGGGTGATGACCATATGGATCAGCAGCATGCAAGGCAAATGCCCTACTGCTGTGCTATCTCTCCAGCCCCCACATTTTCTTATTCTTAATCTAAGTGGTTTCAATAGCAATACACTCCTTATAACCAGGGTTGGATGTCTCATTTAGCCCATGCCCAGTGAGGGTATCCTCCTGAAAGAAGTAAAATAATTTGTTCAGGGATAGGTATGTAGTCTCAGTCAAACTGATGAAAGTTGGTTCTAGGATTTTAATTGTTGGGAATTAAGTTTCTCTTTCTAATCAAATAATATATACAGTATAAACCAGAGGCTTCTGGTGGCCATATTGCCCCCTTAAAACATGTTTGCATGAGAATAAAACTAAAAAACCAAAGTGGAACCAAGAGATAGAATTAGGAGGATCAGTGACAAATTTGGATAATCTTGTTCTAGCTGTGTCACTCTGGAATGTGTCCTACTGGGATATTCAGTGTGATCAGCCAACCAACTCCCTTATGTGAGTAAGCAAATCTGAATTGGACTTAATGTTGTTTACAAACTTGATTAGTTTTCTTTTTTTTTATTAGTTTTCTATTTAAATCATTGTATTGATGAATATATGCACCATTTATATAGCTCTCTGCCTAAAAGCTAATTATATCAGTTACTTATTTTTACAATAATGCTGCTAAAACATATCAGCCACAGTGGTGTGTAAGGAATTCACAGTTGACTGGGTAGCTCTGTTGTTCTAGGCTGGTCTTAGCTGGGTTTATTCACATATCCATATCATTCATGTATGATTGGGGGCACATGGGTCTGCTTCATGTGTTCTCTTGACATTCAGTAGCTAGCCTGGGATTTCTCATGGCTATGTAGAGATCTGAAAGAATCTTGAAAAGTCCCAAGTCCCTATCTCAGAATTGTCACATCAACACTTATACTGTAGCCTATTGGGCAAATTGAGTCAAATTAAGCTTTTACTCAAGGCTGGGAAAATTATCTCCATTTCTTGAAAGGTAAAACTGAAAATTAACCTTGTACATAGCTGATCTGAGTTTGATCCCTAGCCCCATGTATGGTCCCCTCAACTCTGCCAGGAGTGATCCCTGAGCACAGAGCCACGAATAAGCCCTGAGCACCACTGAGCCTGGCTTCAAAATAAAACAAAACAAAATAGGTCCCTGCAAATTTGCATCTTAAGAATTTAGCTTAACCAGGAGTCAGAGGTGGAGAATTAGAGCCATTTTTTGCAATCAGTTTGTCAAATTCATTCTATTCCCTTTGAAAAATGAAGGTAGTGAAAGAGATAATATAAATTAACAATGCTGAAATGCTACCAGGTGCTCATCAAAGGAAGCAAATTCCTTGGATGCAACAAGCAGGGTGTATATGACTTTGTCCTTATTTCACTCTGTTTAGCTTAAGTAATTTTTCTGTAACATGGAAATAGATACAGAAACTGTTCTTAAAGGGGATTTAAAGGTCATCCTGCTCAACCTTTCATAACAAAAAATCAGGGTCCCACATTAGGGAACATTCCCACGGTCACATGAAGGCAGGTCTAGAGCCTTCTTTCTTTGGTGGCTGTCAGGACAACAGACTTCTCAACATCTTGTTTAGTTCAGATTCCTCCTCATTCATGACACACATGAGCTTTGGAGTCAGTTAACCTGGATTCTACTTATGACCTAGTATACTGGATAAGTTATTCAACCCTTCTGTGATAGTTATTATATTACAGTTACTGTGAGAAGTGTTAGAAGGTGTACATCATAGGTATTTGTTCAATGCATTTTAATATATATTTATATATTATTTATATATATATATATATATATATATATATATATTGGCTACACTTGGCAGTGCTCAAGGGTTCCTCCTGGCTCTGCACCCAGAAATCACTCTTGCAGGCTTGGGAGACCATATGAGATGCTAGGGATCAAACCTGGATCAGCTGCATGCAAGGCAAATGCCCTAACACTGTACTATCAATCTATTTCTAACATTTTATTATTTCTTTTTAAATTTTTAAAATTTAGTTTCCCCTTTATTCATTTGTTATTGTCATTGGACTTTTTGTGATGTCTGGTGTTTCACATTTAATTGTGTTCCCATACCCTTGAAGGCAGCATGCTAGAGGTCCTAGATTTGTGCCAGCATTCACAATAAAAGTGCTGGAGATCACACTCAGCAATGTGGGGTAGGGCTGGGGATCTAGCTTGCAGTCTCCTATCTGTAAGGAAGGCACTCTGACACTGAGGCCAAACTTGTACCCTACTCATTGTTTCTTGAAAATAGCCTTTTTACTTAAAAATGTATTTATTTATCAATGGATAAGACAGTGTTCTGGAAGTTCAAGGTTATAACCTCAGACCTCTATAAGTGTTTAAGACTACATTCACCATCAAAAGAACCTTCAACCTATTTTTCTGCATTTTAACTCTTTCTTTCCAGTAACTACCATAGTTTCTGTCAAGTCTACATGTTAGTTTTGTTGTTTTTATTTAGCTTTATTTTTTATTTATAATTTTTATTGTGACCAAAGTGAATTACAAATCTTTCACAGTAATATTTAAGGTACATAGTGATAATAAATCAGGGGCATTTCCACACCAGTGTTGTCCTCCCTCCACCCCTGTTCCCAGCATGCATCCCATATCTCCCTCCTTTGCCCCCCGTTTTGTTGTTGTTGTTGTTGGTGGTGGTGGTTAGTTGGATTTTGGGCCACACCCAGCCTAGCTCAGGGGTTACTTCTGGCTCTGCACTTGGGAATCACTCCTGGCTGACTCAAGGGACCATATGGGATGCTGAGAATCACTGCATGCAAGGCAAAAACCCTGCCTGCTGTGCTTTTGCTCCTGCCCCTGTTGTTTGGTTGTTATTGTTTTGTTTGTTTTCAACAACAACAACAACAGTGGGGGTCCAGAGTGATAACACAGCTGGTAGGGCGCCTTGTACTCAAATGACTGGGATTTTATCACTGGCATCCCATAGTCCCCTCAGCCTTCCAGGAGCAGTTTCTCAGTGCAGAGCTAGGAGTAACCCCTGAGTGCTGCCAAATGTGGCCCCTAAACCAAAATCCCTGGCCCCTAAACCAAAATCCAAAAAGAAACAATAACAACAACAAAAAACAGCTTTTTTTCTTTGGTTCTTTGTATTCTATACTTGAATGGCCCACATCTATGTCAACCTTTCACTGTTTCTTTACTCTGTTGGTCTTTGATTCAGGAACTCACCCCTGCAACTAGCTAGGGCTGTTAGATGCTCTTGGAGAGGAAGGGAGTCAGGGCCTCTGAGAGCCAAATCATCTGTTTTCTAATGTCATCACAATAATCACCTGAAAGATAGGCCCTGGTCAAAGAGACTGCTAAGCAATGGCTCATGCAGGATTTCATCACTTACAGCATCGGGTTTGAAAGGACTGTGGGTTGTCAGGAGGCCACACTTTTCAGGCCACTTCTAGCTTTTAGAAGCCTGTGTGATCTCTGCTTTATGCTTCTCCTGGGATCTCAAACCCTTTCTGTGAACGAAGGAAGGACTTATCCTTTTTTGTTTTTATTTGCCCAGGCATACTCTTTTTTTTTTTTTTTTTTTTTTGGTTTTTGGTTTTTGGGCCACACCCGGCGACGCTCAGGGGTTCTTCCTGGCTGTCTGCTCAGAAACAGCTCCTGGCAGGCACGGGGGACCATATGGGACACCGGGATTCGAACCAACCACCTTTGGTTTTGGATCGGCTGCTTGCAAGGCAAACGCCGCTGTGCTATCTCTCCCGGCCCAGGCATACTCTTTTAAGCTGCTCCAGGTACCCCCAGAATTGGGGAAATAGTAGACTCCTGAAGGAATGTCCCTGGGACTGATAGCTAGGAACAGATGTTGAAGTTTTACACCCAGGTCAGTACTTGAGTCCAGCTACAGAAAGATTAGACAGGTAGTAATAGGCAACAACAACAACAAAAAAAACCTCAAACTAATTTTCAAGTCCTTTTTCCTCAGGGCCAGCTAGATAAGATTTCCAGGCCTTTGAGTTTATTTTTGTTTGGGAAACGAAGGAGGGTGGTACCACACCCAGGGTTACTCTAGGCTCTGTGCTCAGGGAACTTCCTTCATGGTGCCTGGGGGACCTTATGTGGTGCTGGGATCAAACAGGATTTGGCTTCATGCAAGGCAAACACTGTAATTCTTGCTATCTCAGCAGCTCCACAACCTGAGTTTTCAGATCTTTATAACTGCCATGTTCAGCATCCAGTTCATGATATGCTGAAGTGACTCATAAAGTTCAGGAAGTTTGCAAGTCTGAGCATCATTGGCAGCCTGATCGACCATGGCAGGAGTAGAAACATAGAAACTGGGTAACTTCCTGACTTGTAGGCTTGAGATTATTTGTTCCTTTCCCAGCACCACCCACATGTATCACCTACATCTAGCACATATCCTATGCCTGTGTGATCCCACCACAAATGTGAACCCCAACCCCACACTGCATACTACCATGAATGTGTGAGCGTACAGTCAAGCCCCTGTCACCACAGCAACCACCATAACAAGGACAGGAAGGAATAGGGGAGAAAAAGACATTGGTAAACACATTTTTGGGGGGAGGAACACCTGGAGGTGCTCAGGCTCTGCACTCAGGAATTTATCCTGGCAGTTCTCAGAGGACCACATGAGATCAGACCTGGATCAGCCAAGTGTAAGGCAAGCACTCCAGTTGCTGCACTGTCTCTCTAGTCCCAATAAACAACATTTTAAATGTTTATAGACTACCTCCTGAACTGGTAGATTGATATATCATTGCCTCCAATTTAAAATACTGTTTTAAATTTTAAGTTTATGATCCAAGACTCTGGTTAAATTTAATATTTGCCTTAAACGGGATAGTTTCGCCCCCACCCCATCTTTGCTTTTTCATTTGCCAGTCTACCCAACAAACGTAATTCAAGATTGTCTTTCTCTTCCTCCTTCAACTCTGTGACTCAAAATACATATTCTTACAGAGATGTTGGCAGAACTCTACACCCATAAGCCCTGCATGTTTGAACATGACTGGGCCCTCCCCTTTAAAAAACTTACAACATCGTGGAGACAACAGCCTGCTATCAAAGGAGTTTGTCCTTAAGGACTGCCTGTTTTTGTCTAAAGGGATACTTGTAGGAGCTTGGAAACAGAATTTGGGGAAGGGGAGCTGCTGGGGATGTATCTGGAGGTGCTTAGGGTTTACTTCTGGCTCTGTGTTCAGGCATCATTCCGACCAGTGCTTAGGGGACTATATGTGGTGCCAAGCATCAAACTGGGCACTGCCATGTACAAGGCTTAATCTCTGTGCTATTTTCAGCCCAAGGTTTAGGAAGTTTACATCTTAAAGTACCTCATTTGATAAGGTACCATAAGTACTCATAAGGTAGTCTTCTTTTTTCTTTTTCTTTTGTTTTTGGGCCACATCTGGAACCTGGTGATGCTTGGAGATTACTCCTGGCTTTGTACTCAGGAATCACTCTAGCAGACTTGGAGCACTATATGGGATACTAGGGATCAAATCCAGATCAGCCTCATATAAGGCAAGCTCCTTATTTGCTCTACCATCTCTCATTTCCCTAAAGACTCCTTCTAAGGGAGCAGGGAGAATACTTCAGCATGTTTCATTTTTTTAACTTGGATATCTAAAAACTCCTTACTTCTATCCCAAAGAATATCACTTTTAGTCCCTCGGGAATCTTAGAATTAGCCTCTGTGTATGGGAATGGATTATTTAGCACGTATAAAGCCTGAAGCTCAGGGCCTGCCATACTGGGAGAGTTTCCCTATGCTGTTCTTGTTGCAATGCTTGGCCTTACCCCTACTTTTCTCCCTAGCAGCTTCCACAACGTTCTCTTGACTTCTTGCCAAAACAAATCTGTGAGGTATGGCATTACAGGGTCCTTCTGCCTGCATTGTAAAGACAGGGAAGCAATGTCTAGCCATGGCTTTCCTCAGGGAAATGATGTGACAGCCTGGGAAGACTATACATAAATTGCCTGCAACTCCTGGGGAGTTCTTTGGAAATCAAAAGAATATTAATAGTTCCCAAAACATCCTGGTAAGACAGAGAGCAGTTGAGACAGTGCTGTGATGTTTTGCAAGTTATGAAGAGTCAGTTGTCAGTCAGGCATGTAGAGACACACCCTGAAGCACATTTGTGCCTCAGAATTATCAAAGGGCTTCAAATCAACCTAATTATGGACTCTGCCTATGAGCAGAGAGAAGACAACCCACATTTACACTGCAGCTCTGACAAGAATCTCAAAGTCATTTGTTTTCTTCCTTCAGCACAGAGAAAATAAGTGTGTATGTGAGCCCCACTGTGTGCTCCATACCAAGCTCTGAGAAAGGAACAGGACTCAGATGTGATGTAGGCACTACTGAAACAACTGCCATGTTTAAGGCACTATGGATGTCAGGAGAAAAACATATAGGCCATACTAGCCTCTGTCTGGTTTGGTGAAGAGGAACAATGGGGCCATTGGGATTTAGTAGAATTGGTTCAAGTCTAGCCCTGCTTTGTACAGGAGCATGATTTAACCCCACCACATCCCCACCTTCCACTTGTTATGATGACCTGATGAGTTGGAACTCTTGGCCTCACACTTGCCAGGCAAAAGCTTTACACCAAGAAGTCATCTTCTGGGTCTATGATTTAAACCAGCATTTCTTAGCTAGTCCCTAGTGGGCCTTTGGGTTATTCCAAGGGCACTGTAAGTGAAAAGTACACAAATGACAGGTAATGGTAAGAGACTAGAGAGTTATCCAATAGGACAAAGGAAATACAGGAAGAAAACCAGGTTGGAAGTATATCTGGAAGAAAAAAAAAAAAAGAAAGTATATCTGAATTGGAAAAAGATTGAAAAATACTAGTTAAAGACTATAAAATGTCTAGAATTTTAAGTTTTTTCATCTATAAAATGGGAATGATGCCACTCACTTGACAGGATTATTGAAGCACAGTAAATACATATTATGTGTTTTTAGCTTTTTGGGGGGAGGGGGGATGGAGCACATACAATAGTGCTCAGGAGTTATTCCTGGCTCTGCACTCAGGATTCACTACTGGTTGGCTCAGGAGACCATATGAAGTGCCAGGGAATTGAACCCTGGTTGGCCTCATGCAAGGCAAGCACTTTTCCCACTGTTCTATCACTCTGTTCTTACCTCTTGTTGAAAGTTTAAGACCCAAATACACTTTTGGTTCTTTCATAAACCTTTATGAGTTCTGTATGATTTTAATCACTGCAATAGTTTACCTTATTTTCAAAGCAATACAGTTATTTTTTGTTTGTTTTTGGCCACACACAGCAGTGTTCAGAGTTTATTCCTGACTCTGCTCTCAGGGATTACTCCTAGCAAGTTTGGGAAGCAATATGGTTACTGGGGATCTAAACTAGGTTGGCTGCATACTAGGTAGGCACCCTATCTGCTGTACTATTACTCTAGCCCCTAAAGCAGTACATTTTTGTGGCATAAGAATGAGATTATTTATAAATAAAACAATTTTAATTACATATAATTCAAAAAGTTAGTTAGAACTTCTGCAAAATCTTTTAATGCAACCTTCCAGAAACCTATATATATTATTAAAATATTTTTAGGGGCTTGAATGATAGCACAGTAGTAAGGTGTTTGCCTTGCACATGGCCAATACAGGACAGACCCGGTTCGAATCCTGGCATCCCATATGGTCCCCCAAGCCTGCTAGGAGTGACTTCTGAGCACAGAGCCAGGAGTAACCCCTGAGTGCCACCGGATGTGACCCAAAAACCAAATAAATAAAATACGTTTAACTAGGGGGGTGTAAAAATATTTTTAACTAGTATTACAGATGTCAGGAAGGTGTTTAATAATAACAAAACCACTTGTTATGTTATAGACATTAAATCTGCTCTAAGCACTTCCAATGTAGTAAATTTAATTCTCCTAAATTTATTTTAAATAGATATTACTAGCAGAAATTGGGAAACTAAACACTTAGATGACTTGTCTGAGGTCAGAAAACCCCTAAATGGCAGAGCTGGAATACAGTACATAAGAATGTTGCAGGAAGTCTGGTTTGAATTCCCTAGCACAAGCATCACCAAGGAGTGACCCCCTCACACCATGCTAGGAATAGAACTTGAGCACTGCCAGGTATGGTCCATAAAAAAAAAAGCTAAAGTTATTTTGTGACCTGTTTTTAAAAATGATTAGTAGGTCATTATAAAAAAATACCCTTGAGAAAAAAATTTTAACAAGGACAAGTGGAAATTTTTCCTTGTCATGGAAAAATTGAAATCAACATCCTATGACAATTGTCTTTTAAAGCTTTTATTATTATAATACCATGATTTAACAAGTTATTTATAATACAGTTGCTTCAGACATTAAATGTTCCAACACTGTCCCATAATCAGTGTAATCTCTCCACCAATGTTCCCAATTTTCTATCCACTACCAGGCACAAAAAATTTACCTCATATAATTTGTCAAAATACAAGGCAAGTGGAATTATCAAAATTCAGATCAATAAAAATAAATTTGTGATAATTATATCTCTTGATAGTGTTATGAAGTTATTGAGAATTTACTGGGATGGTTGGTGCTAGTTGAACCGAATTATGTATCATTGTTTTCATTCATCAAGCCTGGGGATATTCTATACAACTTTTCCATCAGATTGGCTATGATCATCCTAGGATTACAGTACTATGAAATTTAGAAATGTTGCACAGCCACTTATGCAGCCAGGCTGCCCAGGACCTATGGAGCTATGGAACAATTTGGTGGCTTTGTAGCATGATCAGGTTTAGTTGTGAAGTTGGGCTATTTCTGTGTCAGTGGGTGTTGGTGTGGATATGGGCTGCTGGACCTTCAGGAAGAAAGGGGGAATATCTCTGCACCTATTCTGAGAAGGTCCCAAAGTTGACATCCCAGACTTGTCTATAGGGAAAGATAGAGTTAGTCTAAAACTTGCCAAAATTTAAGATAGTCCTTCTTAGCATCTTAATATTTTAGTTTTTCTTGGTAGTCTTAGTATCTCAGTATCTTAAATATATTAATATCTTTCATGAGAAGGAAAATGAGGAAATAGCAAATGAACCTAAAGATATCATTACCCTGAGTTATTCCTTGAGAAAAATCTTGCTAACCAAATACAAATAAGGCCTGCATATCTTTCAACTCTCAGCTAGGGCCAAGATTCAGTACGCATCTGCTTAATAAACTGAATTTATCAACTGTTTTCTTTTAACATAAGAATATAGAGGATGAGTGTTCTGCTCCCTTTTATTATTTTATGAAGCATAGAAGTTATGTGCCTATAACAAGGTCTATTGTAGACTGAATTCTTGCTTCTCCCACACATAGCTTAAAGCCTTAATCCTCAATGTGAGGATAGTAGGGAGTGGTGATAATCTGGTTTCCATAGGTATAAAGGTGAAGCCACCCCTGTTGGGATTCATGTTCTTATCAGATGGAAAAGAGACCAGAGCTCTTTTCCCAGCCATACAGAGGCATACTTGGAAGCAGCCAACTTCAAGCTAAGAACAAGGACCATCACCTGTATCATGTGAGCTGCTTGAAATTATGAGAAGACAAGTGTCTGTAGTTTATCTCACATAGTCTAGGGTATTTTGTTACATCAGACTGGGTAATCTAACACAGCATTCAATCAAAAATATGTTTTTACCTCATTTTTCATACCAAGGGCTACATTTCTTCTTAGCTTTTATAAAAATATTAAAGAAAACACGCATACTTTCTAAACAAAGGGGCTTCAAAGAGAAAATATTTGCTACACTTCTAGTCTCCTTTCCTTATAACAGAGATGCTGTATTTCCACTGAGATATAACACTGAAGTTTTGGTACTATTTACTTAAAATAAGACAGTTTCCCCCCTACCCCACCAGACAACCCAGCCGTCCCTGTTCACAACCACAATGTTGTTAGCAGAGAAATGGCCCAGCTCCACATCTAATCTTAAAAATAACATCATGCCACCAAATCCTCTCATTTTCCCTGAAAATAAGGTTTCACCAATAGAGTAAGAGCGACAGAATCATTGAGCTTGAAGATGAGCTGCATAACATCTCCAGACAACAGCAGAAGATGGAAAAGAGTCTTAAAATAAATTGACAGCTCAGAAGAGAATTTTGGGATGAATTCAAGAGGAACAACTTTGGGATGAATTAAGAGGTATTGGAAAATTCCAATTATAGGCAACCTCAGACAATTAAGTATCTTGGAATCAATTTAATTAAATAAGTGAAAGGCCTATATAAAGAAAATGACAAAACATACTTCAAGAAATAAAGACACAAGAACATAGAGATACATTCCTGCCATGGATTGGGAGGGTTAATATCACTAAAATGGTAATACTTCCAAAGTATACAGCTTTAATGCCATCCCTATAAGGATACAAATGACATTTTCCAAAAAAAAATAAAGTTAAAAAAACTTCTGAAATTTGTATGGAGCCATAAATAGCTAATGCAATCCTTGAGAAAGAGAAGATGGGAGGCATCACTTTCCCCAACTTCAAATTATACTACAAGACAGTAATTATTAAAACAGTATTGGAATAAAGACAGACCTTCAGAACAATGGAAAAGATTTAAATATCCTGAGATAGATCCTCATGTCTATAATTGATAAAGAAGCATGAAATACAAAGAGGAGCAAAAAAAAAAGTTTCTTCAACAAATAGTATTGAGAGAACTGGTCAGCTGCATGCAAAACAGTGAACTCAGACCTCTTTTTAGCACCATGCATATATAAAAAAGAATTAACAGCCTGATGTCACACCTGAATTCATAAGGTACATAAAAAAATTGTAGGTAGAACTCTCTGTGACATTAAAGATAAGCATCTTCAAGAACAAAATAACACTGACTAAGCAAGTGGAATAATAAATGGGAGCAAATTAAACTAAGAAGTCTCTACACCCCAAAGGAAATGTTGACCAGGATACAAAGACTGTCCACAAAATGGAAGAAACTTTTCAGCCAATATTTATCTGCTAAGGGGAGAATATCTAAAAGACATTGGTATTTTTTAACAAGAAAGAAGCATCTAATCCTATCAAAAAGTGAAAGAGATGAACAGAGATTTCTTTTTTTTTTTTTTTTTTTTTTTTGGTTTTTGGGCCACACCCGGCGGTGCTCAGGGGTGACTCCTGACTGTCTGCTCAGAAATAGCTCCTGGCAGGCACGGGGGACCATATGGGACACCGGGATTCGAACCAACCACCTTTGGTCCTGGATTGGCTGCTTGCAAGGCAAATGCCGCTGTGCTATCTCTCCGGGCCCGAACAGAGATTTCTTCAAAGAATAAATATTTTGGTCAAAAGGTACATGAAACAGTTCTCCACAACAATGATCATCAGGAAAATGCAAATCAAAACAACACATTATTACCTCACATACTGGCATGTATCAAAAAGAACAATAACAACCACTGCTGGCACAGATGCAGGAGAAAGGGGACTCTCATTCATTGTATGTCTACATTCCCAATCTTTTTGTTCCAGCCTTTTGGAAAACAATGTGGACCTTCCTCTAAAAACTAGAAGATGTGCTCCCATATTACCTAGCAATACCACTTCTGAGACTATATTGTCAGAGTCCAAAATACAATGCAGGAAAGGAATCTGAGCTCTTACTTTTAATGCAACACTGTTCTCAATTGCCAGAATCTGGAGTCAGCCCAAGTGCCTGAGAACAGATGAGTGCATCAAGAAACTGTGGCACCTCTATACCATGAAATGCTATGCAGCTGTTAGGAAAAATGAATTTATAAAATTCATGGATAAATATTGAGAGTATTATACTACATAAATGAGTCACAGAGAAAGGGATAGACATAGAATGATTGCACTCATTCATGGGATATAAAAAAGACAGTATGGCAGTATGGCAGTAATACTCAAAGACAAAAGAGGGGGCGGGCGGAGAGATAGTATGGAGGTAAGGCACTTGCCTTGCATGCAGGAGGATGGTGGTTCGAATCCCTGCATCCCACATGGTCCCCCGAGCCTGCCAGGAGCGATTTCTGAGTGTAGAGCCAGGAGTAACCCCTGAGTTGCTGCCGGGTGTGACCCAAAACAAACAAACAAACAAACAAAAAGACATTAGAGGGTAAATCCAGGGAGACTGATCCACAGGCAGGAAGCTTGCCACAAGGAGGGGGGATGCAAGTAGGGCCAAAAAGGGACTACTATGACAATGATAGTTGAAAATGGTCACTATGTGCGAGAACTGGGCTCTGAAAGAAGGTAAAGTGATATATCCCTTTAGTGACAATATTGCAAACCACAATGACTAAAAGAAAAAAAGAAAAGAGAGAGAATGAGAGAGAGAAGAAAAATATCTGCCATAGAGAAAGGTGGGAGGGGCAGAAAGGAAACTGGGAAGTTGGTGGCAAGAAATGTACATTGGTGAAAAAATGGATGTTGGACACTGTATGGCAGAAACTCAATCATGAGCAACTTTGTAACTGTGTATCTAATGGTAATTCAATTAAAAGTTTTATTTAAATAAAAAAGAAATGCCACCTCTGAGTCCTGAGGGGGTATTTTAAGAACACTGTAGTTTCAGTGAATGGTGATAAAAGAAAAGAGGATTAAATCAAGTTTCTGTGCTTAAGTCTTTCATGAAATAAGAGTTGAGCATGGTTTCTCTGACCCCAAATCCCAGCTGTATTGTGAGAACAAGGTGGAACCATTGTCAAAAAAAATCCTGTCCTTTGTTTAACAGTGGGTATAAGGAAACATAACAAGCTTCTGCATATGTCATAGCATTTATACTTTGGGTTGGGATTTCTACTGTTATGAGTTGAATTATGTTCTCAAAGCCTTATTCTCTGACTTTATTTTGACAAAGTATCTTTACAATATGCTTAGGTTAATATGAGATAATTAGGAAAAACCTAATCAAAATTAGGTTTTATAATGAGTGATATATCCTTATTAAATGTTTGAAAATTTGGAGAAGCTCAAATGCAGCAAGAACGAGTATAGAAGTCACCTACACATCAAGGAGAAATAAAATGATCCCTCCTAAAGAAGAACCATCTATGCCAACACCTTGATTTGAGACTTCTGGCTTCTCCCATTTTGTGGTAATTTATTACAGAAGCACTGACAAATGAATTTACCTAAATAAATGTTTTTTCATTCCCCAGAGAGGTAATTATAAACTGTGCAGATGAGCCTTTTAGTAGCAGAGACTAGCAAAACAAAATAAAAAACAATAGGGCAGTAATAACTAAAGTACAAAAAGGACAAAAACAAAAAAATAAAAGAACAAACCAGGTTTTTTTTTAACTTTGTTGTTGTTGTTGTTGTTCTATTTTGTTTTGTTTTTCTGTTTTTTTTTTTTTTTGGTCAGGAAATGTAGCATCGGTTAGCATTGCCAGAAATTATCAGGATTCATTATGCAATTGACTTTGAATTAGTTCTTTGTTACAGGGCAGTATAAAACCTTTTATTCTTGCCAAATTTGTGTCAATCTCTGCATTTGATTTCATGACCCATGTATGGAAGTTTCAAACCACAGTGTAAGAACGTAGACTTATAGATAAGGTATGTACTCTTCCACTTGACATCACATCTAATTATTTATACCTGACCTAATTTATTCAATTAAATTACATGTCTGGTGCCTGGTAGTTCTTTCAGCCCCCAACATTTAAAGTTGGAAGTTAGAAGGTGAAAGTCAATGAAAGATGACCTGAGACTAAACTAAATCAAACAAACCATTGTGAAGAAGAGAAGACTGATATGAGTCTTTAAATTGCATAATAAAACAAATATTGTCTGTTTGATTTTAGTTTCAGCTCCTCGGCAACCAAATTAAGCCAATAACCAAGATAGAAATATAAGAGAGAAGGTGTGTGAGTGTGTGTGTGTGTGTGTGTGTGTGTGTGTGTGTAGAAAGATGGGTAATTTAGGGGGTGTGAAGAGGGTGGCATTTTTGTACTTAGGCTTATCCTTTACATGGTTTCATATAGTGTGCTCAGGAAGGAGATAGGGATGAAGATACATTTAAAGTCATATGCAGGTTTTGAGATATGGAAATATAAAGATGAAAGTAGTTAAAGATCTTAAGAAAAAACAATACTATGAGAAGGATATTGTGGAAGACCAGTATTTAAAGTGAACAGTGGAAAGAAATTCATCAAGGAAATGAACATATTTAGGAAGCAAATGAATCAGTCAGATCTTTGGTAAGGTCTCAGTAGACTAGTTCTTTTGCTGGCTTCTCCTGGGTCTATTGCCACCTCCAGTAAGGCATTCTGTTTCTGTAAATGTTCTGCTGATTTTGGTTGTGTTATATTTACCAGTGTTCATCAGGCAATGTAAGTCACTTGGCCAATCAGACTCCAGGCATCGAGGGACAGACTCTACAATTCTCTGTAGTATCTACATGATCATCTTGCAAAGACATAGTTGGTAGAAGTGAAAAGCTTAGAATCACTTTTACAATTTGCTAAGATAATCTCAGATCTACAGGTCAACTTCTCTCTCTCTCTCTCTCTCTCTCTCTCTCTCTCTCTCTCTCTCTCTGACTTTGTTCAGCATAATGCCTTCTTGTTCCTCCAGAATATCACTGCATAATTTAATCTTTTATTTCCAAGTAGTATTTTTTGTGCATTTATATCACAACTTCTTTACTCTTTCATATATTTGGGGCACTTGGATTGTTTCTAATTTTGACTATTGTGTACCACTGTAATGAGTATAGGAGTGCAAATATACAAATATTGTTTAGGGACCACGAAGTGGAAATGTTGAACTCAAGAACTATTTTTTTCAGAAGTCTTCATGTTTTTTCTATAGAATGGAATCAGACACCATTACCATATGCAATGAATAAAATTCCTTTACCCAACATTTTTCTTCTTAATCTAGTTAAAGGAGGACAATTTAATTTTAATTCTATGGATCTATATCATTAATATAAAAGTGAATTTAGCATTTTAGGCTGAGCTACTTTCATAGGGTGTAGCTATACATTAACTAAAAATTAAAAGAATACTTGTGTATTCATTATATTATTTTGCAGAAGAGGTCTAGTGAAAATCATGTCACTTTTTTTTTAATTAGCCAACAAAGCTCAATGGTTTGGAGCATTAACTCCAGAACCTATCGGCCTACTGTTTAGTGGGCAATAATGAACATATTGATTCATCTTTATCAATCTCTATTTTCCATCTTTATGCTGAGTATAAAATAGTTGCTTCAATTAATAATTATACAAACTTGTGAGAACAAAAGGAAATGTATAGCACTCTATCAATTTAAGCTCTTCAGTGCCCTGTACATAGATGCTATGCCAGTAATACTATACCAAAGTGCTAACAGCTCAAACTTAAACTGCTTGAACTGATGTCCTCTGTGACAGCTTGAGTTCATTCAAACAACCCATGAAATCCCGGATGCTTAGTTGTGTAGTATATTATGCTGGACTGTGGACAACTTCCCATTTCATCTAAAGGAGTGAGGTGGGTGGTAGTTCAGGATTTAAGGCACATGCCTGTCAGATTCTCCATTTTGTTTGATTTCCAGCAACATATAGTCTTCTGAGAATCTTCATGTGTGACCTTGGAGGCCTCCAGAATCATTAGGGTGACCTGGATAGCCCAGTTACTGCAGAGACCAAGCAGTATCACATCCTTGGGCCTTTGGTACATTGGCCAAGTAATGGTGCAGCCATGATTCATGAACCCTGCATGGGAGTCCACTGCCTCCTCTCCCCTCAAAAGAAATGAGAATGAAAATTGGCCTATTTTTTTCTCAAGGATATTTGTGCTTAGGATATTGGAGGATTTTACTTGCTTGTTTTTAACAAGAGCAGGATTTCTGACAGTGTAACTATGCTTTGTGGCTCAGCTGCAAAAGTCTGAAACACTTCAGAAAGAATGAAAGATTTGAAATTGCATTTCTTGCTAGATCTGCACAGGACTGGGTTCATAGTGGGGATATGCAGTTCCTGGAATTTGTTCTCTGATACACCTATAACCCCAGTAATTCTTCCCAAACCTCCCATTTCCACTACTCCCCCAGATACTCCTAAGGTCAGGATAATGCAGCCACAAATTATTTACTTTGAAAATTCTGATTTTGTTCCAGTAAAATCTTGTGTGTGTGTGTGTGTGTGTGTGTGTGTGTGTGTGTGTGTGTGTGTGTGTGTGTGGTTTTTGGGTCACACCCTGCAGTGCTCAGGGTTTTTTTCTGGCTCCATGCTCAGAAATTGCTCCTGGCAGGCACGGGGGACCATATGGGACGTCAGGATTGGAACCGATGACCTTCTGCAAGAGATACGCTATCTCTCCGGTCCCTGGTGAAATCTTTTTAACATATTAATTGACCTGCCTTGTGGAAGAGGCCAAAGAGTTTTTACAGTGTTTTCCTTCTCATTCATTTTATTGTAAAGGAATTTATGGAAATCCTTCACTTTTCAAAGGGGGTAATAGAAATAACCCATTTCTTAGCATTTTCTCTGTGCCAGCCTGGACTAAGGTCTACAAGACAAGGTCCATTGAAGCAGCTAGCATACAGACTTGGAAGTGTTTCCACAGTAAGTGTGGTCCAGAAACAAAAATGTAAGAGGTTCTGGCTCAGGTGTTGCTGCTGAGCACATGTGTTTCCTGTTCACATGTTCAGTTTGTATATTAAGTTTCACAATCCTATTCACATTCTGAGGATATGAAAAAGTTTCTAATTCACAAAATGAGGATTTCTAGGGAGAGTGGACTGGATTTTAAGCAGGTCAAAAATGGCTTGGAGAGTAATGAGACTGACTTAAGATCTTTTGGAGGTGAGGCTCCCATACATGGCTTGAATATTTTTTTTTAAGTTTTAGAACAAATATATTTTTTTATAATTTTTATTTTGACCAAAGTGGCTACATATCTTTCACAGTAATATTTTAGGTACATATTAACATTGAATCAAGGGAATTCCCATCACTAGAGTTGTCCTCCCTCCACCCCGTTCCCATCTTGCATTCCATATCCCCCATGACATCCCCAGGCTGCTAGTATAAGTGGTTCCCTCTTTGTCTAGCTTACTACTTAGTGATCGTACAACTGTTTGGTTTTGGTACCCTCTATTTCCCTCCCTCTATTTGAGAGTCGGAACTAGATAGTTCAAGTTATGTTTTTGTTTGAAGAAAAGAAAAGCTATAAGATGGGGTAAAAATCAAATAAGCCGAAAATGGGTGGGGTCCTTCTAGAGGTTCTCAACCTCAATTTGAGAGAAGAAAGGGAAAAAGGAAATGAAACACCACAACTATACAAAAGGAAATACCAAATAAAAAATCCATTGAGCAGGCCCGGGGAGATAGCACAGCGGCGTTTGCCTTGCAAGTAGCCAATCCAGGACCAAAGGTGGTTGGTTTGAATCCCGGTGTCCCATATGGTCCCCTGTGCCTGCCAGGAGCTATTGCTGAGCAGACAGCCAGGAGTAACCCCTGAGCACCGCCCGGTGTGGCCCAAAAACAAAAAACAAAAAACAAAAAAAAACAGTGAGCACTACAGCAATAAAGACAAGTACCACATAATAACCACAGTCCTGAGATAAAAACATAACAGAGCACAAAAAGGAAAAGAGAAAAAAAATTGGAAACAACAACTTCAATATCCAAACCAAAACAAGAAATCAAAAAGAATAGATAAATAAATAAATTAATTAATTAAAAGATTATTTTGTGCTGGTTTTTTTTTGTTTATTTGTTTTTTTCCTGCATAGGCACAGTAAATATTGGGGACATTAGAAAAGAAATTTCCTTGGCCTAAGAGATACAGGGTTTCTCCACCCTTGAAGTATACTGTCATGGGAATAACTACAGACTCTTTGCATGTTCATTTACTCTCCTCTCAGTGCCTTTGTGGTGTATGGAAGACTTCTGATTCGTCATGGGTGATAAAATCAGACTTGGTATCTGCACAGGTCAAGGAATGGAGCTTATGATGAAGTCTTTCTTAGTGGTTCTAAAAGTCCTGTTCCTTCACTGTCATTTTAATCTGTCTTCTGTAGTTGGTGGTCTTGGTCTTTGCGCTGATCCTAGGCTGGAGCTTGGGATAGAGTCTTTCGTTATGTTTCCAGAAGACCCACCGTTCAGTTGCAATTGTCTCAGTCAGGCTCTGGAATTAGAGATCTTGGTTGTTGTACAGATTGTAGACTTAGTTCCAAAAGGCTTGAATCTTTTTTTGAAGTAGAGAAGGACCTATGCATTCTTATCAGTTTGCTCTGATATAGAAGAAAATAGAGGGGTGACACTAAAAACTGTCCATAGTCAAACACCACAGAATAGAGTCAGATTTTTTTGCCTTATTACTAGCTCTGTGCACAGGGCTCACTTCTGGCAGAGTTGGGGGACCATATATGGTGTCAGGGGTTGAACAGGGTAGGCTGTGTGCAGCACAGTCACCTTACCTGCTATACCATTGCTCCAGCTCCAAGTCAGATTTTTTATTATGCTCATTTTACCAACAAAGAAAATGAATTATTCTAGACTATGCTTTGAATTATGCATGTTTTTAGCTTAATTCTTCTATATGTAAATCAGTCTGAGCACTTGTATTTTTATCTGGCATATCTTCACACTCACTAGAGATAGCTAGAAGAGTTTCTAAAACTGTTTTATATAACATTCATATTTCAAAATTATAATCTGTCTGTACAGGAAATTACTTTGAAGGGATAACATTCATTTTTAGACATCTATAAAATCACTTTATTTTATAATCACAACATAGATGAGAACAGCATGCAATAGCTCACAAGCCAAAGGTATGTTGATTTGATTAGAGTACATTGTTTGCATACCTTGACCAATGTTTCACTAATAAACACTTTGTTTTTTGTCGTTGTTGTTTTTGTCCCCACCCCCCTAATAAACACTTTGTACAGAATCATAGATGAGGATTTTGGGGCACTTTGGTGATGGTGAAGTCAGGTGTACAGACCATAAATATAACACCACTATATGAAAAAAACTATAATAAATTTAAAAGTAACAAAGAAAACAAACACTTTGTAACTTTGGTAAAATTGGACTATTTAAGTGGATAGATTATTTTTTTAATTTTAGAAATTGTAGGTTGCAATTTTTTTTTACAAAATTTAAAATATTTAGCCATCATTGGTTACAATGATAGAGATTTCTTATAAATCATTCCAGCATCGCACCCTCCACTAGTGTCCATTTACCTCCACCATTGTATCATTGTCTTCTCTCTACACTATCCTTCTCTGTAGTACATATCCTACTGAAGACCAGTTCTCCGTTTTTGTTGCCTGTGGGTATTTCTTATTCTCTTGCCCTGCTATGTTTCTTTATATCCCACATATAAGAGATCATTCTGTGTCTATCCCTCTCCTTCTGACTAACTTTACTCAGCACAATACTGTCTAAGTCCATCCATATAGCAGTTAACTGCATGATTTTGTTTTTTCTTATAGCTGAGTAGTACTTCCTAATGTCTATGTACCATAGCTTCTCCATGTAGACATCTGCTCTTGAATACTTGTGTTGCTTCTAGGAAATATATTTTCCTTAAAGCACTTTATTTATTATTATTTTTTGCTTGTTTTTCAGCCACACCCAGTTTTTCAGATGCTCAGGGGTTATTCCTGGCTATGCACTCAGAAATTACTCCTGGCTTGGGGGACCATATGGGATGCTGGAGGATCGAACCATGGTCTATCCTAAGCTAGCACATGCAAGGCAGACACCTTACACCCTGCGCCACTGCTCTGGCCCCCCTTAAAGCACTTTATTGAATTATGCTTGACATATGAAAATTACAGATTTCATATAAACAATTTGATGAGTATAAATAGATCAACTGATTATTCAACTGGTTTTTATCAGGAACACATAAAACAAATAGAACTGTTGTACTTCTATGGTAAATGAAAAGAAAATTCCCCATTGACAACTGGCTTTAACTCTGGCAGTTCCTGGTCTTAACTTTGTTTCTCAATACTCTCAGTGGTAGAGAGAAATGAGAATTTCTTTTGGAGAGTCCATGTCTAATACCTTTGTTGAGACTTTAATTAGTAAGAGGTCTTGTGTTTGTTTAACCTAAATAGAAAAATCCTACAACACAACATTGGCTTATCAAAACAAGAAGGTTGAGACTGTGATGTCACACACTGAGACATGCCAGCAGGCATTTTGGATCTATGAAAATAGTAGAATGTTATCGTTTTTGTTTTTGTTTTTTTTTGACACAGTGCACCTTCTATATTCCACACAAATTTCCATTCAATCTCTGTTCTTTGAGCTTTCAGTGGTTTCCAGTTTTATTTTCAGAAGTGAAAAATTTTATTTTTGTAAAAGAAAGTTATTTGAAAAAATTTGTCTTAAAAGAAGACTGTAAATGGAATAGTTACTCACTAGATCCAAATTGTTTTGTTTAGGGACCAAACAAACTATTCGTTTTCAGATAAGCCCTGACTCAGTAACTCAGGGGTAATACCTGGTAGAGCATAAGGAACCATATAGGGTGTTGGGAACTGAATCTAGGTCATCTTCATGCAAGACAAGTGCTTTACTCACTATGATTGCTCTATTCTCAGGGTTTTTTTTTAATTAGATTTTCTTTAATTATCTAGGTATATCCTACTCATCCAGACTTCAAATTTTACTAAATTCAAGGTGAGAGGGCTAAAGTTGAAAAAGAGTGGTGAATTTTTTTTTTTTTTTTTACTAATTTTGCTAATCTGAGTCTTGGCCTGAAGACAGAGAGTAATTAGGACATTGACAATAAAAATAATTGCAAAGGTTCAGGAGCAAACAGTCACTTAAACATTGAGTGGAAATAAAAAATGATCAGGCCCAAATGCCAAACCCAAAGTCAATGACAATAGAATCAAGAGACCCAAACTACAACAAGCTATACACAAAAGGGACATGTATACACTAACAGACCAGGGGGCTAAAGGTGGACGTATGGAATGCATGCTGGGAACAGGGGTGGAGGGAGGACAACACTGGTAGTAGAAATGGTCCTAAATTCACTGTCACTATGTACCTTAAATATAACTGTGAAAGACTTGTAATTCACATTGGTCACAATAAAATTTATTTAAAATAAAATTAAAAAATAATTGCAAAGGTTCAAAAACCAAGCAAATGAAGAGGAAGAGAGAGAAGTGATTAGTAACTCAAAGGATGGTAAAAGATTCTATAAGAAAGTCAATGTTCTCTTAGTACTAAGGATTATAGTATAAAATAAATTTCAGAGTCATATGATCCAAAATTGATTCATTGAACTCAATAAATTCCTTTAGAAGATGATTCAGCAGAACCAGACCTAGTGAGACTGAATAAAGACCTCTGTAATTCAAAGTCTTTTTCCTTGACAATGCCTAACAATACCTAAAATGAGGCAACATGGTTTTTGTTTTGGGTCCATATCTGCAGTTTCAGGGGACTAAATGGGATGCAGGGGATCAAACCCTGGTCAGCTGCATGAAAAGCAATTACTCTGCCTATTGTGTTATTGCTCTTGTCCTAAGGCAGTTTTGAAAAGACCTATATAATTAGCTTTACAAGGCCACTTGGGTCATTCCATTATGAAGTCTTCCACACCTATTTTTGGTTGTCTTTTGCTTTCCAGGACACAAATGGGAACACAAATGGACACAAATGCACATTCGGACTTTGGACACATAATTTCTTCCTTCCTTCAACTTTTTTTCTTTTTTCATATTTCTGACATAAAACTATTCTACTTCACTTTTCATATTCTTCCAAAGTCCTTTTTGTGAGAACAGATCATAAAACTAGAGCAATTTGGGTGGAGGTTGAATTGACATTTTCCCTTTCCTGTGAAGAATGCAATCTCATGTTGACCCAAGAATCACAGTTCTCCCCATATCCAGGAGCCCTTGCTACTTAAGACAGTCTCCACATCCTGATGGCCAGGCAGGAATGGAGTATTCCTCTCTTTTTGGTGACTGCCTCCTTCCACTCTGATGGAGGCCATACAATACTGGCAATAAAACACAATGTGACTTGGCCATGGTAACAGTCATACTGTTGGTGAAGTTTTCTCTAATCAAAAATGATGATTTTTGACCGGTCTATTTGGGGACAGAAAGTGTGTGTATGTATGTGACGAGAGGGAAAAGAGGAGGTCTGGGAAAGAGTACTGAATACTTATATGCCACAGAAATCAAACAGAAACTTTCTAAGTCTACTTTATGTTTGTTTGTTTTGGGGGTTCATGGGCCACAACCAATAGTGCTCAAAGGCTGCTCCTGGCTCTGAGCTCAGAATTTAATCCTGGTAGGCTCAAAGAAACATAAGGAATGTTGGGAATCAAATGTAACTTGGCTGCATGCAAGGCAAATGCTCTATTCGATGTGCTATGGTTCCCTACCACATTTTTTTTCTTGGCCATGCCCAGATGAGCTCAGGGAGGCGAGGCTTAGGGGACCTATCTAGTGCAGGTGACTGAACTTGAGTTGGCCTCTTACAAGGCTAGTTGTGCCTTATTTGTCACTCAAAATTAAAGCTTTATGGTCTAATAGGCTTTTTTTGATCTGAGAATAAGCTGGGAAATAAACCTTTTCTTCCTAGTGATGCTTTCAAGACAGTGAAAGGGCTTTTGGTGAGATTGAAAAGGGATATTTTTGCCAGATTAAGCACAGATGTCAGGAAAAAGAAATAAATTTACTTTAAGGGAACTTTGCAAAATTAGAAAATTCTTGCCAAATCTATTTCTAGGAAGTGTATTGCAAGTCAGCCCCTGAAGAGGTTGACTGATGGAGAGATGGAGGATGAGGTCTTTCCCCTCCAGCTCGAAGCACGCATCTGCCACCCTGTTCTGAGGTGAAGCGGTGGGTAAACAGCTCGCAGACAGTCAGGCTTGTGGAAATATTAGCTTTATTTGGTGGACAAGACTGAAGTCCAAAGCCTCAGCATCAGTTCCAGCCAAAAAGCCCCTCGCCTTCCACAGACCCTTGTTTTTATCCCCCAGAATCAGGTACCACCCAATGGTGGGATCAGATACCACCCAATGGTGGAAGCAGAATCAGGTACCACCCTAGGGTGGGGGCAGAATGCCAGGTCACACCCTGGGGTAGGGCACAATCACCGATCAGGGTAGGGTCAGTAACATAATAATCCCATAAAATGTTTCATACACAACAGAAGGGAAACTCAAAAGTCTACTAGATTTTTGTTTTGGGGCCACTCCAGTGGTGCTCAGAGATTATATAGTACTTTGGATTGAACTTGGGAGAGCTGCAACCAAGACAAGTGCACTTTTTTTTGTACTATCATTTAGGCCCCTAACTTCTACAGATTTTGATGGCTTTAGAATGTGGTGTAGGTGCTTTTTTTATTGCTAGCAAAATACCTCTAACTGCTGGCATTTGAAAAGCTATGACCCTGAAGCTGTGTTAGGCCGAGTTTTCTCCAGGAGCTAATTACCCACTGACATCGAGTATTCAATTATCAGTGAAAGTTCCAACACATCTTTGGTTCATCTCAGTGACTGCTATTGGGAAAAGAAAGGGGTGGAAGTGATACTCATGACATCAGCTAGCAGAGTTTTAGCAATATTGGATGACACTCTTTCCCTTCTAACAAGAAAGGAAATCCTGCATGTCTATTCTCTACAGTTGACCCTTAGTATCTTGGCCCTTAGTATCTGTGGGGAAAAGTGTTCCATGCTAGCTCTATTACAGAGAGGGAAGCTGATATTATGGATAGTTTTTAATCTTTTATATATTTTTTTAATTTTTTTGTTTGTTTTGTTTTTTTTTGGGGGGGGGGGCACACCTGTTTGATGCTCAGGGGTTACTCCTGGCTAAGCGCTCAGAAATTGCCCCTGGCTTGAGGGAACCATATGGGACACTGGGAGATTGAACCGAGGTCCTTCCTTGGCTAGCGCTTGCAAGGCAGACACCTTACCTCTAGCGCCACCTCACTGGCCCCAAAGTCTTTTTTATATTTTTAAGAAAAACTTCATGTCTTCTTTCCATGCTGAGAATATAAGACCATTGAATATAAGACCACACAAGGATAGTCTGATTCAGTTATTTTCTTTTTATTTTGGGGGGTGGTGGTGAGGGCATACCTAGTGATGTTATTCCTGGCTATGCACTCAGAAATTATTCCTGGCAGTCAGTGCTTGGGAAACTTGTAGAAGACTGGGGATCAAACTGAGGCCATTCACATGTAAGGCAAGTGCCCTACTTGTGATACTATCACCCTAACTCAAGATTCAGATCTTTTCATCTCAATTCCTAGCCCACATATTATTGGATCTCAGTGTTGTGTTGCATGAGGATGATGACATTTGCACAAGCTTTCCTCTGTACAAATATTGAAGAATATTTGTCATAAAAATTCTGGATTTGATGAAGGGTAGGTTAAGTATCATCTTTTTACTTATCTGCACATACAACCATAGATGTATTTTAATATAATAAGTAAATGAGTGGGGCTGGAAAGATAGCACAGAAGTAGGAGAGATAACACAGCGGTGGGGCATTTGCTTTGCAAGCAGCCAATCCTGGATGAATGGTGGTTCAAATCCCAGCATTCCATATGGTCCCCACCATCCCTGCCAGGAATGATTTATGAGTGCAAAGCCAGGACTAACCCCTGAACACCGCTGGGTGTGACCCAAAAACCAAAAAATAAAAAAGTAAATGAGTGAATAATGACAGAATGAAATGAAACAACCAAAATGGATATACTGAGCCCTTCCTGTATACCAGGAACTGTTTTAAGCACTTTATATATACTAATTCATTTAATCCTAAAAAGTTTTCTTCTAACCACAGTCATCTCAGCATTGCTATATAAACACTCTGTGCTTAAACACTGGGTTATTTCCTGATTTAAAGAAAACAGATTAGCATTACTTCCTCTAGGAGCCAGTCATCATGATACAATATCACTTGTACATTCATTTGACTACATCCGGGAAATGGCTCCTATATTGGCACAGATGTATTTCTTCATTCATTCATAAAGGTGGAACCTTTGTATGTCACAAGAAGAGACAAGAACTATAGAGGTGGTAATCACTTTGTGGTATAAAGAGTACTTACTCATTATACGGAAGTCTCCTTAGAACCACCCTTCATAACAAATTCATCTTTTGAAGCATGGCATAATCACACATGCACATGAAATTCCTCTATTGCCCTAAAAGGGAAATTTGTAATATAGAAGGTACTGGGGCTTGGTCTTCTGATCTATGAAGAGTCTTCCATCAGATGGGAAATATCTTCTACTAGTATTTCACAGGAAGTGAAATATGTCATGAAAGCAAAAAGAAGTCTGTATCATAAAGGACCAACCCATCATCTACCAAACCAGAAAAGCAGGAAGCTAATGAATACAGAGGGAATGTTCTCTCTTCCTCTCCCAGCCAGCAACAAAATCCTGTCATGTTTCTTGTGCTCAGGTTGCATGGAATTAGGAGAATTAGATAACCCCCTCCCCCAACTTTCAGACAATGAAGCAGTCAGTATAAGCACAACTGGTTTCTCACTTCAAAGAAAATAATTATTAAGGAGCTAGGGATATGATTAAAAGGGCTGCAGTGCAGGGTTTGAAATTGGGAGCGCTATATTTTATCCCCAGCACCACGTTTCCCCCAACACCACTATGAATAACCACTCCCACCAATACTGGCTGTGACCCCCTCGAATGAAAGAATTATCATATTGATTACTAGCAATAATTAATAATTATTCTGCTTGACTTATTAACATTGTAGAATGTTTTTACCTTCTGACCCAGAGAGAAGAATAGACACTCCATAGGAGAAGAGTGAGAATGGCTAATGTTGTGGGGGCAAATCAGAGTTTTGGAGATGGGAAGTATCATGTTACAAAGAGGAGATTCAAAGGCTTTCCCAAGAACACACAGCAATCAGGACTGAAATTCATATCTTGTTTTATTTATTTATTTATTTATTTATTTATTTATTTATTTATTTATTTATTTATTTTGGTCACACCCGGCGGTGCTCAGGGGTTACTCCTGGCTGTCTGCTCAGAAATAGCTCCTGGCAGGCACAGGGCACCATATAGGACACCGGGATTCAAACCAACCACCTTTGGTCCTGGATTGGCTGCTTGCAAGGCAAACGCCGCTGTGCTATCACTCCGGGCCCCGAAATTCATATCTTTATTCTAAACTCATAGTTTAAGATGCTTTCTCTTGAAATTACTTGAAGTAACTACTGTGTATTGATTGATTGATTGATTGATTGATTGAACCAGGATCTCTAACTACAGAAACCTGACAACAACTGTGATTGTGATTGTGAAGAGCTTTTACTTGGAACACTGAGAGAGACTTTGGGGTTAGATAATTTAATGCCTGGATCCTGTGGTTGGTCTTATGCCAGGATATTTCATGGGTCAGGTCTCCCTGTTTTAGGCCAAAGGTTTTTCCTTTCTATTTTTCCCAAATTTTGCTGTGCCTATGCAAAGAACAACAACAACTGCTACACTCCTTTTATTGTATTTTTTATCTTATTTTTTATTTTTTAAACAATATCTTTATTTAAACACCTTGATTACAGACATAATTGTAGTTGAGTTTCAGTCAAATAAGGTACACCCCATTCACCAGTGCAACATCCCCAACACTGATGTCCCCTATCTCCCCCCCACCCCAGCCTGAATTCGAGACAGGCATTCTACTTCTCTCACTCATTAACATTGTTATGATAGATGTCAGTGTAGTTATTTCTCTAACTTTAGAACTCATCACTCTATGTGATGAGCTTCATACTCATCTTTATTATCTCTGGGCATTTTTTACAATAATATCTTTTATTTTTCTTAAAATCCATAGATGAGTGAGACTATTCTGTGCATATCTCTCTGTCCCTCTGACTTATTTCACTCAGCATAATAGATTCCATGTACATCCATGTATAGGAAAATTTCATGACTTCATTTTTCCTGATGGCTGCATACTATTCTATTATGTATATGTACCACAATTTTTTTTAGCCATTCTCTGTTGAAGGGCATCTTGGTTGTTTCCAGAGTCTGGCTGTTGTGAATCGTGCTGCAATGAATATAGGTGTGAGGAAGGGATTTTTAAATTGCCTTTTTGTGTTCCTAGGGTATCTCCCTAGGAGTGAAATAGCAGAATCATATGGGAGTTCAATTTACAATTTTTGAGGAATATCCATATTTATTTCCATAAAGGCTGGACTAGATGTCATTCCCATCACCAGTAAATAAGAGTTCCTTTTCTCTATATCCCCTCTAGCAGTAATTGTTCTTGTTCTTTGTGATGTGTGCCAGTTTCTGTGGTATGAGATGGTACTTCATTGTTGTTTTGATTTGCGTCTCCCTAATGTTTAGTGATGTGGAGCATTTTTTCATGTGCCTTTTGGTCATTTGTATTTCTTCTTTGTTATCTCTTATCTTTAAAAAAAAGAGCTTACTAAACTTTCTGCTATTGTATTAAAGACTTTATTGGTTATACAATAATTTTCACAAATATACTTGCTACTGAACTTTTTCTTTTTTCTTTTTTCTTCTCTTTCATTGTAACTTTTAGTTTTTCTTTCTATTTTTTCAATAATTTTGCTTTCCCTTATCTTGAAACAAATGTATTATGATCAGTTATGTCAATTATGTGATGCACTTTCTTTTATTGTTTGTTTGTTTTTTGATATTTGGGTTAAACCTGGTGGCACTTGGGTTACTTCTGGCTCTGCTCTCAGAAGGCAGGCTCAGGAGACCATATAGGGATACTAGGAACTGAATTGGGGTCCATCCTGTGTTAGCCTCCTGCAAGGCAAATGCCCTATTGCTGTGCTGTCACTCCTGCCCAATGCATTTTCTTTATATAAATTTTTTTCAAAAAATTAAAAAAGATTTAATGATTGGTTTTGGGGCAACAAGTTAGCAGTGCTCACTCCCAACAATGTTTGGAGGACCATGTGGGTGCCAGAGATTGAATCTGGGTAAGCTGCATCTAAGACAAGTGTCCTGCCCCTTGCTAGCCCCTTAAGTATCTCTCCAATCCCTTAAGTAACCAGTTATATTTCTACCCTGGAGCTCATGAATAATAAGCCATACAGTCTTGAACAGGGAATTCCTGGAATAACCCAGAAATATGACATTTTCTATCTCTGATCCAAGAAATATTTTCCCATTTTCAGCTCAAAGGACTAGTAGGAATTCTATTGTGCCAAGTGTAAATATTAAAAATTAAATATTTCTCCTTTTTCTTTTTAAAATTTAATGTAATTAAATTTTTATTTTAAAACCATGGTTACAAAGTTGTGTATAATATAGTTGTTTTTTTTTTTTTTTTTTTGGTTTTTGGTTTTTGGGCCACACCCGGCGCTGCTCAGGGTTTACTCCTGGCTGTCTGCTCAGAAATAGCTCCTGGCAGGCACGGGGGACCATATGGGACACCGGGATTCGAACCAACTACCTTTGGTCCTGGATTGGCTGCTTGCAAGGCAAATGCCGCTGTGCTATCTCTCCGGGCCCTATAATATAGTTATTTTTAAGATAAAATTATTCATTATTGAGCTAAAGTCATACAATGTACAATAACCTTCATCAGTGTGCATTTCACATCACTAATGTCCTCAAAAACATTTCTTTTTAAGGAATCATATGAAAGTCAGTTACTCTATTCATAAGAATATTTTTTCAACAAAGCTTCTTGAGTCCTTCATTCCAGCAACTGTCTCTAAAAAGATATTTTCCTCCAGCCCAGGGTATTTGTTGACACACATATTTGGAAAGAAAGGTCCCATGGAATCTTTGGGGGTGTGAGAAGAGTTTAGCTCATGGAAATCCCCAAAATGGAAGCTGAGGGACTCTCCACAGTGACTCTCAAAGTCAAAGTTTGAGTATTCATGTGACCAACCATTCCCTGACTTCACAAATGCTTCAGAGTCAATGGTGGACTCAGGGAGGGAAACTTTCTGTCTGGCCTGGTAGGTTTGTTAGGCTCATTGAAGCTGTAAATCTAAGACCTGCAGTGTCTAGGATGTGGCTCTCTTCCCCTGCCAAGGACACTCTCCTCTTGCCCTGCCTGAACTCTCCCAAGGCTCTCGGCTGTACCTCTCTCTTCAACACCAGAGACCTAAACAAAGCTCTCAGTCTCAACTGGACTGTCTGGGGAAGTCCTCACATTGCTGTGATGCCTTCAACAGAGCCAAGACAGTAGCTACGTGCTTATTTTCCATTTCTACATGATTCAAGAGCTTGTGCTTCTTCAAATAACCCTCTGAGTAATGACTTATTGAAGGGAAGTAACTGGGGGTGTTAACTTTAAGCAGAGTAGAGTCAAATTCAAGCTCATTATAGTTAGGGTCAACATAATTGGCTTGTGTTTGAAAATCTCAAGACTTCTAAGTTTCATTCCTGGGGAAATTATAAACTTCCAGGGAAACTGATCTCTGAGAAAGAAGTGATTGATTAGGGCTGGTTGTTAAATGAGACAAGATTTCTGGTGATTCATTCTTGGAAGTAAAACCCAGAGGGTGCTGGAGAGATAAAAAAGAATTAAGACATTTTCCATGCTTGTAGCCAACTTTGGTTTAATCCTCAATACAGCAGAGTAGAGCCTGGAGAGCAAGGCATAGACATTCTGAATAGTACAGGGTGTGGCAACTCCTCCCAAAAGCAAAAATATAAATAAAAGTTAAAAGAAACTTCCCCTGATTCAATGTTAATATGTACCTAAAATACTATTGTGAAAGATATGTAGGCCATTATAAAAAAAAATTTGTGTTTTAATCAGAAAAAAAGAAGTTAAAAGAAATTTTAAAATATAAATCATCAACAGCCTTAAAAAATCCAGTGTGTCGGGGCCAGAGAGATAGCATGGAGATATAGCATTTGCCTTGCACACAGAAAGATGGTGGTTCGAATCCCAGCATCCCATATGGTCCCCCAAGCCTGCCAGGAGCGATTTCTGAACGTAGAGCCAGGAGTAACCCTTGAGCACTGCCGGGTGTGACCCAAAAACCAAAAAGAAAAAAGAAAAAAAATTCAGTGTGTCATTAAATACTGGACCTCTTCATACAAAGACTTTATTTCCAAGTCTCTTCTGTAATTATCCACACAACTAAGCTATAAACTCAGGGGAAAAAGTGAAACTGTCACATAAAATTGATAGGAAATGTTCTTACATGACAAGGCCTTCCTGAAGTGAAAACTAAGTTTGAGGCAGATGGAGCTATAATAGAGGACCTTGGATCCAAACAACTCCATTGTAGCTTTCCTGTTCTCCTCTTTCCACTCCTGGGCACTTATCTCTGAACATCTTTAAATATTAACAAAAAATAAACTTTATCTTGTTTGAATCGTTGTGTTGTACTCTTGGCCAAATTCAATATTCACTGATAAGAGAGGTAAAAAAAGATGACAAAGTGTTTTAGGTCTAAAAAGGGCCAAAGAGATGGCTCAAGGGGGATGAGTGCATGATTTGCATGTGGAAAGCCCAGCTTCAAACCCTAGCATCTTCGGGTAGAGTCTTAAACATCACCAGGATGATTAAGGTAAAACCAACATCACCATGTCCTCATGCCTAAGCAGTGAACCACCAGCCAGAATGGCAGAGAATTGTTGGGAAGAGCACATAAACCTCGTGAGCACTGTTTTGGAGCCCTCATAAGATAGTAGGTCTAGAATTAGCTTAAAAGTAAAATAATACAGCCTTGTTATATGAAATAATACATTCATTTTTTTCTCTAAAACGTCTATGAAAAAACACAGAAAAAGTAAACTTTAGAAACTAGGACGAAAGCTTTTTGAGAGAATTTTCTAATAATTCCTTTGTCTATACATGTATATTCAACCATATTTAAAAAAAATACCAGGAACCGGGCTGTTTTAAATCAAGAGATTGTAAATAAAACTGTACATGCCTTCATGGAGTTCTGTTCCAGTGGAAAGATACAAGCTATGAACAATGTAAACAAAGATCTAAACTGGATTGTGGAATATGCAAAGAAGTAAGTAAATAAGAAAGGACAACATTTTGCATTAGAGATGGAGTGGTTACGAAAGGCTTTCCAGCGGAGCTTAGTAGAAACAAATGAGGTTTGATGTTATTATTGTATTCTAGAGTTATGAGATTTCTCAGTAGCATACAAAGTTCCTGAGAATTTGATTTGGCATGTTCCAAAAATGGCAAAGGGACTATGTACTGGAAGGAAAGGAATGTGAAAGTGAGCGATAGGAAAGGATGTCTAAGAGATGGACAAATTACAAATAGCATATGGGAACTATTCAGAAGGTCATATTAACTGATTCAAGAAACCCCCACATTTTTGTGTTCCATCCTGCATAGCAAATACTTCCTTTGCTTAAGGAAGATTAAAAAAAAACCTCTTTTACCTAATAAATGGAATATATTTTCTGAGAATTTGGAGGTCAATGCTTTTTCATGTGGGTGTTTGCTACCAAAGTGTATTTTCCTATATAATCAGAGATTTGATCCGAATAACAAATATTTCCACTCAGTCCTAGGGTAGGATCCCAATAGTGGCAGGATTCACTGAAGGTTCACAATGATGCTTGGAAGTTGTCATCCTTACAAGGCTGGGAAAGAAAGAGTGATGAACACCCCACCTTTAGAGAGTACTGGAACTCAGCTTTTGCAAGCTTTTTGTTTGTTTGTTTGTTTTTGGAGCCGCACCCAAAGTGACTTTGATGCTATTCTTGGTTCTGTGCTCAGGAGGGACCCCTGACCCTGCTTGGGGGAATTCAAAATAGATCAAAGTCAACACCTTAACATCAGTATATTTCTCTGACCTCTTGATGAGGCCTTATAATGAACTGTGCTAGACAATGACAACTGCAGTAAATCTGTCTCTGTCCAAAGGAGTTACAAATACTGACCTATATCTATAATGGCCTGCAATTGGTCTTTTTTTTTTTTTTTTTTTTTTTTGCAATTGGTCTTTACCTTGCTTTTTTACTGCAGAATTGAAAACTAGAAAGAGGTAGAAAACCAAAAGAGGACAATCAGAAAGCACAAAGCTTTGGTATTGCCTTTTCATCAAGGATAAGTACCAGGTGAACTATGTGACTTATTGTCCAGGTGGGGGATTGGGGAGAGGAAGTAAAAGAAACAAAGAATTGGGTGGGAGGGAGAGCTACACAAATATAAATTTTGTAAAAGGAAATTTAAGAAAATCTTGTCATACATAGGAAAATACAAAATGACAAGATCCCCACAAAATGGGAGTAGAAAAGGTGGAGTCTAGAATAAACTCTTCTGGGAAGAGGAAAGAGATCATTTCAAAAGTGCAGAACTGGTCAAGTGTAAACTGACACCCTCCTATTTACCAAAAGAAAGATTTTCCCCCATCTTTTTCTTTCCTTTAAAACTCTCTTTTGATATGTAAAAAGCTCCAGACCTTTCCTCCTGGTAAATTGGCAATGGGTTAATAAAGAAAGAGCAGTTTTGGCTTGGCATACTCAGAGATATTATGAGGTGAAAAGCTACGACTCCATGGCTCTTTACTAACTGGCTTGATTCATTAATCCTTTGTATGATACCCTACCTATTTCAGACCCGTCTGCCTGGGGTTGTAGATATGGTGTGTGGGGTGATCTCACAAACTCTGGGGATTTATTTCAAAGTCAAGTACATGTCTAGCATGTGGTGGTCTGGAGTCTATTTCCTGGGCCCTAAGTTCCTTCTGAGAATAACCTGATGGGCTCCCCACGGTTCCTGAGTAGGCTTTACCCATCACTGCAAAGTCATGCCAGCCTCGTGATTGAGTGTGAGGTCTATAAAAAATGAGGGGTGGTGGTGTTTTTGTTGTTGTTGTTGTTGTTGTTTTTGTTTGTTTTTGTTTTTTTTGGGCCACACCAGGTGATGCTCAGGGGTTACTCCTGGCTATGCGCTCAGAAGTTACTCCTGGCTTGGGGTACCATATGGGACATCGGGGGATCTAACCAAGGTCTGTCCAAGGCTAGCGCAGGCAAGGCAGGCACTTTACCTCTAGTGCCACCGCCCTGCCCCAGGGGGTGGTGGTGGTGGTTTTGATGGATAGTAAATTAATTGCAAAAGTAAGTCAGCAATAAAGTATAATATCATGACAGACCATGGACAAGTGAACAGAAAGAAAAAACTCCATCTCTTAGCTTGCACAGCCAAAGAGAAGTTTCATCAGGTAAATGGTGCAGAAGACTAAGCAGATTCAAGAACTGTAGATGTTTCTGTGGATGTTAGAAAAATTAGAACAATTGTAATAATTAAAAAGACCTTTAACAAATTGAGCCATTTTAAATGAAAGGACTAACCCTTTCAGATAATAGTAATAAAAAGTGTTAATGTAGAAATATTTTACTGACCACCTCACACCCCAGAGAATGGCACACATCACAAAGAATGAGAATAAACAGTGTTGGCGGGGATGTGGAGAGAAAGGAACTCTTATCCACTGCTGGTGGGAATGCTGTCTAGTTCAACCTTTATGGAAAGCGATATGGAGATTCCTCCAAAAACTGGAAATCGAGCTCCCATACGATCCAGCTATACCACTCCTAGGAATATACCCTAGGAACACAAAAATACAATACAAAAACCCCTTCCTTACACCTATATTCATTGCAGCTCTATTTACCATAGCAAGACTCTGGAAACAACCAAGATGCCCTTCAACAGACGAATGGCTAAAGAAACTGTGGTACATATACACAATGGAATATTATGCAGCTGTCAGGAGAGATGAAGTCATGAAATTTTCCTATACATGGATGTACATGGAATCTATTATGCTGAGTGAAATAAGTCAGAGAGAGAGAGAAAAACGCAGAATGGTCTCACTCATCTATGGGTTTTAAGAAAAATGAAAGACACCCTTGTAATAATAATTTTCAGACACAAAAGAGAAAAGAGCTGGAAGTTCCAGCTCACCTCAGGAAGCTCACCACAAAGAGTGATGAGTTTAGTTAGGGAAATAACTACATTTTGAACTGTCCTAATAATGAGAATGTATGAGGAAAATGGAGAGCCTGTCTAGAGTACAGGCGGGGGTCGGGTGGGGCGAAGGGAGACTTGGGACATTGGTGATGGGAATGTTGCACTGGTGATGGGTGGTGTTCTTTACATGACTGAAACCCAAACACAATCATGTATGTAATTAAGGTGTTTAAATAAATTAAAAAAAAAGAAATATTTTACTGAAAGCTCAGTAATATAGAAAAATAGCTTATAACATGTACTATAATTCAACCATAAAGCAAATTACTTATGAAAAAATAAAATTTATTTAACCTGATTATCTGATAATAGATCTCCAGTAAGAAATTCTAAAAGACAATTGAAAAAATAATCTGTACCTTTTTGAATAAGATGATTATAAACCAATGATTTTTTTTTTTTTTTTTGGTTTTTGAGCCACACCCAGTGGTGCTCAGAGGTTACTCCTGGCTATCTGCTCAGAAATAGCTCCTGGCAGGCACGGGGGACCATATGGGACACCAGGATTCGAACCAACCACCTTAGGTCCTGGATCGGCTGCTTCCAAGGCAAACAACGCTGTGCTATCTCTCCGGGCCCTGAACCAATGGCTTTTAGTTGAGTTTTTCTCATGTGTCAAAAAACATATAAATATCTTCATACATTCAAAGACTTTATAGAAAATTCATGAATCCTTTTTGAAAACATAATTTACATATATACTATAAAAGTTTTCTAGGAGTGAAACAAGAGATATACATCTATTTGAATATAGAAGAGAGACAGGAACATTGTGCCATTTTTAATGAGACATTAATTATTTAAATGTATAAAATGCCTTAGCAAATTATGAGTAAACATATCTTCTTTATCTAGTAGAGGACAACTATATTAATTGTTAGTGAGTACCATATTCAATGTTGGGAAGTTTATCCTGTCTTTTAAAGAAGCTTTTAAAATGCATTTTGCAAAGCTAGTTTCAAGGCTATGAATTTCATATGTCACTGAAGCTCTTTCATTTTGAAGTATTATTCCTTCAAATTTGAATGATAGTCTAGCTGGTTAGAGGTTGTTGGGGAAGTGTTCATATCATTGAGTTTTTTTCCCTATTAATCCTCATTCTCTTTGGCTCATAGAGACTCATTTGATAGATTTGCTGTACATCTTACAGGCTATTCTTTGTATGTAAGTTCCTTTCTTTTTATCTTTATACTTTCAATATACTGTCTCTAACTTTGGCTTTTGTCATTCTTAGTACAGTATGCCTTGGGATTTTTCTAATCAGTCTATTTTCACTGGGATACTTCAATAACACTTGGATCTCAGTGCCTGTACTTCTCAACTCTGGGGAATTCTTATTTTTTTTTATTTCTTTACTATTTCTTCATTGCATTTGCTTTCCTGTTTTTCAGGGACTCCAGTGATTCTTAAATCATGCTTCTTGACTCATCACATAGTTCTCTGGTATGTTGATTATTTCTATTCAAACTATTGTCTATCTTATACTATTCCCTAGTGTTTTTTTTTTTTCCTTCTCGTTTTGGAGCTCCTTGATTTTTTGGTAAGCAATGATAATGCCATTATCCAGAACTTCTATTGAGTTATTTTTATATCATCTTATCTTCATTTATGTCATTTCTAATTGTAGTAGTTATTTTTACTTCAACTCATACTTTTTTGTGCTTGCTGACTACCTATGCCACCATCATTTCTTTGAGCTCACTGAATATCCTCATCATAGTATTTTAGAATTTACTGAGTTGAGGTGTCATAAGGTGAAGATTTTTTTATATATAAATCTTTATTTAAGCACCATGATTACAAGCATATTTGTAGTTGGGTTTTAGTTATAAACAGAACACCCCTTCCATCACTAGTGCAACATTCCCACCACCAATGCCCCCCTTTTCTCCCCTACCCCTGCCTGTATTTGTGACAGGCATTCTACTTCTCTCATTCTTTAACATTGTCATGTTAGTTGTTAGTGTGGTTATTTCCTGAACAGAGTTAACCACTCTTTGTGGTGAGTTTAAATTGTAAGCCAGTCCTTCCAGCCCTTCCAGTCCTTAACTCTATTGTCTCTGGGCCTTATTACAATAATGTCTTTAATTTTTCTTAAACCCCGTAAATGAGTGAGACTATTCTGTGTCTATCTCTCTCCCTCTGACTTATTTCACTTAACATAATAGATTCCACATACATTCACAAATAGGAAAATTTCATTACTTTATCTCTTCTGACGGCCACATAATATTTCATTGTGTATATGTACCACAGTTTAGCCATTCATCTGTGGAAGGGCATCATGGTTGTTTCCAGAGTCTGGCTATTATAAATAATGCTGCAATGAATATCAGTGTGAGAAAGAGATTTTTGAATTGTAGTTTTGTGTTCCTAGGGTATATCCCTAGGAGTGGTATAGCTGGATTATATGGGAGTTTAATTGTCAGTTTTTTGAGGACTCTCCATATTCTTTTCCATAAAGGTTGGTCTAGACAGCATTCCAACAGCAGTGAATAAGAGTTCTATAAGGTGAAGATTTTACATTACACCTGAGGATTTATCAAATATTGTCTGAGGATTTACTGAACTTGCTGGTTTTTATGTCTTTGGTGATCATGTTTCAATTCACCAAACTTGGTGGGCTTTTATGTGTTTTATCCATTAGTTTTCTAGTGTTCTGGCTAGGGTGAGTCTTTGTAATTAAATTCCCTGGAAGATGCAGAGGGAATAGCCTGGAGGTTACTCTCTTTCTTCTCTTCTGATCTTCACTGAATGACATGATGTATAATTAATTGGGATGGTGGAATAGCAAGTAGAAAGTTAGGAGCTGTGATGTGGGCCTTTAATATGTTGTAGGTTGGGTGTGGAGGCTGTTTGGGCATAGCTAGAAAGGTGGAGATCTACAAATATAGTTTCTAATCACAGTTCTTTTAAGTTATCACTTATGCCAACACATTGAAAGTAGCTAAACAATTGTGCAATGCCCACACATAGTCTCATTCAGTGCTCTTATACTGAAGAGTAAAGAAAACAAGGTTTCAGCAGATCTCTGCCATTCCAGGATTAAGCAGGCTTCTGCTATTCCAGGTTTCAGTAGACCTCTGCCCTTCCCCCAGCGTGCACATGTGTGGCACTGCATATAAGCTCCCAGCCTGCAAAGTTCCAGTAACTAACCATTCATATCTTGCCATAAAATGTAACCTTGAGTCTTGAAGATCTTCTTTGTGGGAATAATATTTTCTAGGTCATGATGTTTTTCAAACCCTGTAAAACAGTTGCTGCAAGTTAAGATGAAATGACATTGTCTGTTTGAAATAATGCTTGCTCTTGTGCCTCCCTAAAATGTACCCTAGAAAAACCCTGCTTAATCCTTGCTCAGGGTCTCTGTTCACTGGCTTGCTCTAAGGAGTGCCATGAGCATTGAACCTGATGCACCAGAAATAAAATCCTCACCTTTGCAAGTTGCAGGGTCTCCAGAGCTTTCTTGGAGCTCCCAAGGCCTTTGGAGGGAGGGAGCTGTAGCTCCGGAACCTAACAGTACTTGTTAAACACTATTATCCCCATTCAAGAAGCAGCAAGCTAAGTTCCAGCTGTTATATTTTGTCAAGATAGTATGGTTAGTAGTAAGCAGCAAGTCAGGATTCAGGTATCAGGGTTTACAAAAAATTAACTTAAAATACAAAACAATGCATTGTTCTCTCAATTGTCTGTGGTATATTCTTGTCCTACATAACTATATATACTCCAGCAACAATCCAGAACCAGTCATAAAAGGGGTCCACCCCCTTAAGAAAGACCTTAATCAATTATTATTGGCCTGCTGGGGCTACAAAAGTACCCCCCCCCTTAGTGAGATAGGGAGTAGAGTGTCATTGTGAGAATTGGTGGCAGTTTGAAGAGGCAGTAGGAACAGCAATCTGACTGAACTGTTTCTACTCTTGGATACTGCTTTCCTCATTGATTTTGATAGGCCTTCAGCTGATATTGGAATATTAGACTATTTATCCTTTACTTTATATAACTGTTCCTTTTACCTGGCCCTCAGTCTGACCTTATCTTGGTCCCAAACCCAACTCTTTCTCTTCCTTTCTCCCTCTCGAAGCCTGGGGGTTTGTCATAGGTCCCTGGGCTCCTCCATTAAAAAGCCTTAAAGTATCTTGTAAGAGTCTTGTCTGCAAGGCCCCCATAGATCCCGACAATGTGAGCCCCTCTCTGCCAGTTGTCTCTGCCAGTTGTCTCTGGCAGTATATAGGTAGAATAACTGGATATGAGAATGTAGGGTATTAAAGGGCAGAACTTCATTACCTTACTTCCTTCTCTCATTCCTTTCCTTCCTTCTCTCATTCCTTTCCTTCCTTCCTTCCTTCTTCCTTCCTTCCTTCCTTCCTTCCTTCCTTCCTTCCTTCCTTCCTTTCCTTCTCCTCTCCTTTTCCTCCTCCCTCCTCCTTTCCTCTTCCTTCCTCCCTCCTTCTCTCCTCCTCTCTCCTTCCTTCCCTCCCTCCCTCCCTCCTCTCCTTCCTCCCTCCTTCTCCTTCCTCCCTCCCTTCTTCCTCCCTCCCTCCTTCCTCCCTCCCTCCTCCTTCCTCCTCCCTCTCCTCCCTCCTTCCTTCCTCTCCTCTTCCTCTCTCCTCCCTCCCTTTCTCCTCCCTCCTCTCCTTCTTTCCTTCCTTCCTTCCTTCCTTCCTTCTCCTTCCTTCTTCCTTCCTTCCTTCCTTCCTTCCTTCCTCTTCCTTTTCCTTCCTTCCTTCCTTCCTTCCTTCCTCTTCCTTCCTTCCTTCCTTCGAAAAATCATTTTTACTGAAATTTCTTTAGAAAGATGTGAGGGGAGAAAAAGGGAAAAATACATGTTTGCAGAGAGAACACACCCTTCATTAGAATAGAAATAAACAAGCAAAGAAACCTAAGAGACAAGCAATATATGTATTGAACTGAGAATACAGGCTCAGAAAACAGTCCAACTCAACATTGTTAGCTTCAGAATATAGAAAGGAGAAGGACAGAGATGGAAAAAAATCTAAGTGGGTAGCAAGGAGTAGGATAGCTGTATGTCCAAACTGCAGAGTCTCAAAGAATATGAGAGCTGTACTTAATAGGAAGCTTACTGAGGTGGAGAATGGGGCAGAGACAGGACAGGGAAGTAAACATGAGTGTAGGGAAGTGGCCACTCTGGAGGAGGAAGGTGTTGAAAGGAGGTAAAGTGAGATTCAGGAGACTCTATCCGTAACACCATTAAGTAAACGCCCAGAAGCAAAATAAAACAAGGTGCCTGCCATAGAGACAGGCAGGGAGTAAACTAGGGACATGGGTAGAGGGAAGTGGACACTGGCAAAAGAATTGGTGTTGGAACATTGTATGCCTGAAACTCAATCATGAATAACTTTGTAAATAATCATGTCTCAACCCTACAACCACCAACATCACTATCACCAAAAATAAAAAGCAAAAATAAAAAAAACAAAACCAACTAAATTAAACCAAAAAAACCTCTGAGATAGAAGCAACCAAACTAAAAATGTGCCTGTCAGAACTTAACGAAAAATAATCTACCCCATCAAAAAATGGGGAGAAGAAAAGAACAGATACTTCCTCATAGAAGAAATACAAATGACCTAAAGACACATGAAAAATGCTCCACGTCACTAATCATCAGGGAGATTCAAATCAAAACAACTATGAGGTACCATCTCACACCACAGTGACTGGCTCACATCATAAAGAACAAGAAAGAAAATTACAGACCAATATCCCTGATGAATGCAGATGCAAAGATCTTCAACAAAATCCTGGCAAATAGGATCCAATGCATCATCAAGAAGATCATACACTATGACCAAGTAGGTTTCATCCCTGGAATGCAAGGATGATTTAACATCCATAAATCTATCAACATAATACAAAACATCAACAACAAGAAAAACAAAAATCACATGATCATATCAATAGATGCAGAGAAAGCATTTGATAAGGTCCAACACCCATTCTTGATCAAAACTCTCAGTAAGATGGGAATGAAAGGAAACTTTCTCATTCTAGTTGAAGCAATCTACCACAAGCCAATGGCAAATATTTTCCTTAATGGAGAGAAAATGAAAGCCTTTCCTCTAAATTCTGGTACAAGACAAGGCTGTCCACTCTCACCACTCCTCTTCAACATCGTACTGGAAGTTCTTGCTATAGCGATCAGGCAAGAAAAAGGTATCAAAAGAATCCAGATTGGAAAGGAAGGAGTTGGGCCCGGAGAGACAGCACATCGGCGTTTGCCTTGCAAGCAGCCGATCCAGGACCAAAGGTGGTTGGTTCAAATCCTGGTGTCCCATATGGTCCCCAGTGCCTGCCAGGAGCTATTTCTGAACAGATAGCCAGGAGTAACCTCTGAGCAAAGCCAGGTGTGGCCCAAAAACCAAAAAAGAAAAAAAAAGAAAGAAAAGGAAGGAGTCAAGCTCTTATTGTTTGCAGACGACATGATACTCTATTTAGAAAACCCTAAAGACTCTACCAAAAAGCTTCTAGAAACAGTAGATGCATATAGCAGGGTGGCAGGCTACAAAATTAACACACAGAAATCAATGGCCTTTTTATACACCAATAATGATAGGGAAGAGATGGATGTCAGGAAGGCAATCCCAGTCACAATAGTGCCACACAAACTCAAATATCTCGGAGTCAACTTGACCAAAGACATGAAGGACCTATACAAAGAAAACTATAAAGCCCTGCTCCAAGAAATAAGAGAGGACACACGGAAATGGAAACACATACCCTGCTCATGGATTGGCAGGATTAACATCATTAAAATGGCAATACTCCCCAAAGCATTATGCAGATTTAATCTGATCCCCTTAAAAATACCCATAACATTCTTCAAAGAAGTGGATCAAACACTTATGAAGTTCATCTGGAACAATAAACACCCTTGAATAGCTAAAGCATTCCTAGGGAAAAGGAAAATGGGAGGCATTACTTTCCCCAACTTTAAACTGTACTACAAAGCAATAGTGATCAAAACAGCATGGTATTGGAATAAAGACAGACCCTCAGATCAGTGGAATAGGCTTGAGTTCTCAGAGAACATTCCCCAGACATACAAATACCTAATTTTTGACAAAGGAGCAAGAAAGTGGAGCAGGGAAAACCTCTTCAACAAGTGGTGCTGGCAGAACTGGTTAGCCACTTGCAAAAAAGCGAACATAGACCCCCTCAGTTAACATCATGTACGAAGGTAAAATACAAATGGATTAAAGACCTTGATCTTTAATCAGACCGGATCCCATAAGGTATATAGAACAACACGTAGGTAAAACACTCCATGACATTGAGACTAAAGGCATCTTCAAGGAGGAAACTGGACTTTCCAAACAAGTGGAAACAGAGATAACAGAAGGGAATACATTAAGCTGAGAAGTTTCTGCACCTCAAAAGAAATAGTGCCCAGGATACAAGAGACACCCACCGTGTGGGAGAAACTATTCACCCAATACCCATCAGATCAGGGAGATGCAAATCAAAACAACGATGAGATACCATCTCACACCACAGAGGTTGGCACACATCACAAACAACGAGAACAATCAGTGCTGGCAGGGATGTGGAGAGAAAGGAACTCGTATCCACTGCTGGTGGGAATGCCATCTAGTCCAATCTCTATGGAAAGTGATATGGAGATTCCTTCAAAAACTGGAAATTGAGCTCCTATTCAACCCAGCTATTCCACTTCTAGGGATATACCCTAGGAACACAAGAATACAATACAAATACCCTTCCTCACACTATATTTATTGCAGCACTATTTACAATAGCCAGGCTCTGGAAACAACCAAGATACCCTTCAACAGATGAATGGCTAAAGAAACGTGGTACATATACACAATGGAATATTATGCAGCCGTCAGGAGAGATGAAGTCATGAAATTTTCCTATACATGGATGTACATGGAATCTATCATGCTGGGTGAAATAAGTCAGAGGGAGAGAGAGACACACACAGAATAGTCTCACTCATCTATGGGTTTTAAGAAAAATAAAAGTCATTTTTGCAACAATCCTCAGAGACAATGAGAGGAGAGCTGGAACTTCCAGCTCACTTCATGAGGCTCACCACAAAGAGTGGTGAGTGCAGTTATAGAAATAACTACACTGAGAACTACCATAACCATGTGAATGAATGAGGGAACTGGAAAGCCTGTCTAGAGTACAGGTGGGGTTGGGGTGGGGTGGAGGGAGATTTGGGACATTGGTGGTGGGAATGTTGCACTGGTGAAGGGGGGTGTTGTTTACATGACTGAAACCTAATCACAATCATGTTTGTAATCAAGGTGCTTAAATAAAGATATTATAAATAAAAAAATAAATGCAACCTGGATATTTTTAGTATAAGTAAAGGTCTTAGAGACCTTTTCAGATGGAGCATGTGAAATCCAGATTGTCCAGGGAAAATTCGGGATATATGCTTAAAATAAAACATCTGTGTTCCACTACAAAAAAAAAAAAAAAAAAAAAAAAAAAAAAAAAAAAGAAGGAAGAAAAAAAAAGAAAAAAAAAAAAAAGAAACAATCAGAGCTGATGGGGATATGGGGAAAAAGGAACTCTCATGCAGTGCTGGTGGAAATGCTGTCTAGTCCAGCCTTTATGGAAAACAAAATAGAGATTCCTCATAAAACTGGAAATTGAGCTCCCATATAATCCAGCTATACCACTCCTAGGGATATACCCTAGGAACACAAAACTACAATTCAAAAATCTCTTCCTCACACCAATATTCATTGCAGCGCTATTTACAATAGCCAGACTCTGGAAACAACCAAGATGCCCTTCAACAGATGACTGGTTAAAGAAACCATGGTACATATGCATAATGGAATATTATGCAGCCGTTAGGAAAAAGGAAGTCATGAAATTTTCCTATACGTGGACGTACATGGAATCTATTATGCTGAGTAAAATAAGTTAGAGGGAGTGAGATTAACACAGAAAAGTCTCACTCATCTATGGTTTTTTTTTTCTAAATAATTAAGGACACTATTGTAATAATGCCCAGGGACAATAGAGATGAGGGTCGGAAGGACCGGCTCACAATATGAAGCTCACCACAAAGAATGGTGAGTGCAGTTAGGGAAATAACTACATTAACAAGTATCATGACAATGTTTTTTGTTTGTTTATTTGTTTTGGTCCACACCTGGTGATGTTCAGGGGTTACTCATGGCTATATGCTCAGAAATCGCTCCTGCCTTGGGGGACCATATGGGATGCCTGGGATTGAACCGTGGTCCGCCCTAGGTTAGCGCGTGCAAGGCAAATGCTCTACCGCTTGCACCACCATTCTGGCCCTATCATGACAATTTTAATGAGTGAGAGTAGAATGCCTATCTTGAATATAGGCAGGGGTGGGAAAGGAGGGAAGGGGGGCATTTGTTGTAGAAAGGTTGTACTGTGGAAGGGGGCTGCTCTTTTTATGACTGAAACCCAACTACAATCATGCTTGTAATCATGGTGCTTAAATAATTTCTAAAAATTAGTAAAACAAACACCCCCCCCCAAATAAAACAAACAAACAAACAAACAAAAGAATGTGCCTGTCAAAGAGGCAGGCTATTGGGAACTGGGATCACTCGTGATGGGAAGCTGGCACTGGTGGCCAGGCTGGGACTGGAACATTGTATACCTAAAATTCTACTTTGAATAACTTTGTAAATCACACTGTTTTGTTTAGAAAAAGAAGTAGAAGCTGATGCCAAGAACTCTGCTTCTCCAGGAAGATTGCTAAGTCACGTGATCATCTTGCTGTTAACATCAGGACAACAGCTCCTGGGGAACATCTGGACTCACCAGTGAGAGAGCCTCCCACAGGGTAGGGGGACTAACTAACCCTGCTCACTCTCCTGGCCCAGCTCACTGACCTTTGCACACACTCAGCTCCTGAGCTCCTGGGAATCACACTGGGTATGGAATATGATAACTGAGCAGGCCTGAGCCTCTGTCTGGCCCTGAAAGACAGTGATCTTGGGTGAAAAGGCCTTTTTTTTTTTTTTTTTTGGTTTTGCTGCTAATTAAAAAAATTCAAGGTGACATTATACATATTTGGGGGGGGGGTGTTCATACCCAGCAGTGCTCAGGATTTACTCCTGGCTCTGCACTCAGGAATCACTCCTAGAGGAATTGGGGGATCTTATGGGATGCTGGAAATTAAACTGGAGTCATCTATATGCAAAGAAAGCACCCTACCTGCTGTGTTATTGCTCTGTCCCCCTATAATATTTTTTTTTCTTCCTTTGGTTTTTTTTTTTTTTTTTGGTTTTTCAGGCCACACCCGTTTGATGCTCTGAGGTTACTCCTGGCTAATAAATTGCCCCGGCTTGGGGGGACCATATGGGATACTGGGGGATCGAACCGCAGTCCTGATCTTGGCTAGCGCTTGCAAGGCAGACACCTTACCTCTAGTGCCACCTCTCCGGCCTCTCTTCCTTTGGTTCTGAGTTCAAATCTAGTGCCTTTTGTATGCCATAGCCCCAGGTTTGCTCTCTAACAATGCAAGATCTCATGGGAACTGCAAGGAGTCTCTCTCTCTCTGTCTCTCTCTCTGTCTCTCTGTGTCTCTGTCTCTCTCTCTTTCACACACACATACACACACACAGATACACACACACACACACACACACGCACACACCAGACATTGAATAGAATAAAGAGCAGGCTTTACATGTGAAAGGCATCAAGGCAAGTGTTTTACTGCAGAAGTATTTTATATCCACTGCCCATAAACTAAACTAAACTTAACTAAAAAACACTTAAACTAAAAAGCACTTAAACTAAAAAACGCCCAACCCACTGTCTCCTACATCACCCATCTCTTTGCCTCTGTTAACCTTAGTTGTCAGTGACAGATGTTTTTTTTTCTGTATGTCAATATTATTATTATTATTTGTATACTGGGGCACTCCTAGTAATTTCACTGGGTTTGGGGCTGCATTGATCACTTGGGTTCCATGATTCTGATGATTCTGTGTTTGGGTCCACTAGAGCCATGCTGGCCACCAGGGGTCACCAGAAATAAACTCTTGGTGCTCCAGGGGTCATGCAGTGACAGGAAGGGATGTCCTGGCGCTATCACTTGAGTTAATAAACCTATTAGTGCCTGCTTATCAATTTTATATCTTATGTTTTTATATCTTATGTTGCTTGTGTGGGTGTACTTTTCTTTCCGTTCTGACTTACTCATCATTGTTTAATTACCTCATTTCTTCCATTTTGCTGCAAATGGCAAGACTTCTTTTTCCCTTGAAAGCTGGACCATATCCTTACAAGTATATGTATGTATATACACAAATGCATAAATGTCACATCTTCTGTGTCACACCATCATTTTCTGTCACTTTTATTATTCCCATATGGAAGCTTTTTAAAATAAGTGTTTTGTTAGCCTTGGGGCTATAAAACTTTCCATTTTGATGTGTTCATATTCTTCAGATATGTCTACAAAGAGTGGGATCACCAGATCATATAGCCTCTCTGTTTCTCGGTTGCTGCAGAAAGCTTCATGCTGTTTTCCAGAGGTCAAATTAAGAGACAGTCTTACCAACAGTGTCTGAGGTCTCCTTCATCTTCACACTCTACACATGTCAACATTTGTTCTTCTTTTTATTTTTTTACTTGTTCTTCTTCTGAATGTGAGTCATCTCTGTGGTGGATAGCATATCTCATTGATGTGCATCTCCCTGGTAATCAAATATCATAAGCATTAATTTTTTAAATTTTTATTGTGATTATGTAGTTTACAATGCTATTTTAATAATGGCTTTAAATGCACATAATTCCAATACCAAACCCATCATCAGTGTACTCCCTCCTTTCCCAAGGACACATCCTTCCCTAAGTCTGCCCCTTCCCAACTAAATTGTATGGCTCAGTTCTCCCATAATGTTGCCTATGAACCATGAGCATCTTTGAGTGCTCTATTCACATATATGTATGTCCTTTCTGGAGAATTGTCTATTCAGGTCTGCCCATATTTTAATTGGTCTATTTATATATTTTTGTTGCCAAGTTGTATGAGTTCTTGCATTTACTATTGGTACAATAATATATCCAACATGCTATTAATCTTAATATTATACTTTGGATATTAACCTTTTGGGTATGCATGATATGTTTTAGACTAGAGTCTATTCTCCCCTTCAGTAGGTTTTTTTGGGGGGTTGGGTTTGAGGCCAAACCGGGCAGTGCTCAGAGGTTACTCCTGGCTCTGCGCTCAGAAATCGCTTCTGGCAGGCTTGGAGGACCATGTAGGTTGCTGGAAATCGAACGCAGGTGTGTCCTGAGCCTGCCGAGTGCAAGTGCAAGGCAAACACCCTTCTGCTGTGCAATCTCCACAGCCCTTCCCCTTCAGTAGTCTGTATACTGTTTCAAATCACTAATTATATGCCAATTCTTTTCCTAAAAAAAAAGATTTTCAATTTACTTAGTTCAATTCTTTATCTTTATTTTCATTTCCTTGGCAGTTGGGTTTAGTTCACAAATGCACCCTGGTTCTGATGTCATGGGGTATTTCTGTTATCTTATCTATGTACTTTATGATTTTTTGCTTACATTTAACCTGAAACTATTCTGACTCAACTGGAGTGAAAGGTGTGCTGACCCTTAGCTGTTTGGAGATCTGGTATTAACTTTAAGCATCCAAAAGATAATAATTTTCATATAACTAGTAATTTTCTTAGATCGCAGTCAATTTGAATTTAAGTTCCTGGATGGGTCATAAATTAGAATCCTTTGCCTTGTTTACTTACAGTTATTTCTGTGTCTTTATGTCTATCTCTCTGTCTCTCAGTATATAAATATCTTTCATATAAATTTCTCTATATATAATGGCTTTATTAAATTTCTCACTGTTGGGAACATAATTCCAAAACACATTTTCAGTGTAAGTAATTTAACTTACACCTTCTTTTTTTTTTTTTTTTTGGTTTTTCGGGCCACACCCATTTGATACTCAGGGGATACTCCTGGCTAAGCTCTCAGAAATTGCCCCTGGCTTGGTGCGACCATATGGGATGACGGGGGGATCAAACCACGGTCTTTCCTTGGCTAGTGCTTGCAAAGCAGACGCCTTACCTCTAGCGCCACCTCGCCGGCCCCAACTTACACCTTCTTAACTTAGATTTTCTTCTTTAATTTTATTTGAAAACATCAGATGACAGTTTATAAAAAATAAGAAACTAACTTTTCTTCATATATCTGGTAAGGCTAAATATGTCCCGTGAATTATTTTCTGATGGATTAACCAGTTAATTGCAAAAATACAAAAAACATAGTGAAGAGGGCCTTAAACATGTGCTGGGCACATGTGACAAGAGGACTTTTGAGGTACAACTAACTGTACCTAAAATTTAATTCTGGCTCTGTGTTCAGGGATCACTTTTGTTGGAGTTCAGGAAACCATGCATGATGCTGGGGATCTACCCAGGAAGGGTACGTGCAAGGTAAACATTGTACCCGCTGCCATGTTTCTGACCCATGATCTTTTTAAAAATGCAAATCCAGAACTAATATTGCTTTGCAACCTCGACTTATGTGTTAGTGTTTCCAGGAAATTTCACTTTTAAAAAGTAATTGGTTTTTGGATCACAGCGATTGAATCTTAGGGTTACTTCTCCACAGCACTCAGGAATTATTACTCTTGCCAGTGCTTGGGGGACCATATGGAATTCCGGGGATTGAACTCTGGTCAACCCCGTGCAAGGTAAGAGGCCTACCGGCTGTGCTACCCTCGAGCCCCACAAGTCCACTCTTTAAATGTCCCGATTACTGACACCAAGTATGATCTATGGTTTGCTTCCCCCCACCCCGCCTGCATTTATCACTCACCTGCTTTTTTTCTTTTTCACTCACCTGCTTTTGACCTCTAAAAATAGCCCTGTGGTTAAGAAAAGATTCTTCCATTAGAAATGGCCCAGGAAGGAACAAATCTTAACTGCCATTTCCTTAGGCAAGTTTTGGACCTTCCTGAGCCAGTTACCTTATTTACAAAACAAATTATTCCAATTAGGAGGGAAAATTCTGTAGGCATCACCCAAGTTTGCCACCGCCTAGTAGGCATATTAAATAGCCGTAACTGCTAATACTACAGAAGCCATTCCTTCTAGGAGAAGACATTCAAGATCAAGGTGTTAGTGGAGAGTCAGGGGCTCTTGTGTGGTAGTGGTGAGGGTGCAGTTACTGTACACCATACACTTTCATACTAGTGTAGCCACCATACTTCAAACTGAACTAAAATATTTTTTTTCTCATTAGCAACCTTTTATCTCCCGGAGGTTTGAGACCTTGGCTACCAGCTCAGGTCAACAGAATTGTTCAGTGATTTGTCACCGAAATAAGGCTCTTGGAAAACGCCTGCTGTCGCTTCTCCAAGGGACTTTGAAACGAAGCGCTAAACTATAGGCTCGAAAGCCGCCCTTCGCCCCGCGCTCCGGGTAGGCAGTCGGGTTCATTGAATAGCTAGCGCCCACGCCGGGTGCCAAGCAATGCAATTCGCAGCAATTCGAAGGACTCGCAGGCCCTGCGACGGCGGCGTCGGGCGCTCCGGGGTTCGCACCGCCTGAATCCGCCTCGCCCTGCCCAGGGCGCCTCCAAATCCCCGGGTGCGGGGCTCGGCTCGCCCGGACCGCGGACCGCGACGCTTCCCGGCTGGCGCCTCCCCTCCGCGGCTGCCACGCCTGCCGCGTCCTGGGCCCGGCTTAAGAGCGCGGCTCGCGGAGCGGGGAGCCGGGGGACCGAACCCGCTGTCGTGCGCACCGCGGAGCCGGGACAGGCGCGCGGCTATGGAGGGCAGCGCGACATCGGCACCTTCGTGGTGTGTGGGACTATGTGGTGTTCGCCGGGATGCTGCTCATCTCCGCCGCCATCGGCATCTACTACGCCTTCTCCGGGGGGCTCCAGCAGAATTCCAAGGAATTCCTGATGGGCGGCCGCCGGATGACCGCCGTGCCCGTGGCGCTGTCCCTCACCGCCAGCTTCATGTCTGCCGTCACCGTGCTGGGGACCCCCCTCTGAGGTCTATCGCTTTGGGGCCATCTTCAGCATCTTTGCCGTCACCTACTTCTTCGTGGTCCTCATCAGCGCGGAGGTCTTCCTCCCGGTGTTCTACAGACTGGGCATCACCAGCACCTATGAGGTGAGGGAAGAGGCTGGGAGGGGCTGCGAGGACTGTAAGCCCAGGTCACCCTTTACCAGCCCCTCTCTCCCCGCTATCTGGGGACGCGTGCCTGCAAAATCCCAGAGAAAGCTTGGGTTTGGAGAGAGAGACTCCAAAAGTAAATCGAGCTTTTTCGCTGTCAGGTCCTGCCTGGCTGCTTTTCACATCTTTGAGTTCAGGGGAAAGATTTTTTTTACCTTTGAACCTGGAGGGTGGAGGTGAGTGTTAAGACATTTTCACCTAGAAAAAATTCCCTAATTCCAAATCCCCAGGCAGCATTGAAATCGTAAGCTAGTTCGGAACAGTTTCTTCTCCCAGCCTCTCCAGCCAAACTGGGCTGACAGACACCTTCCCCAGAAAGGCAGACACCCCGAATTTCCAGCAGCATCCTTGCTCTGCTCTCTGTATTAGATTTTGGAGACCAGATTTACCGCTTTCTAGATCAGCGTTTTTTAACCACTGTGCCACAGCACACTAGTGTGTCGTGGGTATTGTCTGGTGTGCCGTGGGCAAAATTCCAATTTCATCCGTAACATGCGGCTTCGGCATGATTGGTTTATTTATGAGCCGAAGCACATGTTAAAAACTATAAAAACTAAAGACTGAGAGAGACTGGGAGCTGTTGACAAAGAGCCAGAATATCAGCTTTGTGTTTAGCCAAACAGGCCCAGGTTTCGCACTGAGTAAGTGAACAGAAATATGAACAAGAGAATTACTTTATATAAAGTCAATATAGGTACAGAGTTAAAATTTTTTTTTAACATTTTCTAATGGTGGTGTGCCTCGTGATTTTTTTTTTTCATGAAAAAAGTGTGCCTTTGCACAAAAAGGTTGAAAAACACTGCTCTAGATGAGTATCCTGGGACTCATCTCACTTGTTTCTTTCATCTCAAAATCAACCTTAATCCTTAACCCATTGTGGAGAGGATTACATGAGATGATGCAAAGTGCCTGGTGGAGTTTGGGTAGGAGAGGTGGGTGTCTGGGAAAGAGAAATTTAAAAACTTCACTGAGAGTTAAAAAAAAAACCAAACCAAAAAAACCGTTGTGTTGCTTAGGGCCACTGGCCTCAGTGCATTTTCCCCCAGTTGCCTGCAGTAAAGGGCTTTTCAAAGATTTTAAAAAGCTATGAAGTGAGAGCACCCAGGGGAAAAATTTTATGGAGTGGGAAGGCCCCAGTTCATTGTATCCCCTTCTTCCAGATACAATTTATGGGCTTCCACAGACAAGTCTGCAAACTGTTCCTCCCTATCTGACTACTGGCTCATGGGCCCTAGTCCCCATTTTCATCCACCACTACCGTCCTTGAATTAAGATCATGTTTACTTTAGTCCGGGGTTACCTGGAAGGCGCACTCCTAGTGAGACTGGTTCAGCGGGTGCGGGGATTGGTTCCCCAATGACACAAGTATTGGTGACAAACTGCCTGGACTCTCATGACATAATCCTGGATGAGGTGGCCCCGGGACAGCCTTGCTTGCTATCGTTTTGGTTAGAGTGTTTGGGAAAGTTTTCCTAGCCACCCCCAAAAGGAAGCAAGAGGAAATTTCTCTGTTTTGCCCAGAAGTTGCAAACTGGCATTGATTTTTTATTTTGAAAGATTCAGATTCTTGCTTCTTAGGAAAACCAGAAGCCTCCTGATCCTGGGTGCACAGAAATTTCAGTGTGTACCAATGACTCCCAATTTCTAGTAGCATCTATTTTAACATCTTTGTATTGGCATTTTCTGATGACAGAGAAATATTTGGATTGATGTTTTTATAAAAAATGCAGAAAGGAAAGCAAGCCAGAATGACAAAAGTTCTTGTTTCAAGGAAGATGAGAGAGAAAAAAGAATTCTAATACCTGTAGAGAATGTTACCACATGGCTCAGATATCAGCCAGTATGTTACCTGCTGGAAACTGAGAGATTTTGAATCTGTGAGCTCCAATCTATGGTTAACCAACTCCCAAAGTCAGAAAGGAGTTGAAAAAGCAGGCAAGAGGACTTCAGCCCCCACACATGAGTGCGGCTCTTACAATCACTGACCCATGCTTCTTCATGGTGGTAGCATTAACTCAACCAGAAAAAGAGTTCTCACACATTTGCAGCAGAAGAGGTGAAGTTGGCAGAGTTGCAGCTGACAATGGGGAACTCTTATATTACTGAATTCTGCATGCATGCTGGTCTTGAGGCCTCACATTTTTCTGACATTATCTGACTCAAAACAGTCCTTAAAGAGAGAAGTATGAGAACCACTTTTTGCAAAGACCAAATTAATCTATGGGAGCAAAGTAGACACGTGCTAGAAGGCTGTGCATTGGGTGTATACTGGCTGCTCCTTGGAGACTCTTGGCAAGTTCCTTAACTTGGAACAGGTTTGTATTAACAAACCTTGGGCAGAGAAAACAAGGGATATGGAACAGTACACATGGAAGTGTGGATACATTGGGGGTATCCACAACTAATAAGGTACCAGGCACATGGGGATAGGAAAATGAGATAACATGCTATGTCTGAAATGGACATTTTCTTGAAAAGTAACTTTTTTACTTTGTTTATGCTGAGAAGCAGAGACACCGATATGCTAGGAAGTCCAACATTTGGTGATATTTGAGCCTTCTTGCTCAGGAGTTAAATATCTTCCTAGTTATATTTTACTCGCTAAAAGTGGTAGTTTGGATGCTTGATTGCTATTGACTTATCACTGCCTTCAGATGAGTATTTAGCAATTTAACTTACAGATAACAACAGGCAAGAATAATGTAGGAGTTTTTTTTATTTATAATCTTTTTTAATTGATAGGAAGCAGGCTTTAATTGATGACTTAGTAAGCAGGTACCTTTTAGTTACTTTAAATATTTATTTAATTTTTAATTTATCCTGATTTATAAAGCTGTTGAGAACAGGGTTTCAGGCTTTTGATGTTTCAACTCTGAACCCACCAGGGTCAGAATCCCCACCATCACCAATGAACCAACTTTCCCTCCTCCTCTTCATCTTGCCTCATTGGCAAACTCACTTTTTTCAAATTATTTATTATAATTTGTGTCACAGAGTTACACTGGTTTTGATTCTTGTGTTCTGATGTACATATGTACCTCACATCACCAAGACCCTTGACCAATAATACCCTTATGCTACTGTTGGTTTATTTCCTCATATCGCTCCTTTTTCTCCTTTCTTATTTTTTTATTTTATTTTTTATTTTAATTTTTTTTTTGGTTTTTGGGTCACACCCGGCGTTGCTCAGGGGTTACTCCTGGCTGTCTGCTCAGAAATAGCTCCTGGCAGGCACGGGGGACCATATGGGACACCGGGATTCGAACCAACCACCTTTGGTCCTGGATCGGCTGCTTGCAAGGCAAACGCCGCTGTGCTATCTCTCCGGGCCCCCTTTTTCTCCTTTCTTGCCATTCTCATTTCTATAAGGTAGGGTCAAAGGTTTGCTATCAGTTTATACCTTCCAGTCTCTATTCTTTTACTCTACATAAATAGAGACACTCATTCACTACTTTTTAAAGATCTTCTTTCTGGATCTAGAGAGAGATATATGCTTAAAATGAACTGCCTAGAGTTTTTTACTACTTGTAATCTAGGTGGCTTTTTACTTAATTATACTTTTAAGGACTTCGAGAGAACTTGGTTGAATGTAGTCATCTAATGTTATTTTGTAGTCTTAAAACTGCAGTCTGGGTCTACTGCCAAGTGACTGGCTTCTGAAATCTCTAGGTTTTCTTTAGTAAAACAAGAAATACAATATATAATTATATAATATATAATTAATAAATAATATAATATATAATATAAATAACATATATGATATGTAATATATAAAACATTCATCAGGCCATGAAAGACTTTGTGCTTCAGGCTTGGGAGTAGTCTTGTGTGAACTTAACTCTAAAAGTCTACCTGGATTCAGCTGACATTGGGGGAAATATATATACTTTTTTTTTCTGCCACACCTGCTGGTGCTCAGGGATTACTCCTATCTGGCTCAGGGGTCCTTATGGGGTGCTGAAGATTGAACCTAGGTTGCATACATTTGTATGCAAGACACATGTCTTTTCCATTTACTATTGTTCTGACCCTTTATATACAACTATATATAGTATTTATAGTTGCTATAATAAATTAGATACAATATTTTATATACTATAGAATAGAATATACATGGTATGTTCATATATATAAAATATATACTATTTATGTTGAATATACACACCCTGCCTCACTTATTACATTATCATCATCCCATTTTTCTCTTCAAATAAAGAAAAATCTATTTTTACCTAAAGCAGTCAAAATTTTACTTGTTTAGTCATGTTCACTTGAAGGTGGGACTCCCCAGCAGTGTTGGAGGGGATCTGAAGACTATACCTAGCCCAACAGTACAGGTCTATGGTTAGATATTTAAGGCCTGATAGTGCTTGGGGCAGGGGGTAACATACAATGCTGGGAATTGAACTTGGGGCTTCACACATGCCAGGCATGTGTTCCAGACCTTTGAGCTTTATTACTGGTTCCTTCATTAATTTTTAATAGCGTTTGATTAGAACACTAAAGAAATAACTCCTATTTTCAGATTTCATGACACTTACAAAATTTTTTAAAAAGTCTTCCAACATATAATCACTGAGTTTTAAATTCTCAGGGATTCTGGAGTTAGTTTCTTAATGTCTTACTTTTGAACACAGATTATACATTTCCCTATTTTTTTTTTAAATCATTTGGTAGCCTGCAGTACCTACAAGGTGACTGGAGAAATATTTACTATTTGGGATGCGGGGATGTGATTTAAGTATTAGGACACATATCTTGCTTGTGTGAGGTCCAATGGTTTAATCCCAAACACTTATTCCTTCAAACATCACTGGGAGTGGTGCCAGGCTCATTAGTAGGAGTTGGGTATGACCCCTCACAGCAACAAAAAACAATTGAAAATGAATATGATTCCATGTTGCTGATGTGAGGTTCTAGTGCTTCCTTAAGCTTGCAGAGTCAAGTGTAGGACTTAGACAAGAACTAAAGCTCTTCCCCTATGTATTCTATACTGCACTAAATTTGGGGGTCACTTCTGGGAGTGCTAAAGATACAGGTACTAAAACCTGAACTTTTCACTTTATACATTCAGTCTTTCAAACTATTTTGCTGGCCCTACACTATCACAATTGCCTAAAGTGAGAAAAGGTAAGGGTTGACACCTCAAGTGAACTAAGGATATGTATGGCATTATTGTCAGAAGAAATACAATGCTGGCTCCTTTGTAAAAATGCAGGCTGTTATTTTTACTTATATGAACTTTATGTAAAAGGCAAACTAGAGATGTGAACAAATTAGTAATTGCTAAATATTGGGGGAAATTGATCTGATCAGAAGAACAATAGAAGAGTTTCTGGGGGGTTTAGGGAGGCTATTCTAAACTCACTATTTCAAACTCACTAAATTGTACTCTAAAGCCAATGTCAATATTTTTGCTATATGTAAATAAAGTAACAGTGAAGTAAAAATGGATAATACAAATTAGTTTAAAGTTGCTTTTAATATCCTTACCTTTTGAAAAGCTACTGATTTTTTTGTGTCCAGAAGATTTTCACATATTAATTATTTTTCTCTTTTTTTGGAAACAGTACTTAGAGCTTCGATTTAACAAATATGTCCGTCTCATGTGGAACAGTTCTCTTCATTGTTCAAACAGTAAGTAGTTCTCTGTACATCTATTTATCATATAAAATTTATCAAATATAAATGTGCATTCTGCACATATTGAATTTTGGCATACTGGGTGCTCAGAGATTATTCCTGGACTCTCTTCTCAGTGATCACTCTGGTGATGATACTCAAGGTACCAGATGATGATACTATGGTGATGATACTATGCAGGGTACCAGAAACTGAACGCAGGTGTGCTGAGTGCAAGGCAAGCACTTAACCCAATTGCATTATGTCTCTAGTCCCCATCTGAAATATTTTTTATCGAAGGTATATGGTCTAAGCCTATTTGTTTGGCTTGTGAAAGATGAAAAAGAGATGTTGAAATAGGAAGAAAAAATATAAAAATGTTTGTCTCTATATGACACATCGACACTTGCAAACATTAATGTGTTAGCAAATACATTAATACCTAGGAAACAAAGATTTAACTTGACGTTAAATATTGCATTAATTAATCACTGCTTTGGCCCCTGCTTGAGTTTTTTTTTAACTTATAGTACACAACCAGTAATTCCAGATTATGCAAGTGTAGATACTTATTGGCACAGATGAAAAGCAAAGATTTGCTAAGGATTAGAAACAGAAAATACTTCTCAGTTCAGTTAGAGGCTTAGCCTGAACACTGTCATATAATTTGTATATTTATTTTATTAATTGCGCTGTGCAGGGATTTGTTTTTTATTAATAAATATATATATTTAATACACCACTGTTTACAAACACGTTTCTAGTTATATTTTAGATATAAAAAAGAACACCCTTCACCAGTGCAACCTTCCCACCACAATGCCCCCATCATCCTCCTCCCCCACCTCTTGCCTGTCTTCAAGCAGGCATTCTATTTCTCTCACTCACTACCATTGTCATGATAGTTGTCAGTGTAGTTATTATTCACCACTCTTTGTGGTAAGCTTCATACTTGGAATGGTCCTTCCAGCCCTCATCTCTATTGTCTCTGGGTATTATTACAAGAATGTCTTTTATTTTTCTTAAATAACCATAAATGAGTGAGACTATCTGTGTCTATCTCTCTCCCTATGACTTATTTCAATCAGCATAAAAGTTTCCATGTCTATCCATGTGTAGGAAAATTTTATGACTTGATTTTGCCTGATGGCTGCATTAGTATTCCACTGTGTATGTACCACAGTTTCTTTAGCCATTCATCTGTTGTCAGGCAGATGTTGTCTAGGTTTGTATATTCTGGGTTGTTTCCAAATTCTAGCTATTATAAATAGAGCTGCAATGAACATTAACATGCAGAGGGCATTTTTATATTTGTGTTTTTGTGTATCCTAGGGTATCTCCCTAGGTGTGGTATAGCTGGATCACATAGGAGCTCCACTGCCAGTTTGTTGAGAATCTCCAGATTGTTTTCCCGAAAGAGTGGATTAGACAGCAATCCCTCCAGCACCGATTGTTAGTCTTTGTGATGTGTGCCAATCTCTGTGGCATGAGATGGTATCTCATTGTTGTTTTGATTTGCATTTCCCCTGATGGTTAGTGATGTGGAAGCACTTTGCATTTCCCTGATGGTTAGTGATGTGGAGCACTTTTCCATGTGCGTTTGGCCATTTGTTTTTCTTCTTTGAGAAGTGTCTGTTTCTTCTCCCCCATTTTTTTCTCCCATTTCTTCTTCCCATTTTTTAATAGGGGTTATATTTCTTTTTTCTTGTAAAATCCTGTCACTACCTTGTATATCTTAGATATTAGCCCCTTATCGGATGGGTATTAGGTGGATAGTTTCTCCCATTCTGTGGTGGGCTCTTGTATCCTAGTCACTATTTCCTTTGAGGTGCAGAAGCTTCTCAGCTTGATATAGTCCCATTTTGTTTATCTCTGTTTAGACTTGTTTGGAGAGTGCTGTTTCCTCCGTGAAGATGCATTTAGTCTAAATGTCATGGAATGTTTTACCTACGTGTTCTTCTATATACCTTATGGTTCTAGGTCTGATATCAAAGTTTTTAATCCATTTGGATTTGACCTTTGTGCATTTTGTTAGATGGAGGTCTGAATTCATCTTTTTGCATATGACTGACCAGTTGTCCCAGTACACTTCCTGAAGAGTCTTTCTTTGTTCCATTTCTTGCCACCTTTATCCAAGATTAGTAATGCTTTATTGTTGTGGGACCATTCTCTGAATATTCAAGTCTATTCACTGATCTGAAAGTCTGTTTTTATTCCAATGCCCATGCTGTTATAAATGACTATTGCTTTTTAGTTATATTTAAAATTGGGGAAGTGATGCCTCTCAGATTCTTTTTCCTAAGGGTTTCTATAGATATTCATGGGTTGTTTATTGTTTCAAATGAATCTTCAGGAGTGTTTGATCCAACTTCTCTTGAAGAATGCCATAATGGGTATCACTTGGAGGAATTGCATTAAATCTGTACAGTGCTTTAGGTAGGGTTGCCATTTTAATAACGCTAATCCTTCCAATCCATGAACAGGGTATGGGTCTTCATTTCCTCATGTCCTCTTTTATTTCTGTGAAGCAGTGTTTATTTTCTTTGTACAAGTCACCTTCTCCTTTAGTTAAGTTGACTCCTAGGTATTTGAGTTTGTGTGACACTAATGTGAATAAGATTGTTGTTTTAATGTCTATTTTTTTCTGGATTATTATTTGTGTATAAGAAGGCCATTAATCTTAACATGTTGATTTTGTAGCATACCACTTTGCTATATGAATCTATTGTTTCTATAAGCATTTTGATAGATTCTTTAGAGTTTTCTAACTATAGTATCAAATCATCTGCAAACAGTGAGAACTTGACTTCTTCCTTTTCTATCTGGATGCCCTTGATATCTTTTTCTTACCCAATTGCTATGGTAAGTTCTTCTAGTACTATTTTGAATAGGTGTAGAGAAGGTGGGCAGCATTTTCTTGTACCAGATTTTAGAGGAAGGCTTTTACTTTATTCCCATTGAGAATATTTATCATTGGCTGTGGTAGATGGCCTTGACTATATTGAGAAAAGTTCCTTCCTTTCTGTCTTGTTGAGAGTTTTTTTTTTATCATGAATGGGGTTGGACCTTATTGAATGCTTCTTTCTCTGCATCTATTAATATGATCATATGTTTTTTATTTTTCCTTATGTTGATATGGTGTATTATGTTGATTGATTTATATATGTTAATCCATTTTTTTGCATGTCTGGGATGTAACCTACTTAGTTATGGTTTATGACCTTCTTGATGAGGCCTTGGATCCTATTCATTAAGGATCTTTGCATCTGTGTTCATCAGAACATTTTTTTTTTTTGCAGCATCTCTGTATGGTTTTTGTATCAGGGTGATGTTAGTTTCATAAAAACTATTTGGGAGTTTTTCTGTATCTTCACTTTCCTTACAGAGCCTGAAAAGGATTGGTAGAAGCTTTTTTAGAAAGGTTTGAAAGAATTTGCTAGAGAATCCTTCTGGATCTGGACTTTTGTTTTTGGGAAGATTTTTGATTACCATTTTATTTTCCTCAATAGTTATGAGTTTGTTTAGATATGCTAGATCATCTTGATTCAAGCATGGAAGATTATAAGAGTCTAATAATTTATCTATTTTCTATGTTCTCATGTTCTGTGGCATAGAGTTTCTCAAAGTAGTCTCCGATCATCCTTGAATCTCTATAGTATCTGTAGTGATTTCCCCCTTTTCATTTCTAATCAGGTTTATTAAGTTTCTCTCTCTCTCCCTTTCTTTCTGAGGTTTGCTAGTGGTTTATCAAGCAAAGAACCAACTTTTGCTTTCATTGTTCTTTTAAATTGTTTTTTGGATTTTCACTTCATTGATTTTGGCTCTAAGCTTTGTTATTTTCTTCTGCCTACTTATTTTTGATTCCTTTTGTTGCTCCTTTTTTTTTTCTTCTTTTGGTTTTTGGGTCACACCTGGAGGTGATCTGGGTTTATTCCTGGCTTTGCCCTCAGAAAAGGGTTGGTAGTAGTTCTTCTTGAAAGGTTCCTCTTTGCAGGTACAGGGGACCATATGGGATGCCGGAATTTGAACCCCTGTTCTTCCTGAACTGGTAGTGTGCAAGTAAAATGCCCTACAGCTATTCTATCTCTCTGGCCCCGATCCTTTACTAATTTTATAAGCTGTGTTATTTATAGTAAGCCCCTTTTTCTTTCTGATGTGTGCTTGCAAAGCTACACATTTTCCTCTTAGTTCTGCTTTTGCTCTGTCACACACATTCTAATAATTCGTGTCTTCATTTGCATTTGTTTCCAGAAAGTTTTTATTTCATCTTTGATTTTAATCTGACCCTGTTTGTTCAGAGTGAGTTTTTTTTTAAGTCTTTATTTCAGCACCATGATTACAAGCATGTCATAAACAGAATACCCTCCTTCACCAATGCAACATTCCCACCACCAATGAGTAGTGAGCTTTTTAATTTCCAGGTTTTAAATATTTTTCTCTTGTTTAATAGTTCACTTATAATTTCAGTGCATTGTGATATGAGAAGGTAGTTTGTACAATTTTTATTTTCTTGATTTTATGGAGATATGTTTCAGGGACTAGCATTGTGGTCTATCCTGGAGAATGGCCCATGTGCATTGGAGAAGAATCTGTATCCAGCTTTTTCCACATTGAAGCCATTTACTACTTCTTGGTAGGCTATCATACAGAACTACTAAAAGAGAACTACAAAGGACAATATCTTTTGTAATCTTTTCTTTTTCTACTCTTGTATGTACCAGTTGATAAAGAGTGCCAAAGGCTTGGGTGACAGGAAAACAAGAAAATTTTTCTATTAATTTTTAAGAAGACATAATGTTATTTTCTTAAAAAAAATCAATAAACTGGCAGGCAGGAGAGGTTTAAAAAATCAATAAACGAATGCTTTGTTTATTCTTAAAATATATTAAAATATACATTTTATATATATATATATATGTATATATGTATGTATTCTAGGTCACCACTTTCTTTCATTTCTCCTTTCAGAACTAGTATATTCTTTTTCTTGTTGTTGTGTTTTTGGGCCATACCCATTTGATGCTCAGGGGTTACTCCTGGCTAAGTGCTCAGAAATTGACCCTGGCTTGAGGGGACCATATGGGATGCCAGGGGATCGAACCACGGTCCTTCCTTGGCTAGTGCTTGCAAGGCAGACACCTTACCTCTAGTGCCACCTCGCCGGCCCCAGAACTAGTATATTCTTCATGAGTTTCAGCCTGGTTGACCTATCAAGGGGTGACAGGGTGGTGTTGTGGTCTCCAACTATTTTTGTGTTGCTATTGATGTATTCTTTCAGATTTGTCAACAATTGTATTAAATATTTCTCTGGTCCCTCATTGGGTCCATATATGTTTAGGAGTGTGATTTCTTCCTGTTGAATATATCCTTGATTAATATGAAATGTCCATATTTATCTTATATTTGTACCTTATAACTTTTCTAAGTCTAAAGTTATCTTTGCCTAGGAGTTTGTTGTGTCTGTTCGTCTGTCTTTTCTTAAAGTAGACCGTTCTGCTTTTCTTTTAAGGCTAATATTGAGTCTGTAGGTTTCTGAGCTGTTGTTTGTCCATGAAACTATGAATACTTTCTTCAAACCTAAAAGTGAGTTTGGCTGATTGCAGTATTGTACTTGAAGCATTCATTTCATTGAATTTTGTCACTATATCCCACCACTGCCTTCTGGCCTTGAGGGTTTCTTGGGAAACGTCTGCTGTAAATCTTAAGGATATGCATCTTTTTTTTTTTTTTTTTTTTTTTTTTTTTTTGGTTTTTGGGCCACACCCTGTGACGCTCAGGGGTTACTCCTGGCTATGCACTCAGAAGTTGCTCCTGGCTTCTTGGGGGACCATATGGGACGCCGGGGGATCGAACCGCGGTCCGTCCTAGGCTAGCGCAGGCAAGGCAGGCACCTTACCTCCAGCGCCACCGCCCGGCCCCAAGGATATGCATCTTCAATCTTGCTACTTTCAGTATTTTATCCCTATCTGTAGGATTTGTCATTGTGACTAGGATATGTTTTGGGGTGCATTTTTTTGGGTTCCTTTTAGCTAGTACTCTTCAGCCTTGCTGGATTTGGTTGCATTCAGCCTTTAGCTCTGGAAGTTTCTCTGCAATAACTTCCTTGACTATTGATTCTAACTGGGGATTTTCTTCCTGGGTCTCTGGGACTCCAATGATTCTTATATTATTTCTGTTGAGTTTATCAAAGACTTCTATTTTCATCTATTCACATTCTTTGAAGATTTTTTTTTCCATTGTCTGATCATTTGTTTTAAGGCTCTTTTCCATTCTGTTTTGTTATATGGAGTTTTTATGCACCTAATCTTCCAGCTCACTGATTCTGTCCTCAGCTGCTGTTACTCTGTTGGAGAGGCTTTCCCCTGAGGTTTTCATTTCACCTACCACGTTTTTCAGTCTTTTTATTTCAGGTTGGAGGTTTTTATATATTGGTTTTTTTGGTTTTGGTTTTGGTTTTTGGGTCACCCCTGACCGTGCTCAGGGGTTACTCATGACTCTGTGCTCATAACTTGCCTCTGGCAGGCTCGGGGGAATCTTATGGGTTGTTGGGAATTGACTTGAGATCAGTGGGGGTTGACCATGTGCAAGGCAAATGCCCTACTGCTGTGCTATTGCTCTGGCCTAATTTGGAGTTTTCTGATTTTTATTTTCATATCCTCTTGTTTCTTATTTGTGTGGTCTGTTCAACTCTGTCTATGCTTTCTTTGAGTTGTATTAACATCCTCCACATTTCTTTTTTAAACTCCTATATGAGAGGCTAAATAGATGATCGGCACTTTCAGAGCAACCATCTTCATTCTCTATGCATGGTGTTGGCCTGCCTTGTTTTTCATTGTGTCTGTAGTGTGATGTTTTCAGCATGTTCATTGACTAGGAGATGTGTGCAGCTGTGAAGAAGAGTGGCCAGGTTCCTCAGGCTCCACCCTTCTTGGGTTGTGCCAGCTCACCTCTGATCATGTGGCTTCAGTAGACTCTTCTGGGCGGGTTTGGCCCCAAAATCTGCATCCACAGCTTCAGGCTGCAGCAGCTTAAAAGTCTCTGTCATGTGACTTAAATATATCTTTCTCTTGACAGCTAAGCTTTTGAGGCATAGGTTTAAAAATGGAGGTCTAGGAAGACATTTTTATTTCCATCCTGTTTATAGTTTTATCTTTTTTTTTTTTTTTTTTTTTGGTTTTTGGGCCACACCCTGTGACGCTCAGGGGTTACTCTTGGCTATGCACTCAGAAGTTGCTCCTGGCTTCTTGGGGGACCATATGGGATGCCGGGGGATCGAACCGCGGTCCGTCCTAGGCTAGTGCAGGCAAGGTAGGCACCTTACCTCCAGTGCCACCGCCCGGCCCCATAGTTTTATCTTTTTAATGATAAACTACCTAAGCATTTTGTATAGCATGGTAGATTGTCATTGTAAATCGCTTAAATACCAACAGGAAAGAAAAGATGGACAGTATTATAAAGGTGGCCTGTAATTCTAGTTTCAAATATATTTGAAAATGATGACACTCTGTAGGGTGGAATATTGTATGTACAAAACTAACTGTAACACTACCAGTATTTTAACTCATGGTTCTTCAACACAATTACAAAAAATTAACTTTGTGTTAATAAAAATTAAATTTTGCTAATGGGAATATGTGTTTTTGGAGAAAGAATAATTTATCTCATCTGTTGTTATACTTGGATTAATAAGTATTAGATATTTGAATACTCTGTTGGCTCAGAATTTTTACTGTGAATTTATATTTTTGTTTAATTGTTGGGTATGCAAAATTTTGAAATAATTTTTCAAAAATTTCACTTGGCCTCTCTCCCCCTTTACATTTTTATTCTTTATCGTTGTTTTAGAGTTAGAGAAATAATGATTTTAAGCTTGATGGATCACTGATTATTTGAACTAACCACCACATGAAAAGTTAATGATTTTATATCAAATTTATCATAATATATATTTTACTTTTTTTGTTTTGTTTTGTTTTGTTTTTGGGCCACACTCGGTGACGCTCAGGGTTACTCCTGGCTATGCAGTCAGAAATCGCTTCTGGCTTTGGGGACCATATGGGATGCTGGGGGGGTGAACCATGGTCTGTCCTAGGGTAGCATGAGCAAAGCAGATGCCTTACTTCTTGCACCACCACTCCAGCCCCGATTATATATATATATATATATATATATATATATATATATATATATAACATAAACTATGACCATACAGCCACAGAAGATGTGAATAAGGACCAAAGAGAGGGTACAGAGATTAAGGAGCTTACCTTGCTGACAGCCAACCATGGTTTGATCCCCTGCGCATATGGTCCTCCAGCACTGCCAGGCATCACTCTAAGAACTCTGAGCACAGAGCTTGGAATAGTCTCTGAAAACCCTTATGTGTGGCTTCAAAAAAAAAAAGGTAAATAAATAAAACAGGGTCTACTCTGAGGTTGATTCTTGGACATTGCTCCTGGGAGTTCCCAGAGATCAAAGCTGCCTTGTGCTATATAGTTCTTAAAGCTATTTTCTTGACCTGTTATAAATTAATTTAATTAAATATATTAAATATATTTTTATTTATAATTAAATTGAAAAAATTGATTTTTGGCTTATGAGTCACTTAGTACTTGGAGTTTCTAACAGGTTGGTGTCCTGGGGTAGCCCTTGTCAGGCAGGGAATCTTGAATGCACAGAAAGAGCCCTGGACTTTGAGTCATCTTCCTGGCCCCACTGAGTTGATTTTTTTGTATGTCTTGCCTTATGATTTATACTATTTATTTATTTTCTTTTTTCTTTAGATCCTTTATACTGGAATTGTTATTTATGCCCCTGCTCTGGCTTTGAATCAAGGTAATTTTAGAGTTACCAGTTATATAATTCACAGTTTTGGGGTTAATTTATTGTGACTTGGATATAGGGATAAACAGAGGATGGGCCTAGACATTTGGATCCTCTAGAGGGGTAAAGGGGAATTCAGTATCTTTTTTCCAAGTGTCTTTGGATCCCAGGATCAATAACTCAGATCCTTTGTGAAAATCGGACTTACTGTACAAGGAACCCTCTTTTACACCATCCCCTCTTTCTAATATGCTTCGAAAGAGAAAGAGCTCATTGTGCTCTGAAATATTATACTGCTCCTGGTGACAATGTGGCATTGAATAGAATTAGTGTCCCTGTTAACAAATGTAAGGTTAAACTTGTGCTGATCAGCCAATTAGTAACTCTCAATGTGGGTAATTAAAGCAATAAAACTGGAATCGTTTATTGAAGCAAAAGTACATGCCAGTCACAGATTTCAAAGGCTTTGGGAAATCCCATGATTCAAATTCTTATCAGTTTATCTCAAACAATTCCTCCTCCTAAGAGGTTTATGTGGACTCTGATGTGAAGCAGGCAGTCTCATCCTGGAATTAAACTAGAAGGGAACCCCCTACCAACCCTATGCTGTAATGTCTTGATTTCACAATACAGTCATTATCACCTAAGCTTAGAAAGTACAACAGTCTAAATATCAAGATGAGTGACTTTAGAAAATGTGCTCTAAGGGACAGAGCGATAGCATTGCAGTAGTGTGTTTGCCTTGTACTCGGCCGACCTGGGACGAATCCTGGCTCTATCCCGGCTTTCTATATGTTCCCCCGAGCCTGCCAGAAGAGATTCCTGAAAGCAGAGCCAGCATTGCAGTAGTGTGTTTGCCTTGTACTCGGCCGACCTGGGACGAATCCTGGCTCTATCCCGGCTTTCTATATGTTCCCCCGAGCCTGCCAGAAGAGATTCCTGAGAGCAGAGCCAGGAGTTAACCCTCCGGATATGACCCGCCCCCCCCAAAAAATAAATAAACAAAAAAGAGGAGGCTGAGGGAGCCCGAGTCTCTGCCAGGAGCGATTTCTGAGAGCAGGAGTAACCCCTGAGCACCACCAGGTGTGACCCAAAAACCCAAACCCCCACCAAAAATAGAAAATGTACTCTTGCCTTCTGAACACCACTCCTGTTCCATGTCAGCATTATCAGCATCGTTCATTAATTATTTCACATGTGCAGAACTGAGCTCTAAACTCTGTAAGCTTTAAGTGTCATGAAAGAAAGAAGTTGCTGGCTTTATGGTTTTAAAGGGCAGATTTGGGCAGAGTCAGACCTCTAGCTTCAATCTGTGACCAAACTATGGACTCTGTTCTTAGTAGTTGATTGAGCTGCTTATGAGGAAGAAATTTGAACCAATGAATTTAAGCCACTGAAATATCAGTTGTGCATTTTGCTATGACCAAGGCATTAATTAGTAGGCCTAAGCATATACAGAAATCGAATATGCAGTAGATGTTTAATGCAGATGTTTATGCAGAAATTTGTTTAAGTGAAATTGGAACTTGACATTTTCCAACTTTTTTTAAAAGTTGTTTACATTATAGAAAGATTTTTGTTGTTGTTGTTTTTGGTTTTGGTTTTTGGGTCACACCCTGAAGCGCTCAGGGATTACTCCTGGCTCAATGCTCAGAAATGGCTCCTGGCATGCTCCCTTATGGGATGCCAAAATTTGAACCACCACCCTCTGCATGCAAGGCAAATGCCCGACCTCCATGCTATCTCTCTGGCCCTCGTTATAGAAAGTTTTAACTGTTTACTTAAATAGAAAGAATAATATGTTGAACATTTGCGTAAGTGGGTATAATTTCACATCAGTAATTATCAACTCTTGCAACCAGCCAAATGGTTTAAAGGGCCAGAACACTTGCTCTGTATTTGGGAGCCCAGGATTTGATTCTGATTCTTAGCACTGCATGGTTCCTCAGCAAATTAAGGAGTAACACCCAGCATCAACACACCAAATAATTATTGACTCTGTTTAATTCTACCTCAGTTCCTTCCAGATTATCTTATTATACAAACAGGCTACTGTTATTTCAGCTGAAGTTGATTGAAGAGATGGGGCCTGGCCCAGTTAATATGGTGGAGGTGGGGTGTCAACTTCCTTTGAGTTTTGTTGAAATTTGTTTTATGGCCCAAGATCTGGCCTACTTCCTTAAAAAAACATTTTTGGCTTGCGGGGAGGGCTACACCAGTGATGCACTCGATGCAAACATTGCTGGCTCAGCACTCAGGAATTATTCTTTGTGGTGTTCAAGGTGGGGTGAACCATATGGATGCTGGGGAGCAAACCTTGGTTAAACTGCATGCAAGGCAAGTGCCCTATTCTCAAACTGTGGCCCGTGGGCCACATATTGTATTTGTATTTGTTTTGTTTCTTCATTGCAAAATAAGATACATGCAGTGTGCATAAGAATTCGTTCATAAGTTTTGTTTTTACTATAGTCAGACCTTCCAATGATCTGAGGGACAGTGAACTGGCCCCCTGTTTAAAAAGTTTGAGGACCCCTGGATCAGGCCCATATTAATGCTTTTAAAAGAGAATGTATATTGTATAATGGTTAGGTGTTATATTCCATAAACATCAATGGTGCCCTAGCTGGTAGTCTTATTTATTCATACCTCTTATCTTTACCAGTTTTTTTCCCCATTGTTCTATGAGTTGCTGCAGAGATGTTAAAATCTCCAAGCATAACTGCGGGTTTCTTTACTGCCCAGGTCTGAACAATCTCCCAGCCTTAAAACATGTTGAAGATACTTCTGAAATCTTTATCTGTTGGTTTTCTCAAGAAAAGGTTCAGATACTCTTTTAAAAAATATTAGCTCAAATTATTGTATTTCATGCTTTCTAATTTTATTATTTCTTCTGCATGAATTAAATAGAATGTTTCCATATAAAGATACATTTCTTATTAGCTATTTGGCTATCTAAATATAGTTTGTATAGTTAATACAAATATAGTTTGTATAGTTAATCAGCTTTAAAATAATAAATTGGAGGCTGGAGTGATAGTACAGCAAGTAGAATTCTTGCCTTGCATGTTCTGATCTGTGTTTGATTCCCAACACCACATATGGTTCTCTGAGCATGAAATGATAACTAAGCACAAGGCAGGAGTGAGACTTGTGAACACCTTCTCTTTTTAACTATTTTCCCTCTCCCTCTCTCTCACCCTCTCTGTCTCCGTCTCTGTCTCTCTCTGTCTCTCTGTCTCTGTCTCTCTCTGTCTCTCTCTGTCTCTCTGTCTCTCTCTGTCTCTCTCTGTCTCTCTCTGTCTCTCTCTCTCTGTCTCTCTCTCTGTCTCTGTCTCTCTCTGTCTCTGTCTCTCTCTCTCTCTGTCTCTCTCTCTCTCTCTCTCCCCCCCTCCAGTACTCAGTGGCTCTATTCTTAGAATTTATATGTGGTACCAAAGATTCAAACCAGGCTTGGCTGCACGTAAGGGAAGCATCTTAACTTCTGTACCTTTCTTTCTTTCTTTCTTTCTTTTTTCTTTTCTTTTTTTTTTAGTGAAGCAAGATAGTTGCCCCCTTTTGGGGGGCACACCTGGTGATGCTCAAGGTTACTCCTGACTCTGTACTCAGGAGATACTTCTAGCAGTGCTTAGGGAACCATATAGAATGCTGGAGATTCATATGGGTTAGCCTCAGGCAAAGCAGATAACTTACCCTCTGTACAATCTCTCTAGCCCCAGGAAGATAATTTTTACTGAACAAAATTTACTTAGATATGAGGGGAGAGAAATAGAGAAAATATGCATTTTAGAGAAAACATAGGCTTCTCTAAAGTGGAAAATTTAAAGGAAACAAAGATACTTCAAGGGAGAACAAGGGCTTGAACAAGCAAACACTGTAGGATCTATTCTGTCTCGATGGCCTATTTCAATCTTGTTATAAATTTCCTGGCCTGTAAATAGCAGCTATTTTCTTCAGGGGTAAAGAGGCCCAGGGGTCTCAAACTCAATTTACCTGGGGGCCACAGGAGGCAAAGTCGGGGTGATCCTTGAGTGCAAAGTCAGTAGTAAGCCTTGAACATTGGGGGGTGTGACCCAAACAACTAAAACAAAACAAAACAAAAAGAGATTCCTTTAGGGCAGGGCCACAAAATGTTGTATGGAGGGCCACAAATGGCCTGCGGTCCACGAGTTTAAGACCTCTTTAGACTCTATAATCCAAGCATTAAGAGTATTGTGACTGGGGCTGGAGAGATGACATGGAGGTCGGGCGTTTGCCTTGCATCCAGAAGGGTGGTGGTTCGAGTCCCGGCATCCCATATGATCCCCCGAGCCTACCAGGAGCGATTTCTGAAGTAGAGCCAGGAGTAACCCTTGAGGGTTACTGGGTATGACCCAAAAAATGAAAAAATCAAAACAAAAAAAAGTATTGTGACTGAGACTGTTATTATTTCAGGTTCTTTTTAGTGAACATAATTGGTAATTATATATTAAAATACTTTGAATATTTTTATCTTTCAAAACTCAAATTTAGGATTTTAGGATGTTTGTATGATTTCATGTGTTTCATATTTTGTCTCTTATTTATCTCAAAACTCTTGTTTTTAAATATAAAGGGTGAACTTTTGCAACTATACATATCACTGATTTCTTGTTTTTTTTTTGTTTTTTTTTTTTTGTAGTTTTTGGGTCACACCCAGCAGTGCTCAGGGGTTACTCCTGGCTTCATGCTCAGAAATTGCTCCTGGCAGGCACGGGGGACCATATGGGATGCTGGGATTTGAACCAATGACCTCCTGCATGAAAGGCAAATGCCTTACCTCCATGCTATCTCTCCAGCCCCTATCACTGATTTCTTAACCTTGGCTGCACATTGGACTCAGGGAAATTTTTAAAATGATGACACTGAAGTATTATCGCCTGTGAATTTGAGTTCATTGGTTTGTTTAGTGGCTTATTCATTAGGATCTTGAAATTTTTCTTTGATAATGTATAAAGTTAATAATCCTAATCTCAGTTTTATATTAGTAATTCTGATATTATTGCTGATTGATAATATGGTAGCTCTGGCAGCAAAAATGATTTATTTGCATGTCTTTTATTAACCTTAAAATATATCTTAAATTATGCTTAAAATTTGTGACACATTAATCAAGCTTGTGGTTCTAAAAAACTTGATATAGTTTGTCTTTTCTAAATTTAATTTTATAATTATATAAAATTTATATACTTATAATTTATGTTTATATTAATCATAAATTTATTATATTAATGTATTCATATATCATATAAGGTATTCTATTTTATAATTTTATATATTTATAATTATATAACATTTAATTCTATAATTATACAGAATGCTTAAATAGTTCAAAAGCCAATTTACAAAATAAAACACGTTTAGAAAAATCAAACTTATATCACTATAACCTCTACTCTGGTCCCTTGTTCCTTTATAAATTATTTTTTTAGCCTTGCTCAGCTGTGCTCAGGGATCACTCCTGGTAAGGTTTGGGGGAATATACGAGGTGCTAGGGATTGAACATAGGTCCATTGCATGCAAGGTAATATCGCCTATATAATCTCTCTGAATTTTTTTTTCAACTTTACTAAGAGCTTAGAAGAGTTTCTGTTGCTCTAGAGCCTCTCCAACACTTGATATTGCTAATATTCCAGATCTGGGCCATTCTGGTAGGCTTGTAGTGGCATCATAAAGTTGATTTCATTTTTATTTCCTTTAAGACAAATGCCGTAGAACATTTTTTTACTTGCCATTAGTATCCTTTGATAAAGTGTCTGCCACAGTGCTTATCCAATATTAATGTCTGACTGCTTTCCTATCTTGAATTTTAAGGATTCTTTGCTTACTTTGGATAATAGTAGCAGTTCTTTATATATGTATCCTATTATTATTATTATTATTATTTTTTTTTTTTGGCCAATCTGGCTGTACTCAGGGCCTACTCTTGTCTCTGCATTCAGGGATCACTCCTGGCAAAACTCAGGGGACCATTTGGGTGCTGGGGTTTTAATTTGGGTCAACTGTATGCAAGGCAAGTACCCACTTACTCTTTCTTCTGCCCCTCTAATACATGTCTTTTGAAAATGTTTTGTCCCAGTCTGTGACTTGTTTTCTAATTCTATTGATGTTGCCATTCATAGAGATGTTTTCAGGCATATAACTTCACACTTTTCTATTTCACCTCCCTCCCTCCCTCCCTCTCACCTCCCTCGCTCCCTCCCTCCCTCTGGCCTCCCTCCTCCTCCCTCCCTTCCTCCCTCTCGCCTCCCTCTCTTCCTCCCTCCCTCCCTTCCTCACTTCTTCCCTTCCTCCCTTCCTCACTTCTTCCCTTCCTTCCTCCCTTCCTTCCTCCCTCCCTTCCTGAGCCACAGATCCAGGTGTATAGATCTGTACTCAAAACAGCCCTGGCCATGCTTAGGGAATTTGTGGTGCTGGGGATTTGAGCCAGTGTAGGTGAGTGACAAAGCAAGTGCCTTAACTCCTATACTATTTCTTGTTTTGTTGTTTCCGTCAGCTCATTCAGTTTGGCTATTTATATCACACATGTAAGTGAAGTCATCTCAAAGTTGTCTTTCACTTCCTTACTTATTTCAGCTTAGCAAAATCACCTCATGTTCCATTAATTTTGTTCCCCAAGCCTTAGTTTTATTTTTTGAAGTAAAGATCACACTCTTTTTTTTATAATTATCTTTATTTAAACACCGTGATTACAAATATGATTATAGTTGTATGATTACAGTCATGTAAAGAACACCCCCCTTCACCAGTGCAACATTCCCACCACCAATTTCCTAGATCTCCCTCCTCCCCACCCCCCACACCTGTACTTGAGACAGGCTTTCTACTTCCCTCATTCATTCACATTGTTATGATAGTTTTCAGTGTAGTCATCTCTCCAACTGCACTCATCACTTCATGTGATGAGCTTATGAGCTTATGAGTTGCACCTACCAGCCCTCATCTCTCTTGTCTCTGAGATACTGTTAAAAATGTCTTTCATTTTTCTTAAAGCCCATAGATGAGTGAAACATTCTGCATCTTTCTCTCTCCCTCTGACTTACTTCACTCAGTATAATAGATTCCATGTACATCCATGTATAGGAAAATTTCATGACTTCATTTCTCCTGATGGCAAAGGTCACACTCTTAAGGTTCCAGGATTACCCCAGTGATGCTCAGACCTACAGTATAGACTTGTCTGATGGCATCATGCTTGTGCCAAGCAGTGCAGAGGAGCTTTCTGAGCCTTACAATGTGGAATCATATTTTTTAAATTACTATTGTTTTGTGATATAGATTGATATCAAGGAACACGTGATGCTTCCATTTTTCTTCTTTTCTCTCAGAATTGCTTTGGCTACTCAGGATATTTTATTTATTTATTTATTTATTTATTGGTTTCTAACCAAATCCAGAATTGATTGCTCTATTTTCTTGAAAAAATGGCATTCTGCCTTTTTCTTTTTTTAATGGTCCTGGTAATCAAACTCTACTGTCTCAATTGTCTCCATTGTACTCCAGCTGCACTGGAGTGTTGGCATTGGAATAGGGGTTCTGTTGAATCTAGAATTGTTTTTAGGTAATATGGCGATTTTAACAATGTTCTTGGCTATATGGCTCAGTTCCTGCCAGCAGTCAGTGTTTCATTAAACTTTGGACTAATGTGAGGGCCTATAATGTATCTTTCCTCCCCTGGTGTGGTCAGTTATGCCAAGAACAATGTTGGCAGGTGTTGCCATGTGCCTGAAGCCTCATGTGTCAATTCCATGCAGTGCAAGCACCAATCTTCATTTGATTGGATTTGTCAGGTCAGCAAAACTGCTTGGGAAGGGTTCCTCTGAGTTAGAGTTGATTTCTGGCTGTGCATTATTGGGAACTGTTACTTGCTGGAGTCTATTCTGCTATGTCTTAGACACATTTTTAACTCTATATGTTTTCAAACTTTTAATAAGATTTAGATTTAGACCTAGATTTAGACCTACTTTTAAGCAGATGTGTATAGAGTTATGTGCTCAATAGATAATACAGTGTCACCTGTTGATTTTCTTGACAAGTATGTTGTCTCTACATCTCTTAGTCATGCACTTTCTTTTCTTCTACAGTCACAGGATTCGATCTGTGGGGTGCAGTAGTAGCAACGGGGGTGGTCTGCACGTTCTACTGCACATTGGTATGTGAAGAACTATATTTTTCCTTTTGCTCTACCACTTACTTTGCAAAACTGAACACTACTGTGGTGTGCTGGAAACTGGGTTATTCCTATTTATTCTCCTACTCCTCCCTCCCACAGTACAACTTTGTATAAATGATATTCAGTTTGGAGTAAAATATGATATTTTAAAGAACATTTCTTATCATTGAAATTCTTCTATTTTTATTGAAATTGTATAGTTACCTTATTTTGTCTATCCATGTTAATGGTTGCCCAGTTATTGGAGCTGCTCTCATAATACTCCTGATAAAGAAACTTAAGATAACTTTTATTTCCAGTAGAAGGGCCTGGCTATCATAATGTGTAGCAATAAGTATGGCATGCACAGCAATATTATCCTGAATGCTGTGATATAGGCTGGGTCTTATCTCTTCTGTGCTAGCTCATTTGGAAGACAGACTCTCAGAAGAGTCTTCTTCAGACAAGATTATAGAATCAGAGGAAGGTATTTGGAGAACTCTTGGCAACAGCTAACACAAAATATTGTTAGTATACCTGTAACTGGTCTGAGCTGCTGAGTGTGTGCTGGCTGACTAGCAGCCCTGCCTACAAGATCTACAAAATCTCTGATATCTTTGATACTGTCTTTTGTAGTTGGAGTCTTAGTTTTCTTCCCAACCACAAAACTTCCCTTCAAAGAATACATCTAACCATACTGAATAAATTATGCAAGTTGATCTGTCTACTTTTGCCATTGATTTCTCTTCTGGGATCACCTTCCATCTTTGTCTTTGCTTTTTCTTGAAATTCTGGCTCAAATATCACCAAACTTTGAAGCTTCTTCCAATCTATCTTGAATATTTCTTGGGCAAGATACTTGCTTTCATTGGTTTTTGTATAGCACATAAGTGCTTAATAATGTCTGATGGAAGCATTAATCCTAATATAATTTCCTTTTAAAGGGTGGTCTTAAAGCTGTTATCTGGACAGATGTTTTTCAAGTTGGGATTATGGTGGCTGGATTTGCATCTGTGATTATACAGGCCACAGTGATACAGGGTGGAATTAGACGGATTCTAGATGATGCTTATAACGGTGGAAGATTAAACTTCCGGAAGTAAGTTACTTTTTTCTTCTTGACTAATATAACATTCTATTTTTTCTCTGTAAAAATAAGCCCATAGTTGAAACAGTAAATTTACATTAGAAAACAAACCAACCACATAGAATGTGATACTGAAAACTAAAGCTGGAAAATACATGCAAAAGAGTTTCTACCTTTAAGGATATCTTTTACCTTTTTATTTTATTTTTTTTCCATTTTGGGGTTATACCTAGTGGTGCTCATGGCCTATTCCTGACTCTGTGTTCAGATACACTCCTTGTGATAATCAGGTGCCCATATCTGAATATCAAACAACATAAAGGAAGTGCTTTAATTACTGTACTACTTCTTACTGGGTTTTTTAACTTATCAATGGGACAATTACTCATTTACCTGATAGCATGAGAAAGGATGATAGCAAAGTAACAGTTACGGTATTTTAGATATCAAAATCTGGAATAGATTAAAGGTTGAATTATAGCAAAGAGGGAAACTGTAAAGAAATAAAGGAAACATTTGAAGAGAAAGATACTCAAAAACAGTTATTCCAACTGACAGATATAATATTATAGTTTTATGTCTATAAAATTGACTAGAAAGGTAATGGCTAATATTTCAAGTGTCTTAACTATCTGTTTCATTTTCCTAAAGAGAACAAGAACCTTGTACAATATTCACTGAGGAGTGGGTCTCATGTAGGTATGGGTTGGATTATTTTCTCCTTAAGCAGAGCCTGTGAGATGGACAAGGCAAAAGCACTGGAAAAAAGAAAGAAAAGTATTTTGCACTTAGAGCCTTTCTTCTGGTATTCTGGGAAAAAGGCACTAACATTTGAGAAGAATGCTTTTGTCAGCTGGATAGAGTCGGTGTTCACTTTTAAATAATAAATTACAGTGAATCATTTGTAGCTGTTCTTTAGTACTTTTTTTTCCTGAGGAACTTCAAGATTCATATTTACAGCAAGATAACCATCAATTGGCTTAAAATGTACTTTCTCAATTCCTTAACTAGGGCAGAACAGATCTCGATTGACAGACATTAAGACTAATGAAGAATTGTATAGTTCTCTCCAAATGCACATAGATACTACTACCAGGAAAAGAAATCATTGATTCCCAGAAGAATAAACTATTATTGCTATTAATATTTTGTTACATCTAAATCTCCTCCTGGTAGGCTAGGTTGAAGGGAGTGTCATTTTTCTGCAACATAGTTGTCAGGTTACACAAAAGATGTAGGTGTTGCAGTGTTGTACAGGATAGTTTTACATTAACAGGAAAGTCGTAAGGAGTGAATTTCAGACATTTTTCTCATCTTCATTTGGAAGGCTGCTAATAATTAAGACTTTTATGTAGTCCTTGATGTTTTGAAAATATGATGCACAGAATATCTGCTCTAGTTGGAATAAGTGAAGAAAAGTATTTGGTGTTTTCTTTGGATATTTTAATACTTTTCTCAGATCCTTTTGGTTCTTTTGCATTTTTTTTAAATTTTTGTACACACCCAATTGTACTCAAGGTCAACTTCTGACTTTGTGCTTGGGGTACCATGTAATGCTGGGGATTGAACTGAGTCCTCCCACATGCAAATCATGTTGTATGCTATCTCTCTGGTTCATCCTTTTGATTTCTATTAGCTTACAGTATTTATTTTATGGAATAAAAAATTATAACCCTTAACTGCTTAAACTTTGATTTTAAATATTATAGGACAAAACAGATATTTTCCATTTCCTTAGCAATGCAAGAGTATGTATAAAATCAGAATAATTTATTAACCTCAAGTTAATTTGACTTAGATTTGTGGAATTGTACTATTTTTCAGGAAGTTCCCATGAAAGTGAGTTTTGAAAAAAATTTTTAAGCTTATATAATACGTAGAGATGAATAGAATCATTCATTCCAAAGTTGTCAAATATTCTAAGGTTACAAAGTATGTCAAATATTGAAGTTGAATTTTTTGTAAAATATTTTGGATTTAGTATGCCATCATAAAGTGATTACTAACTACTAGCATTTGGTTTGTATGCTCAGTATTATAGGAATGCATGTCAGAGAGATGCAGGCATTAAAGAACTTACCTTGCACATTGCTGACCCCAGTTAGATACTGAGGACTATATATGGTCTCCTGAGCACTGCCAAGAGTGATCCTTGACCATAGGGCCAGGAGTAAGTTCTAAACACAACAATATGTGGCCCAAAGGAAAAAGTAAACTATTTTAAAAAGCATGATTAAGAAAATGGTAGTTTTATAAATGAATAAATTGGCATGATTTTTTAAATATATTTTTAATTTAAGTAACATGATCATAATTGGGTTACAGTCACAAACAGAACATCCCCCTTCACCAGTGTAACATTACCCCCTCCCCCCTTCCCATCCCCTGCCTGTATTCAAGACAGGCATTCTACTACAGTTATTTGTTTTTAAGTTCAGTAAATTGTATTTTTTCCCTTAATGGATAAGAGTAAAAAAATATATAGTAAAGGTGTGATAGTGGCAATCGCATAGGTCCAGAAAAATATGAGGAAAACGAAAAAAAAATTCTTGGCCTGATTACAAAAAGACCTCACCCCAGAAGTTTATTGGCATAAGACCAACTCTGGGTTCCAGGCATAAAATTGGCATAATTAAATTAATTTATCGACCTTGATTGTATTAGAACTAAGCAGATACATGTACAAGGACTAGCATTATATATACAAAATGTATGAGTTTTGTGTTTCTTTCAGTGCTCAAAGGAATTTTCCCTCTACCCTTTTCCCTTCTAATTCCTCTTCTCTCATCTACTGCCTGCACCTTCCTCACCTTCCTCTCCCTCTCCTATCATGTTCTTTTCTCTAAAGACATGGAAAAACATTTTTATAGATGTTCATAATGATTCAATTGTCCTTGCCAATTCCATACAGAATTTCTAAGCCCTTGAAAATATCAATTAGTATTTAATTAACTTAAATAAGGAATGTTTCTGTCTTTTATATTTCTTTTTTTTTTTTTTTTTTTTTTGGTTTTTGGGCCACACCCGGTGACGCTCAGGGGTTACTCCTGGCTATGCGCTCAGAAGTCGCTCCTGGCTTGGGGGACCATATGGGATGCCGGGGGATCGAACCGCGGTCCGTCCTAGGCTAGCGCAGATAAGGCAGGCACCTTACCTCCAGCGCCACCGTCCGGCCCCTATATTTCTTAATATGTACACATTTGGGCCCGGAGAGATAGCACAGCAGCGTTTGCCTTGCAAGCAGCCGATCCAGGACCAAATGTGGTTGGTTCAAGTCCCGGTGTCCCATATGGTCCCCCCGTGCCTGCCAGGAGCTATTTCTGAGCAGACAGTCAGGAGTAACCCCTGAGCACCGCCGGGTGTGACCCAAAAACCAAAAAAAAAAATGTACACATTTATAAGTGTGCCTATATTTCTATAGGTATATATTACATGCATTCAAAATATTCTAGGAGAAATTTTGTTGCTTTATTTTTAAATTAAAAGGTTCAAATTTATTTTCTGTTTTTTTTTTTTTTTTTTAATTTAGTTTTGATCCTAATCCTTTGCAAAGACATACATTCTGGACAATTATTATTGGAGGAACATTCACCTGGACCGGCATCTATGGTGTCAACCAATCCCAAGTGCAGAGATATATTTCCTGTAAAAACCGATTTCAGGCAAAAATGTAAGTTAAACTATGGTAACTGAATCATTAATATCAGTTCTCTTTTTAGATGCTCACAATTATTTCTTATCATTAAACTCTAAGAGATAAATAATGGGCTTACATACAAATATAATAAGTGGCAATTTATAGAAAGAGAATATCTAAAAGTATTCACTTGAATTATTAAATAAATCATCAAATTAACAAATGCTGATAAGTGGTCTATTTGAATGGTAGTCAAGTCTAATTAAACAATGTGTAAACTACTTTACTCAGAGTTAAGGGAGATATATGAGAAGACTAATATTTTCTGATGATTTAGAAATGAAATATAATTAGTTTGTTTTGTTACGGTGCTAAGGGTTTTCTCCTGGTTTTGTAATCCAGGGAGTCAAACCAGGTAAGATTGCATGCAATGCAAACATCTTACCTCCTGTATTGTATTTCCAGCCCTTAGAATGACTTTTTGGTTTTGTTTTTGGGCCACACCAAGCAATGTTCAGGGCTTATTCTTGGCTCTCCAATCAGGAAGTATTCCTGGCAGGCAGTGATCAGGGGATCATATGAGATGCTGGTGATTGAACCCAATTTGGCCTCATGCAAGGCAAGAGCCTTAGCTGCTGTACCATCTTTCTGGCCCTGGAAAGACTATTTTTGACTTAACAAAATATACAGTAGACTGATGAGAAGCATGCAGTCTGTTCAAGGGAATAGGCCAGCCATGAGCTGTATTACCTTCTTTGAAAGGCTCTGGGCTAGAGAAAGAAATTAGACCATAGGAGTGTGGCATAGGGTTGGCTCTAAGAAGCTTTAAACTACAGAATCTTTTTTTTTTTTTTTTTTTGGTTTTTGGGCCACACCTGTTTGACGCTCAGGGGTTACTCCTGGCTATGTGCTCAGAAATCGCCCCTGGCTTGGGGAGACCATATGGGACGCCGGGGATCGAACCGCGGTCCGTTCCTTGGCTAGCGCTTGCAAGGCAGACACCTTACCTCTAGCGCCACCTTCCCGGCCCCATAAACTACAGAATCTTAATCAAAGAAAAATTTAAAAAACATAAAACAAGGAATGGCTTTTCTGAATTGCTCCACTTCAGAGTGAGGGGTTCATTCCTTTAGCCTGTTGAATCCAGTGGCTTTGGATAGCAGTTGACTTGGGGAAGAAAGTATGACTTGGGTAGTAGTTCTCTTCATCTTTGGATAATTCATCACAGAGCACCACTAGGAAACAATATAGCCACCTTTGTCAGAAAATCATTCACCAATCAACAAACCACTTGTGAGCGTGCATCTCAACTAATGCACAGGACCAAGGAGTCTGGGGGCAGTCCAGCGCCTGAGCCTAGTCAGATGGTGCCTCTTAGGCTCAAGAGTGCTGAGGGACACCAGGGCCACACCTTGTTGTGCTTATGGCAAGTTATGTTTCCTGGATTGAGCTATCTCCCAAACTCTCAGCTAATTATTAGATAGCAATGAATTTTATTATCACTAACAATATCGGTAACTGCTTCTTAGTTGTCTATCACATTTCATGTACTGTGCTATTATGATGTATACAGTTTCATTTAATTTCATATCCACTTACAATAAATATTCATTTAATTTTATATCCACTTTATAATGTGGATAGCATTGCCCACTGTAAAAACTAAGAAACAGATTTGACAGTGCTAAATTACTTGCCCAGAGTCCCCTTGACAAATAAAGTTGGAATATATGCTCAAGTTTAATCACAGTGCCTGTATGTAAACCTTTGCACAGAAACCAGGAAGATTTTACTATTTTACAATGATGCTTAAAGTATTTAGTAGTTTATAATAACAATATTGTTACTTGAACCAATAATGTGATTATTCTTATTCCTTAATAAGAAGCCCTAATTTTAAGAATTTTTTTATGTTATTGAAGCAATTAACAATTGTGACCTAGAGTCCTTCATAGTTGAATTTCAAATATAAAATGATTCAGAGCCCTTCCCACCACCAGTGTCAGACTCCCTCCATCAATGGACCCAGAGTGCATCTTATACCACCACCCTTTGCCCCCTGGAAGACCCTCTTTTGAGTTTAGATTGTTAAAGTTTAGATCCCTTGATTCTATTATCATTGACTTGATATTTATTAGCTTGGATATTTAGTTCTGTTCTTAATTATTTTCTTGACAATACATCTGAGACCAGTTAGCCCCTGGCCACTAGCCTTTTTTATTTTTTCTTGGTAATTTTTTTTTAAAAATGTGGTAATATGTGATAAAATAAAGTAATCCAAGTCCCAAGGTTCTATGAAAAAAGGTGGGGGCCCTGATTTAAAAGATAAGGGATAAAAAAATTAAAAGTGTGTTCATGGCTTTTTTTTTTGCATAGACACAGCAAAATATGGGAAAAATACAAAGAAAGAATTTTGGCCTAAAAACAGGGAGCCCTTACCCATGAAGCATTTGGCATAAGACAAAATACAGCTCTGGGCATGCTAAATTGTCTAACCTCAAAGTCTTTCTCTGGGGTCTCATTAAAAGTTCTTCACAATCATGATTGTTGCTGTCAGGTTTCTATAGTTAGATATCCTGGTTTCTGTACAGATCCTGTGTCGAAGGAAGGGTCACATGGAGCATCTTTTGGTTTTATTTCACCATTAGGTGGCAATGCAGAGAACCCTGCTCTGAAAGCAGGTTGTTGCTATTACCAAGTAGTTAGGGTGTCATATGAACCCATACTGGAGTAAGTCTATGCCAGGGCACAGTAGTGCCTTCCCTGGTAGATGTAGGATTCCTGGTGCTGGTATAGAAAATAGTGCTGTTTTCATAGATGTGATCCAAGGTTCAGGGGTGAATGGTCAATATATGATCTTCTGAAGCCTAAGTCAAATCACTATGACAAGTGTTGAGGGTTAAGGCACCATTGTAATATAAAATTTATGTGTTCCTATCTCTATTAGATAAGAACTTGTTTGAACACGTAAGATTTTCCCATTTTAATGTGCCCGTGCAAAAAGGAACAATGCCACAAGGCACTACAGGTGCATATGGGGGTAAAAATAACAAGCTGAACAATCCCTATAACTGATTCTAACATGAACTCAGAACAGTAGAGAAACTTATCTACTAGAATTTTCTACTAAATAGATCAAAAAAGAAAAAAGGAATGGGAGAAACTGCTGCTACATAAGAAGATAGACATTAAGAGTTATATACATTAAGTAAATTCATCTAAAGAAATATTTGAAGGAGATATACATGTCCCCTTTAAGCTTTTGAAATAGTCTGTGTGTGTGTGGGAGGATAAAATCTGAGCACAGCTTCAGCCTGTAATATGGTCTTGCGGAGTCTGAAAAATGGCTCTCAGCAGTCACTTATCAGGAAACATCCTCACACTGGAGGCATCTCAGAAACCGAATTAGGTAGTGAGCAACAGTCTATAGCAATGGGAGGTGAGGGGAAAATGGGCCACCGATAGCAAATCAGCAGCAGTGACAGTAGCAGCTTCTTTTTGGGCTGAGGCAAGGCGGGCTGGGAATCTTTCTTTTCACTTTGGCAGCTGGTTGGCAGCTGGCTGGGGTGGGAAAATGTTCTTCTTCTGGAGGAGTTGAGAACTGAGGGTAAAAAAAGGGGAAAATATTGGGGCCGGAGAGATAGCATGGAGGTAAAGCGTTTGCCTTGCATGCAAGGTTCAAATCTCGGCACCCTATATGAGCATGAGCCTGCCAGGAGCGATTTCTGAGCTTAGAGCCAGGAGTAACCCCTGAGCGCTGCTGGGTGTGACCCAAACCCCCGCCCCAAAAGGGGGGGGATAGGGGGAAAATAACAGATCAGGCTGAGAGAGTGAAGGACTAGAAAAATATTTGTAATATTTGTAAGGTGGTAAGCAAAATGGGGGGGAGGAGAGTGATAGGGGGAAAGACAATATACAACATAGACAGACATTATTTATATTACAGATGGACATCAGACAGACATAGAGGTGGCCAGCACATATGCTCACACACATAGACACTGGGAATAGATCCATGGGTTACAATTGAAAAGGTGTACTGGGTTAGAATACTTAATAAAGTCGGCAAGTCAGATATAAAGGTTTTTCCTTTTCTAGGCTAGTCATCATTGGTGAGGGTAAGCTTTACTGAAGAAAGGTTTTGTGAGTTAGATTGTGTATAGAGCATTTTTAAAACAATCATAATTTTCAAGTTTAGAAAACTAAATGATATGGTAATGAACATTGTAAGAGGAGTCTATACCATGAAGAATCATCTGGGTCTTGAGCATCCAAGTTCCTTTCCTAAAAGCAAACTAAAATAATGAGCATTTTGGTATAATGGTAAACTACCTGAAATTGAAGACAAATTGCAATATTATACTCAATAAATGAGCTCTGAGGCAGGATTTTTTGGCATGCAGTTGCATATTCCATTGTTATCTGTGGACATAAACATTAGATTAGATTATCAGGCATAATCAACTAGAAAATGAAGACATTAGAATTTTTGTCAAGACATTATCTTAAGAGCACTGACATCTGAGTCTAATACAGTATAGCATTGCAGTGTTGAACTAGGGTGACCAACCTAAATCTCCAAGTATCACTGTGGACAAAAAAATCAAGGAGTTGTTATAGACATGGTAAAATTAAGACACTAAAACTTCTTAGAGTGAGCACTGTAGTGGGAGTTCATGGCAACCAAATGCATTCTGCACCCATTCCTGTGGATAAAAGCACTAGAAAATTATTATAGACACCTATAAAGAGCAGTTGATTGGACATCTGCTCAATCTAAACAGCTGTATCCAGTTTTGATAGTTGAGTTTAGTCCATTGACATTTAAGGAAACTATTGACAGAAGGGGCTATAGTTTCATTATATTGTGTAGGTTTGTTGTTGTTATAATTGGCGATTTGGATTGTGTAATTGCTCTATGAGTATTTCATTTGAGTTGTTTTGTTAGCACAAATAATGTGAGTTCTTTTTTGTCTGAGAATTTTTTAACCCTCCCGCCCATGTAAATGAGAGTTTTGCTGGTTAGTGGAGTCTAGGTTGAAAGTTTCTCTCATTTAGTAGTTTGAATATGTCATTCAACTCTTTTCTTGCCTGGACTGTTTCAAATGGAAGATCTGGTTTAGTTCTTAGGTTTTTTTCTTTATACTTGTGGGTTTTTTTCTCCCTTACTGCTTTAAAGAATCCTTCTCTCTCTGTGTTTGTTTTTTCCATTTGAATTACTAAATGTCTTGGTGTCGTTCTGATAGGGTCTATTTTGTTTGGCACTCTTTTTGCCTCTTGGATTTGTAGAGAAACCTCTTTCCCAAGGTGGGGATTTCTCTATTATCTCTCTCACTACTTGTTCTTATCCTTTCCTGTTTTCTTCCCCATCTGGTATTCCTATAATTCAGAGATTATTTCTCTTGTTTTTGTTCATTTTCTTTACATTTTCTTCCAAGGTTTTGTCTCTCCTTTTTTTTTTTGACTTCTTATCATTGCTGGCTTGTAATTTGTCTTCAAGTTTGTCTGTGCAATTCTCCATCTGTGGAATTCTACTGTTATGTCTTGCTAACATGCTTTTTAGTTCCTGCAGTTCCATTTGTATCGTTTCTCTCATCTTCTGAAAGAGTTCTTCTTTGAGTTGGTTGAACTGTTCATCTATAAATTTCTTAATTTCGCAGGCTAGTGACTCCTTGATTTCCATTGTTAAACCATTAATTGTCTATTTTAGGTCCTCATCTATAAGGTTTAGACGTTTGGGTGGACTTGGAGATTTGCCAGGATTTCTCTCCATATCCCCAACAATAGGTATCTTCCTTAGCTTTGCAGTTGATCTTTGCATTTAGTGTTTTGGCTTGCTGGAGAATCAGGGTGTTTAAGAAAGTGATCTATTGAATTGTTTGTATGTTTGTATGACATGTGATTCAAGGTGTATCTTCTTCAGAGGTCATTTTTCTAAATTAGCAAGGTTGTCTAAGTATAATAAAAATATTGCCTATTAGTTTATTGATTTTTTATCTGGTTTTTGAGCTGTATATTTTCTAAGAGAAATAAGTGCTAAATTTGATCTGCCAGGAACTCTATGATATAAATTGAAATGTCTTTGCACAGACACACTAGCATTCATGTGGTTTGAGAAAAAGAGTGTTGATGGGAAGGAGAGGGGATTCAGTAATGGCACTGGAACCCAGAATGAGGCTGAGGGAAGGCTGGAAAGGAGGCTTGGTGGAGGGGATTAGGATGGGAGTTTCCCTGTTTCACGCAGATAAATGCCTGACTGTCCCCAGGGGACAAAAGATCAGCAGTAGCACTGGGACCTGGAAGGAGGCTGAGAAAAGACCCCAAAAGACAGCCCCCTTTGCACTTGGTGAAAGGAATTAAGACGTGAGGTTTTACGTCCCCAAATAACAGAGATCAGTGGTGGCATTAGAGCCCAGAAGGAAGCTGAGGCTAATTTTAAGAAATTTTAAATTTAAGAAATAATTAATTAATTAATTAATTAATTTTTTGGTTTTGGGGCCACAACCGGTAATGGTCAGGGGTTACTCCTGGCTATGTGCTCAGAAATTGCTTCTGTCTAGAGGGACCATATGGGATGTCAGGGATCAAACCCAGGTCTGTCTTGGGTCAGCTGCATGCAAGGCAAACTTCCTACCACTGTGCTATCACTCCGGCCCTAATAAATATTTAATTTTAAGAAATTAAAATACTTTAAGACATACCATCACACCAAATTAGAAAGACCAATGAACTATGACAAAGAGAATATATTCATTCAATGGGAAATCTTATAGCTTCCTGGTCTTTCCAAATATATTGTGTGTTAAAAATAATAAGCAGAAGGTTAGGCCAAAATAAAGTAAGTTACAAGTTTGATTACTAAAAGATGATATGTATTTATTGAACATAATCTTGAAGGGCTCTTCTGTTAATATGTTAAAAGTTTCCTAATCTTTGGGATATCAGTAATAATCAAGTCCTTTTATGTTTTCTTTTCACTTCTTTAGGTCTCTCTATATCAACCTCATAGGACTCTGGGCAATCCTTGTCTGCTCAGTGCTTTGTGGACTTGCCCTGTATTCTAGGTACCATGATTGTGACCCTTGGACAGCCAAGAAAGTATCTGCACCAGACCAGGTTCAGTACCATGTCTTTCTTTATGTAAAGTGGAAAGCTTATTTACTGGAAAGGACTCATACTCTTGTGTAGAGACATCAATATCTTTAATATTTGTATTTTTACTTTTCAAAATTTTAAACAGACATAGCAGATTTGAAGTATACTGTTTCAAAAATTAAATACATGAAAAAAGTTAAGCCAAACATTAAATAGAATTGAAATTGATGACTGGGAATAGAATTGAAACATGGTTAAAGAAAAACTATATACAAGCTGTGGTCTTCTGAGACACTATGTGGATAGTTGTTAGGTCACTATAAATGGTTTAAATTCCAATTTGTAAATGGTGGGGAAAGAATTCTAATAAGGGACTAGCATCAACTATTTAATGCAATTTGGTGGTAAGAGCTGTGTGAAAGGTTTTGTTTTATTTATTTATTTATTTATTTATTTATTTATTCATTTATTTATTTATTGAGGGGATGTATTGAGCCATACCTAGCTATGCTCAAGGGTTAATACTGGTTCTGTGGTGCTTAGGAGACCATGTTGTGCCAGGGACCAAACCTGTATATACTACAAAACAATTATTTATTTAGCTTTAGAATAGAAATTTCTAGCAATCGAAATAGTTTTGCCCTATTTGTATGAAAAGGACTGATTCACAGTAGTTCCCATATGACTATTTGATTTTTGCTGCTTTGCTGCTTCACCACCCCATCATAGCAATGCACCCTGCACTCATCCTGCACCCACATTGTCCCTTCCGCCCCCTGTAACCTTTGTGTGTGTGTGTTTTGTTTTGTTTTTGGGTCACACAATGCTCAGGGCTCTGTACTCAGTGATCACTCTTAGCAATGTTTGAAGAACCTTATCAGGTGTCAGAGATTTAACCCCAGTGGGCCATATGCAATAGCCCTTGCTATTGTGTTATTGGTTTGGCCCAAGGGAAGAATGAATACTCTGGGTGAAAAGGAAAATTCACTAATAAGGTAGAGAATTCAATTGGGAATTGAGAATCCCAGAGTCAGTTGAGGGGAACAACTGCTTGATGTAACATTAGATCTAACTTACAGACAGTGAAGTTACTTTCCTATCTGCACAGGGATACAAAGCAGTAGTGGAAACAGTATATATTCACTTTTCTTTCTGTTTCATCTTAGTCCAAGCTTATCACCTTCTCCTATAATGTTGTATTCTTCACTAATTTGTTGTGCAATTTTGATAGAAGGGGTTTCTTATCAATTGGATGGTTACAAAGCAGTTGTTGTTAGCTAATGAGTTCATTCAGTTAATATGTCACTGGGGCTGCGAAGCCCAAATAAAGGCAATTAAGAGAAGATCAGACCAAAACTTTAACCTGAGGATACTAGAGATATGCTTAAATGGTCTGCTGGAACTCACAGGATGAAGACTTAGCACATGGTCACTGTTGTATATTTTTACCATCATTGTCTCTGAGAGACCAATTTGAGATGTCTTCAAAGATCTTCATGCCAAAGATTTCTAAGATGGTTGACAATGAGAGGATTTTGCTGGAACACTAATGGGAGAAACCTCTTTTGTTTGTATATGGGATTCTTCTTGGAATTATACTCTTTTTTTTTTTTTTTGTGGTTTTTGGGTCACACCCGGCAATGCTCAGGGGTTTTTCCTGGCTCCGTGCTCAGAAATTGCTCCTGGCATGCACGGGGGACCATATGGGACGCTGGGATTCGAACCGATGACCTTCTGCATGAAAGGTAAATGCCTTACCTCCATGCTATCTCTCCGGCCCCGGAATTATACTCTTAAAGAGAGTGTGGAAACTTTTGGACTGAATTTCATTTAGTGCTACTTTCCTCTGAATAAAAAATTAAGACTTGAAGAAAAGGAAAAAAGTTATTAAAGCTATGTAAGACAGTTCTTAATTATAATGATGATACTTTTCTATGTCCCATCAGCAAACTATTACATTAAAGAAATTTGAATAAAAAGTGACAGCCCCCTTTTTCCTACTTATTGTTAAAATCACCCACCCATCTTTATTAAAAATCATCTCCCCATCTTTATTATGTACATTTTGAAAAAAATCACAGCGGATTGGAAGATAGTACAGGGGTTGAGGTGCTTGCCTTACATGTGGCCATCTCCAGTTCATCCCCAGCACAGTGTAGTCCTCTGAGCATTGTTGATAGAAATCCTGACCACAGAGTGGTGAGTCAGTGCTGAACACCCGCAAGTATGCCCTTACCTATCCCCCAATAAGCATGTAATGTTAACAATGTAATCACTTTGGTATCAGGAATTTTTGAAAAGAAACAAATTTCAGAAATCTCCAGCCTCTCCACTTTTTATTGCATTTCAGACTATATACAATTTTAATTACATTTTAACTCCTGACAGTGATTGAAATTTAAAAAATGTTTTGATTAAACAAATAAAATTAAGTTATTTAAGCTGGCTTCAATACAGAGGACTATAATTATTTTTTTAATTAAAGACTATTTCAAAGAATGACAACCACAATCTTTTATTGAATATTGACTATATTTCATGTCTTAGTCTAAAATCTTGAAATAAATTTTATAATTTAACTTACATGGACACTCTATGAGGTTAGTATTATTTTCCACTAAAGACTATTTTTATTTTTTGGATCACACCTAGTTGTGTTCAGGTATTGCTTTTGGTAATTACTTTAAGGAACTATATGTGGTTATGGGGATTGAACCGAGCAGTTGTGTGCAAGGCAAATGCTTCATCCACTATATTGTATCTCCTGCCCTTATTACTCACATTTTAAGAGGAAATTGAAACTCACAAAAGTTGAGTTAAAATGTACATATATCTGAATCCAGAGCCTGTTAAAGCTTACTTTGTTTTTTGGTTTTTGGGCCACACCCGGCGGTGCTCAGGGGTGACTCCTGGCTGTCTGCTCAGAAATAGCTCCTGGCAGGCACGGGGGACCATATGGGACACCGGAATTCGAACCAACCACCTTTGGTCCTGGATCGGCTGCTTGCAAGGCAGCTTTACTTTATGAGGCCAGATGTACAGTGAATAGGTTTTATATAATCCCCCGAGCTCTTCCAGGAGTGATCCTTGAGCATAGAGCCAGGAGTAAGCCTCCAGTACTTCTGGGTGTGTTACCTAAACAAAACAAAACAGATCTTATTTTAGGTATTTAGAAAATATTAAAAATATTAAAATATTAAATATCCCAGAGTTAAGAATATTAGGTTATTTTAGAAAAGTAGCTTTCTCCAATTCTTGTAAAACACTAGATAAATTAGGCAGTATTTGCTCTTATTTGATAGTAAATAGTACTCAGGAGTAAATTTTGGAATTTTTCAGCTCATGCCTTATTTAGTATTGGACATTTTGCAAGATTATCCAGGAATTCCTGGACTTTTCGTGGCCTGTGCTTACAGCGGCACTTTGAGGTATGTATGTTCTGAGACTCTAATGGGGGGGTCTTTTAGGGATATTTCTTTTGTTATTGGATATTGTGAGGGATAAAGTGGAATTTGGGGCATGAATTGTCAACAATTAGATCAACAATCTATGTATCTACTCTGATTGATCTCTGGGACAGCAGGCATTTATCATCAGTCTTTACTTTTAATTTCCTCTGGTGTCCTCACATACCCTGTTGAGAGAGGCACAATATCAATGATTAGTTTATGATAGCTTTCACTGACTATTCAAAAAGTCTTTAGTCTTGGCTTAAAATATACCACTAGCTAAAGCATGATCAAGTGAAAGGGAGTATTAAAATATTGTACCTTGAATAATACACACTATATAAAGACTTTTGTTATCGTATTTACTTTATTCATTGTACCTTTTCCCTTAATTTGTTATAAAGAATCATTTGTATGTGTGGGAGCAGTTCTCATGGGGTCTATTTCTTAGGGGGTCCTGCCAAGATTGAGCCAACTGGGCTGGGTAGTTCAATACTCAGGCTTGGTAGTGCTGGGGCATAGGCAATTCTTATTAGGATGTGCAGCTCTGACGATCCAATAAATTATGTTACTGATAATTTTAACATATGTTAGGGAGGATTTATTACCATCCATTTCATGTACAAGGCAAATTGTTTAGAAGTCAGTTCCTAATAATACTGCATAGTCATTGTTGATCCTTTCCATAGACATTGGGGTTTAATTGCATAGTGGAAGCAGAATTACATTATTCTTTCTCTCTTAAGTCTATGGATATTACCCTGAGGCATTCTAAAATAATAGTAGCTCAGAAAGGTGGTGCTGTGATCATATTATGTATAATACAGTTTGTCATTGTTCACAAGTGAGAATTTATATTTAGTCCCTTCTCATTTCCACTTAGAGTATTCAAGTTTCTGATCAAAGTCTGACTTTCCCTTACAGCACGGTGTCCTCCAGTATCAATGCCTTAGCAGCTGTCACTGTGGAAGATCTAGTCAAGCCCTACTTCAGAACGCTTTCAGAAAGGGGTCTCTCTTGGACTTCCCAAGGATTGAGTAAGATTCTGTTTTCAAAATTAAGTTCTGAAAAATGACTTTTGAGATCCCAGAATGTAAGGGAAGATATTGAGAAAGAATTCAATCGTGAATGTATTTGTATATTTCTATGCCTGCTGGTATTAAATGCATTCAGTAATAATTAACTGTTAGAGGACCATGAAGACTAAAATTCTTTGTTTTTGTTTTTGTGACATTCCCAGTGGTGCTATGGGGTTATTTCTGGCTTTGCACTCAGGAAGATTTGAGGACCATATGGGATTTGGAATACATGTCCGATACTTTAAGTATTAATATATGTACTTGGAAGAAATATGAAAAATTTTGAAAATATAAAGAGGAAAAATAAAATATAACACAGTTGGTAGGAAAAATAAAATATAGCACAGTTGTTGCCTTACCCACGGCTTCCCCTGGTTCCATTCCTGGCTTTCCGTATGGTCCTTTAAGCCTGCCAGGATTAATTTCTGAGTGTAGAGCCAGGAGTAACCCCTGAGTGCTGCTGGGAATAATTCCAAAACAAAAACAAAAAACAACAAAAAAAGAAGTTTGGAAATATGTTGAGTGCAGATATTTCTCTTACTCAACTGTCATTTAGTTTTAACCTGTGTTTCTTTTGCTATCAGGAACTTTTTAGTATGTCTAAAACTCTCAACTATGAATAGCTTTATAAATCACAATGTTTTAAATAAATTATCTTTAAATACAGAAATTAAGGCTAAAACTAAAAGACAAAACATAAATCTTGGGGGGGGGGAATTGTTAGAGGTGGGTATATAATATTTATCTCAAAGCTTTCTTTTTCTGTCAGTTGAACAGGAAAGGTTTGGGATGTTACTGGAGATTATGAGAGATTTAATGAGTCCAAATGACCCTTTATTGTGGAATGCCATTTCTCTGAGGAAATGATGCTTAAAGTCGGAGACTTAAGTTCTTATTTTAACTCCAATCCCCATTGTGTTGGATAGAGCAAAACTAATTTGGGCCCTATTTTTTCAAACTGAAAAAAGAGACCCAAGCCTTCCTTTCTTTAAAAAAAAAAAAGGTTATACAGGATTAGATTAACAACACAATGGTTCTTAATTTTAAATCCCTATAGTTAATACTGAGGATTCTTTACTTACATAACCAAATGTTATAGCTAATCTTGGGATGTGATATCAGGGTTTTGTGTTCCCTTTGCATACTGTTGATTCTATAGGCAAACACCCTTTCCTTTATTTATTGGCTTTAATGCCTGCAGCCATTCTTTATCACAGTCATAGTACACAATTGAAACCAAAAGTATTCAAGCCTATTTTATTGAGAATTCTAATCCTGTGTGACTGAATTTGACACTGACTTTGTGTTATCTATCTAGGTGTGCTGTTTGGAGCCCTGTGTATAGGAATGGCTGCACTGGCTTCTCTAATGGGAGCTCTTTTGCAGGTAAGAACTGATGACTGGTAAGGCTGAGCCATCAATTAAATCCTTCTTTTTAAGGTTAATGTGACAATCTTTCCACAGTCCTCTCTCTTCTTGTTTTTTCTCTTTCTCTCTTTCACACACATATAAATCCTGAAAAATTAGTATAGTAGGATTCACTTCAAGGATGTAAATGTGATTCAATATATACACATTAATTAATGTGATGTTCTACTTTATGGAAAGAAAAATTATTTGATTATATCAGTTGATTCAAAAAAAGCTTTTGACAGGATTCTGAATCTGTTTATGATAAAATATTGGCAATGCGAATCAGAAAGCATTTACCTCAGCAGTGTAGAGGCCACTCACAAACAGCTCAATTATGCCCAACAGTGAAAAACTGAAAGCTTTTTTCTTTATTGGATAAACCTGTGGCATTCAGTGGTTTACTCCTGGCTCAGAAATTACTCCTGGCAGTGCTCAGGGGTCCATATGGGATGCTGGAGATACAACCCGGGTCACTTGTGTGCAAGGCAAATGCCCTACCTGCTGTACTATCATTCTGGCACCCAAAAGCTTTCTTTTTAAGATCAGGCAAGACAACACATTGTTGGAATTAGTCAAGAAATAAAGTGATTCAAAGTGGAAGAGAAATAAAGATCATTATTTATTGATAATATTATCATAAACATAGGCAACACCAAAATGATTAAACAAACTAATAGTATAAAGTGGCAAACTATAAAACCAATATATAAAAATCTAATCCATTTTCATAATTAAACAACAGATTAGAAAAGAAATGAAGAAGACAACCCATTTACAATAGCAGCAAAAAAAATGAAGTACCCAGAATCAACATAATTTAGGTAAAATAGTTATACATCAAGAACTATGTGATTTTTGTAAATAAATAGAAAACACATAAAATATTCCATGTTTTAAAGAATTTACATATTCAAATGATTGAAAGAATGGAAAGGATCGAAAATTCAAAGGATTGAAAGAATTCACATACCCAAAACATTATATAAAGCAATCCCTACAAAAATTCAGTGGTATTTTTCAAAGGCACAGAACTGAAGTTGTATAAAACTATACCTGCCACCATCCCTGACAGCCAAAGAAAATCTGAGAAAAACATAGATGACTCTAAACTATACTATCAAACAGGGAGGTATTACAATAAAAGTAGTCACTCAGATCAGTGGAATAGAATTGAATGTTTATGGTAAATCCTGATATCTATGGACAGTTTGTTTATGAAAAATAAGCCATAAGTAAAGTGTAAGAACATTACCCTTTCAATTTATTTGTTAGAAAATTGGTTAGCCACATAAAAAATATCGGAAGTAGACCATCCTCTATATCATGCACAAAAGTTTTAAAATGGATTAAAGACAAAAACTTAAGAGACATCAAATAAAACATAAGCAATATACTCTATGGTTAGATTCAATGGTATCTTCAGTGATTTGATGTCATAGCCAAGGAAAATACAAAAAAAAATAAAACGATAGGGCTGGAGCAGTGGCACAAGTGGTAGGGCATTTGCCTTGCACGTAACCTAGGATGGACCACGGTTCAACCCCCTGGTGTCCCATATGGTTCCCTAAGCCAAGAGCAATTTCTGAGCGCATAGCCAGGAATAATCCCTGAGCACATCAATGGGTGTGGCCCAAAACAAACAAATAAAAAACCCCAATTAATCATAAATGCTTCTGTACTGCTAAAGAAATTATCACTAAAACAAAAAGGTATAATTATAGGAGAAAATGTGTGTATCACATAGACTGACCAATCTCTATGATATATAGGGATTCACAAAACTCAATAAAAGTGAACTATAGCTCTCTAGGCCGAAGTGGTGACTCAAGCGGTAAGGCATCTGCCTTGCGCGCACTAGCCTAGGATGGACTGCAGTTTGATCCCTCAGGGCCCCATATGGTTCCCCCAAGCCAGGAATGATTTTTGAGTGCATATCCAGGAGTAACCCCTGAGCATCACCAGGTGTGCCCGCCCAAAACACCACATAAAGATGCCCAATAGGTACATGAGGAAAATGCAAATCAAAGCAAATAAAAAGATCAGTTATTTATCCATCTATCCTTTTTCATAAAATGGCCTTTATTTCTTTTGTTCATGTTTTAATTAAACTTCTTCTTTATTTTGTTTTGGTGCCACAAGTGGCAGTACTCAAGGACTACTCCCTCCTGGATCAGTGGTCAGGCCTTGCCCTGGTGATTGATGCCCACTGAGATTTCTTTCTTTCTTTCTTTCTTTCTTTCTTTCTTTCTTTCTTTCTTTCTTTCTTTCTTTCTTTCTTTCTTTCTTTCTTTCTTTCTTTCTTTCTTTCTTTCTTTCTTTCTCTTTTTCTTTCTTTCTTTCTTTCTTTCTTTCTTTCTTTTCTTTCTTTCTTCTTTCTTTCTTTCTTTTCTTCTTTCTTTTCTTTCTTTCTTTTCCTTTCTTTCTTCTTTCTTTCTTTCTTCCTTTCTTTTCTTTCTTTCTTTCTTTTCTTTCTTTCTTTCTTTCTTTCTTTCTTTCTTTTCTTTCTTTCTTTCTTTCTTCATTCTTTCTTTTCTTTCTTTCTTTCTTTCCTCTCTCCCTCTCTCTCTCTTCTCTCTCTCTTTCTTTCTTTCTTTCTTTTTTTTTTTCTTTTTTTTTTTTTGGTTTTTGGGCCACACCCGGCGGTGCTCAGGGGTTACTCCTGGCTGTCTGCTCAGAAATAGCTCCTGGCAGGCACGGGGGACCATATGGGACACTGGGATTCGAACCAACCACCTTAGGTCCTGGATCGGCTGATTGCAAGACAAACGCCACTGTGCTATCTCTCTGGGCCCTCTTTCTCTCTTCTTTCTCTCTTTCTTTCTCTCTCTCTTTCTCTCTTTTCTTCTTCTTTCCTCTCTTCTTTCTTTCTTTTCTTTCTTTCTTTCTTTCTTTCTTCTTTCTTCTTCTTTCTTTCTTTCTTTCTTCTTTTTCTTTCTTTCTTTCTTTCTTCTTCTTTCTCTTTCTTTCTTTTCTTTCTTTCTTTCTTTCTTTCTTTCTTTCTTTCTTTCTTTCTTTCTTTCTTTCTTTCTTTCTTTCTTTCTTTCTCTCTCTTTCTTTCTTTCTTTCTTTTTTTTTTCTTTTTTTTTTTTGTTTTTTGGGCCACACCCGGCGGTGCTCAGGGGTTACTCCTGGCTGTCTGCTCAGAAATAGCTCCTGGCAGGCACGGGGGACCATATGGGACACCGGGATTCGAACCAACCACCTTAGGTCCTGGATCGGCTGATTGCAAGACAAACGCCACTGTGCTATCTCTCTGGGCCCTCTTTCTCTCTTTCTTTCTCTCTTTCTTTCTCTCTCTCTTTCTCTCTTTCTTTCTCTCTTTCTTTCTTTCTTTCTTTCTTTCTTTCTTTCTTTCTTTCTTTCTTTCTTTCTTTCTTTCTTTCTTTCTTTCTTTCTTTCTTTCTTTCTTTCTTTCTTTCTTTCTTTCTTTCTTTCTTTCTTTCTTTCTTTCTTTCTTTCATATTTGGCAGTGTTCAGGAGTTTTTATACTGACTCTACACTCAGAAATTACTCCTGGCAGTATTTTTGGGACTGTATGGGATCTCAGGGCTGGTTGTGTGCAAGGCAAACACCCTACCCATTATACTGTTGTTCCACCCTTTCCTCCTTTTCTTGACAGATTTTCACAAAGCACAAGTCGTTAATTTATTTGTGTCATGGGCTGGTGATGGGTGAACCTAGGCTCCCTACTTAACTTTGTTCTTACCTTGTGGAGTCATGGATGGCTATTTATTATGTTTGGCTGAAATGAAAGTTATTATCTAAGTTTTATGCCATTCTTTTGCCTGTTTTTTTGGCCCAGTGGTTACAGAGAACAGACTTTTATAAGGTTATGTATTTTTATTGTTCTTCTTAATTTTGGGGGGGCACCACACCTGGTGGTGCTCATAGCTTACTCTTGACTCTGTACTCAGGGATCACTCCTAATAGTGTTTAGGAGTATGTGCTGCCAGGGGTTGGTTAGCCTAAGCAGGTTGGCCACATGTAAGGCAAGTGCCTTACTGTACTTTCTGTATTTCTATTCTTACAGAGCAAGGATAACATTGAATTTCATTGCTGTCACCTGTCACTTAGCCATACTTATCTACAACCCTGCTATAAGGAGCATCTTGAGATTCCTGCAGCACAAAGGAGTAACATGATGATTAATGTCTAGGGGAACCAAGCCAGAAGGACTGGTTTTACTCTCTGTGATATCATAATTTCATTTTTTTTATGGTTGGATTCCTTTATTTAGGATACCCAAAGGAACACAGATACTGGGACTGAGAACAGAACCATTAAAGTTTTATATCTTTACTAATGATAGTGCTCCCATGATTTTCAAGAGGAGTCAAATACTTTAATTCCTTATATAATAGCAATCCCTTTAGCTTTAAATTTGAGATCACTAATGTTGACCTTTCATTATTTTTTTTGTAGGCGGCACTCAGCATATTTGGCATGGTTGGTGGCCCACTGCTGGGCTTGTTTTCTCTAGGCATTTTGGTTCCCTTTGCCAACTCAATTGTAAGTATAAAGAATAAAAACATGCAGAGTTGTTTTTTTTTTTAACAATAGAAGTATCTCTATGATTGCTTTTCTTAAATTCAGAGATTCCTTTTATGTCAATTATTAGTGACTTACCTTTTGTTTGTTTGTCTGGGCCATACTCAGTGGTTTAAATTTGACTTTGCACTCAGGGATCACTCCTGATGGTGCAGATCAAATGCAGGTCAGCCACCTGCAAGGCAAGCACCCTACCCATCTTAGTATCACTTTATCCCAATGATTTGTCCTTATAATTTAGATTATTCATAATGACTTTTCTCTTTATAAAATTTTATGTATTGAAAGCCTACAGGCATAAGAAAATTTTCAGAACATTTTAATATATTCTCACTATATTGGGGCCAGAGTAATTGCACAGCAGTCGGGCATTCCCTTGCATGCAGACAACCCAGGACAGACCTGGGTTTGATCCCTGGTATCCCATATGGTCCCTTAAGTCTGCAAGGAGTGATTTCTGAGTACAGAGCCAGGAGTACCCCCCAAGTGCTGCCAGATATGGCCCCCAAAACAAAAAAAAGTCTCAGTATAACTAAAGAATCAATTTTGGGGGGCTGGAGGCATAGTACTGTGGACAATACACTTGTCTTGTATGTAGCTGACCGTGTTCAATTCCTGGAACTCATATGGTTCCCTGACCCCTCCAGAAGTGATCCTTAGGTGCAGAGTCAGGAATGAGTCCTGAGTACCACTGGATACAGCCCCCCAAAACAAGCAAACAACAAATCTAAAACAAACAAACCCACATTTGTGCATTTGTCTTTTTTCCTTACTGAAAAGTGACTAGCTGGGCTGAAGTGGTGGCGCAAGTGGTAGGTTTGCCTTGCACGCACTAACCTAGAATGGACCGTGGTTCCTTCCCCCGGTGTCCCATATGGTTCCCCAAGCCAGGAGAGATTTCTGGGTGCATAGCCAGGAGTAACCCCTGAGCATCACTGGATGTGGCCCAAACCCCCCCAAATAAAAAACAAACAAACAAAAGAAAAGTGACTAGCATATTTAAATGAGACTATAGATAGACTCAAGTATGATAGATTTTATGCCAATAAATTCAAGAATTCCTGTGAATAGTTAAAGGAAAGTCATTTTCATCACATTAGCCAGAAAATTTCTACTTTTTTATTTTTTGAGTTTTTTTTTTTTTTTGGTGGGGGACTATACCTGGTGATGCTCAGGGGTTACTCTTGGCTATGTGCTCAGAAATCACTCCTGGCTTTGGGGACCATATGGGACGCCGGGGGGAACGAATCGCAGTCATTTCAGGGTCAACTGCATGCAAGACAAACACCCTACTGCTGCACCTTTTTTCTGGCCCTAGAAAGTTTCTACTATTGATATTTAAAGTAGTAACTATAGTAAAAAGGTATTTTCCCCCCAAAATAGTGACCATAATTGGGAAGTTTTTCCAGAAAGCTGACTCTATGTTCTACATAGACATATGTATGGTCTGTAGTACTAAATGTTGTTTTAATTTTTATTTACATATTTTAGGTACCAAATTTTGATTGAACTAAATGACAATATTTATTTATTTTAAAGTCAATAGAAAGTCCATTGCTTCAGTACTGCTATAAGATAAAGATCAAGAAAAACTGATTACACCATTATTAGTTGATATGGCTGTTTCAGATAGAATAAAACCATCATAGAATTATGAATGTCTACTTAGAATTTTCCTTTCCTTGCAAGGCAACTTTGCCTTCAAATGGCTGACCTAGGTTCAATTCAGTCACTCCATATGATCCAGTGAGCCTCCCAGGAGTGATCTTTGAGCTCCAAGTCAGGTGTAAGTCTGAGTGTAGCTTCAAAACAAAAATAAACAAACCAATGTGAAGTGTTTCGTATAGCTCAATTGTCCTGCAGCACAATTGCCATCATGTATGTTATCCAGTAGAGTGGTAAACTTCATATGAGCTTTCTTCCTCATAGTCTGTGATTTATGCAGTTCATTCTTCACAGATTAAACAGAGGGAACAATTGGTTTCATATCAGCTATGTGTTTGTTGTAGTTAGTTAAGTGTGAAGAGAGGAGGAGCCAGAACAGAGTGTTGGCCAAGGAGTAGAAGAAATCAAAAGTATGAAATGTTATAAAATAAAGTTGTCAGATATTGGTGATTGGCTTGGCATGGACTTTCCAAAAAGGAAATGGTGTAATAAAATCTCCAGAGTTTTGGATTGAAGGACCAGCATTATCCTTAACAAGAGGTGTGGATCTGGAGCCAGAAAGATAGCACGGAGGTAGGTGTTTGCCTTGCATGCAGAAGGACGGTGGTTCGAATCCTGGCATCCCATATGATCTCCTGAGCCTGCCGGGAGCTATTTCTGAGTGTAGAACCAGTAGTAACCACTGAGCACTGCCAGGTGTGGTCCCCCAACCAACCAACCAACCAACCAACAAACAAACAAATAAACAAAAGAGAGGTGTGGATCTTGAGGGAAGAATAGTTTCAGTAGGGACTTTGGTGAATTTGGCTTAGACTGCATTCTCCTAGACTTTCTAATGTTAAGTTCCACATCAAAGAAAATTGCATTGTTTTTCTCTAAAAATCATTCTTGTTCTGCAGGGAGCACTTGTTGGTCTGGCAGCTGGATTTGCTGTTTCTCTGTGGGTGGGAATTGGAGCTCAACTTTACCCTCCACTTCCTGAGAGAACTATGCCGCTAAGTCTTGAAACCTATGGCTGCAACATTACAAACAATGGGACGAATTGGATGACAACAACAGAAATGCCATTTTCTACTAGTGCTTTTCAAATACATGATGCTGAAAGGTATGAAGCGTTTATAGTGCCATTTCTATTAAAATTTTCATTACAGGTAGAAGAACTTAATTGGCCGCATGGCTGTGATTTTTGCTCAATTCTGAAATGGGTAGAGCCCATATGGTTTTTCTGATTAGAAAGTTTTTGTTCAGAAATTGTAAAAACATGTCAAATTTTCTTTAATTTTGATAGAAACTTGCTTCAACTACATATTTAGAGAAGGGTTTTCTGTTTAATAATAGCAAGAACAATCACAAAACATGTCTAATGGCTAAACAAACAAATACCAATTAAATTAATATTGTCAGTCAACTAATAATCTTTTAAAATGAAAAGCACAATTAGAAAAGAAACATTTCTTCAAAGAATAAGCTTCACTAACTAAACGTTACGATGATTTAAAATAAGTTGTTTAGTTGCCGATTGTTCAATTTTTTGTTGTTTGGTGGGTCACCCAGAAATGCTCAGAGCTTAGTCCTACTTTGTGTTCAGGGATCACTTCTGGCAGCGCTTGGGGGACCATATGGGGTCAGGAGATTAAACTTGGGTTGGCAGAGTGCAAGGCAAGCACTATCCACTGTTTTATTGCCGTGGTTCCTGTTTGTCAATTTTAAATGTTCCAGATCTTTAGAGCACTAACAATGGAAAGTTATGGCTTACTGCTGGAATATTTGGTTTTCAGTTTAATACTTATTTTTGGAGATTTAATATTTAATAAAAATGAACACATATTTAGTTAAAATATTTAATTAATGATTAAATGAATTTAATAAAATCTGATTTAATGAAATAATATAAACCTCTTGTTTTGTATTTTACTGTCTAGTAAATCTGAGGGCAAGACTACCTTTATTAGGTCTGTATGTATATAAATTCAAAACACAAACACTTCCATTATGTTGGAGAAATGAAAGACCAGGTCACTCCCCAAAAATGTATTACCTTAGTTCCAACCAGCCTAGAATAAACTCATTCAGTATTCTTTTGGGGTCAAAATTTGGTATCTCCCTCTTAAAAATGAATACACTCTTGGGAGAAAGAACAGAACATTACTAGTGATTTATGTTCCAGAAGGAGATCAGCCATGAGAATATTTAACAGTGGAAGTTAAAATGTGATCAACTCTGCAGGAGTAGAAAATAAAAGCAATTCCAGAGCCTGAGCTATATTTGAGATGGATTTGGCTGCATGGGGTGCTGTGCTCCCACTCTTTCCCTTCCTTCTGCTTTCCTTCCTCAGTGACCAAATGTTCCCTCCCTTCCTCTAACTTAGCTTTTATAGAAACCTCATTTTCAAAACCAGCTATAATAGTTTGGGTCATGTGCTAATATTACTGTTGGCTCTTGTGGTTCTGATGTACATAGGTATATCACTTCCACATAAGGAAGATCTTCAAGACACTTGATCAGTGTTCTTATATTCCCACCAGTACCAGGCTGTCTTTCTCATTTTGTTATTTTCCTCATCATTGATATTTCAATGTACATTTCTCTTAAGAATGCTGGGCAAAGAATTACTTGGATCCCTGAAGTGAAACAAATAACCAAGATTTGCTATGGGCCTGATACCATAGTAACCTCTTTCTTATGTTAGATTACTTATAAAATAGTTCAGCTGATAGAAAATATTTTTTGAGTATGAACTAGGTCCTCAGTAGTGAACTGGCCATTTGTTTAGTATTCATTGTCGAGAGCCTTCCCTTCCCATTCATCTGTTCTCCAGGAAAAGATCATTTAGCTGAAGATAGGCTAATAAATGTGCTTAATATATACAACAATAAGCCCAATAAGCATTCGGCAACAACTAGCAAGCAGCAAATAGCTATAAATGCATGCTACATATTTGTTAAAAATGAGTATAAATAGGGGCCTGGGAAACAGCACAGTGGTAGAACATGCAGCTGATTCAGGACAGTGGTTTGAATCCTGGCATCCCATATGGTTCCCCGTGCCTGCCAGAAGCGATTTCTGAGTGCAGAGCCAGGAGTAAGCCCTGAGTGCCCCCCTGGAGTAACACAAATAAACAAACAAAAATGAGTATAAATAAAGTGGGAGAGTAGACTAGCACAAAGCCTTTAGAGCTATACTGTTTGATGGAAAATAAGTTGGCCAGATGAAGGCATCCAGAATGTCATTCCTGCCACAGAACATAACCAGAAGGAAAGTCTAGCTAAAAACACATGTACAATGCCTTGTAACAAGTGGTTTTCATAGATATTCCTGGGAGCCTGGAGAAGAAATTAAGTCTTTCTAAATCAAATTAAGAAGGGACCAGAGTGATAAGAAGTTTGCCCTGCACACTTTTGACCTGGGTTTTATCCCTGGCATTCCATAAGGTTTCCCAAGCCTGCCAGGAGTGACTTATGAAAGCAAAGCCCAGTGTAACCCCTGAGCATCACTGGGTGTGGTCCAAAAAAACAAAACAAAACAAAACAAAAAAAAAGAAAAAAAAAGAAATTAAAAAAAGTTTTCCAAAAAATTATCACAGGAACTGGAGTTGCAAATCAGATGAATAAGGGTAGGAAGGAGCACAGAAAGAACAGTTGCATATTGTAAATGAAAAAGTATATGTGTGCAAAGGCATAGAGGCCTCAAGCCACCTGCGTCATAAACTAGTTAGCTTGACAGATAGATGATAGATCGGAAGAAAGAAAGTTAGATAGATAGATAGATAGATAGATAGATAGATAGATAGATAGATAGATAGATAGATAGGTCAGGATGGCAAGAGGATTGTTAATGGTAGCCTGAAGCAGGACAGGGTAAATTATACTTTATTTACTTAGACTCTTTGTCTTTCTTTCTTTTCTTTCTTTCTTTCTTTCTTTCTTTCTTTCTTTCTTTCTTTCTTTCTTTCTTTCTTTCTTTCTTTCTTTCTTTCTTTCTTCTTTCTTTCTTCTTTCTTTTCTTTCTTTCTTTCTTTCTTTCTCTTTTTCTTTCTCTTTCTTTCTTTTTCTTTCTTTCTCTCTTTCTCTTTCTTCTTTCTTTCTTTCTTTCTTTCTTTCTCTTTTTCTTTCTCTTTCTTTCTTTCTTTCTTTCTTTTTTCTTTCTTTCTTTCTTTCTTCTTTCTTTCTTCTTTCTTTCTTTCTTTCTTTCTTTCTTTCTTTCTTTCTTTCTTTCTTCTTTCTCTCTTCTTTCTTTCGTCTTTCTTTCTGTCTGTCTGTCTTCTTTTTCTTTCTTTCTTTCTTTCTTTCTTTCTCTTCTCTTTCTTCTTTCTTTCTTTCTTTCTTTCTTTCTTTCTTTCTTCTTTCTTTCTTTCTTTCTTTCTTTCTTTCTTTCTTCTCTCTCTCCTTCTTTCTTTCTTTCTTTCTTTCTTTCTTTCTTTCTTTCTTTCTTTCTTTCTTTCTTTCTTTCTTTCTTTCTTTCTTTCTTTCTTTCTTTCTTTCTTTCTTTCCTTCCTTCCTTCCTTCTTTCTTTCTTTCTTTCTTTACTTCCTTTCCTCTCATTTATTTATTCATTCTTTTTTCTTTTTTCCTTCCTTCCTTCCTTCCTTCCTTCCTTCCTTCCTTCCTTCCTTCCTTCCTTCCTTCCTTCCTTCCTTCCTTCCTTCCTTCCTTCCTTCCTTCCTTCCTTCCTTCCTTCCTTCCTTCCTTCCTTCCTTCCTTCCTTCCTTCCTTCCTTCCTTCCTTCCTTCCTTCCTTCCTTTCTTTCTTTCTTTCTTTCCTTCTTTCTTTCCTCCTGTTATATTTGGTCTGTCTTTGGCCCTTAGTTTTGACTTCTTTTCTCAATGTGTTTTCATTATTTCTGGGCTCTTGTTCTCTTACACTTTAATTATTTTGATTTATCTGGTATCTTAAAAAATCTGCTTTCCTTTGCTACTGAATTATTATATACAGTAAGTTTTTTTAATGGAAAGAATATTGTAAATTGCATCTTTAAGTGAAACAATGCACCATAGGCTAGTTGACAAAAACATTAATTTTAGTCCTATGACATATTTCTGACCATAGAAGCAGTAGCGAGCTTCTAAATAGACACCGATATTTAGTGGCAGAAAATTAGGTTATTTTCCTATCATTTTCCTTTCATTATAATGAAATTCTATTAAACACAATGATTTTCAGGATACCTGCTATGTTGTTCTTGGCAGGATGGTTGATTAAAAAAGCTACTCTATCGAAGCTAAAAATTGACTTTTAGAGCAATTGCTTTATTTTATTAATTTATCTTTGGGCAAGGTTTGGGTCACACCTGACTGGCTTCAAGGCTTACCCCTGGTTCTGTGCTCAGGGATCACTCAAGGAACCCTGTGCATTTCTGAAGATCAAACCAGGGTCATCTGCCTTCAAAGCATGTACTTTACCCCTGTTCTGTTTTTCCGGTGAGAGAGCAGTCATTTTAGAAGCATAAAAATGGTCTCATTCCCCCATTTAAAATAATATCATGATTTGAGCACATGCTGTCCTTGCAGGAGGGGTGGGTTAGATCCCTAGTACCACACAGTCCCGTGACTACCACCAGGAATGACCTCTGAGCATGGTCCTGAGAATAGTCTCTGAGACTAGATATAATCCAAAGCAAAACCAAACCAAAAATAAGATAAAATAATGCCCTGAGTGCCATTCCCCAGAGAATAAGGTGTAAGCTCACATGAGTCCATCGCAGTTTCAGTGCCCCTTGTTCACACGTTTTTCATTGCTCCTGAGAATGTCTCTTCTTTAAATCCTGTTCATTTCATATACCCTAACTATTTTCTATACAGCACCTTCCCTCAGTGGAAATGATGATATTTATTAATCTGTTTATTTTTTTAGTGGATGTTACTCTTCAATCTATCCTATCTATTTAAAGTAAATGTAAATATCACTGGGCAAGAACCTTATTTTTAAGTTTTTATTGATGAGGTTTTAATAATAGAAAGCCTGGAACATAAAGCAAAGTTGTACGAGGTCAAAGGACATTTAGTTTTACAGTGTATGGTCAAGGTTACAGGGCACTTTTAATCCCACTGCTGGGTGTTGCCCTTATAAAAAACTGGCTCAGCAATTGATGGCAGTAAAACATGATTAAATATTATAGTTGTGAAGATTATTAACCCTTTTCTTAGTTGCTGATAGCAATTCATGAAGTCTTACGGTTACATTTTCTCTTTCTCTTAGGACCCCGCTGATGGATAACTGGTACTCTTTATCCTATTTGTACTTCAGCACACTTGGAACTTTGGTAACTGTATTTGTGGGGATGCTTGTCAGTTTACCAACAGGTAACTATCTAAATACTGATACTATTGTGTTTACCTCTTTATTATTTATTATTATTTTTATTTTGTGCCTGTGAAGGTTCTTTTACAGAGGTTCTGTTATTTAATTACTGGCTTTAATTATGGTAAATTTGAAGGTCTGTTCCTAAAACCAGAATCTGTGGAAAATCCGTTAAATATAAGATCCTCCAGTGCTAGTTTTACTTTCATCCACACATGAATTCTGTGCCATTATATTATTGTTCTATACTAAATCTTAGTAACCATAAAAAATAAAGTATAGGCCTGTAAGAAACAGGCCTAGGAGAGCAAACAGCAATTAGGGAACATGAATGGTATATGCCCAACCCATATTTAAATCCTGGCACCATGCCTAAGAATTTATGCTGCAGTCCTAGAGATCCTCAGGTACTGCTCAGCATAATAGACACTCAACAGTATCAAACACATCAATTTAAAAGTGATCCCTACACTACAAACAAGTAGGTTTCATCCCAGGAATGCAAGGATGATTTAACATCCATAAATTTATTCACATCCTACACAACATCAACAACAAGAAAAATAAAAATCACATGATTATATCAATAGATGCAGAGAAAGCATTTGATAAGGTCCAACACCCATTCTTGATCAAAACGCTCAGCAAGATGGGAATGGAAGGAACCTTCCTCAATCTAGTTGAAGCCATCTACCACAAGCCAATGGCAAATATTATCCTCAATGGAGAAAAACTAAAAGCCTTTCCTCTAAATTCTGGTACAAGACAAGGCTGTCCGCTCTCACCACTCCTCTTCAACATAGTACTGGAAGTGCTTGCTATAGCGATCAGGCAAGAAAAAGATATCAAGGGAATCCAGATAGGAAAGGAAGAAGTCAAGCTCTCATTGTTTGCAGATGACATGACACTCTACTTAGAAAACCCTAAAGACTCTACCAAAAAGCTTCTAGAAACAATAGATTCATACAGCAAGGTGGCAGGCTACAAAATCAACCTACAGAAATAAATGGCCTTTTTATACACCAATAATGATAGGGAAGAGATGGATGTCAGGAAGGCAGTTTCATTCACATTAGTGCCACACAAACTTAAATATCTTGGAGTCAATTTGACCAAGGACGTGAAGGACCTATACAAAGAAAACTATAAAGCCCTGCTCCAAGAAATAAGAGAGGACACACGGAAATGGAAACACATACCCTGCTCATGGTTTGGCAGGATTAACATCATTAAAATGGCAATACTCCCCAAAGCATTATACAGATTTAATCTGATCCTCTTAAAAATACCCATGACATTCTTCAAAGAAATGGATCAAACACTTATGAAGTTCATCTGGAACAATAAACACCCTCGAATAGCTAAAGCACTCCTAGGGAAAAGGAAAATGGGAGGCATTACTTTCCCCAACTTTAAACTGTACTACAAAGCAATAGTTATCAAAACAACATGGTATTGGAATAAAGACAGACCTTCAGATCAGTGGAACAGGCTTGAGTCCTCAGAGAACATTCCCCAGGCATACAATTACCTAATTTTTGACAAAGGAGGAAGAAATCCTACGTGGAGTAGGGAAAATCTCTTTAACAAGTGGTGCTGGCAGAACTGGTTAGCCACTTGCAAAAAAGCGAACATAGACCCCCTCAGTTAACATCATGTACGAAGGTAAAATACAAATGGATTAAAGACCTTGATCTTTAATCAGACCGGATCCCATAAGGTATATAGAACAACACGTCAGTAAAACACTCCATGACATTGAGATTAAAGGCATCTTCAAGGAGGAAACTGCACTCTCCAAGCAAGTGGAAGCAGAGATTAACAGATGGGAATACATTAAACTGAGAAGCTTCTGCACCTCAAAAGAAATAGTGCCCAGGATACAAGAGTCACCCACTGAGTGGGAGAAACTATTCACCCAACACCCTTCAGATAAGTTGCTAATATCCAAAATATACAGGGCACTGACAGAACTTTACAAGAAAAAAAACCATCTAATCCCATCAAAAAAATGGGGAGAAGAAATGAACAGACACTTTGATAAAAAAGAAATACAAATGGCCAAAAGGCACATGAAAAAATGCTCCTCGTCACTAATCATCAGGGAGATGCAAATCAAAACAACGATGAGATACCACCTCACACAGCAGAGATTGGCACACATCACAAAGAATGAGAACAATCGATGCTGGAGGGGATGTGGAGAGAAAGGAACTCTTATCCACTGCTGGTGGGAATGCCGCCTAGTACAGCCTCTATGGAAAGCGATATGGAGATTCCTTCAAAATCTGGAAATTGAGCTCCCATTCGACCCAGCTATTCCACTCCTAGAGATATACCCTAGGAACACAAGAATACAATACAAAAACCCCTTCCTCACACCTATATTTATTGCAGCACCATTCACAATAGCCAGGCTCTGGAAACATCCAAGATGCCCTTCAACAGACGAATGGCTAAAAAACAGTGGTACATATGCACAATGGAATATTATGCAGGCCGTCAGGAGAAGTGAAGTCATGAAATTTTCCGTATACATGGATGTACATGGAGTCTATCATGCTGAAGTGAAATAAGTCAGAGGGAGAGATGAGAAGCCACAGAATAGTATCACTCAATCTATGGGTTTTAAGAAAAATAAAAGTCATTTTTGTAACAATCCTCAGAGACAATGAGAGGAGGGCTGGAACACCAGCTCACTCCCATTGAAGCTCACCACAAAGAGTGGTGAGTACAGGTATAGAAATAACTACACTGAGAACTACCAATAATCATGTGAATGAATGAGGGAACTGGAAAGCCTGTCTTGGAGTACAGGTGGGGGTGGGGTGGGATGGAGGGAGATTTGGACATTGGTGGTGGGAATGTTGCTACTGGTGAAGGGGGCGGTGTTCTTTACATGACTGATAACTTAATCATCAATCATTTATGTAATCAAGATATTCAAATAAAGAAGGAATAAAAAAAGTGATCCCAAAGGGATCATTTACAACTGTCATGGTCACAATGGTCTCTGCCCAATCCCACTCCTGTATTTGTAGCAAGTTCCTACATGGACTGGTTCTCCTGGCCCTTGACTCTATTGTCTTTGGGTATTATTACCATATTATCTTTTTTAATACTCTACAAAGGAGTGTGATCATTCTATATTTGTCCCTCTCTCCCTGACTCATTTTGCTCAGCATGCTACTCTTCACATTCATCCATGTTTAAGCAAATTTCATCACTTCATTTCCCTTAATACCTATATAGTAATCCACTGTGTAGCTGTAATATAAGTTTTTTTTTATTCAATCATCTGTTCTTGAGCAGTTGGGTTGTCTGCAAATTCTGTCTATTGTGAATAGTGCTTCAAAAAAATGAAATGAGAAAATGTGAGAGATAGGGAGAGTGAGTGAGAGAGAGAGAAGGGAGAGAAAGAGAAAGAGAGAGAAAAATTGTCTAACATAGAAGCAGGCAGGAGGGAAGATAGGAGGGAAACTAGAGACATCGTTGATGGGAAATGTGTACTGGTGAAGGGTGTTGGGCATTTTATGACTAAAAGTCAATCATGAACAACTTTGTAACTATGTATGTCATGGTGATTCAATTAAAGAATTTATTAAAAAATAAATTGAGGGGCCAGAGAGATAGCATAGCATTAGGGCATTTTGCCTTGAATTGTGGCTGACCCGGGAGGGACCCCATATGGTCCCCCTAGCCTGCCAGGAGTGATTTCTGAATGCAGAGCCAGGGTAACCTCTGAGTGCCGCTGGTGTGGCCCCAAAACCAATCAATCAATCAAGTTAAAAAATAAAATTGATCCCACTTCTTGATTAGCAGAGGTTCTCATAATTCATGGTATTTGTACAAATTTTAGTTTTCTAGTCTTAGAGGACATAGGATCAGTCATCTTTACAATTTGGTAAAATTCAGGTTTCAGTAGGTTCATCCACAGAGTTCTTTTATTTTTATAATTATATTTTATTTCTTTAGTTATTTCACTTCTCATTTTAGACTCAAAATTCATTTGTTTTGTTCTAAGAGACACATATTTTCTTTTGTTTTTTAAATATTTTTTTTTTGTGGTTTTTGGGTCACACCCGGCAGTGCTCAGGGGTTATTCCTGGCTCCAGGCTCAGAAATTGCTCCTGGCAGGCACGGGGGACCATATGGGACGCCGGGATTCGAACCGATGACCTCCTGCATGAAAGGCAAACACCTTACCTCCATGCTATCTCTCCGGCCCCCTGTTTTTAAATATTTTTATTTAAGCACTATGATTACAAACCTGTTTGTAGTTGGGTTTAATTATAAAAAAGAGTATCCCCTTTAACCAGTGCAACCTTCCCACCACCAATGCTCTCTATCTCCCTTTTCCCCACTCCTTGGCTGTATTGAGACAGGCATTCTATTTTTCTCACTCACTACCATTGTCATGATAGTTGTCAGTGTACCATATTTTCCAGCATATAAGATGACTGGGCGTATAAGACGACCCCCTACTTTTCCTGTTAAAATATAGGGTTTGGGCTATATTTACCGTATAAAACTACCTTTCTTTTAACACACACCAAATGGAAATTAAAAAAACCTAAGTTTTGATTTCAATATGTAAATTTTAATTTAAATGCTATATTATGCATGCACTTAGCTGAAAACTGTGACTTATAAACATAAGGGCTATTTATCATCAAACATGTAAACATAAACAGTGATCTACATTGAGAGCAGGCAGAAAATCCCCAAGAGCAGTTGGCTGTGGGATGCAGTGATTAATAGGTAAGTTATAGGGAGATAAAGCAACTCCCCTGTGTCCCATAAAAGCTGAACAGAGGGATGCCAGTGGTAAGAGGGTCCAGGATCACTCGTCCCTAAAGATGGAGTATGTCGTATACGGCATATAAGAGACCCTCATTTTTTTCTCCCACATTTTACTGTGCCTGTGCAAACAATTGCCATACCCACATCTTTTTTAAATATAATTTTTATTTTAATCATAGTGGCTTACATATCATTGACAATATTTTAGGTACATATTAACATAAAATCAGGGGAATTCCCATCACCGAATTGTCCTCCCTCCACCTCCATTCCCGTCCTGCCTCCCATTATCCTCCTCCCTCACCCCAGGGGCTGCTAGAGTAAGTGGTCCCCTCTGTGCCTGGCTTACTACTTAGTGGTCTTACACCTGTTTGGTCTTGGTACTTCCCTTATTTCTCCCTCTAATTGGGAGGCAGGACTAGATAGTTGAAGTTATGTGGTTTTGTTTGAAGAAAAGAAAAGTAATAAACTGAGGTAAAAATCAAAACTTTGAAATGAGCGGAGTCCTTCTAGAGGCTCTATCCTCGGTTTGAGAGAAGAAGCGGAAAAAGAAGGTGAAAGCCACAACAGTACAAAAAAGAAGTGTCAAATAAAATATCCAGTGAGCATTCCAACAATAAAGATAAGCACCACATAAAAGCCATGGTCTTTTTTTTTCTTTATTTAAACATCTTGATTACAAATATGATTGTGATTAGGTTTCAGTCATGTAAACAACACCCTCCTTCACCAGTGCAATATTCCCACCACCAATGTCCCACCCCATTCCACCTGTACTCTAGACAGGCTTTCCAGTTCCCTCATTCATTCACATGATTATGGTAGTTCTCAGTGTAGTTATTTCTATAACTGTACTCACCACTCTTTGTGGTGAGCTTCATGGAGTGAGCTGGTGTTCCAGCCCTTCTCTCATTGTCTCTGAGGATTGTTGCAAAGATGACTTTTATTTTTCTCAAAATCCATAGATGAGTGAGACTATTCTGTGTCTCTCTTCCTCTGACTTATTTCAGTCATCATGATAGACTCCATGTACATCCATGTATAGGACGGCTGCATAATATTCCATTGTGTATATGTACCACTGTTTTTTAGTCATTCGTCTGTTGAAGGGCATCTTGGATGTTTCCAGAGCCTGGCTATTGTGAATGGTGCTGCAATAAGTATAGGTGTGAGGAAGGGGTTTTTGTATTGTATTCTTGTGTTCCTAGGGTATATCTCTAGGAGTGGAATAGCTGGGTCGAATGGGAGCTCAATTTTCAGTTTTTGGAGGAATCTCCATATCTCTTTCCATAGAGGCTGTACTAGGCGGCATTCCCACCAGCAGTGGATAAGAGTTCCTTTCTCTCCACATCCCCTCCAGCATCGATTGTTCTCATTCTTTGTGATGTGTGCCAATCTCTGCTGTGTGAGGTAGTATCTCATCGTTGTTTTAATTTGCATCTCCCTGATGATCAGTGATGAGGAACATTTTTTCATGTGCCTTTTAGCCATTTCTTTCTTATCAAAGTGTCTGTTCATTTCTTCTCCCCATTTTTTGATGGGATTAGATGTTTTTTTCTTGTAAAGTTCTGTCAGTGCCCTGTATATTTTGGATATTAGCCCTTTATCTGATGGATATTGGGTGAATAGTTTATCCCACACGGTGGGTGACTCTTGTATCCTGGGCACTATTTCTTTTGAGGTGCAGAAGCTTCTCAGCTTAATATATTCCCATCTGTTTATCTCTGGTTCCACTTGTTTGGAAAGTGCAGTTTCCTCCTTGAAGATGCCTTTAATCTTAATGTCATGGAGTGTTTTACCTATGTGTTGTTCTATATACCTTATGGTATCAGGTCTGATATCAAGGTCTTTAATCCATTTGTATTTTGTCTTCCTACATGTTGTTAACTGGGGGGTCTATGTTCGCTTTTTTGCAAGTGGCTAACCAGTTCTGCCAGCACCACTTGTTGAAGAGGTTTTCCCTGCTCCACTTAGGATTTCTTGCTCCTTTGTCAAAAATTAGGTGATTGTATGTCTGGGGAACATTGGATGACCCTCACTTTTAAGAAGTTTTTCATGGGTTAAAAAAATTGTCTTGTATGCCTGAAAATATGGTAGTTATTTCTCTAACTGAACTCACCACTCTTTGTGATAAGCTTCATATTGAACAATGGTCCTTCCAGCCCTCATCTCTATTGTCTGTGGGTATTAATATAATAAAATATTTTATTATTCTTAGAGCCTATAGGTGAGTGAGACTATTCTGTGTTTCTCTCCCTCTGACTTATTCACTCAGCATAACAGTTTCCATGTTCGTCCATGTATAGGAAAATTTCATGGCTGCATTAGAATTCCATTGTGTTTCTTTAGCTTCACATCTGTTGATTAGCATCTGGGTTGTTTCCAGATTCTAGCTATTATAAATATATATAAATATAGGTGTGCAGAAGTCATTTTTATATTGTGTTTTTGTGTTCCTAGGGTTTCTCCCTAAGAGTGGTATAGCTGGATCAGATGGGAGCTCTATTTCCAGTATTTTGAGGAATCTCCATATTGTTTTCCAAAAAGGCTTGACTAAATGGTATTCCCATCAGCAATGAATGAGAGTTCCTTTCTCTCCATGTCTCTGCCAGCACTGATTGTTCGTGTTCTTTGTGATGTGTGCCATTCTCTGTGGCATGAGATGATACCTAATTGTTGTTTTGATTAGCATCTCCCTTTTAATTAGTGATGTGGAACATTTTTTTCATGTGCCTTTTGAAAATCTGTATTTCTTCTTTGAGTAATTGTCTCTTCATTTCTTCTCCCCATTTTTTTTACGGGGTTAGATATTTTTTCTTGTTAAGTTCTGACAGTACCTTTTATATCTTAGATATCTGATGGGTATTGGGTGAATATTTTCTCCCATTCTGTAGGTGGCCTTTGTATCCTAGTCACTATTTCCTTGGAGGTACAGAAACATCTCAGCTTATATAGTATAGTTCCATTTGTTTATCTCTGCTTCCACTTGTTTAGACAGCACTATTTTCTTCTTGAAGATGCCTTTAATCTTAATGTCATGGAGTGTTTTAACTTATATGCTCTTCTATCTTCTGATTCTGGGTTTGATATCAAGGTCTTTAATCCATTTGGATTTGACCTTTGTGCATGGTGTTAGATGGAGGTCTGAGTTTGCTTTCTTGCATGTGGCTGACCAGTTGTCGCAGTATCACTTCTTGAAGAGGATTTTCTTGCTTTATTTTGCTTTTCTTGCCCTTTTATAAAAGATTAATTAATTGTATATCTGGGGCTCATTCTCTGAATACTCAAATGATTTGAGGATCTGTCTTTATTCCAGTACCATGGTGTTTTAATGACTATTGTTTTGTAATACAATTTAAAGTTGGGGAAAGTGATGCCTCTCAGATTCTTTTACCTAAGGATTTCTATAGATATTCATGGATGTTTATTGTTTCAAATGATTTTTAGGAGTGTTCGATCCACTTCTTTGGAGAACGTCATGGGTATCCTTGGTATCCTTGGAGGAATTGCATTAAATCTGTACAATGCTTTGGGGAGTATTTCCAATTTAATGATGTTGATCCTCCCAATTCATGAACAGGATATGTGTCTCCATTTCCTCATGTCCTCTTTTATTTTTTGAAGCAGTGTTTTGTAATTTTCTTTGTATAGGTCCTTCATGTCTTTAGTTAAGTTGACTCCAAGGTATTTGAGTTTGTGTGGCACTAATGTATATAGGATTGTTGTTTTAATGTCCATTTCTTCTTGATTATTTGTGTGTAAGAAGGCCATTGATTTTTCCCTGTTAAATATGTAGCCTGCCATTTTGCTATATGAATCTATAGTTTCTAGAAGCTTTTTGGTAGAGTTGTTAGGGTTTTCTAAATATAGTATCATGTCATCTACAAATTGTGAGAGCTTGACTTCTTTTCTGATATGGATGCCTTTGATATCTTTTTCTTGCCTAATTGCTATGGCAAGAAATTCTAGTACTATGTTGCACAGAAATGGTGAGAGAAGGCAGCCTTGTCTTGTACCAGATTTTAGAGAAAAGGCCTTTAGTTTATCTTTATTGAGCACAATATTTGCCATGTGCTTGTGCTCAATGGCCTTGACTATATTAAGAAAAGTTTTTTCCATTCCCATCTTGTTGAGAGTTTTTATCATGAATGAGTGTTGCACCCTATCAAATGCTTTCTCTGCATTTGATATCTATTGATGTCATATAGTTTTTATTTTTTGTTGATATGGTATATTATGCTTATTGGTCTGCAATATATTAAACCATTCTTGTATTTGTGGAATGAAACCTACTTTGTCATGCTGAATGATCTTTTTGATTAGGCATTGGCTCCCATTTGCTATGTATTTTTTGAGGATCTTTGCATGAAATACATGGTTTAAAATATTTTCTAAAAATCATTTGATTTTTTGGCCCAAACAATAGCATAGCGGTAGGGCATTTGCTTTGCATGTGGCCGATCCAGGATATATCTGGTTCTATCTCCGGTGTCCCATATGGCTTCACTAGTTAGGGGCAATTTTTGAGTACATAGCCAGGAGTAACTCCTGAGTGACACCGGGTGTGGCCCAAAACCAGAACAAAAATAATTTGAATTTTTATTTGACTCATTTGATTCACAAATAAAACACCAATGTTTTTGTTTGGTTTTATTAAATCAACCCTTAAGGAAGAAGATTTAAATCAAATACCGATATACTGATTTTCATTTAAATACTTTATCCCATAATTATAGTTTCCCTCATTTGTTTGCATTCTTCTATGTAGGGTACCTATCTGAGACCCACCCATTTCTGGGAGGGGTCTTGGGAACCGGATAATAGGTGTGACCTTACCTGCAAGACCCGGCCCATTCCTGGGAGGGGTCTTGGAATAGGTAGATAAACCCGGAAGCCAGGGGATTAAGGGTCTTTGCCTTTTGGCCCTGCTGGGCTCTCGGAGGAAGATGACTGAATTATAAGATGCAGGGCTAAGAATGGCCGAATGCTTGAAAGGTCACACACCTGTGGTGGTCAGGGCATGAATAAAGATGCTTCCTAATGCCTGCATGTGAGTGAGTTTTGATTATGCCGATTACCTGGGCCTGGAACCTGCCGGTTCATGGGGTTGCAGAGCCACGTGGCCTGGAGTGGCAGAAAGAAATCCATCGCCATCCACCGCCATCCAGCTCAATTATTAATTATGTAATGCAAGACTTCTACATTAATAACTACAAACTGGGAAAAGGCAAATACATTGTGGAAAGCAGAGGCAGATAGGTTGATATTTTATTTATTATAGTGGATCATGGAAGATACTTTCAAACCAGTTTTCCTACTGATATTTGAACAGATATTTTCAAGTGGATCACAGATGTGACGGTTGGCTTGCATTTAAGAGACATCTTGTGTCTCTTGAAGTTCCAGATTTACATGGAACCCAGGGAGAATTTTGTAGCATCTGAGACTTTGGAGGGAGAAGTAAAAATTCACTGTTTCCAGTACTACAGAGATCTTTTTTTAAACAAAGTCACTAATATATATTCGTTTTCAGGAGGAACAAAACAAAACTTGGACAGAAAATTCTTACTAACCAAAGAAGACTTTTTATCCAACTTTGACATTTTTAAGAAAGTAAGTTGTTTTTCCTTTATCCTAAATAATTGACTTGGATTTTATCAAGATAGAATAGAGCAATAGCACAGCAGTAGGGTGTTTGCCTTACATGTGGCTGTCCCAGGATGAACCTGGGTTCAATTCCCCCGAATCCCATATTGTCCCATGAGCGCAGAGCCAGGAGTAACTTCTGAGCGCTGCTGAGTCTGCCCCCCCCAAAAAAAACAAAAACAAACAAGCAAAAAGATAGAATAATAGTCATTATCCTTTGTCTTAGTGGGAATATACAAGGTTGACAGTTCGCTGTATTCTTCAATGTTATGTATTTCTCATTACTACAATATACTAGTAAGATGAAAGGAATATCAGTAGTGACCGTTATTTAGAATGGAATCAACAGTTTCTTTTTTCTGTTTTTTCCCCTTTTTAAACAATTGAATCACCATAAATTATACATTATACAATCACAAAGATATTTGTGATTTAGTTTTTGGGCACACAATGTATTAACAGCAATCCCTTCACTAATATCTACTACCTTCTACCATTGTCCCCAGTTTCCCCTTTTGAGCTGCATGCCTCTCAAACTGCCTCTGGCGCAGGCACGTTTCTCCTCTGCACAACTGCAGTTGTGCTAGTGTTCCCCTTCCTAAATTATCCCCCCACACCTCAACCCCAGTGGCAAGCTTCCTATTGAAGACCAGTTCCTCTATCCCAGTTGCAAACTTCCTATTCAAGACCAGTTCTCCTATTCTTTGTTCCTATTGCTTTTGGGCATTTGATATTCCTCTAAGAAATTTCTTCATATTTCACATATGAGAAAGATCATTCTCAGTTCATCTCTCTTTCTCTGACTGATTTCATTCTCCAGATCCACCCTATAGTAGTGCATTGTGTGATTTCATCCTTTCTTATGGTCAAGTATTCCAGTGTGTATATGCCCTATATACTTTCTTTATTCAGTTATCAAAGTTTCCTTTTTTCCAATTTAAAGTTAATCTCATGAGTATCAACATTTTCTTTCAGAAGAAGCATGATATAAACTATAAATCTCACCCAGTAGAAGATGGAGGAACTGATAATCCTGCCTTCAACCACATTGAATTGAACTTTCCGGAACAAAGTGAAAAGATCAATGGGACTCGTTTGTGAAGCAGCTGTGATCCTAGATGGTTTTACAGAATCAGTTTTCTCTGTTTTCTTTTTTGTTGTTGTTTTGTTGTTTTTGGGTCACACTCGGCAGCACTCAGGGGTTACTCCTGGCTCTATGCTCAGAAATCGCTCCTGCCAGGCTTTGGGGACCAAATGGGATGCCGGGATTCAAACCACCATCCTTCTGCATGCAAGACAAATGCCCTACCTCCATCCTATCTCTCCGGCCCCAGTTTTCTCTGTTTTCTAAGATAATTCATGCACACACATATTTGTTTTTTGTCTATCATAAATGTTTGGCCATAATCTATAAGTATCAATTTTTGTTAGAGCAATATCCTGACTTTTTACACAGGCTGAATTTATTTATTCATTGTTTTGGAGTTCTGAATTTCAGCATCAGCATTTGCTTCTATTATTCTAATTTTCTTTCATTTCAGTGAAGCAAACATTGTGAAAAGTTTGCACACTATGACTCCATGTATGGCAAAAGACTGTTAGACACAAATACTGTTAGCTACAAATACTTGTACTAGTTTATCTTGCAAAAACTTACATAAGCAAACACTACTTTTCTTTAATGTACTGGGATTACTAAATATATGCTTTGTTTCATGTTTTCGAATTTCAGAAAAAAATTCACAAAGCAGTCACAAATTTCTTTTTGCAACATGTCAATGAAGTGTTTGGCCTACATCAGCAATAATTTTTTTTCTGTAGTGGCCACATTAAATACTGCCTAGAAGTGTTTAAAATTATATTTAGGAATATTAAATATTTATAATGATTTTTGATTATCTTCTGATGTTAGATAGACATGCTTTTAATATTTATAGGTTGTCAATTGAAAACATTGAAAAATTTTAAAAAATATGTAGCTTACCTAAAGCAAAAGTTTATATAACATTTAAATTGACAACATATTTTTATGTATATAGTTTTTATTTTTAAATCAATATATTTGTAAACATATATCAAACAGTATGTATCTTTCTATAACATTTTATAGAGTAACAAGATAGATCTTATTTTATGTGAGTGTAATTTGAACTATTATTTATCAAAATATTATTTATCAAAATTCACATGTATATAGAATAATTCAATTTTGGAAATTTAAATCAAGTTATTTTTAAATGAAATTAAATTATTTAAATAAATATATGAATCTCAAAAGCAATGTGATCTACTTTTATTGAGAAATGTGATGCTTTTATTTCCACTTTTGACAGTGTATGTCTTTGTGATATCTTTATAAACATGAGTATAAAAATTCTTAAAAAGTCAAATAATGTTACTATTTAGTATTAAAATTCATAATCTTAATGATATAAATTTGGAATAAACAAAATATAGATAAAATGTTAATATGTTATAACAAATTAAATATTGGATATTCTGTATTATTATTGAATTACAATAATCCTAATAGAAAGAAAAAGCCATACAGTTAGCTTACTTTTATTTACCGCTGAAATATTGTATGAACTTGAATTTATCCTTAATTCCTTTTGGTGAAACTTAGCACTAAGCATTTGTCTAACTCATAAAAATAATGTGAGTATAAAAGAGCAGATCCCACTTCAATAATTTAGTATTATTTAAAATGTGCATATTGCTGGGAATCAAAACAGGTGAGAAAGATAATATATTAATCTTAAGAAAGATGAGTTGTTAGTGTACAATACAATGATGTGGGATAGTTTCTATTCTAAAAGCATGTGTCATAGAAATATTAAAACATGGGGCCGGGCGGTGGCGCTAAAGGTAAGGTGTCTGCCTTGCCAGCGTTAGCCTAGGACGGACCGCGGTTCGATCCCCCGGTGTCCCATATGGTCCCCCAAGCCAGGAGCGACTTCTGAGCACATAGCCAGGAGTAACCCCTGAGCGTTACCGGGTGTGGCCCAAAAACCAAAAAAAAAAAAGAAATATTAAAACATGAAGTTTATGCTATTCAAGAGAATGTAAAAAAAGCTATAGACCAATTACATTCACCCTTTGAAGAATTGAGATTTTTTATAAGTAGAATGCAAAAATATGTATATATATTAGTCTTTGTTTGTTTGTGCCATCATTTCTCTCTAGACCAACTGTTCTCAGCAGTGTGATTTTGCAATTTGGAGGACCTTTGGGACAAACTATGTATTTTGTCAATGTTGGTGAGGAGGTGCTTGCTTGCAGAATTTAGGAATGTGGTAAAACATCCTATGATACAGGGCATCTCCTTTCTCCTGCAACAAAAATCATCTTTTTGTGTTGAGTTCATGAGATCCTATATTAGTAATTACCATCTTGATTTTTCTGACGTCAGACACTCTGATTGTGTTCTTTAGGGAAATGGCCCCTTCTGTTTGATTGTTCTCATCTATAAATTAGAGTTGAACCACCACTATTACTGTAATGTAGTACATGCAGATTAGGGCTATTAACTGGTGAATAATTACATAAACCACTCTAAAGAACAATTATCTTCTCAATCTAATTTTCAACATTTTTGCACATTAATGAAAAAGTAAATATATAATAAAGATTTTCTAATTTTATTTTAATCATGAAGACCCATAAGATATAGTTTCCTGTTAATAATGGAGTGGCTGAAAATGATATAAAAACATAAGCCAGAGATAAATTGAGTGGGGGAATTAATTCTCTATGTTAATTCTTACAGGAAAGTGAGTTTTTAAAAATTAATACACTGATAGTCAACTGAGTGTTTAACCTCTTTTTTTGGATGGGAGGTATCTCCCGAGATCCTGGCTGTGCACTCAGGAATTACTCCTGGTTGTGCTAAGGGGACCATATGATCCCGGAGGTCCATTCTAGGTCAGCCACATGCAAGACAATTGCCCTACTCATCATACTATCTCTCCAGCCCTCAAAAGTAACTTCTAAGTTACTTCGGGTTGAGGGGAAGAAATTACTTTAAATTGTGGAAATTTCTGAGCCATAATCTCTGAATATTTCTGCATTTTTTACTTTCTCTATTCTGTACTCTAAATCTTTTCAGCTGAAACCTGTTTTCCTATCCTTCATGCCTGCCAGTTTGGCTCATAATTTACATATTTTGGGGAAGTTTTTGGGAATATTTTGGGCGGCGCTTAGGGGTTACTCTTAGCTCTGTGCTCAGAAATCACTCCTAGCTCAGGGGACCATATGGGATGCCGGGAATTGAACCCCTGTTAGTCCTGAGTCAGCCACATGCAAGGCATGTGCTATCACTCCAGCCCCAATAATTTACATATTTTTATATTTAGAATATTTCCGAGATGAATTAGCTAACTATGAATAAAAATGTATTTCTTTTTCCTGCTGTTTTAGTATATTTCACTATTCATTGAATTTTCCATTTCAGTGACTTTATTTTCATTTGTACAATTAGATGTTTTTAATTGAAATATGTCATATACCATACAGCTAACCCATATAAAGTATAAAACTCAATAGTTTTTATGTTCACAGAACTGTACAACTATTGCCACAATTTGGGAACATTTTCACCACTCAAAAGGGAATGAATGCAATTCCTGAGTAGTCATCCCCATTTTCTCACAAATTCCTTAACCCCAAGTGATCTCTAATCTGTCACAATAAATGTTTCTATTTTGGATATTACATGTAAATAGAATCAATATATGGTATTTTGTGATTGTAGGCTTTTCTCCTCCCAGCATACTATTTTAAGGTTGTTCCAAGTTGTAGGATCACTACTTCACTTACTTTTGACATAACAATATTCCATTGTATTACTATATCATAATTTATCCATTAGCTAGTTTATGTACATTTGTACTATTTACACGTTCAGTCATAAATAATCATGTTACATATTTATGTGGTCATATTTTTATATTGATGTTTTCATATCATATTCATGTTTCAAAGAAATTAGAGTATATAATTAGATTGAAATTTCTTGGTCACTCAGTGCTTAATTATTTTAGGAACTACCAGATTGTTTTTCCAAAGAGATTGTGCTATTTTACCTTTCTATCAGCATTACATAAAAGTTTCAATGTCTTCACATCCTGGCTAATATTTTAAATTCTCTTTTTTTAATTATATCGATTTTACTGGGTATGCAACTATTGCATTGTGATGTTTCATGATTGCAAAATGTGTTAAGCATTTGCTTATTTTTATTGAATATTTTTTTTTTTTTTTTTGGTTTTTGGGCCACACCCTGTGACGCTCAGGGGTTACTCCTGGCTATGCGCTCAGAAGTTGCTCCTGGCTTCTTGGGGGACCATATGGGACGTCGGGGGATCGAACCGCGGTCCGTTCTAGGCTAGCACAGGCAAGGCAGGCACCTTACCTCCAGCGCCACCGCCCGGCCCCTTATTGAATATTTTTACATGTTCTTTGGAGACATGATTAAGAGCCTTTTTGCATTTTTAATTGGCTGATTTGTCTTTTGAATTTTAAGAATTTGAAAGCATTTTGTTCCATTTTGTGAGTTGGAAAATTAAAAAAAAAATCCAAAGTCTTTGAGTTACAGAGCAAAGTCAGTTGGGATCTAACTAGAAGTACAATATAATATGACTTTGAAGGGAAGAAACATAAAACTTCCTGTTCACCCCCTGAATGCAGAGGAGGAAATGAGATGTTTCAGTGAATTAAATAGAAACTATGGTGCCATTTGTGATGGATGTAGGCAACAAAGGAGAGGCAAATGCTAGGAAAGAGATCAATACATTGCTTTACCTCTCTGCTGAGGCCCTGTGGGAAATAATTGTAAAATACTGGAATACTTAAGCAAATAGAAAACTTCCAAGAAATACCTTGGTTTGCATGCTGTTAGAGCAGGATAGGCTCAGGAAGGCTATTAGCACTGTATGATGAAGTAATCAGGCAGAGAAAGTACAGAAGAAAATATGATGGCAAGATAGGTTTCTTGAGGGTGGTGGTGAAGGGGGTTTGATCTATTCTTGGCTGGGCTCAGAGCTTATTCCTTACTCCTTTCCCTTGAGAGATTATATGTTATGTATATGTTGTAAGATCTAACCCACTTCAGCTGCATACAAGGAAGTATTATGCCTTTGATCTGAGAGAGAAAATTCATCAATTCTTCTCCACCATCCGGATCAGGTGCTTGCCTTTTGGCTCTTTCTCACATTAAAATAACTAAGTCTTTGATGTTTATAGCTCATAATAGTGGTGCTTCAGTAAATTTCAGAAAAAAAAAAGATAATTTTCTTGGTTTTTGAACATCAAAAGTATAGCTTGGGGGGGGCTGGATTGATAGTACAGTGGGCAGGATACTTGCTTTGCATGTATTCAACTCAGGTTCAACCCTGAACACCCCATATGATTTCCCAAACACTGCAAACAGTGATCCCTGAGTACAGAGTCAACCTTGAGCACCACCAGGCTTGACCTAAATCCCCACTCCCCCTGCTTAATCTTCAAGTCTAGTTTTAGGTCAGGAAGAAGCTCGGAGATGAAACACTGGTTTTTATTATAACTTCCTGAAATCACACACCTGAGTTGTCTGCTCAGTCTCTAGGAGAGCATTGCCCAATACATATTATTCAATGAATTAATTCATATAATTCCTCTCTATTAAGAGTTTTCATCCCTTGTGTTTATTTTTAAGTAAATGAGAGTTATAGGTTTAATTTTTTGGGGAAAACAAAATCTGAATAGAGTTTAATATCCTTAATGCTTTTAGGATCAACACCTGTGGGAGAGATAATAGAAGCAGGTTTAAATAGAAATGGCAGTTGAAAACTGGAGGGAAATCTCAACAGGCTGAGGAATTGTACTTTACTTCAAGCACTGCTGGGAACTATTCTTGAGCACTGCTGAATGTGGCTCCCCAAACCCAAACCCAAACCCAAAACAAAACAAAACAAAAGGATTTTGAACTCCAGTGCAGATTAGAAGAGCGATTTTCTACAGATTTTGGAGAGAAGCCCTCTGGTGTAATCATAAAGTAGACCAAGAATATCAGTTAGTCATGGATATGGGTTGTTAATGAAGGTAGATTTTGAATCAAGTGATCTTCTGCGAAGAGCTCATCAAGTAGGAACTTAAGAGGCTGGAGCGGTGGCACAAGCGGTAAGGCGCCGCTTTACCCGTGCTAGCCTAGGACCAACCGAGGTTTGATCCCCTCCTAGACCCCCGTGTCCCATATGGCCCCCCAAGCAAGGAGTGATTTTTGAGTGCATAGCCAGAAGTAACCCCTGAGCATCACCAGGTGTGGCCCCAAACCAAACCAAACCAAACCAAACCAAACCAAACCAAACCAAATCAAACAAAAAACAACCAAAAAAAGAAGGAACTGAAAGTTTAGCCTCTCAGTAAGTACTACTTGGAAAGGGAGTGGCAAGAAGGCTTTCATTGGGGCCAGAAGTCAGAAGGGATAATGCAGTGGGTAGGATGATTGTCATGCAAATGGCCAATCCGGATTTTATTTCCGGCATGTCATATGGATTCCCCGGGCTCATACTCCTGAATGTAGAGTCGGAAGTAATTCCCAAATACTACTGGTTGTGGCCCAATTGCCCCCTCCCAAAGCAGTCTTTCATTGAAGAGACATCCCAGAAATGTTGCCCAGTGTGCACTTCATGCAGTAACTGTTGCCCAAGATCACGGTCTGATTTAGTTTTGTGTTACTTCAGATCCCAAGACTTTAATATTTATTTTTGCTTTTCTGTACTTGCCAACATAGGTTACTCCTAAATTACTATGGTTTGGGTTTGATGTTGGGAGGAATTATTTGCACACTTCTGTCAAAGGAAGAGCTCATGTGTGAGACTGATCCAGTTCTTTAAGAAGCAACAGTGTTCTGCTCAGCCAGAAGCCTATAGTGCCTGCTATGAAACAGTGCCTGTTTTTTGAACAACATGATAAACATGATAAACTGACAGTTAACCACTGTACTAAGATCACTGGTTGGGACTTTGACCTATGTTTCCACCAGGATGGCCTTTCCTAAAGACACTCTGTACAGTCCATAAATAATTCAGCTTGAATTTTAAAGTATATTAAAGTGAAGCTCCTTATAATAAACTACTGTTAGTACTGCTTCCAACAGTAGTGACACAAAATTCTAATTAGGCCTGTCTTGAATACAAGCAGAGGGTGGGGGAGGAAGGAGATGGGGGAATTGCTGGTTGGAAGGTTACACTAGAGAAGGGTTTTTTTTTCTATAACTGAAATCCAACTACAAACATATTTGTAATCATGGTGCTTAAATAAAAATGTTATTATGAAAAAAACCTTAAAATTTCATTTTGTAATGGGTTCAAATTCTCAGTGTCACCTTAAGTCTACTGAAACAAAGACAGTGATAATGGATTCAGGTGATTAGGATTCAACCTTGATTTTGAGAATTGCAGACCAGATAATACTGATAAGTAGGAAAAAAAGATTTATGAGTAGCAAGTAAAGGGTAAATTAACAATTTATTTTAAAATGTCTAAAATATGTATTTTATTCAAGTATTTGTTTTTTAAACAGCACATCAGGTTTTCCAGATAATCACAGCTTCCTACTTAATTAGGTTTAAATTAATAAAAAATTTAAATATATCTTGGGGACAGGACAAGCTAAGTGTGGTTGTGCAGTATTTCCAATAATAATACCTATAGTACTCATCCATCTTGTCAAGACATAAGCTATAAGTTGAATGCTTTGACGACTTACAATCACTATTGTAGTGTAAAAGTTGTGAAGCAAGCATTACTTAATTTTTTTGCTGAAAATATAAATTTTTGACTGAAATTTCATAATTTGGGGGGCATCTGAGGGAACTTACCAAAATCACCATTTGGAAATCATTGGAGGGTATTCAGAGGTGAGTAGCTTTAATCTCATCATTGTAGAGAGTTCTCTGAAGTTGAAGTCTCATACTTGTTCTTTCATGCATGAAAATGAATTAGACTAATTGCATGCTGTAAAACATATATATATATATATATATAGGTTTGCTTTAAGGAGAATGAAACACTTGACAATCAGCATTAAATTGTCATTGTGAAGATGGAGTTCCCTGATCCATGAAGTAGAACAGCTATGTATGTATGAGTCCAATCCACTTTTTTAGCTTACAACACATGGGGTGGAATGGCAGGCATAGTAAGCAATGGTTAGAAACTAAGCCTGGATAACAGGTTTTATCTTGGGAAATAAATAACTTTCTCATAGTACTTCATCTTGAGATGTTCCTTGGACATTCCTCTCACCAATAGTGGGTATAAAATATTTCAGACTTCTTAACCAATTTGAAAAGAAAATTCAGTCAACAAACTCTTGTGTCCCTTTCTGAAAAGTGCATTATGTTAGTTCAGGTCCTGCTAAATAGAGCATTTTACTCTTGGGAACGTCACATCAATGGGAGCACTGAATATGGAAGACTGGATCTGCTAATTGCCATTCTGATGTACCATTTCCATTGAAGGGAATATCTAAGGTCTTTGGGAATCCATTAGCTTAGATTAAATCAAAGTCAAACTAAGTAAAAGTTGGACATAATAACAGGAGTGACTTCATACCATGAACTGAATGAGGACAGGAGATAATGGTGATTTAAGACTGATTTTACAACCTCTGGATGAAGAGATTTACAACAGGAGTCACTCAGAAAATTCTCTCTTGCCCTACCTTCCCCTAGACACAAGCTCTTCCTAAAACCAGCAGAATATGTAGAGTTCATATTTTCCCAACAAACTGTCACTAAAATAACAAAACTTAGAGAAGCTGAAAAAATACTGATGAACACAGATGCAAAAATCCTCAATGAATTGTTAATTTACCCTCACATCCCTATATGTCTCACCCCGAAAGAACCTGCAGACATGGCTTCTGCAGACCAACTCCTTGCAGTTCTTTTTTTCTCCTACACTCTCCTCCACACTATAGACTTGCTTGCTACGGAGTTTGGCTCCCAAGAGACCCTCAGCTTGAGGACACTACTTGACGCCCTACATCTGTGAATCATTACTCCGACTCTACAAGACAATGAGACAGGATGAAACTGTGCTCTGGATCTACACCCCCAAATATCTCAAAAGACTTAAAGGGGATTTCAATTTCTTTTGTATGTTTCTGTAGATACATTTCCTAATAGTTATAATTCTGTGTCTATTTTTTTAATTACAAAAATAGTTTCCTCATTTTATTTTTTAATAATGATTTTTATTTTGACCAAAGTGGATTACAAATCATTCACAGTAAAATTTTAGGTATATAGTGACATTGAATCAGGGGAATTCCCACCACCAATGTTGTCCTCCCACTCCCCGTTCCCAGCATGCATCCTATATCCTCCTTCTTTACTCCCTGGTCTGCTAGTATAAGTGGTCCCGTTTGGGTCTAGCTTGTAGAATGGGTATCGATCCTGTTGTCCTTGGCTTTGGATTTGGTACCTGAATCTTATAATTTTTTATTTCTACTCAATGTTCATATGACTGTTTGGTCTTGGTAACCTACATTATTCCCCCTCAGTTTGTGAGGCGAAACAAGATGGTTCGAGTTATGTGGTTCTGTTTGAAGGAAAGAAGAAAAAAAAAGGGACAAAAATCAAATAAGCAAAAAATGGGAGGAGTCCTTCTTGAGGCTATAAATATCTGTTTAAGAGAAGAAAGGGAAAAAGGAGGTAGCTTCCTCTATCCCTGCTTTGGATCTGCTTAGTAGGAAATTCTTGTAGAAAAGTCTTGATTGGGTAATGAACTCACTACAATCAGGGTATAGAAATTGTTTAGCTTGTTATTTTTACCTCCATTTGCACCAGGAGCATCATGTGACATTGGTCCATTTTGCATAGGCACACTAAAATGAGGAAATCTTACATATAGAAAGAAGTTCTTACCTAATAGGGATAGCAGAGCTGGCTTTCACCCTAAGTATTTGTCATGGAGACAATGAATTGGATATTGATCATACAACCTGAACTTAATATCCCAAACAGGTACTAGCACAGATTACGACACCAGCACCAGGACTCAAACTTCCCCTGGGGGAGACCCAAATGCTGCCCTGGCACCAACCTGCTCCAGGGTAGGCACATAAGACACCCTGATGATGAGTAAACAACAACAACTTGATCTAAGGGCAGGTGGCCTTATCCCAAAATCCAATGGTGAGATGAAATCAGAAGATGCTCTGCCCTAGGACCTATACAAGAACCAATATCTCTATTTATAAGAGACTGTCTATAACAACTGCGACTAAACAGAACTTTTCCTGGGACCACAAAGAAAGAGTTTATCCTAGTCTTCATCTTAGGACTTGTACAAAAACTAAGATCTCTACAGAAGACTGACTTTGTCAACCATGACTGAGCAGAAATTTTTCTGGGATCATAAAGAGAGACATTGGGGTTGGACAACCAACATGCCCAGAGCTTATAGTCAGTCTTTTGACAGTATGCTTCATGGATGGAGCCACCTTGTATCTCTTAGGCCAAAGGAATTTTCTTTCTAATTTCCCTAACGTTTGATCTGCCTATGCAAAAAAAAAAAAAAAAAAAAAAAAAAAAAAAAAAAAAAAGCCATAAAAGCCATACCTTCTCCTTCTTCTCTTTTTTCTTTTTTCTTTTAATTTTACTTATATAAATATATACAGGGGCTCCCATTTTTCCATAGAACCATAGAACTTGAATCACTTTTTCTGTTTCATATTTCCTCGTCTTTTTACAAATTGAGAAAAGAAAAAAGGTGGATGGGGCCCAGGGGCCAAATGGTTTTAGGAACATTGAGTGGAAAAAAAGGTCAGATCTAAGTCCCCAAGCCAAAGTCAATGAAAATAGAATCAAGAGACACAACATAGACCTGTTACACGAGTAGTCCAGAGGGCTATGGATGTAGGTTTGAGATGCATGTGGGGAACTATAGTGGAGAGAGGTCAACACTGGTGTTGGGAATGGCCCTAATTCACTGTCACTAAACACCTTAATTACAAATGTGAAAGACTTGTAATTCACAATGGCCACAATAAAAAATTTTAAAAATACTCTCAACAATATGGGAATGGAAGGAACTTTTTCATTATAGTCAAGGCCATCTACCACAAGCCAAAAGCAAATATTATTCTCAATTGAGATAAACTAAAAGCCTTCCCTTTAAAATCTGGTACAAGACTAGGCTGCCTCCTCTCAGTACTGCATTATAGTACTGGAATTTATTGCCATAGCAATTAGGCAAGAAAGATATCAAGGGCATCCATATCAGAAAGGAAGAAGTCAAGCTCTCACTGTTGTAGATGACATGATACTGTACTTAGAATAACCTAATAACTACTAAAAAGCTTCTAGAAACAACACATTCAGATAGTAAAGTGGCAGGCTAAAAATTAACACACAAAAAAATCAATAGCCTTCTTATATAGAAATAATTATAGAAAAAATAGACATTTAAAAAACATTCCTATTCACATTAGTGCCACACAAAGTCAAATACCTTGGAGTCAACTGAACTAAAGAGGTGAAAGACCTTTACAAAGAAAACTACAAAACATGGCTTCAAGAAATAAAAGAGGACACAAGGAAATGGAGACACATACCCTGTTCATAAATTGGGATGATTAACATCATTAAAATGGCAACACTCCCCAAATCATTGTACAGATTTAATACAATTCCTTTAAGGATACTCATGACATTCTTCAAAGAAGTAGATCAAACACTCCTGAAACTAATTTGGAACAATAAATGCCCATAAATAGCTAAAGCAACACTTAGGAAAAGAAGATAGAAGGCATCACTTTTCCCAACTTTAAACTGTACTAAAAAGCTATAGTAATTAAAACAGCATGGTATTGAAATAGAGACCCTCAGATCAATTGAATAGACTTGAGTATTCAGAGAATGTTCCCCAGACATACAATCAATTAATCTTTGATAAAGAGGCAAAAAATGCAAAATGAAGCAAGGAAAGTCTCTTTAACAAGTGGTATGAGAAAACTGATCAGACAAATGCCAAAAAGCAAACTCAGACCACCAAGTAATACCATGCACAAAGGTAAAATCCATCTGTATTAAAGACCTTGCGATCAGACCTAGAACCATAAGGTATATAGAAGAACACATAGGTAAAACACTCCATGACATTGACACTAAAGGTATCTTCAAGGAGGGAACAGCACTGTTCAAACAAACAGAAACAGAAGCAAGCAAATGAAACTATATTAAACTAAGAAGCTTCTGTACCTCAAAGAAAATAGTGACTAGGATTCAAAGGCTACCCACAAAATGGGAGAAACCCAATACCCATGAGATAAGGGCCTAATATCAAAGATATACAAGGTAGTGACAAAATATAACAAAAAATAACATCTAACCCCATCAAAAAATGGAGAGAAAAAATGAACAGACACTTTCTCACAGAAGAAATACAGATTGTCAAAAGGATATGAAAAAATGCTCCACATCACAATCATCAGGGAGATGCAAATCAAAACAATAATGAGGTATCATCTCACACCACAAACTGGCACACATCACAAAGAACAAAAATAATCAGTTCTGGCAGAAATGTGGAGAGCTGGGAATTCTCATTCACTGCTAGTGGGAATGCCATTTAGTCCAGACTTTATGAAAACAATATGGAGATTCCTAAAAAACTGGAAATTGAGCTCCCATCTGATCCAGCTAGACCTCTCCTTAGGAACACAAAACACAATACAAAAATGCCTTTTGCACACCTATATTCATTGCAGTGCTATTTATAATAGCCAGAATCTGGAAACAACCCAGATGCCTGAAAACAGATGAATAGCTAAAGAAACCATGTTATATACACACAATGGAATACTTTGTGGCCATCAAAAAAAAATAAAGTCATGAAATTTTCCTATACATTGATGGACATAGAAACTATTATTCTGAGTGAAATAAGTTTGAGGGAGAAAGATAGACACAGAATAGTCTCACTCGTCTATGGGCTGTAAGAAAAATAAAAGACATCATTGTAATAATACCCAGAGACAACAGACATGAGGGTGTGAAGAACTAGCCCCAATATGAAGCTTACTACAAAGATTGGTGAGTGCTATAACTTATTAATAACCATACTAACAACTATCATGACAATATTAGTGAGTGAGAGAAGAAGAATGCCTGTCTTGATACTGGCAGGAGGTGGGGGAGAAGGGAGATGGGAGGGAACTGGTTGTGGGAAGGTTGCACTGGTGAAGGGAGTGTTTTTTTTTATAACTGAAACTCAACTACAAACATGTTTGTAATAATGGTGCTTAAATAAAGATAAACTGACACTTCAATTAAAATATTTTAAAAATAACACTATTATAAGATATGTATTATTAAACTTCAAGTACAGAACATTGAAAATGAACTTGTGTCTCTTTTTCTTCAATTTACACCTCTACTATGTAATATCTAATTAATCTGCTTTGTTTAATAAGAAGGTAGCATGTAAACTATTAAGATGGCTTAGAAAGAACAGAGTAGTCTCTCTGTATGGAGAACTGATATCTCAGGGGTATCTTGGAGGGACAGACCTTTTTTTAAAAATAATATACTAAGCTATTATTCCTCTTACTCCAGGAGAAGAAAACATAACAATTTCAGAATACTCAGCTGAAAATATTCCATGTGCATAAATTTATTTTAAATTTTATTGCATCACATTATACAAGCATTAAACATGGCTTCATGTTGACTATTTAAATGTGAAAATCCATCATTCATGTCAGTACCTTTTGGATATTTACAAGGAATTTCTATGTATTTTATATATCTTTGTATTTCTATGTACACATGTAAGAATATACTGTACATATGTACACACAGAAATACATCTATGGCCATACATAGCTATAGATACATCATATAGAATAATCTCCTCAGAAAGATTTAGAACTAAAAAAAAATAACAAAATAACAAGAACAAATAAGTTGTAAACAGGGTCTTGTTTGTGTCATTTGGTGACATGGAATTAGGACCAGATGAGTACATTCTAGGAATGTGAGTCCAGGTGTCCAAATATCCTTTTTTTTTAATAGCCCAGTGTTTGTAAAATTCACACAGGATCAAATGCAAAAAAGGTAGCAAATAGGCTGAAAAACAGGCCCAGTATACAAGTTTCCCTTGGTTTTAAAAACTTGAGACGATAACTGCCCATGATGTGCATGCTTGCTTGGTCAGGAATGATCTAAGGGTGAGAGCAAGTGTGTGCTACACTGCAATGTGACTTCACAGCCGTGTGGCTTCCCAGGCAGTGGCCATCAGGTGCGAGCCCCCGCTGCTGCTGAGGTCTGCGGCATGCACTGCGGTTGCACTGGAGTCATTCACTTGGATGTGCTTTTGCACAGCTGGGCGAAGTAAACAGAATCTAGGTCTGTGGCCTGGAAGTGAATTATTACCTGGAAAGAGAATAAATGTTAAAGTCCTATGTCATTATAGACATTGAAGAACAACTATTTTGCACTGGTTTCAAATAAATGTTAATCAAAAGCATGCAAAACAAACAAACAAACAAACAAACAAAAAACAAACCTATAACTCCAAACTAAGCCAGGCACAGTATCCACTTTATGTCTGCATGATGGTGTCTGCTTTAGAGTAATGGAGGAAGAGATAGACTCAAAAGGGCAATCTGAGGTAAGGGGACCCCTGCCAACTGTCATGGAAATAGAGACTGACAAATAGTATGTTTTCAATAAAAATGAAGCACTCACTTTTGGGCCCAGCGAAGGTCTCGAAGGCCTGCCTTCCAAGCATGAGGCCCCGTATTCCAATCCTGGCACCACTTCATATGCTCAGTGTGATCTGGTTCCTAGCAAGCAGTGAGTGTGAGCATAACTACAAGGTGTAACACCCTGTCCTCCCGTCTCCTGCGATACCAGCTACTGTTTGTGATTGTTCATTACACTAACAGTAGAGGGAAGGGGAGGAGGAAAACAAATGACCAATTTGGGAAGAAAGCGGAAGAAACTATGGATGAGGTAGAAGCATGAAATCAACAAAACCAAAAGTCTAAGATCTTTTTGTTGTTGTTGTTGTTGTTGTTGTTTTGGGCCACACCTGGTGACACTCAGGGGTTACTTCTGGCTATGTGCTCATAAACCGCTCCTGGCTTGGGGGAAAATATGGGATGCCAAGGGATCAAACCGTGGTCCATCCTAGGCTAGCGCTGGTAAGGCATATGCCTTACCGTTCCACGCCACTGCTCCGGCCCCCTAAAGTTTAAGATCTAAACTGCAACCACCAAATTCTATAAAGTGCTTGTCAAAGTGGTGGGCAGAAGTGGGGAATGATAGAGTATGGGAGCACTGGTGGAGAGAATTGGCATGGTTGAGTTGGTGTTGAAATATTATATGCCTAAAATTCAACAACCAATAATTTTTAGATCATGGGTCTTTAAATAAAAACTAAAAACAGAAACTTCCTAATAATAGAGCAGTCCATTATAACCAGAAGTGAGGACAATGTCATGCCAACACTCAGGCTGGTGCTTCTAGGAGCAATTCTCTAATCTCTACCTTCTGCCTGGTCAAAACTTTCTACCAAGACAGACCTTCTCTGCCAGAAATACTCAGCAAGGGTGTCTAAATTAGGACCTTGGAGTCATTTATAGAATCCCAGAAGGAAAAAGGGGTCTAGACACTTAATACATTATTTTATGTATCTTCTTTATATAAAAATATGAACATCAATTCCACATAAATGTTCTTCCCTAATTCATAGAGACAGGTATTGGAAAGCCAGTCAGCCAGCTGGTGGACATGTGTGACCCATGTATAAAGGTAATATACTTTTTTTGCTTTGTTTTGTTTGATTTTTGGCAATACTTGGTGGTGCTCAGGGGTTTCTCTGGCTTTGTGCTAAGGAATCAATCCGGGTGGGCTTGGGGGACCATATGGATGCCAGGGATGGAACCTGGGTTGGCTACATGCAATACAAATGCCCTACACTCTGTACTAAGCTCCAGCTCCCAAGGCAATACATATTTGACCTGGTACTTTAGGGCTCATTTCTCAACAGGGCTGCACAACTCTGTCAGGATATTCGATGGTGGCAAGGTGAAACTCACACAAAAGTGGGGACATGGCACAAAACCAGGAGGCCAACCATATAGGGGGAGTTGCAGGTAAGAGGGGTCATGTTTGAGGAGGTTGAGAAACACAGTTCTTTTTTTTATTTAAACAACTTTATTACATACATGATTGTGTTTGGGTTTCAGTCATGTAAAGAACACCACACATCACCAGTGCAACATTCCCTTCACCAATGTCCCAAATCTCCCTCCTCCCCACTCAACCCCCGCCTGTACTCTAGACAGGCTTTCTATTTCCCTCGTACATTCTCATTATTACCATACTTTGAAACCTAGTTATTTCTCTAACTAAACTCATCCCTGTTTCTCGTGAGCTCTTGAGGTGAGCTGTAACTTCCAGCCTTTTTCTCTTTTGTGTCTGAAAGTTATTATTGCAAGAATGTCTTTCATTTTTCTTAAAACCCATAGATGAGTGAGACCATTCTGCATCTTTCTCTCTCTCTCTGACTTATTTCACTCAGCATAATAGATTCCATGTACATCCATGTATAGGAAAATTTCATGACTTCATCTCTCTTGACAGCTGTATAATATTCCATTGTGTATATGTACCACAGTTTCTTTAGCCATTCATCTGTTGAAGGGTATCTTGGCTGTTTCCAGAGTCTTGCTATGGTAAATAGTGCTGCAATGAATATAGGTGTAAGAAAGGGATTTTTGTATTGTATTTTTGTGTTCCTAGGGTATATTCCTATGAGTGGTATAGCTGGGTCGTATTGGAGCTCGATTTCCAGTTTTTGGAGGAATCTCCATATTGCTTTCCATAAAGGTTGAACTAAATGCATTCCCACCAGCAGTAGATAAGAGTTCCTTTCTCTCCACATCCCCGCCAACACTGCTTGTTCTCATTCTTTGTGATGTGTGCCAATCTCTGGGGTGTGAGGTGGTACCTCATAGTTGTTTTGATTTGCATCTCCCTGATGATTAGTGTTGTGGAGCATTTTATCATGTGTCTTTTGGCCATTTGTATTTCTTCTTTGTCAAAGTGTCTGTCCATTTCTTCTCCCAAATTTTTGATGGGATTAGATGTATTTTTCTTGTAAATTTCTGTCAGTGCCTTATATATTTTGGAGATTAGCCCCTTATCTGATGGGTATTGTGTGAATAGTTTCTCCCACTCAATGGGTGGCTCTTGTATCATCGGCACTATTTCTTTTGAGATGCAGAAGCTTCTCAGTTTAATATATTGCCATCTATTAATCTCTGCTTTCACTTGCTTGGAAAGTGCAGTTTCCTCTTTGAAGATGCCTTTAGTCTCAATGTCCTGGAGTGTTTTACCTACGTGTTGTTCTATATATCTTATGGTTTCAGGTCTGATATCGAGGTCTTTCATCCATTTGGATTTAACCTTCGTACAAGATGTTAGCTGGGGGTCTAAGTTCAATTTTTTGCAAGTGGCTAGCCAGTTATGCCAACACCACTTGTTGAAGAGGCTTTCTTTGCTCCATTAAGGAGTTCTTGCTCCTTTATCAAAAATTAGGTGATTTATGTCTGGGAAACATTCTCTGAGTATTCAAGCCTATTCCACTGATCTGAGGGCCTGTCTTTATTCCAATAACATGCTGTTTTGATAACTATTGCTTTGTAATACAGTTTAAAGTTGGGGAAAGTAATTCCTCCCATATTCTTTTTCCCAATGTTTGTTTTAGCTATTCTAGGGTGTTTATTGCTTCAAATGAATTTCAAAAGTGCCTGATCCACTTCTTTGAAGAATGTCATGGGTATCTTTAGAGGGATCACCTTAAATCTGAACAATGCTTTGGGGAGTATTGTCATTTTAATGATGTTAATCCTGCCAATTCATGAGCAGGGTATGTGCTTCCATTTCCGCGTGTCCTCTCTTATTTCTTGGAGCAGAGTTTTATAGTTTTCTTCGTATAGGTCCTTCACATTTTTAGTCAAGTTGATTCCAAGATCGTTGAGTTTGTGTGGCACTATTGTGAATGCGGTGGTTTTCTTAATGTCCATTTCTTCCTTATTACTACTGGTGTATAGAAAGGCCATTGATTTTTGTGTGTTAATTTTGTAGCCTGCCACCTTGCTATATGAGTCTATTGTTTTTAGAAGCTTTTTGGTAGAGACTGTAGAGTTTTCTAGGTAGAGTATCATGTCATCTGCAAACAGCGAGAGCTTGACTTCTTCCTTTTCTATCTGGATTCCCTTGATATCTTTTTCTTGCCTAATCGCTATAGCAAGTACTTCCAGTGCTATGTTGAATAGGAGTGGTGAGAGAGGACAGTTTTGTCTTGTGCCAGAATTTAGAGGAAAGGCTTTCAGTTTTTCTCCATTGAGGACAATATTTGCCTCTGGCTTGTGGTAGATGGCCTTAACTATATTGAGAAAGGTTCCTTCCATTCCCATCTTGCTGAGAGTTTTGATCAAAAATGGGTGTTGGACCTTAGCAAATGCTTTCTCTGTGTCTATTGATATGATCATGTGATTTCTATTTTTCTTGTTGATGATGTTGTGTATTATGTTGATAGATTTACGGATGTTAAACCAGCCTTACATTCCTAGGATGAAACCTACTTGATCGTAGTGGATGATCTTCTTAATGAGGCATTGAATCCTATTTGCCAGAATTTTATTGAGGATCTTTGCATCTGTATTCATCAGCAATATTGGTCTATAATTTTCTTCTTTGATAGCATCTATGTCTGATTTAGGTATCAAGGTGATGTTGGCTTCATAAAAGCTATTTGGAAGCGTTCCTGTTTTATTGATTTCATGAAAGAGCCTTGCCAGGATTGGTAGAGGTTTCTCTTTTTTTTTTTTTTTTGTTTTAGTTTTGTTTTTGTTTGTTTTTGGGCCACACCCAGTGACGCTCAGGGGTTACTCCTGGCTATGCGCTCAGAAGTCGCTCCTGGCTTGGAGGACCATATGGGATGCCGGGGGATCGAACCGTGGTCCGTCCTAGGCTAGCGCAGGCAAGGCAGGCACCTTACCTCTAGCGCCACCGCCCGGCCCCAAGGATTGGTAGAGGTTTCTCTTGAAAGGTTTGAAAGAATTCATTAGTAAATCCATCTGGGCCTGGACTCTTGTTTTTCGGCAGACATTTGATTACTGTCTTAATTTCCTCAATAGTGATGGGTGTGTTTAGATATGTTACATCCTCTTCATTCAACCATGGAAGATTATGAGTCCAAGAATTTATCCATTTCTTCCAGGTTTTCATTTTTAGTGGCATAGAGTTTCTCAAAGTAGCTTCTGATTACCCTTTGAATCTCTACCATATCAGTAGCGATCTCTCCTTTTTCATTCCTAATATGAGTTATCAAGTTTCTCTCTCTCTCTTTCTTTGTTAGTTTTGCCAGTGGTCTATCAATCTTGTTTAATTTTTCAAAGAACCAACTTCTGCTTTCGTTGATCTTTCGGATTGTTTTTTGAGTTTCCACTTCATTGATTTCTGCTCTCAGCTTTGTTATTTCCTTCTGTCTCCCTATTTTTGGGTCCTTTTGTTGAGTACTTTCTAATTCTATGAGCTGCATCATTCAGGTATGCTCCTTCTTCTTTCCTGATGTGTGCCTGCAAAGCTATACATTTTCCTCTCAGTACTGCTTTTGCTGTGTCCCATAGGTTCTGATAGTTTGTGTCTCCATTGTCATTTGTTTCTAGGAAGGTTTTAATTTCCTCTTTGATTTCATCTCGGACCCACTGGTTATTCAGTATTGTATTAGGCTGTTTAACTTCCAGGTATTAAAGTTTTTCTTCTGTGTCCCTTTGTGGTTCACATATAATTTCAGGGCCTTGTGGTCAGTGAAGGTAGCCTGCAAAATTTCTATCCTCTTGATATTATGCAGGTATGTTTTGTGTGCTAGCATGTAGTCTATCCTGGAGAATGTCCCATGTACATTAGAGAAGAATGGATTGAGTTTTTTTTTTTTTTGAGAAACACAGTTCTTAACCATGTTGAGGTCATGTGATTATATCACACAGTGTTCTTTTTTTTAATCTCAAGGTATTCCTTTTATTTATTATTATTATTTTTGGGGTCACACCCATTTGACCCTCAGGGGTTACTCCTGGCTATGAGCTCAGAAACTGCTCCTGGCGTGGGGGGTCCATATGGGACACTGTAGCATCGAATTGAGATATGTCCTATGCTAGTACTTTCAAGGCAGGCACCTTACCTCTAGGGCCACAGCTCCAGCCCTTTATTTGTTATTTTTTTAAATAATTTTTACTGTGACTAAAGTGAATTACAAATATTTCACAGTAATATTTAAGGTACATAGTGATAATGAATCAGGACCATTCCCATCACCAGTGTTTTCCTCCCTTGACTCGTTCCCAGCATGCATCCCATATCTCCTTTTTGGTCCCCCTCCCGAGTGCTAGTGTAACTGGTCCCCTCTGTGTATAGTTTGTTGTAGATTGGGTATTGATTCTGTTGTTGTTGACTTTGGTTTGGTGTTTGAGTCTGATCATTTTTTTTTCCACTCAATGTTCATATGACTGGTCCCAGTAACCCTCCATTTAATCCACCCCCCCCTCAATTCATGAGGCAGAACAAGATGATTCAAAGTTATGTGGTTCTGTTGGAAAAAAAATCTGGGAGGATTTCAACTAGAGGTTATAAATATCCATTTAAAAAAAGAATGGGAAAAAAGATAAAAAACAAAACAAATTCCCCACAAAAACCAACCAACCAAAAAAATCAGCAACTACAAAAAAAGCACCCAGCTACTAAAACAACCATCATCATATAATAACCACCAGAATGAAAGAAAATAAAAAAAGAAAATAAAAGAAAAAGAAAAATAGAATAAAGAATAAAAAGAAAAAAATGAAGGAGGGCTGGTGTGGCCCAAAAACCAACCAATCAATCAATATATTGCTAAAAGAAAAAGTTGGAAAAAAAGAGGGGAATATTTGAAGGCAAGCTTTGAACACTTTAAAAATATACCAAACACATGCCAAATCAATGATATTTTTTTCTTTTATTTCCTGAATCACACCCAGTGGCACTCAGGGCTTACATCTGGCTCTGTGCTCAGAAATTGCTCTTGGCAGGCTCAGGGATGGGATGCCAGGAATCAAACCAGGGTCCGTCCTGGGTTGGCCATGTGCAAGAAAAATGCCCTATCACTGTGCTATCTCTCTGACCCCACAGACCAATGGTATTGACATATTAATAGAAATACTAAGGGGTGAATCTTGGAGCTGGGGAGAGAGCTCAAACTGCTGAATGCAGGTGAGAGCTCTAGGCTCTTTTCTCAATACTGCATGTTCCCTTGAATGGTACCAGAAGAGAGGACCTATACTTGGAGTAGTTTCCAAGATCTGCCTCTGTGGACAATAAACAAAAAATTCAGGAGTAGGTTGCAATGTCTTGATGAGGAAATATGGAAAAATCTTAAAGAATGTGGCACGTGGAGCCTGGAAGATAGTATAGGACTTAGGGTATATGCCTGATCCGAGTATGATCCTTGGTAACACATAGTCCCTGAAGTACCTCTGAGTATGATCCCTTGTGGTCTACAGCACTGTGGGACCTGATCATCACTATATTATTTGTGCTAGAATTGAACCACCCCCAGGGGAGTTGGACATACCTGGGAGGTCCCCAGGGCACCCTGAACTGTGATTGAAAGTCACCTAAAAAATGAAAGAGTACAATAGTACACATGCATGCACATTTACACACAGAGAGATACACACAGACACATAGACACAGACACTGACACACACGACACCCCTCCTACCTGATTAGGGCCACTCATTGTGATGTGCTTTTCCATTCTTCTTCCTCTCCTTTCGCTCTTTCTGGAGGCGCTCCAGTTCAGCCTCATACATCATCTCCTGAATCAAGTATTTTTCTCTTCTCATTCGATCCCTTAGGTCTTTTGGGAGGTCTGGGATCAGATAGGAAATGAGGTGCTTGATGCAAAACACGAGATGCTAAGAACACAGAGGAAAAAACCACAGTCATGGTCAATTGTTCAGCCAAGAAGAGTTCTGGGATCAGGTTCAAGGTGCCTCTGGAGGGTCAGGGAAGAAGCAGGGTAGGAGGAAAGATCACAGATATATGTGAGAATGACCTCACTTTGGCAATGGAAAGAGGAGACAGGAAGGTGAAGGAATAATAAGAAAAATTGAGACAGAATCACAGAAAACCCAGGTCTGATGACAAGATTTGCAGTTTGTGGTAAGGACTTGTCTGTATCCCAGAGGATGTCACTGAACCTCAGTTTGTTGATTTACAAAATAGGTGTAGTAAATTATAATTATAAAAACACGTTTTAGAAAATACTTTGGAGATTTTCAAATGTCCCATAAACGTTGACTGTAATGATCATTTAAGGAAGATGATTTTTGATAAATAGTTATAAAAATTGATAAGCTAAAACTGTTGGTACTCTAGCACCATTATCATTTTTATCATTAATAACAGATGATCATTCAATGGAAATTTATATTCTAAAGTATAAAAGATTAAATAATGTTCAGATGATGCTTTTAAAATATTTGTAACTTGGTATACATAGATAATATAATACAACTAATTAGAAGCATAAAATATAATACATATGCACACACATATATATACATCTAGTGTTTTAAAATAGCTCTTCTAAAAAGGCTAATAATAAATAGTTCAAGTTAAGATGCAAATCCGAACTTAGTATAGCCTTTTTTATTTTTTGTCTAAATTTTTGAGACAGCAATGGCCATTAAAAGGTTACAAAATCTTTGAGAGATGGAGCCAGTGTTAACTTTTGAGGAAAGAGCAACCACTAGGTTTTCTTCGTTCTCCAGAATGAATCAAAAAACACAAATTGAATAGTCTCAAAAAGATGCAAATAGTTTCTAGAACAAGTCAAGACTACTCTTGACTTGCATCAATTAATGTAGCATTCAAATATTACCATATAAAATAATTTCCATTTAATGAGTACAGTAATAAAAAAAGCAAATTCCCCTTTTCCTGGTCATTTTTATTACATTAATAGAAAACAGGCCATGCACTTTCATTGACACATAATATTGAAAATTGCCAGCTGGCTATACTTGATAAATTCAACCCCTTTAGGTTATTTTGTTTGTTTGGGTGCCACACCTAATGTTGTTCAGAGATTACTTTCTTCTTTGTGTACAGGTATCAGCCATGATGGTGTTCATGGCAACCATCTGGAGTTTCTGGAATCAGACCTAGATTGGCTGCATTCAAGGCAAATACCTTACTCCTAAGATTTCTTTTATTTTTTATTTTTTTTAAAAAAGTTTACTGATTGATTAGTTTTGGGGCCACACTTGACTGTGCTCAGGGGTTACTCCTGGCTCTGCACTCAGAAATTGCCCCCTGAGTACCATATGGGATGCCAAGAATCAAACCAGATCTCTCCCAGGCTGGTCTAATGCAAGGCAAACACCCTACCACTGTGCTATCTCTCTGGGCCCCTAAGATCTCTTTTAAATTTTATCTTATGAACTTCTATTTGTTACTCAAACACAAATAGAAGTAACAACTTGTAGTAATAGTTTACAAACTATGGCCCTTCACTTTGTTTCTAAATCCAATTTCTCTCAAAAGGCAGTGAAAGGCAAACTGTAGGCATGAGAAGCATCAACCTCTGGAAGTGAGTACAAAAATTGCAGTTTCCACAAACTTTAAGAACTTTAGTTCTAAAGTATTACATTCCAAACCTATATTTCTTTGATTTATTCATTAATGTTCTGATGAACTTCTAAACATTTCCTGGAAAACTCAACTACTTTCAGGAGAATAAATCAAAGATAGAAGTTCCATAAAGTTCTCCACTACCACAGGGTATTGCCACATGGGACAATCTTCTTTTGATGCATTATTTTTAGCTACTTCCATACTCTGGAGAACACCTACCTCAAACACAATGATAAAAGCCAGCCGTGCTGCAAGGACATGCCAAAACTGCAGCGTGTACCCATAGGGAACCAGAGAATGAGGAGGGTCTCGATAGTCACGGTATCTGAAAAGACAGGGGAGGATGTGACAGGACAAGCCATGTCTTAAAATTGTGTTAAAATTGTAGGTACAATGGTGTTTGTGATAGAGTCTATGCAGGCAATGTTCTCAAACCTCACCCTCCACCAGTGTTGTCCTTACTTCTCCCATGATAAGCTCAAGGTTGTCAAACCAGTTCTCAGGTTCTGTTACTTTTGGACATTTATTATTTCCTTATGATGTAACTTTAAGTCTCACATATGAGCGATGTCATTGTGCTTCTGTTCCTCTCTGATGTCTTCTTTTATTTGCTTTTTTCATAAAACTTTTCCTTTTCATGCAAATATTTATTCATAGATGATTCAAGAAAGTTTCTCAATGAAAGATGTCTCTGACTTGCCTAACATTCTTGTTTTTGTTGTAGGGGGATAAATAGGTTTTCCCCCTAAGTGGCTGAAAAGGTTCATCAGCTCCATTAGTTTAACAGAAAAACCACACCTGACCAGCAGCACTCATCAAGAAGAACTCTACCAAAACTATCATTAGGTGCACAGAAGATGGTGGTGGCCATCACAGGCTATGCAGAAGGAGCCACTTCAGAAAGAAATTGGCAGAACAAAGTAAAGCTGCAGAGAAGGTGTACTGCATTACTGGATTCCATCTTATTCTGGATATGCTTGTTACTCATTGATCAGAAGCACCTTTGGATAGAAGCACCCTTTGGATTGGTGCCTTAGAGCAACTGTTCTCCACCCCAGGGTGTGATCTGGTGCTTGCTAATTAAGACTCCGGGTCTCAGGGAATAAATGGCTGTGTTTTCGGTTTTTCACAACTGAGTTTTCTGTTTCTTATGAGTGGAAGGCTTATGTGTGGGAGTTCCTGATCCTGTTTTATTCCCTTAACTGTGTGTGGATTATTTTCTGCATTGGCTTTTGTTTTCAGACCCGCATCTCTCAAGTACTATGGATTTGGAATATGAGGCTTTTGCTTCACCTGATGAGATGATAACTCAGTGGCTGTTTAAGTGGATCTCATCATAGAGGACTTTCAAGTTAGATTCTATTTTGTTCAAAGTTGTGACAATGGCTCGGTTTTTGGTTGATGAACCTTGGCTTTTCCTCACACAAACTGCTACCTTTTTTATTCCAACAGTCAAAATAAAACATACCAATGTAGTAATTTATGCATTAGTTGCCCTGATAGTGGTTCTCCTTGTTATTACAGTTTTCACATGAAATGTGAAAAATGTAGGATGAAACCACACCAAAATTTTCTGAAATGCTTTCAACTGTTTCAAAGCACTTCCTATAGTTTTTAAAAGGCCTCTAAAGCAGGGAAGTAAAAAAGCATTTTGGTAATCATACATGGTCAAGTCAAAAGCCCTTAGGCTGGTTTTCTGCCATCTCCAACTGGTGATACACCAGAAGAGTTGCTAGTTGCTTTACTCGCCAATATTGATTTGTGAAACAAAAGGAATGCCTCAAATGTGATAATGATACCCCAATTAGATGCCGAATCAGAATGAGGATCTGTAATATTATCACCCTTTCCCACTGCAACTCTTTAGAGAGTGTGGAATGGATCCATCCCCACCACAATGGCTAATTATCAGGTAAATTGTTACTAATACAGAAACAGAAATAAATTGTCCCTATCAGGGAAACAATCAACCACAACAGATAATCCTCAGGGAAATTGGCACTAACTCATAATCAGGACTAAATTCCCCCATCAGGAAAACAATCAAACTCCAACAGATGAGGTTTAAAATATGAAATGCCTTGAGCAATTTAAGAAAGTGTGCTCAGAGATAGAGAGATGACACAGAGGTAGGGTGTAGGGTGTTTGCCTTGCACGCAGCTGATTCAGGACTGATGGTGGTTTGAATCCCAGCATCTCATAAGGTCCTTCATGCTTGTCAGGAACTATTTCTGAGCACAGAGCCACCGGGTGCGACCTCCTCCATAAAAAACGTGTGCTCAGAGTAGGGCCCTTTTTCTCTGTTTTGTGTTGAATTCCTTAGTATCTAGAGTGACAGTGGGTGTTGGACGCATCAGAATTTTAATACTGTGCCTAAGACCTGCATGAGTGCTTACTAATATTTACAGTGGATAATGTGGTTCTCTGAAGGTGCTAAGAGTAAAATTAATAGTCTAGATCTCTGGAAGAATGGCTGCAAAAATCACATTTTCTTGTGAGCTGCTAATAGGATAAGGGGTGCTCACAGAAATAAATAAGCAGGCAAGACTACTTCCTCCTGTTTAGGGACTCATCAGAAAACTCATGTGGAAGGTTTGAGAAAAAATTGACTCAGAAACTAAATTTAAAGGTAATCATACAAAGATTTTTTCAGGGAATTATGGAGCCATATGCAGATTTTCTGGGGAAATTGAAAGAGGCTATTAGAAGGCAGATTAACGATATGAGTGCTCAACAATTCCCGATGAAAAACTTAACCTTAGACAATGCCAATGAAAATCGTCAAGCTATATTACATCCTATTAGGAAAAAAGAAACTATTGTGGGATTTTTACATGCTCATAGAATGTTGGAACTTCCATCTTTGTTCCTGCTGCCACACCTTTAACAACATATGCTATTCAGAAGCAAAGTCTGGGGGAATCAGATTGGTGCCTTCTGCCTGATGAGAACACCTGGACTTTGCTAAGGTGTGGCAAAGGATTTCATTGGACGAGAGAATAGTTGGCATACTATTCGGATCTCATTCTGATGATCTGCTCTAGCCATAGAGAATTACTATGTTTGTATGAATATGTCATCAGCAGCTTACAGGATACTAGTGTAATAATTGCCACAGAAAAATCCAGACCTTGTCCTCATTTCAATACTTGGGCTTCGTATTGGAGCATACTTCAGTATGTCCCCAAAATATTTCTGTTTATCAGAAAAATATAAGGATTCTTAATAATTTTCAAAAAATCTTAGGTAATAAATTGGATCTGTCCTTCCCTTGCTATTCAAAACTCAGAACTCAGAAACTTATTTAGTACTTGGAAGGAAATCCAGACTTAAGTAGTCCCAGGTGTTTAACACAAAAGGCACAACAAAAATTGGATTTTTTTTTTACAGACTGGCTCCAAAAGTCCTATCTTTCCAGGGTTATACCCGAAGAGAGGGTCTGACTTTTTATTTTAATAAACCTTATAGGTTTTTCTTCTATATGTACTATTGTCCACTTATCTGGGCCTCTAGAATGGGTTTATTTATATAACAAGCAACCTAGCACATTTAGGCCCGAGTTGTCCTTGATTGCTGCTTTTATCGTCAAAGCAAGGCTTACAGAAGTTTCCTTTTTAGATTTTGATCCTGAAACAATATTGCTTCCAATGCCCAAAAAAAAAGGATACTTCTCAATGAGCATCTTCAATGAGCCCTATCTGATTTTTCAGAAAAGTTTTCTCACATTTACCTTTATTTATTTACAAGGACAAATTTTTGTGATTTCCTCTATTATTCATTCCTCCTCTATACCTAAAACCCATGCTTTACATTGATGGGTTGACATCAGGAAAAGGTGGCATCACTGGCCCAATACTGACCACAACAGTGCATAAAATTCTAAGTCTTCTCAATGAGTGGAAGGGGCAAGAAATGTAAATACTTTTATTTTAAATTACTATTTTAAATTAATTAAATTAAATTTAAATTAAATTCAAATTAATTTAAATTACTATCATATGTTTCAGAGCCATGCAGTGTAGTAAGCAATTCAGCTTACATGGTAGGATGTTCCCAGGCATAGTAACCACCTTTTTAAATGGTCATAAACTTTTTAAATTCTCATATATGTTCAAGATTTGTTGCGTTAAAGTCATTCTGAAAAAAATGTTCTGAGAAAATTTTTATTCTCTTTTTATTCTTTTTAAAATATCTTTATTTAAGCACTATACAAACATGTGTATAGTTATAAGCCAATCTATCACCTACATAAGAGCCCACTTTAGCCTCCCAGAGTAATAGCTCAAGAAAATGAAATTGCTGATCTGGTTATGCCAATAGTTAAGTAACCTGCAGAAGAGCATGCAGTGCTACACACAAATGGCCACCACTTGCATGTGAACTATCATATTCCATGGAGGCAAGCCAAACAGATAGTAAATAGATGTAAAATTTGTGCAACTTCATATGGTCCCATTTGTGTATCTCTGCTTAGACTTGTTTGGAGAGTGCTGTTTCTTCCTTCAAGATTCCTTTTGTTTCAATGTCTTGGAGTGTTTTACCTACATGTTGTTCAATATACCTTATGGTTTCAGGTATGATATCAAGGTCTTTACTCCATTTGCATTTGATCTTGGTGCATGGTGTTAGCTGGAGGTCTGAATTAGTTTTTTTTGCAAGTGGCTGACCAATTGTGCCAACATCATTTGTTGAAGAGACTTTCCTTGCTCCATTTTACATTTCTTGCCCCTTTGTCAAAGATTAATTGATTGTATATCTGGGGAGCATTCTCTGAATACTCCAGTTTATTCCACTGATCTGAGGGTCTGTCTTTATTCCAATACCATGCTGTTTTAATGACTATTGCTTTGTAACACGATTTAAAGTTGGAAAAAGTGATGCCTCTCATATTCCTTTTCTCAAGGTTGCTCTAGCTATTCTTGAGTGTTTATTGTTGCAGATGACTTCAGGAATGTTTGATCCACATATTGGAAGAATGTTATGGGTAACCTTAGAGAAATTGCATTAAATCTGTACAATGCCTTGGGCAGTATTGCCACTTTAATGATATTAATCCTTCCTATCCATGAGCAGTGTATATGCCTTCATTTCCACGTATCCTCTTTTATTTCTTGAAGCAGAGTTTTGTAGTTTGCTTTGTATAAGAACTATATTAAGCTGAGAAGCTTTTGCGCCTCAAATAAATAATGCCTAGGATACAAAAGCCATTCACAGAATGGGAGAAGCTATTTACCCAATACCATCAGATAAGGGGATAATATCTAAGGTACTGACAGAACTTAACAAGAAAAAAATATAACCCTATCAAAAATGGGGAGAAGAAATGAACAGACATTTTCTCAAAAAAGAAATACTAATGGCCAAAAGGCACATGAAAAAACGCTCCACATCACTAATCATCAGGGAGATGCAAATCAAAACAACTATGAGGTACCATCTCACACCACAGAGACTGGCACACATCACAAAGAACAAGAACAACCAGTGCTGGCGGGGGGATGTGGGGAGAAAGGAATTCCTATTCATTGCTGGTGGGAATGCTGTCTAATCTAGCCCTTATTGAAAACAATATGAAGATTCCTCAAAAAACTGGAAATTAAGCTCCCAATTAGACCCAGCTATACCACTATTAGGGATATACCCTACAAATACAAAAATCCAACACAAAAATTCTTTCTCACACCTATTTTCATCGCAGCACTATTTACAGTCCCCAGACTCTGGAAACAACCAAGATGCCCTTTAACAGATGAATGGCTAAAGAAACTGTGGTATATATACACAATGGACTATTATGCAGCTGTTTGGAGAGATGAAGTCACGAAATTTTCCTATACATGGATTTACATGGAATCAATTATGCTGAGTAAAATTAGTTAGAGAGACACACACACATAATAGTCTCATTCATCTATGGGTTTTAATAAAAATGAAAGACATTGAAATAATTTCCAGAAATGAGAGCAAGAAGAATCAGCTCAAGATATAAAGCTCACCACAAAGAGTGGTGTGTGCAGTTAGAGAAATAACTATGCTGAGAACTATCATAACAATGACAGTGAATGAGGGATGTAGAACACCTGTCTCAAATACAGGCGGGGCGTGGGTGGGGAGGGAGAGATGGGGGCATTGGTGATGAGAAGGTTGTATGATGAAGGGGGTGTCCTTGTTATGACTGAAACCCAACTACAATTATTTGTAATCATGATTTTAAATAAAGAAATTAAAAAATCGTGCAACTCTGAATTAAAAAAACACATGTATATAGTGATAATTCCCAATGTTTACAAACAAATGTATGATCACAAATGGGTATTACACATCTCAACTTCTTTCCAAAGAAACCCTATTTTCATGTGGTGGTAGATAGCTATTCTCATTTCATATAGGAAATATCAATAACTTATGAATGAGCTAAAGCTGTCTGCACCTTCATACTATGAGGTTTTTCTGTTATGGGCATCCCCCCATCCACAAAGATGCCAACAGCCCTGCTTACACCATTAAAACTTTTCAATCATTTTCAAAGAATGGCAAATCAAGCATGTACTTAAATTCCCTATAATTCACAGGGGCTAGTTATAGTGGAAAGATCTCAGAGAACCCTCAAAATTCAATTATTTAAATACAAGAAAGGGAATCCATGCTGTACATTTCTATGTAGGTGCCATTTTGGCCCACTGCCACTGCTTCTGGGAACCATCACCCAAAGGCACTTGTGGAAGACACATTAATGGATGTGAGCTGATCCCATTCACAAAGGGAAGAACCAGAGAGATCTGGCCACTCCACTCTGCTTTGCAGTCATGCACATCTTCTAGTCAATGAACCCCAGCACAACATGTAGAAAACACGACATTCCAAGCATGATAATGGGAAAACAACACATGCCTCCATCAAGAAGAGGTAGATGATAGCTTGGATGACCCGAAAAGTGTGAACTATTTATCTAGTCTCTCAAATAAGGATGTTAGAAAAGAAATATGAAGGATCATCATAGAACTCAAAGAAAGCATGAAATGAACTGAAGAAACCACAAATAAAAATCAAGAGAAAGAATAAAATAGAGGGCCCAGAGAGATAGCACAGCGGCGCTTGCCTTGCAAGCAGCCGATCCAGGACCAAAGGTGGTTGGTTCGAATCCCGGTGTCCCATATGGTCTCCCGTGCCTGCCAGGAGCTATTTCTGAGCAGACAGCCAGGAGGAACCCCTGAGCAATGCCGGGTGTGGCCCAAAAACCAAAAAAAAAAAAAAAAAAAAAGAATAAAAATAGAAATGAGAAAACTCCAAACTGAAATAACAGGATTGTAAAACTTGGTAGGTGAAATGAAAACCTCACTGGAAAATCTCTCCAACAGAATAACATCAGCTGAGGACAGAAACATTGTGTGGATGAGGAGATGCATATCAACTCCATATGATAGAAGAGATCAGAAAAGAGCCTTAAAGAAAATGATCAGACAATGGAAAAAAATCCTCAAATAATGTGAACAGATGAAAATAGAAGTCTTTGACAAACTCAACATAAACAACATAAAAACCACTGAATCCCAGAGACCCAGGAAAATATTCTCAGAAAGTCAACAGTCAAGGACATCATTGCAGAGAAAATCCTAGAGCGTAAGAGTGCATTCAACCAAATCCTGCATGCCTGAAGAGTTCCAGCTAAAAGAGACCCACAGAAAAGCACCCCAAAAAACAGCCTACTCAAAATGATGAATCCCACAGATAGTAAAAAAAAATACCGAATGCAGCAAGATCAAAAAGAGAAATTACATTCAAAGGAGCATCTTAAGATTTACAGGTCCAGCTTAAACATGAAGCTCAACACAGAGTGATGAGTGATGATTAATGGATGATTAATTAGAAATATAACTACATTGAGAACTGTCATAACAAAGTGAATGAGAGGGAAGTAGAAAGCCTGTCTAGAGTACAGGCAGGGATGGGGTGAGGAGGAGGGAGATTCTGGACATTGGTGATGAGAATGTTGCACTGGTGAAGAAGGGTGTGTTCTTTACATGAATGAAAACCAACTACAATCATATTTGTAATCAAGGTGTTTAAATAAAGATATTAATAAAAAAAGAAAAAAGTGATTTATAGCAGACTTGTCACAAGAAAACTAGGCCAAAGGCAGTGGTAGAATATAGTGATAAAGCTCAATGAAATGAATTTTTTGCCTAGAATATTTCTCCTAGACAGACTCACATTCCAGTTTGAAGGAAGCATACACAACTTCATGGAAAACAACATCTTTACAGACTCAAAACCAGCCTTAAAAGACAAACTGAAAGTTTTACTTTAAAAAAACACAGACCAAGAGACACACTAAACTACAAAAAGTGATACTAAATCTTATGACAATTATATCTCTCAATGTCAATGGACTAAATGCACCAGTTAAGAGAAACAGAGTGGCAAATAGATCAAAAAGCTTAATCCAACACTCTGCTGCCTACAAGAAACACAATCTGAATAGACAAAATAAACAGACTCAAAATCAAAGGTTGGAGGACAATCATCCACACAAAGAACTCACTTAAAAAATAGCTGGAGTGGCCATATTTATGTTAGATGACACAAAATTTTGACTTAAAATGTTATAAGGGATATGTACAATAGGAAGAAATCATGCTCCTAAATATATACACACCTAGTAAGGAACCTGCAAAACATTTAGAGCAATTTTTGACAAATCTGAAAGAAGATATCAATAGCAACACAATAACAGTGGGAGACCACAAAACTGCCCTGTCACCTTTTGATAGGTCAATTAGGCTGAAACTCAACAAGAATATATTAGTCTGAAACCAGAAATGGAAGAAAGTGGCCTAGTATATAAATGGGGCTCTCTACCTACAGAAAACTGTATATAAATTCTTCTTCAATGCACATGGGTCAATCTCCAGAGTAGACCAGTGCTGGCCCATAAAACATACCTCCATAAAATCAAGAGGATAGAAAACGTACAAATTACCTTCTCAAATAATAATGCACTGAAATTAGAAGTAAACTACAGAGAGACAAAGAAAAAAAACTTTAACACCTAGAAATTAAATAGTGCACTACTTAACACCAGTGAGTCAGAGATGAAATCAAAGAAGAAATCAAAGATTCCTGGAAACAAGCGTGAATGAATACACAAATTATCAGAATTTTGGGACACACAAAAAAGCAATACTAAGAGCAAAATTTATAACTTTGCAAGCACATATCAGAAATAAAGGAGCCTACATAAATAATTTAATGGCATGGTTTATAAAATTAAAAGGTGATCAACAAATTTAACCAAAAATAGGTAGTCAGAAGGCAATAACAAAGCATAGAACAGAAATTAATCCAACATAAAACAATCTGAAAGATCAATGAAAGTAAAAGTTGGTTCTTTGAAAACTAAATAAGATCGACAAACTACTAGCAAAACTCACAAAAAAAGGAAGAAAGAGCTTAACAAAAGAATTATAAATAAAAAAGGAAGATCACTACCGATACTACAAATATTCAAAGGGTAATCAGAGACTACTTTGAGAAACTCTATGCCACAAAACAAGAGAACCTGGAAAAAATGGATAAAAACTTGGATTTTTATAATCTTAATTGGTTGAACCAGGATGATAGCATATCTAAATAATTCTATCACTATTGAAAAATTAAAATGATAATCAAAGTATTTCCAAAATGGCCCAGATGGAATCACTAACAATTCTTTCAAATATTTCAAGTGGATCAATTACCAATTCTTTTCAGGATCTTTCAGGAAATTGAAGAATAAACATTCACATATTGTTTTTACGAAGATAACATCACCCTGATACCAAAAGCAGACAGAGATGCTGCAAAAAAGAAAACTACAGACCAATATACCTGATAAATTCATAGGCAAATATCCTCAACAAAATCCTAACAAATAGGATCTAACGCCTCAGAACTTCTTGAAGGTATATGACCTTTCTTGATGACAAAGTAGGTTTCATTCCATAGATGCAAGGATGGTTTAACATACACAAATTAATCAACATAATACACCATATTAACAAAATAAAAACCATATGATCATAAAAATATACGAAGAGAATGCATTTGTTAAGTTCTAATATCCATTCATGACAAAAGTGCTCAACAAGATGGGAATAAAAGGAACTTTTCTTAAAACATCCTTTGGATTGGTGCCTTAGATCATCTATTCTCCACCCCAGGTGTGGTCTGATATTTTCTAATAAAGACCCTGGGTCTCAGGGAGAGACTGCTTGTGATTTTGGTTTTTCACCATTAAGCTATCTGCTTCTGAGGAGTGGAAGGCTTGTGTGTGAGAGTTCTTGAAACTGTTTTATCTCCTTAACCATGCGTGGATTATTTCCTGTATCGGTGTTTGCTTCAAGGCCTGCATCTCGGAGTAAAAAATGTCTGACTGTTGGGACTGCCAGGTGAAGTGCTGATTGCTTCACCTGCGGAGTCTCCGCCCTGCTGTGCTTCTTCTGAGGAAGCTGAGGACCTAAAGAGAACCCTGTCCTGTGCTCCTCTGTCTTTACTGAATACTTCAAGATCTCCTCAGAGGCCTGGGAAGAGAACCCCCCAAAAAACTGCATTCTGAAGCTACCCAGCGAGCGAGTGAGTAAGAAATGACTGACTGTGGGGACTGCCAGGTGAAGTCCTGATTGCTTCACCTATGGAGTCTCCGCCCTGCTGTGCTTCTTCTGAGGAAGCTGAGGACCTAAAGAGAATCCTGTCCTGTGCTCCTGTCTTTCCTGAATCCTTCAAGCTCTCCTCAGAGCCCTGGGAAGTGAACCCCCAAAAAACTGCATTCTGAAGCTACCCAGAGAGTGAGTGAGTGAGTGAGTGAGTGAGTGAGTGAGTGAGTGAATAAGAAATGGCTGACTGTGGGGACTGCCAGGTGAAGTGCTGATTGCTTCACCTGTGGAGTGAGTGAGTGAGTGAGTGAGTGAATAAGAAATGGCTGACTGTGGGGACTGCCAGGTGAAGTGCTGATTGCTTCACCTGTGGAGTCTCCACCCTGCTGTGCTTCTTCTGAGGAAGCTGAGGACCTAAAGAGAACCCTGTCAAGTGAGTGAGTAATACATGGCTGACATTACAAGCCCAGAAAGGGGAAGCCGTTGAACTCTGCTGGAACTCAGATGCCAGCACCCCTATCTGCCTGTCTTCTGAGCTGTGCACCATTTCTGGCCTGATTTCATCCATGTGCGGCTCATCTGCAGATGGCTCGCCTTCACTGGAGCCTTCCCTGGAAGTGAGCTTACATGCCAAGAAAGGGGAAGTCGCTAAACTCTGCTAGAACTCAGATGCCAGCACCACTATCTGCCTGTCTTTATGCAGTGCTCCATTTTTGGCCTGATTTCATCCTGTGTATGGCTCATCTGTGGATGGCTCGCCTTCCCTGGAGCCTTCCCTGGAGGTGAGTTTAAAATCCCAGAAAGGAAAAGCCGCATAACTCTGCTGGAACTCAGATGCCAGCACCCCTATCTGCCTGTCTTCTGAGCTGTGCACCATTTCTGGCCTGATTTCATCCATGTGCGGCTCATCTGCAGATGGCTCGCCTTCACTGGAGCCTTCCCTGGAAGTGAGCTTACATGCCAAGAAAGGGGAAGTCGCTAAACTCTGCTAGAACTCAGATGCCAGCACCACTATCTGCCTGTCTTTGTGCAGTGCTCCATTTTTGGCCTGATTTCATCCTGTGTATGGCTCATCTGTGGATGGCTCGCCTTCCCTGGAGCCTTCCCTGGAGGTGAGTTTAAAATCCCAGAAAGGAAAAGCCGCATAACTCTGCTGGAACTCAGATGCCAGCACCCCTATCTGCCTGTCTTCTGTGCTGGGCTCCATCTCCAGCCTGATTTCATCCTGTGTGTGGCTCATCTGTGGATGGCTCGCCTTCCCTGGAGGTGAGTTTACAAGCCCAGAAAGGGTGGAGCCAGAGGAGCATTGCGCTCCTCTTCACTTCCCAGCCATGCCATTTAGCCAATGAATACAACCACAAAACGTAGAAAAACCCATAATATAAGTGTGACAACGGGGAAACAATGCAGGACAGCGCCAGACATAGAGAATGATGATGGCAACTCTGATGACTTGAACATGACCAACCAACTAGTCAGTCTCTCAGATAAAAAGTTTAGAATCGCAATATGGAAGATGTTCAAAGAACTCAAAGAAAATATAGAAGAGAACACTAATAAGAATCAAGAGACGGGGGCTATGCCCCCACGCGAACATATGCTCCTCCCAACCATCAGTACCCCAGATTTACCCTTCTTAACTTCAGTAACTCATAGTTCTAATCTCTGACCTAAGACATACAGTAGATCTAACAAATCCCAGAACTATTTAGAAGGACACAAATTGAACACATATTGAACACATATATCTTTTGAATATTTTATAGGTATTTTCTTTAACTGATGTAACTCTCTATATATTCTTCTACCATGATGTTTCTATCCACTTTTCATCTTGTCTTTTCTTTGGAAGCTGTTCAGTAAGGATTGTTGTTGGAACTGTCCCTCAGTTTGATGCCTATGATTGAACTATGTTGAACTATGTCATGGAAATTGCTGGTCTTGTTCCTATTGCCTCCAGATGCACCAATAACGCTTCATGGCATTGATCCTTGTGTGCATAGACACATTAAAATGGGAAAACACCATACATACAGATAAGTTCCTATCTAATAAATCTCAGTACAATGTACCCTACACCCTGAACATTGATATAATGACCTCACAGGCCTCAGAAGAATGGGCATCCTCCATTCATGCTGGAACCAGGCAAGCTATCTACGAAACATCTAAGGTCTTTTATAGCAACAGCTGGAAGCAGTCCTCTACCAGGAAAGACTCTACCAAGGATCTGACATCGACCTCCTAAAAGAGACTTCCGTTTACACTGAGAAGACTTGACAACAACAATGACCTGCTCTACAGGACATGGTTCTCTCTAGTGCCCCTAAAGTGTGAGGGGAAACGAGAGGATGCTCTGCACCATCCTGACTGCAATATGGAATATTCAGACTCCAGGATCTTTAATACAGAAGCATGATACCAACAACAGAGACTATGTGAGGAATGGAGGTGTATTGCCACTACAGACAATGACTTGAATTGGACAAACTAGTTTGCCTGGAGCCTAGACTCAGTCCTGTGCCAGGAAACTTCAGGGGTAGGGTCTCCTTGTATTTAGACCATAATTTGTCTTTCCATGTCCCTTATGTTTTGGTGGGCCTATGCAAACAAATGCCACTTTAATACCGTTTTTTACTATGTTCCCTTGACTCCAATCCTTAAGAAAAACAACCCACTAAAACTTTTGAGGTTAACTTAAACTAGTAAGCATGTGCATGGAACTAGAGAAATGTACATTGCCCTCAATGTTTAAGGAGTTACATAAGTCTAATGTCTTTAGGTTATATTGTGTACTGCTAAGAAATAGTATGTACTACAACTGGGGATTTGAGGGACAAAGTAATTGTATTGTACATGGGTTCAGTTTTGTTTTTCTTAATTTTCTTTGGCTGAAAGTTCAAGGCTGGGATATCATCGATGGGACTACCGAGAATTCTGTTTATGGGTGATTGGGCTTCCACTGTAACTTTACCCTGTCCTCTTTCTTTGCATCTTTGTTGTCATAATTAAAATTAAAAAAAATTAAAAAAAAAAGAATCAAGAGAATATGAAGATAGAAATCAGAAAACTCCAAACTGAAATTTCAGGTCAAATAACAGGAGTGAAAAACTCAGTAGATGAATTGAAGAAAAACATGGTTGAGCTTTCCCATGGGTTAACAGCAGCTGAGGATAGAATTAGTACATTGGAAGATGAGATGAATAACAATTCCATACAGCAGAAGAAATTGAAAAAAAGCCTTAAAGCAAAAAATCAAACAATGGAAAAATTACTCAAAGAATGGGAACAGATGAAAATAGAAGTCTATGATAAGCTCAACAGAAACAAATTAAGAATCATTGGAGTTCCAGAGACCCAGGAAGAAAATCTCCAGGAAGAATCAACGGTCAAGAACATCATTAAAGAGAAACTACCAGAGCTAATGAATACATGCGATCAATTCCTGCATGCCCAAAGAGTACCAACTAAAAAACATCCAGAAAAAACACCCCAAGACACATCCTAGTCACAATGACGAATCCCACAGATAGAGGCAGAATTCTGAAAGCAGCAAGATCAAAAAGAGAAATTACATTCAAGGGAACATCCTTGAGATTTAATGCAGACCTGTCACCGAAAACACTCAAGGCCAGAAGGCAGTGGTGGGACATAGTGACAAAACTCAATGAAATAAATGCTTCACCTAGAATACTGCACCCAGCAAAACTCACTTTCAGGTTTGAAGGAACAATACATGGTTTCACAGACAAATAACAGCTCAGAAACTTTACAGACTCAAAACCATTCTTAAAAGAAAAACTGAATGGCCTACTTTAAGGAAAGACTGACCAACAGACACACCAAACTTCGATATAAAGATGGCACTAACTCCCAGGACAATTCTTTCTCTCAATGTCAATGGACTAAATGCACCAGTTAAGAGACACAGAGTGGCTAAATGGATCAAAAAACTCAATCCAACCTTCTGCTGCCTACAAGAAATGCACCTGAATAGTCAGAACAAACATACACTCAAAATAAAAGGCTGGAGAAAAAATCATCCAAGCAACAACACCCATAAAAAAGCTGGAGTGGTCATACTAATATCAGATGATGCAAACTTTATACTTAGGAAAGTTGTAAGGGATAAAGATGGACATCTTGTATTAATCAAGGGATATGTACAGCAGGAAGAAATCACTCTCCTAAACATATATGCACCGAATGTGGGGCCAGCAAATTATTTAATAAAATTGTTGACAAATCTGAAAAATAATATCAATCATTGTGGGAGACCTGACTACAGCATTGTCAACACTTGACAGGTCAACCAGATTGAAACACAACAAGAATAAACTAGACCTGAAAAGAGAAGTGGAAGAAAGAGGCCTAGTAGATATATACAAGACACTCCACCCTCAGAAGCCCGGATACACATTCTTCTCTAATGTACATGGGACGTTCTCCAGGATAGACTACATGTTAGCACACAAAACATACCTGCATAATATCAAGAGGATAGAAATTTTGCAGGCTACCTTCACTGACCACAAGGCCCTGAAATTATAAGTGAACCACAAAGGGACTCAGAAGAAAAACTTTAACACCTGGAAGTTAAACTGCCTAATACAATACTGAATAACCAGTGGGTTCGAGATGAAATCAAAGAGGAAATCAAAACCTTCCTAGAAACAAATGACAATGGAGACACAAACTATCAGAACCTATGGAACACAGCAAAAGCAGTACTGAGAGGAAAATTTGTAGCTTTGAAAGCACACATCAGGAAAGAAGAAGGGGCATACCTAAATAGCTTAATGACGCAGCTCATAGAATTAGAAAGTTCTCAACAAAAGGACCTAAAAATAGGGAGACAGAAGGAAAAAAGAAAGCTGAGAGCAGAAATCAATGAAGTGGAAACCCGAAAAACAATCTAAAAGATCAATAAAAGCAGAAGTTGGTTCTTTGAAAAAATAAACAAGATTTACTAATGAATTCTTTCAAGTCTTTCAAGAGGAACTTCTACCAATCCTGGCAAGACTCTTTCATGAAATAAAAAAACAGGAACACTTCCAAATAGCTTTCATGAAGCCACCATCACCTTGATAGCTAAACCAGACAGAGATGCTATGAAAAAACAAAATTACAGACCAATATCACTGATGAATACAGATGCGAAGGTCCTTAACAAAATCCTGACAAATAGGATTCAATGCCTCATTAAGAAGATCATCCACTACAATCAAGTAGGTTTCATCCTAGGAATGCAAGGCTGGTTTAACATCCATAAATCTATCAACATAATACACAACATCAACAACAAGAAAAGTAGAAATCACATGATCATATCAATAGATGCAGAGAAAGCATTTGATAAGGTCCAACACCCATTCTTGATCAAAACTCTCAGAAAGATGGGAATGGAAGGAACCTTTCTCAATATAGTTAAGGCCATCTACCACAAGCCAGAGGCAAATATTGTCCTCAATAGAGAAAAACTGAAAGCCTTTCCTCTAAATTCTGGCACAAGACAAGGCTGTCCTCTTTCACCACTCCTATTCAACATAGCACTGGAAGTATTTGCTATAGCGATTAGGCAAGAAAAAGTTATCAAGGGAATCCAGATTGAAAAGGAAGAAGTCAAGCTCTCGCTGCTTGCAGACAACATGATACTCTACCTAGAAAACTCTACAGTCTCTACAAAAAAGCTTCTAGAAACCATAGACTCATATAGCAAGGTGGCAGGCTACAAAATTAATACACAAAAATCAATGGCCTTTCTATACACCAATAGTAATAAGGAAGAAATGGACATTAAGAAAACCACCGCATTCACAATAGTGCCACACAAACTCAAATATCTTGGAATCAACTTGACTAAAAATGTGAAGGACCTATACAAAGAAAACTATAAAGCTCTGCTCCAAGAATTAAGAGAGGACACGCGGAAATGGAAGCACATACCCTGCTCATGAATTGGCAGGATTAACATAATTAAAATGCCAATACTCCCCAAAGCATTGTACAGATTTAATGTGATCCCTTTAAAGATACCCATGACATTCTTCAAAGAAGTGGATCAGGCACTTTTGAAATTCATTTGGAACAATAAACAATAAACAATAAAATGATAGCTAAAGCAATCATTGGGAAAAAGAATATGGGAGGAATTACTTTCCCCAACTTTAAACTGTACTACAAAGCAATAGTTATCAAAACAGCATGGTATTGGAATAAGGACAGGCCCTCAGATCAGTGGAATAGGCTTGAATACTCAGAGAATGTTCCCCAGACATACAATCACCTAAGTTTTGATAAAGGAGCAAGAAATCCTAAATGGAGCAAAGAAAGCCTCTTCAACAAGTGGTGTTGGCATAACTGGCTAGCCACTTGCAAAAAATTGAACTTAGACCCCCAGCTAACATCAAGTACGAAGGTTAAATCCAAATGGATGAAAGACCTCGATATCAGACCTGAAACCATAAGATATATAGAACAACACATAGATAAAACACTCCAGGACATTGAGACTAAAGGCATCTTCAAAGAAGAAACTGCACTCTCCAAACAAGTGAAAGCAGAGATTAACAGATGGGAATATACTAAACTGAGAAGCTTCTGCACCTCAAAAGAAATTTTGCCCAGGATACAAGAGCCCCCCACTGAGTGGGAGAAATTATTCACCCAATACCCATCAGATAAGGGGCTAATCACCAAAATCTACAAGGCACTTTCTGAACTTTAGAAGAAAAAAATATCTAATCCCATCAAAAAATGGTGAGAAGAAATGAACAGACACTTTGACAAAGAAGAAATACAAATGGCCAAAAGACACATGAAAAAATGCTCCACAACACTAATCATCAGGGAGATGCAAATCAAAACAACTATGAGATACCACCTCACACCCCAGAGATTGGCACACAACACAAAGAATGAGAACAAGCAGTGTTGGGGGGGATGTGGAGAGAAAGGAACTCTTATCTACTGCTGGTGGGAATGCCATCTAGTTCAACCTTTATGGAAAGCAATATGGAGATTCCTCCAAAAACTGGAAATCAAGCTCCCATAGGACCCAGCTATACCACTCCTAGGAATATACCCTAAGAACACAAAAATACAATATAAAAATCCCTTCCTTACACCTATATTCATTGCAGCACTATTTACCATAACAAGACTCTGGAAACAGCTAAGATACCCTTCAACAGATGAGTGGCTAAAGAAACTGTGTTACATATACACAATGTAATATTATGCAGCTGTCACGAGAGATGAAGTCATAAAATTTTCCTATATATGGATGTACATGGAATCTATTATGCTGAGTGAAATAAGTCAGAGAGAGAGAAAGATGCAGAATGGTCTCACTCATCTATGGGTTTTAAGAAAAATGAAAGACATTCTTGCAATAATAACTTTCAGACGCAAAAGAGAAAGAGCTTGAATTTACAGCTCACTCATGAAGCTGACCACAAACAGGGATAAGTTTAGTTTGAGAAATAACTAGGTTTCGAAGTATGGTAATAATGAGAATATACGAGGGAAATAGAAAGCCTGTCTAGAGTACAGGCGGGGGTGCAGTGGGGAGGAGGGTAATTTGGGACATTGGTGATGGGAATGTTGCACTGGTGATGGGTGGTGTACTTTACATGACTGAGACCCAAACACAGTCATGTATGTAATAAATTTGTTTAAATAAATTAAAAATCGTTCATTTTTAAACAGCTAAATTGGTAAAAAAAAAAAAAAAAGAGCTGCATCTCTCCAATGCTCTGGATTTGAGGCATTAGGCTTCTGCTTCAAAGGAACAGTGTCCTATGAACACTGCTGGAAGTGTCGGGTCCAGCCATTACTCATATTATTATCACCTATCAACTTCCCAGTTTTCTTTTTTAGAATCATATATGGTGGTGCTCATGAGCTACTCCTGAATATGTGCTCAGATTCTCCAGATAATGCTTGAGCGATCACATTGTACCAGCTCTTGAACTTGGGCTCCTGCATAGAAACACATGCTCAAGCCATTGAGCTATCTCTCCAGTCCCAAACAAATGAATTTCTAAGTCAATTTATACTGGGTCTATGCCATTAGCCACTAAGAAGAACTTTCCAATGTTTGTTCCTACTGTAACTTTAGAATCAGCATCTATTCTATAAATGTGTGTAGAGTAGAAGTTTTAGTGGTGAGTCTGGAACAAAATCAGAACTTAATTTTAGGTGGCTCCATATTCTCCTTGCTGTCAATTTTATCATCACCAGTGATGATAAAAAGTTATTATCTCGTTATATTTTTCGTGGTCATTTTTAAACCAATTATTTTCTCATTAGTTCCAGAAATGTAGGAAAATCTGGGAAGCTGGAAATATAGAGATATGCCAAATTTTCTAGCCTAAATAAAAACATAATTATCTAGGTTACCTTCTGAGGTATTACCTAACCTCAACAGTGACAATGAAGAGAAAATATGATCATCTTTGAAAAGTATCAAGGACTACAAAAAGAAGCTGTCACCATTATCTCCACAATCATTAATATAACTATTGCTATGATTAGATAACATGAAAGTGCTCAATGTTATTTAATATTATAGATGAAATTAATTAATGTTAGTAAAATGATTTTTATAGGAAGTATCTGATGCTGAAATAAAAAAAAATCTATTAGTGCTTTTAAACTGTTTTCTCTGATAAGGATTACCTAATAACTAATAAGTTAGGTAACTAATAAGTTACCTAATAAGTTATTACAAAATAACTAAATCAGGTCTTTACTATATATATATATATATATATACACACACAAAAACATATATTCTTATATAATAAGCTCCTATCATTGGTCCAATAATTATGCTTAAAATTTTAAGAATTTTAAAATTAAAAATTTAAAAATTAAAATTTTAAGAATAATTTTATCCAGGAATTGAAATTTGCATATATTTTTTCTACCTTTTTGGGAGCTTCCCAAGTGATGGCCTTGGGGCCCCCTCAGCAATTATTGGCCAATTGCCCAGCAGTTCAATGCAAGGATGATGATGCGGTGCTATTCAGTCCTTTTGATGTCAGGAATCACCTGGGGCATCTCTGTGATACTGGGGATTGAACATGGGTCAGGCACATGCTGGGCATGTGAGTTAACCACTAAGCTATCTACTGATCACCTGCAGTTCTTTAATTTTGTTAAATTCCTTTGTTCCTCAGTAGCAATGTTTACTTTTAAATAAGTACTCTCATCTACTGCTAATGGGAATGCTATCTGGTTGAACCCCTGTGGAAATGGAAAACGGAATGGAGGGTCCTTAGTAAACTCAGAATTAAACTGCCACATGACCCAGAAATTCCACTTTTGAGTATCTACCCCCAGGACTAAAAATATTCATTTTATTTGAGTCAGAAAAAAATTTCATTAATTCAAAGAACATATGTATACCATTATTCATTGCTGCTCTTAACACAGTAGAATAAACCTAGGAATAAACCTAGGTGTCCAATCACAGATGATTGGATTTTGAAGATGTAGTATATATATACATACACTATATAATATATACTACATAACCAAGGTATTAAAATATGTATTTATCTTATTTTTCTAAATAACAGATTTTAAAAACAATATTAAACTTTCTAGAAATGTTATATTACACTATTATACACAGTTCTGATTATTTTTTCTATTGATTGCATTGCCAAGATTTACCTGTGTTGTTGCATTGACCAAATTTTTGATCATTTCTATGAACCAAGACTTTGGAGGACCAAAATGGTGTTACTTGATGTGGATAGGTCTAAATTTATACTCACAAACTGGTAATTTCTCTGTTTATTTTCAATATTCCTTGTTTTTCTAAGTTCTTGAAAAACAAAGTAAAAGTCAATCCTGTTCAATAAGCTCTTTGGGGAAAGTTGGCAGGAATGATATATGCACTATTTTAAAATCTGACTTTGGACACAGACTTTTATAATTTTCTCTCTCAGAGGCTGGGTACTTTTTATGATCTATTCTTGGCAAGTCCTACATGCAAAGCATGATTTAACTCTTTGATCTATTTCTCTAGATCCCTTCTTTAACAGTTCATATAAATTCAGACTATTGGTGATAAACTTGATCTGCCTTTTCTTGCCTGGATAAAATATTAATTCTTGAGCAAACTTTGCCAGATAGAATATTCTTGGCTGGTAGGATTTTCCCCCTGCTTCAATATATCATACTATTTCTTTCTGGCCTGCAAAGACTCAGCTGAAAAATCTGGTAGAAATATTGGAAGGCAGGGAGGAAGGGGAGTCCCTTGTTGCTTTTAAATATCTTCTCTTTAATTTTTGCCAACTGAATTAAAACATTTATTGGTATAAAAACTTGATGTCAATTTTTCAAAACTATATGGGATTCCTGGATATGGATGTCTTTCTTTCTCCAAGTTATATAAGATTTTGGTCCCTATAATGTTGTTTCACTTGATATTTTCCAATGTTTCTAAAGTTGTCTTCTTTTTTTCTTCAATTCATTTCACTAATCTGAATTCTCCTGCTTTGTATTCAAGTTCACTGATCCTTACATATAATCTAATGCCATTTTATATATATATATATATGTGTGTGTGTATATACATATATATATATATATATATATCTCCAGTTCAGCTTAGGTATTCTTCAGCTCTGTAATATCCATTGCTTTCTTACATTTTCTCTCCTTGTTTTACCTTGTTAAGATTGTTCTCCTGGGCCCGGAGAGATAGCACAGCGGCGTTTGCCTTGCAAGCAGCTGATCCAGGACCAAAGGTGGTTGGTTCGAATCCCGGTGTCCCATATGGTCCCCCGTGCCTGCCAGGAGCTATTTCTGAGCAGACAGCCAGGAGTAACCCCTGAGCACCGCTGGGTGTGGCCCAAAAACCAAAAAAAAAAAAAAAAAAAAAGATTGTTCTCCTGAGCTCCCCTGAAAAAAAAATCTATTCTGAATTTGATCTTCTAAATATATTTATGGCTCCTACTTTGGACTCTATAGCAAATGAGTCACTTATTTCTGCTCATTAGCTCTTTTATTGGGTTTTATTTTTAATTAAATTAAATTTCTATTTATTCATTTTTCTCGACTATCTACTGGCTTTATGCACCAAATAAAATACCCAAACTTTCCCAGTCTACCAGGAGTGGTCTGTGTAGCAGATAAACCTTATCATTCAATCCCTACATTGATTCTGACATGACTTTCAAACCTTTGTGATGGTCTAGATATTATACTTTAGTAGTAGTGGTTCTCATTAATTGAAGCTGCATCAAGATCAAGTCAATGTCCAAAAGGGGAAGATCTCAGTCAGTATCTAGGCTCAAGCAGACTAGAAGCCAATCCTTAGCATCTTTTTTTCCCTAGTATTTATTATAACGCTGTTATTTACTATCTTGTGGCTTCAGGCATTAAGGATTAAGACACCAGTTCTACAATCAGTGTGATCTTCCCTTTACCAGTGTCCCCAATCTCCCATCCGCCACCATAGCCAACCTCAATACAGGCAGAGTCATATTTACTTCATATTCCTTGTTAAAACATCTTTAATGCAACATCTTTAAAATACCTCTTTAAAAAGAAAACTGGGAGAAAAGCACATCTTCCTGCTCCCTCTATAGTGAGTCTTGGACTGATAGTTAAGGATGCATCTTTGTTTGCTACCATCACACAGAATCCAGTGCATATATGCCCCACTGTCATGAAAGCCAGTTTACAAGGGAAGTATCCTTTGGACTTTAGCAACAAAAATGGTTACTTAAACACAGATCCTTTCTCAGAATAGAGACAGACAGTGAGAGCATGAAGAGTCAACCTTCCTTCTCTGTCTCTGGAGTCATGTTTTGGGGAAGAGAAAATTAAAAAATTTCAAGGGATTTTATTTTATTTATAATTTTTGAGTGGAACACATCAGAGGTTGTGTGCTTGGTTGCCATTCCTACTGATGGTCAGGGTGAAGTAGCCATGTGGTACCAGGGATCAAATCTGGGCTTTCTGTATGCAAAAACATGTGCTCAACCAATTGAGCTATGGCTCTGGTCCAACCCCCAGGGATTTTATTTTATTTTAGTTTTGTTTTTTTCGGGCCACACCTGTTTGATGCTCAGGGGTCACTCCTAGCTAAGCACTCAGAAATTGCCCCTGGCTTGGGGGGACCATATGGGACGCTGGGGGGATCGAACCACGGTCGCAATCTTTCCTTGGCTAGCGCTTGCAAGGCAGATACCTTACCTCTAGCGCCACCTCCCCGGCCCTTCTGGGATTTTAATATCTCATCGAGGCTGAGAACACTGCTTGGAACATCACTCTGCTCTGCTGTTTGAGGCAAAGCAAACCATACATAGAACACCACAGCAGCTGGTGCTCAAAAGCCATGCTCACCTGCAGTACTTGAGAGGGATTCCAGAGAATTCGCTGCCATCAGATTCAGGCTCAGATCGGTTTTCAAAATCAGAAATTCGGAACACAGACAAGCTGGCATTCACATAGCCTACCATGCACCTGAGAAAGAAAATTAATGCTAAGATCAGCATTGGTCACATGCTCTGCATCACATCCACTGAAGGCCCACTTCCCAGTAGTTGCAAATGCCTTGGCCAAGACTGGAGCGATAGTGCAGTGGTAGCGCCTTTGCTTTGCACACAGCTGATTCAGGATGAACCTCAGTTCGATCCCTGCATCCCATATAGTCCCCCAAGCCAAGAGCATTTTCTGAACATATAGCCAGGAGTGGCCCCTGAGCATCGCCAGGTGTGGCCCCAAAACAAACAAACAAAAAAAAATCTTTGGCCTTCCCTGCCTTTTCAACACCATTTCTTTTGGCTTTCTTGTATTTTATCTTTATTAAAAAAGGCTCTTACATTTCAACCCCACATGCCTCACCTCAAATTCAGTTTCGTAGACAAATTCTTAGTTCTGTTGCCTTTGATCTTGTGTTCCTACCTTACTATGTATATTAAAGTCCCATATATTATAGATTATTCTGTATCAATCTCTTTCCTTTGACTGACTTCATCAGCATAATATTCTCTAGTTCCATTCAGGTTGTGGTAAATTGTATGATCTCATCTTTTCTTACAGTTGCATAGTATTCTACTGCATATGGCATAACTTTTCATCCATTCATCTATAGTTGGAAATTTGTTAATTGGTGGAGGTAAGATGGGTGGGAGAAACTTTTGGACACTAGTGGAAGAAAGTGGACATATAGGTAGTATGTGTGGTATTGGAATGATGTATGCATAAAACTATCATTAACAATATTGCAATCACAGCATATTAATAAAAAGTTAATATAATAAAATAAGAAAAATAGACACAGCAACCACAGAGACTGCCACACATCAAAAAGAAAAGAACAACCAATGCTGGTTGAATGCAGGGAGAAAGGAATTCTAATTCACTGCTGGGGGGAATGTTGACAGGCCCCAAATTTTTTGAAACATAATATGGACATTTCTTAAAAAACTAGAAATGGAGCTCCCATGTGACCCAGCAATGTCATTCCTGAGAATATGCCTTAGGGGCCCAGAACACAAAGCAAAAAGGCACCTGCACTCTTATATTCATTACAGCACTATTCAAAATAGCCATAATGAGAAAACAACCCAAACGCCTGAGAACAGATGAATGGATAAGGAAACTGTGGTACATATATACAATGGAATATTGTATAGCTATTAGGAAAAATGAAGTCATGAAATTTGCTTATACATGAAAGACATGGAGGGTATCAAGATGAGTAAAATGAATAAGAAGGGACAGACCTAAGATGTTTGCATACATTGTGAGATACAAAAAAATAGTATGAGAATAATACTCAAAAGTAATAGAGGTGAGGGCCAGAGGACTGGTCCATGGTGGGATGTGGGCTACAAAAAGGGGGTAGGGCACTTAGGATAGAAAAAGGATCAGTATGACAATGATAGTTGAAAATGATCATTCTGGACAAAAACTGGATGCTGATAAAAGTTAAAGTGCTATAATACCCTTTCAGTAAATATATTGCAAGCCATGGTGCCTAAAAGGAAAAAGGCAGGGGGAGAAGCAAGGTATCTACAAGAAGCAGGTGGGCAGGTGGACAGACTGGGAGAGAAACTGAAAGATTAATGGTAGAAAATGTACACTGGTGAAAGAATGGGTGTTGGAACATTGTATAACTGAATACCCAATCATGCATCTCATGGTGATTCAATAAAAATGGAAAAAAAGGGCGGGCAAAGTGATAGCACAGTGGTAGGACATTTGCCTTGCAAGTAGCTGACCCAGGATGGATTTGAATTCTGGCATCTCATATGGTCCCCCATGCCTGCCAGGAGCGATTTCTGAGCACAGTCAGGAGTAATACCTGAGTGCTGCTGAATGTGGCCCCAAAACGAAAACAATCAAAAAGACCGTGATCTATGTGTGCACATGAGAGTATGTGTTGGCCACCTCAATGTCTGTCTAATGTCCATCTCTAATATTCATAATGCCTGTCTAGGTTGTATATTGTCCTGTCCCCTGTTATATATAACCTCTACTTTCTCCCTCCGCTTACCACTTTACAAATTCTTTTTTAATTCTTCACTCTCACCTCCTCCTCAGTTATATCCCCCACTTAACTCTTTTACCCTCTTTCTTAACTCAGTTATTAACTCAGGAAGCAGAACATTCTCCTCAACCCAGTCAGCTGCCAACCAGCTCCCAAAGTGAATAGATTCTTAGCCCAAGAAAAAGCTGCCACTGCCACTGCTGCTGATTTGCTTTTAGTGGACCTTCTCTACCAGATTTGCTATTGCTCTCTACCAGATTTAGTTACTAAGAAGCCCCAGCTTGAGGTCATTTCCTGATATGTGACTGCTGAGAGCCATTTTTAGACTCCACAAGACCAAATAACAGGCTCAAGCTGTGCCCTGGATTTTATCGCCCCACAGACTATTTCAAAAGACTTAACGAGGACATGTATATCTTCACTGAATATTTCTTTAGATGTATTTCCTTAATAGGTATAACTTATTGTCTACCTTCTTATGTATCAGCAACTTCCCCCATTTTGGAGGATTATTTTAGTAGGAAATTCTAGTAGGTAAGTTTTTCTAGTGTTCTGATTTCATATTAGAACCAGGTTACCAGGATTGTTTAGCTTGTTATTTTTACCCTTATATGCACCAGTAGTATCATGTGGCTTTGTTCCGTTTTGCATAGGCACATTAAAATAAGGGAAATCTTACATGTGCAAACAAATTCTTATCTAATAGAGATAGGAACACATAAATTTTATAATGCAGTGGGGCCTTACACCCTCAAGACTTGTCATAGAAATCAATAAGCAGATTAATAGCCATTAAATAATTCACTTATTCCACCAATGTTTACTGAATTCCTACAGGACACTAGGGCATTGCAAAGTGGACAGTAGTCACTTTTTCTACAAATGCTTACTGAATTCCTCCTGGACATTGGGACATTGTAAAGTGGACATTGACACATTGCATATTTTCCCTGTAGAATTTGAAGTCTACAGTGACGTGAGCGATAATAGCAGAATCAGAAAAACATCATAATGATACACTGCACACCACTTTTTTTTAACATTATGATAACATACATTTTATGAATTCAAGAGGCCATGATGCAGGGTGGAGAAATTAAGCAGTTACTGCTCTCAGTAGAGTTTATCTAAAATGTGTCTAACTTGTGTTTCCTTGGGGTTCAAAGTGTTATATGCTAATTCCACCTCCACCACCACAAGCCTTCATGTCCAAGTCTTATGTTTCTAAGATTATCCAATGTCAATAAAACAGAAGGCAAACTTACTTTTGCCCAGCTTCTCCTTGGCCTGCACAAGGTCCATACTTATAAGCATACACCAAGCGAGGAATAAAGTCAGATGTTATCGCTATGACAAATGCATTTGTAATAACGGAAAGAATGCCAATGCCTTCAAGAATGCTATACCAGATTCCTATTCAAAAAGAAGGTTTGTATTAATTTCACACACAACAATAGATATAAAATAAATGAAAACAACTGATATGATAATTTCCATAAACCTTTGTAAGAGCCCTTTTATCTTCCCCTATACACTTGGAACTAAGATCAAGAATTTATACTTATAAACTTCTTGGCCTTGAAAAAATTTGTGTGGCAGTGACACAGGATCAGACATTAATCAAGGAATTCTGATCAATGATGAGGAGCCAAAGCACCATCTGATAAGACTGGCACAATTGATATCAAATTGCAATCAGATTGGAACCTTTTAGGGATAGATCACAGTCTCTTAAGTTCATCTTTAAGGGGCCAGTTCCTCACTCATTGACCCAGGGTAGTCACTTACTTAGTGTGAGAAATTAACAGATCACTAGAAGTCAATTCTTTTCCACCCATAGTGGCTGAGCTCATGTCTGCTATTTCACAAGCACTGAATAAATAAACAAGACAGTCTTAGATCTCAGGCAATGAGAAGCTGCCCTGGGTTCAATTAAACCTCTCATGTCAAAAGTTAAAGACAAATTCTGCCTAGAACAAGTAACTTACTTTTAATATGACCCAGGTATACATTCAGAAAGGGGTTAAAACAAAGGATTGGGTCAATCACACAGCTGGGAGGGCATTTGCCTTGCAAGCGGTTGACCCTGAACAAAACCTAGTTTTGACTCCCAACATCTTTATGGTCTTCCAAGCCTACCAGAAGTGATTTCTGAGTGCAGAGCCAGTAGTAACACTTGGAGTGCCACCAAGTGTGGGAAAAAACCCAAAAAAGTTAAATGAAAAATATATGTTAAAAAGGGAATGTTATAATCAAATTTTTAGAAGTTTAAATTTTATGCTAGTTATAATCAAATTGAGAATCTATTAAACAAAAATGCCTTAGCACTAGAAATGATTATTTTCCAAATAAGTGATTTGGCTTTTTGGATAATACAATTTAATGTTAATATATGTATTCTTTTTCAAGAATTGGTTGAGTCGACCAGATAGCACAGCGGTAGGACGTTTATATTGCACATGGCCAACACAGGATAGATCCTGGTTCAATTCCTAGCATCCTATATGGTCCCCCCAACCTTTTCAGGACTGATTTCTGAGCTTAGAGTCAAGAGTAATCCCTGAGTGCTGCAGGGTGTGGGCCAAAAACCAAAAAGAAAAAAAAAAAGAATTGGTTGAATCATCTTATATAAAAACCATAAGTTTTCTATACAAAACTGCTGGATACTCTTGTATTCACAAAATGATTTATATATGTGATATGTATTTAATATACCTGATAAGTATATTTTAACATCCAAATATAACTTACCTATGTCTTTGGCCCTTGAAGCTAAAGGTCTCCTCCACTGTGTGACAAATTTGTAAGCATCAAGTCGAATTTCAATTATGTTATTCAGTAAGGCCAGAAGTGGTGCTAAGGGAAAAGCTGCCACAAAGATAGTTGTGAATCCAAATTGGAGAACTGATGAAGAAGAGGGAGAAAGAAAAAGAGTACTGAAACTCAACTACGATCATACTTGTAATCATGGTGCTTAAATAAAGATTATATATAATATATATCTTACATATATATATTATATATAAAGAAAAAGAGTACTAGATTTCTATTACTGTTTTTATTTTATTTTTTTTATTTTTTGAAGGGGAACACATCAGGCAGTAATCAGGGCTTGCTTGGCTCTGTATTTAGGAATCACTCATAGTGGCCTTGGGGAACCATATGGGATGTCAGTGGTTGAACCTGGGTTGGTTATATGCAAGGCAAGCACCAAGCACAATAAACTATTGCACCTGCCACTCTTACTATTTGTAAAAGGCTAAGTGTGAATGTATTAAGATCTTGACTGATCATCCTCTACTACTTAGCTTAAGTAAAGTAATTGCAGATATGGCCAATACACTCATAAACAAGATCTTGTTAGGGGTAGATGCGGTGGCATGGAACAACCTAGGACTCAGATCTGATTTCTAAATACCATTTTAGGGGAACATGGACTGCCAAAGCTTCACAATTATGAGGGTCTAAGAAAATCATTAGCACCCCTATAAAAACAGATATATCAATTCTCTAACAAAAGCGAGCATTGGAGAAGTGTTTGTTTCCAGACTTACAATAGGGAAAATATACAATGATTCTGGAATATATTAAAATGTCTGAAAGTTAGGGAATGCTCAAAAAATGAAAAAACATGTAACAAGCTAGAAGGACCATTCAATAGCAAGATCTGGAAAATGTACAACAAAATCATGAAAGTATAAAATTATCAAACAAGCTCCCATTATTTCCTGTTCAGAATGAGTTAAAGAGTTAATTTCTGGTTCTGGGAACACTAAGCTAATTTTCCACATGTATTAATGTTTACTATATTAACACAACCACTATTATTTTATTGCAAAGAGCATAAAGTTAATAAAGTAAGTTCTATATTTATTAAGTACATATATATTTACTCATATCTACTTGTACCTTTGATAAAGTGGACATTATAGAAGAAATAAGAATTTAAATATGATGTTAAAATGGAGGATTTTTCAAACAAACAAAACCTAATATATTTTAATATTTTTTATTTAATAATATTTTTATATTTATATTTTTGTTTTAATAATATATTTAATGTATTTTTATTACCACCAGCTACCTAAATTTCTTATAGCTCCCTATAATAAATATTGAAAAGATTGCTTCTGCATAAAAGAACACCAACTACTACCATTTACAGCAAAAGTCAGATCATCCAGACCAAGAGAGTAATTGTTTTAAATGAAATAATTGATAAGCTTAAAATGTATGGACAGAAAATTCCATCCCAGAACAAATGATCGGACATTCTTTTTTTTTTTTGGTTTTTCAGCCACACCCGTTTGATGCTCAGGGGTTACTCCTGGCTAAGTGCTCAGAAATTGCCCCTGGCTTGGGCGGACCATATGGGAAGCCAAGGGATGGAACAGCAGTCCTTCCTTGGCTAGCGCTTGCAAGGCAGTCACCTTGCCTCTAGCGCCACCTCACCAGCCTCAGACATTCTTAATTATAGCTGGAACATTTTCAGGAACAGATTATATGTTGAAAACAAAATCAGTATTAATAAATACATAAAGACCAACATATTATCATACTTTTATTTTCAAATAGCAGTGGAATAGGACTATCAATAAAAGCAAAATGAGAAAAAACTTCTTTTTGGTTTTTGGGGTCACACTTGGCAGCACTCAGTACGCCTTGCTCTGAGCTCAGATAATACTCCTGGCAGGCACAAGGAACCATAGGATGCTGGGATTAGAACTACCGTCTGATCTAGGTCGGCTGAGTGCAAGGCAAACACCCTACCACTGTGCCACCTCTCCAGCCTGAGAAAAGCCTTAAATATGTGGAAATTACATAATAATATCCTTCTTAATAACTCAGATTAACAAAAAAATTAAAAATATTCCCAAGAGGGCCCGGAGGGATAGCATAGCGGCGTTTGCCTTGCAAGCAGCCGATCCAGGACCAAAGGTGGTTGGTTCGAATCCCGGTGTCCCATATGGTCCTCCGTGCCTGCCAGGAGCTATTTCTGAGCAGACGGCCAGGAGTAACCCCTGAGCACCGCCGGGTGTGGCCCAAAAACCAAAAAAAAAAAAAAATATTCCCAAGAACAACAAAAAGGAAAGAGATAGACTATCCTATCAAATATTAAGTGACATAACAAAAACAGTAGTAAGGAGAGTTCATAGCAATAGAAGTTCACATTAAAAAACAAGTGCTTTCAAATACAATAGCATCTCAAATATGAAGAAACTAGAAAATAAGAACCAGGGGCCGGGAAGGTGGCGCTAGAGGTAAGGTGTCTGCCTTGCAAGCGCTAGCATAGGACCGACCACGGTTCGATCCCCCGGTGTCCCATATGGTCCCCCCAAGCCAGGGGCTATTTCTGAGCTCATAGCCAGGAGTAACCCCTGAGTGTCAAACGGCTGTGGCCCAAAAACCAAAAAAAAAAAAAAAAGAAAAAAAAGAAAATAAGAACCAAGCAAAAATAAGCAGAAGGAAGAAATTAAAAATTAAAAATTCATAGTGGAAATAAAAATATATAAAACAAAAGGGTAATACAAAGAAATTGAAACAAGAGATGGTTCTTTGAAATGATTCATAATTTAATAAAACCCACTAGGTTTATCCAGAAGAAAGAAAGAAAAGAAAGAGAATCAGAAATGAAAGAAAATTTGCAACTGGTATTTTAAATGCAAGAATCTTTAGAGACGACATAAACATCTACATGCTAAGAAATTGGAAATATTAGAAGAAATAAAAATGTTTAGCATTGTACAACTTTTCAATACTAAACAAGGAATAAAAGTTCTGAACAAATCAATCATAAGTAAAAACATCAAAACAGTGACCAAAATGACTCCCTAATAACAAAAGCCAGCACAGGATAACTTCATTAGTCAATTCTACAAAAGTTTCAGAGAGATCATACCCATCCTGACCAAAATATTCTGAAAGATAGAAGAGGGTATAGTATACCTAAATATAGTCTAGAAGATCGCTATGACTCTAATCCAAAGCCTAAAATGGGCAGCACAAAAAAGAAAAAAATAGACTAATATCTTTGAATATAAATGTAAAATTCATCAACAAAACTAGGGCTAACGGTAGGTTTGGAGAGAGTATAGTGGCCTTGTCTTGTTTACTTTGCTAGTGGATGAGCTGGGTTTAACCCCTGGAATACCATATGGTTCCCCTTAATTTGCCAGGAGTAATTCCTAAGCACTGTGGGGGCTCAAACACAAACAAAAATATCTGAGCTAATGGAACCCAGCAACACATCAAAAGAATCAACAACCCAATCATTTATGTTGATCCAGTAGTCATTTATCTTGATCCAGTAGGGATCATCCCAGGGATGCAAGGGTAGTTCAGTGTTTGAAAATGCACTAATGTGATAAACTAAATCAACAAAGATAGGTGAATATTACATGATCATATCAATAGATGCTAAAAAAGCATTTGCCTAGATTCAACATCAATTAATGATTAAAGTGCTCAATAAACTGAAAATAGAAATAATATGTCTCAACAAAATAATTGCTATATATGATAAATCTACAGTTACTATAATTCTCAAAGGTGAAAAAACAATGCTTTCCCCAAAGATATAGAATAAGGTAAGACTTTTCACTCTCATTACTACTTTTCAACATAGTTTTGGAAGTCTTGCCTGAGCAATCAGGCACAAGAAAAACATTAATAGAAAACAGAACTGGGAAATAAATAAAATGATCACAAACACATACTTATGGGCAGCATGTAAATTGGTGTTTCTGTGTACCAATAAAATTTTATTTAGAAAAGTAAGCAGGGGTCAGAGAGATATCATAGTGGGTAGGACACCTGTCTTATAAGCAAATGATCCAGGGCCCCACATCATATATGCTCACTTGAGCTCCACCAGTAGTGAGTGATTCCTGAATGCATAGCCTCTGAGCATTGGCAGGTATGACCCCCCCCCAAAATAACAACAACAATAACAAGAAAGCAGAGGACTAGACTACCTACAGATTTATTAAATTTATATAAAAATAAAAATTTTACTGTAATTTAAATACTTTTCTCCCTCTTATAATTCCATGAAATCTGAGCAAAGTAACAAAACAAGGTCACTGAGAAAATTACAAAAGAGTAAACACAGAAAAAGGCAGTTAGAATTCAGTATTTTCTTATGATACTTCTGAGATTATTTTTGCAGTAAAGATATTGCCATATTTGAAGCACTGCCAAGTCAAGTCACATAAAAGCTTTTCAAGCACTCAATATACTAACAGTATTTCTTATTTCCTTCTTTACAGGAGAAAAGACCATTAAGATGTTCAATTAAACTTAATGTCCCCCACTTTCACCCATTTTAACCAAGGCACTGGGACTGAGGATCTTGCTCCCTTTCAAGTGCCAAGCGTAGAGTTTATCTGGATAGAACAATGAATCACATATGTCTGCTGAGGGGTGAATCAATCACTCTATGATTGGGCTCCCAGGAGTCACCAAATTGCTCCATTCCTTTTGCTTCTAAAGATTTTTCACCAGGAATAGGACTCAATGTCATGTATAGTTATTGCCACGAAGAGTCTTAAAAAATTACACTATCTTTATGGATTAAGCTTCTTTTGTTTATTATTCTTTTTATTTAATTAAGACACAATTTACAAAGTTACTCATAGTTGAATTGTAGTCATATAATGTTCCAATACCAGTCCCTCCACCAGTGACCCCTGGTTTCTTTCCACCCACCACCATCTCCAACTTGCCTCTTTGACAGGCACAAATAAAGATTATTTATATATTTTTTTCAAAATGGGTCATACCAGCAGTGCTCATGGAGTCCAGGCTCCTCTCAGCAATACAGTACTGGTCCTGTTCAAATGGTCAGCACCTGTGTTGAGGCTATTAGGGACACATCTGATGCTGAGAGTAAAACTGGACTCTTAGTAGTGAACTCAGGGCCTCACCCACGCTAGGCTTGCCCCAAAGGAGACTAATGCTGTCTCCTTCCTTTTTAAAGAAGATTCTCTGCTTTGCATTTAACTCAAGGTTCCTGCTCTCTGCCCCACATACACACATGTACACACACATCACACACACCAGCACACACTGCTGGTCTTGATTATAATGGGCATATTTGTCAATATGCATCTAGATTTTCATTTCTAATAGAATAAACGGAATTATTTTCATACTCATTTCCAAGTATTCATCAAAGAGTCCATAGGCATTCATCGGCTGAAGGTTGTAGTCTTTTTCCCACTGTGGGAAATTGATTTTTCTTTCAGGCCCATGTTCTTGTCTTACTTTTCTTCTAGTCCACCAATTCTGAATTAACCTGGACAACAAGATCAATTTCATTATATATATATATGTATATATATATGTATTTATATATATAATTTTATGAGGCTTAAGCAATAAAAAAGAAGAGAGTTAGAACACAGAATGCTATTTATTAATTTTTTATTTGGACAGGCTGTCAAGGAAACAAAGCTCTGTATGAGAAGAAAATAACAGATCAGCTGTCCCTGCAAGTGAGCAGGTGATTGACAAGTTTCTCTGGCTCAGTCATGAAACTGTCTCATGTTCAACATTGGACACTATTGCATAGAGGCTAGATAACATCTCTAAATCAGTCCCCACAGTGCAAAGGCAATGCCCAGATGCCTGGACAGATCAGCATTTGGTTGGTCTCCCTGGTTTAAGATACTGGCAGCCTCACCACAGGGGTGCTGACTTGCACATTCTGACTTATAGGTCTAGAAGACCTGTGAACTCACACATCTGTGTCAAGTTCCCCTCTTGGCACAGGGAGCCTGCAGCTCATAACTAGATTTACACAACTCATCCCTATAAGAGCAGTGCACTGACCCTTAGTGATGTTCCAAATACTTCTTATCATCTGGAACAGGATTAAGAAAATTGGAAGGAGGGGGCAGGTCAGCACTGTATGCTCTAAGGGATAAGGAAAATGTTGAGTAGTATATGATCATCAAACACATCCCCGAAAATTAGTGAAAGAAAATAAGAAACAGAGTTTAGGATAACTACACAATTTTGTCCATATCACTGAAGAAAAAAATATAACTTGCTTGAGTTCTATGACATCTTGGTGAATTCTATTATAATATTATAATGATTCTAATTTTCAAATAGTACATATTATTCTTACAAAAACTCCACCGCAAATTTCAGGCATTTGGAGCATGTTTTCTAAAACATGAGAATAGAAAGTTGGTATACCAGGAGGCTAAAATATTATTTCTCTAAGTGAGCCAGGTTCCAGTTCAATGTACAGGCTTCATGCTCTTCTGTGATCAAAGCAATTCTCTATGATTCCATGTTCAACTAGAACACAGGAGACAGCAGAATTCAAGGCAAACCTCGCAAAGACAACACATGCTTTTTCATAGGTAAAGATCAACACATATCTTTATCTTCCTAGTGAAGGTAAGCTGACTTCAAAATACTGACTTCTTTCTTTTTTCTTTTTAAAAATAATATCTTTATTTAAACACCGTGATTACAAACATGATTGTAGTTGGGTTTCAGTCATAAAAAGAACACCCCCCTTCACCAGTGCAACATTCTTATCACTGATGCCCCTCTCCCTGCCTGTATTCAAGAAAGGCTTTCGAATTCTTTCACTCATTGAAATTGTTATGATAGTTCTCAGTGTAGTTATTTCTCTAACTGCATTCACCACTCTTTGTGGTGAGCTTCATATCATGAACCAGTCCTTCTTGCTCTTTTTTTTTTGTTTTGTTTTTTGGGCCACACCCGTTTGACGCTCAGGGGTTACTCCTGGCTAAGCGCTCAGAAATCGCCCCTGGCTTGGGGGGACCATATGGGACGCCGGGGGCTTGAACCGCGGTCCTTCCTTGGCTAGCGCTTGCAAGGCAGACACCTTACCTCCAGCGCCACCTACCCGGCCCCCCTTCTTGCTCTTATCTCTGGGAATTATTTAAAAAATGTCTTGTTTTTCTTAAAACCCACATATGAGTGAGACTATTCTGTATCTCTCTTTCTCTCTCTGACTTATTTCACTCAGCATAATAGATTCCATGTACATCCATGTGTAGAAAAATTTCATGATTTTATCTTCCTGATGGCTGCATATTATTACATTATGTATATGTACCACAGTTTCTTTAGCCATTCATCTTTTGAAGGGCATTTTGGTTGTTTCCAGAGTCTGGCTATTGTAACAAGCACTGCAATGAATATAGGTGTGAGGAAGGGATTTTTGTGTTCCTAGGGTTTATCCCTAGGAATGTTATAGCTGGTTTCTTTCTTAACTCTTTAACTTTTTTTTATTCTTTCCTTAAAGTTTCTTTTCTGTACAGTCTGAGTTTAAAAAGTAGCATTCTTGATTTATTGTGTGACAAAGACTTACAATATTGCAACTGAAGAGGAAACTTAAAAAGAACACAGGGGCCAGAGAGATAGCACAGTCGTAGGGCGTTTGTCTTGCATACAGCTGATGCAAGACAGACATTGGTTTGAATCCCAGTATCCCATATGGTCCCCTGAGTCTGCCCGGGGCAATTTCTGAGCACTCCCAACTGTGATCCCCCCAAAAAACAAACAAACAAATAAAAACAAAAACACAAACTAACAACTTCAAGTTAATATCCAACTGTTAGGGGCCCACAAAGAATATTTGCTTTCATTCATGTGACTTATAATTGAATCTTTCAAGAGAATTAATGTTGACCACTATTGTTTTTGACTCTTGATGCACCAAAAACTCTGCTAGCTCCAAAATTTACGCTGGATTACCTGTGGAGTCTGTGGTTTATTTTATTTATGAAAACTAGAAAAACACCTAAAAATTAGCAATGCTGCCTTTTAGCAATAGAGATTTAAGGTACTTACGGGTAGCCAAGTTCCATAAAATTATTCCAGGTCTGCTTTAGCACCATTATAATACCCATTTGCAAACAGAGATCAATAAGGCATCCGCTAGGGTGGCACTGCAAGTTAGACACACAAAGAAATCCAAGAATGAGTGGAGAGTACAAAAGGTGGGCTGGTTTCTAAACAGAACCAAGGTGCTCCAAATGTGAGAAATGGCAGGGAAACAAAAGGAAAGATGGGAGAATACAGACCTCTTCTAGTCTCCACCTGTTGATCAATCTCAAGTAGGCACCTGGGTGTCCTGTAAATCTTCAACACACACAAAAAAAACAACCCATTAGCATCCTGTAGGTCTAAGCTTCCAGGGACTATGATATTCAAATTGGCACTATCTCTCACGAAAATGACCTTATTCCACTTAAGTCTCAGGTCTAGGAAAATCACAATCTTTCCAGAGCTGTCTTTCCTGTAGCTTCTGAACTTCCTGTGGGGAAATTTCTCTTTGCGCCAGTTTTTTTCTATTTTCTGTGATTTTTTTTTGAACATTTCCTTTTTTTCTGGTGAATATTAAGTGGTCTGGTTTCTGTTAGCAGCAGGTAGGACTTTGGGGATTTTTTTTTTAATTAAAGGCAATCTTTCCTCTAAAGAAAAGCATGATTAGGCTGACTCTTTGAGCATGTGTTCTCTTTTAAAAATGTATCCTGCTTATTTCTAGTCTGTGTTCTCTCTTAAACACATATTTCTTCTCTTTCTCACCCTTCACATCTTTCTAAATAAGTTTCAATAAAAATAATCCTTCTTCACCAAAAGAAAGACAGAAAGAAAAGAGGAAAGAAAGGAAGGAAAGAGAAAAAAAGAAAGAGGAAAGAAGAAACAAATAAAAAAAATAAAGAGTAAGGAACTCTGCTGGAACTCAGATGCCAGCACCCCTATCTGCCTGTCTTCTGTGCTGTGCTCCATTTTCAGCCTGATTTCATCCTGTGTGTGGCTCATCTGCCAACGGCTCACTTTCCCTAGAGCCTTCCCTGGAGGTGAGTTTACAAACCCAGAAATAGGAAGCCGCTGAACTCTGCTAGAACTCAGATGTCAGCACCACTATCTGCCTGTCTTCTGTGCTGTGCTCCATTTTCGGCCCGATATCATCCTGTGTGTGGCTCATCTGCGGATGGCTCGCCTTCCCTGGAGCCTTCCCTGGAGGTGAGTTTACAAGCCCAGAAAGGATGGAGCCAGAGGAGCATGGCCACTCCAATTTGCTTCCCTGCCGTGCACATCAGTTAGCCAATGAATACAACCACAACACGTAGAAAAACCCATAATAAAACTGTGGCAATGGGGAAACAACGCAGGCCAGCACCAGACATAGAGAATGACGATGGCAACTCTGATAACTTGAACATGACCAACCAACTAGTTAGTCTCTCAGATAAGGAGTTTAGAGTCGCAATATGGAAGATGTTCAAAGAACTCAAAGAAAGTATAGAAGAGAACACTAATAAGAATTAAGAGAATATGAAGATAGAAATCAGAAAACTCCAAACTGAAATTTCAGGTCAAATAGCAGGTCTGAAAAACTCAGTAGATGAATTGAAGAAAAACATGGTTGAGCTTTCCCACGGGTTAACAGCAGCTGAGGATAGAATTAATACACTGGAAGATGAGATGAATAGCAATTCCATACAGCAGAAGAAATTGGAAAAAAGCCTTAAAGCAAACAATCAAACAATAGAAAAATTACTCAAAGAATGGGAACAGATGAAAATAGAAGTATATGATAAGTTCAACAGAAACAAATTAAGAAACATTGGAGTTCCAGAGACCCAGGAAGAAAATCTCCAGAAAGAATCAATGGTCAAGAACATCGTTAAAGAGAAACTACCAGAGCTAATGAATACAAGTGATCAAATCCTGCATGCCCGAAGAGTACCAACTAAAAGAGACCCCAGGAAAAACACCCAAAGACACATCCTAGTCACAATGACGAATCCCACAGATAGAGGCAGAATTCTGAAAGCAGCAAGATCAAAAAGAGAAATTACATTCAAGGGAACATCCTTGAGATTTAATGCAGACCTGTCACTGGAAACACTCAAGGCCAGAAGGCAGTGGTAGGACATAGTGACAAAACTCAATGAAATAAATGCTTCGCCTAGAATACTGCACCCAGCAAAACTCACTTTCAGGTTTGAAGAAACAATACATGGTTTCACAGACAAACAACAGCTCAGAAACTTTACAGACTCAAAACCATTCTTAAAAGGAAAACTGAATGGCCTACTTTAAGAAAAGACTGACCAATAGACACACCAAACTTCGATATAAAGATGGCACTAACTCCCAGGACAATTCTTTCTCTCAATGTCAATGGACTTAAGAGACACAGAGTGGCTAAAGGGATCAAAAAACTCAATCCAACCTTCTGCTGCCTACAAGAAATGCACCTGAATAGTCAGAACAAACATAGACTCAAAATAAAAGGCTGGAGGAAAATCATCCAAGCAAACAACACCCATAAAAAAGCTGGAGTGGCCATACTAATATCAGATGACGCAAACTTTATACTTAGGAAAGTTGTAAGGGACAAAGATGGACATCTTGTATTAATCAATGGAAACGTACAGCAGGAAGAAATCACTCTCCTAAACATATATGCATCAAATGTGGGGCCAGCAAAAATGTTTAATAAAATTGTTGACAAATCTGAAACGTAATGTCAAAAATAACACAATAATTGTGGGAGACTTCAACACGGCATTGTCAACACTTGACAGGTCAACCAGACTGAAACACAACAAGAATATACTAGACCTGAAAAGAGAAATGGAAGAAAGAGGCCTAGTAGATATATACAGGACACTCCACCCCCAGAAGTCTGGATACACATACTTCTCTAATGTACATGGGACATTCTCCAGGACAGACTACATGCTAGCACATAGAACATACCTCCATAATATTAAGAGGATAGAAATTTTGCAGGCTACCTCGGTGACCACAAGGCCCTGAATTTATATGTGAAATACAAAGGGACACAGAAGAAAAACTTTAATATCTGGAAGTTAAACAGCCTAATACTGAATAACCAGTGGGTCCGAGATGAAATCAAAGAGGAAATCAAAACCTTCCTAGAAACAAATGACAATGAAGACACAAACTATCAGAACCTATGGGACACAGCAAAAGCAGTACTAAAAGGAAAATTTATAGCTTTGCAAGCACACATCAGGAAAGAAGGGGTATAACCTAAACAGCTTAATGACGCAGCTCATAAAATTGGAAAGTACTCAACAAAAGGACCCAAAAATAGGAAGACAGAAGGAAAAAACAAAGCTGAGAGCAGAAATCAATGAAGTGGAAACCCGAAAAACAATCCAAAAGATCAACGAAAGCAGAAGTTGGTTCCTTAAAAAAATAAACAAGATTGATAGACCACTGGCAAAACTAACAAAGAAACAGAGAGAGAAACTTGATAACTTGTATTAGGAAAGAAAAAGGAGAGATCACTACTGATATGGTAGAGATCCAAAGGGTAATCAGAAACTACTTTGAGAAATTCTATGCCACTAAAAATGAGTACCTGAAAGAAATGGATAAATTTTTGGACTTTTATAATCTTCCATAGTTGAATGAAGAGGATGTAGCATATATAAACACACCCATCACTACTGAGGAAATTAAGACAGTAATCAAATGTCTGCCAAAAAACAAAAGTCTAGGCCCAGATGGATTTACTAATGAATTCTTTCAAACCTTTCAAGACGAACTTCTACCAATCCTGGCAAGACTCTTTCATAAAATCAAAAAAACAGGAACACTTCCAAATAGCTTTTATGAAGCCACCATCACCTTGATACCTAAACCAGACAGAGATGCTACCAAAAAAGAAAATTATAGACTAATATCACTGATGAATACAATTCAAAGATCCTCAACAAAATCCTGGCAAATAGGATTTAATGCCTCATTAAGAAGATCATCCACTATGATCAAGTAGATTTCATCCCAGGAATGCAAGGCTGGTTTAACATCCGTAAATCTATCAACATAATACACAACATCAACAAGAAGAAAAATAGAAATCACATGATCAGATCAATAAATGCAGAGAAAGCATTTGATAAGGTCCAACACCCATTTTTGATCAAAACTCTCAGCAAGATGGGAATGGAAGAAACCTTTCTCAATATAGTTAAGGCCATCTACCACAAGCCAGAGGCAAATATTGTCCTCAATGGAGAAAAACTGAAAGCCTTTTTCTAAATTCTGGCACAAGATAAGGCTGTCCTCTCTCACCACTCCTATTCAACATAACAATGGAAGTACTTGCTATAATGATTAGACAAGAAAATGATATTAAGGGAATCCAGATAAGAAAGAAAGAAGTTAAGCTCTCGCTGTTTGCATATGACATGATACTTTACCTAGAAAACTATACAGTCTCTACAAAAAAAGCTTCTAGAAACAATAGACTCATATAGCAAGGTGGCAGGCTACAAAATTAACACACAAAAACAATGGCCTTTCTATACACCAGTAGTAATAAGGAAGAAATGGACATTAAGAAAACCACCCCATTCACAATAGTGCCACACAAACTCAAATATCTTGGAATCAACTTGACTAAAAATGTGAATGACCTATACAAAGAAAACTATAAAACTCTGCTCCAAGAAATAAGAGAGGACATGCAGAAATGGAAACACATACCCTGCTCATGGATTGGCAGGATTAACATAATCAAAATGGCAATACTCCCCAAATCATTGTTCAGATTTAAGGTGATCCCCCTAAAGATACCCATGACATTCTTCAAAGAAGTGGATCAGGCACTTTTGAAATTCATTTGGAACAATAAACAACGTCGAATAGCTAAAGCAATCATTGGGAAAAAGAATATGGGAGGAATTACTTTCCCCAACTTTAAACTGTACTACAAAGCAATAGTTATCAAAACAGCATGGTATTGGAATAAAGACAGGCCCTCAGATCAGTGGAATAGGCTTGAATACTCAGAGAATGTTCCCCAGACATATAATCACCTAATTTTTGATAAAGGAGCAAGAAATCCTAAATGGAGCAAAGAAAGCCTCTTCAACAATCAAGCCCAAACACAATCATGTATGTAATAATGTTGTTTAAATAAAAATTCAAAAAGAAAAAGAAATAAAGAGTAAAAGGAAGGAAAGGGAAAGAGGAAGAAAGTATAAAGAAAGAAAAGAGAAAAGAATGAAGTAACGAAGATAGAAGAAAAAGAGAAAGAAAAAAGATAAAGAAGAATGGAAAGAAAAGAAGGGAAGAATAGAAGGAAGAAAGGTAGGAAAGAAAGGAAGGAAAAAAGGAAAAAAATGTGTGACACAAATTTCCTGAGAAGTAGCTAGAAACTGAGCAGAGGTTGCTCATCTTACTAAACCTATACTCAGTTTTTCTGTTTCTTCCCACAGAAACCTACCCTGGTATGACACTGGTGTGGGCCACGAAACCTTTCTGAAACTCTGCTATATGCAGAAGTGTCCCAGAACCCTTTCCAGCCTTCATGTCCTTTCCTGAGCTGTGAAGTCAGGCATTGGCAATGCGCTCTGAGAGGGCTGAGCACCAGGGTGGATTAGTGGCACTCTTCATATCCAGCATTCTCACATAAAGATCATCCCTGCTACTGCTTTTGGCAGTAAAGATACACAGGCACTTGTGGGCGAGAACATTCGCAGGGCTGGGAAGGGAAAGCAGGAAGCTTATTCTTTGAACTTGTCATAAACCATCAGAATGAGGGACCTCTTTGACACCTGAATGGTGAGCCCTCTCCCCGCACCTTCCCTGGACACTCACTCCAACAGCGGCCTTGGAAAGTGAGAGGGTGTCCTCACCTTCCAAGGAAGAATGCGATGTAGAACGTGGAGCTATTCAGATTGACAAACTGAAAAAGAAACATTTTCAGGGTGAAGCTGTTTTCCCACTCAGACTCCGTGCGAGGCTGTTCTGTGGACAAACAGAGAGAGAAGTTGAGGGGCAGTCTGTGGCCTCTTCTGAATCCTCTTTTCCTTCCCTCTATTCACATGGTATCCCAAGGAAAACGCAAAAGACCCAGCTTGCTTGCAGATGCCATGGGACAGAAAGGCCCTCTGTGGCATCCTCAAATTTACATCCAGCCCAGTTTGGTGGGAGGTAAATGGAGGGACGGTTCCACACAGTGTTGCTACTCCAGGAAGCTCAGAGAACCTGTAGGATGATAGCCAGGCTTATAGAGGCTCCTTTGCAGTACTGCCTCTAGGCTCCAGCCCATCTTTTGCTCTTAGTTTCTGCCCAGGGAATACAGTGTAAATGGGATCAGAAATAGCTCAACTCCTAATAATTCCTTGTTCTTAACTTTCTTTATGATGTAATGCCAGCTGCTCCTGGGTGAAAGAAAGTCTAACCCCATCTTAGAGAGCTGTCAGGATCTGACTTTTCTGCCTGCCACGCTGACACACCATATTTGTTCTCATGGATAAAAGCCAAATAGATGATCTTATCTTTAGAGCCTTTACTGTCCATCATTCCCTGTCCCTTCTACAAATTATTGATCCTAGAAATTATCATCTTCTTAGATTTCAACATTCCCAAATCAAATTCTCATTAGACCCTGTGAGACGAACCAAATGATGTGTCCTTTGTCCAACTCTGTGATCTCTTTTCAAGTGTTACATTCTCACGCACACCAACTCAAAGGAATAGTAAGAATGCAATGGCACCTTTGCTGTTTTCACCTTCCTTGAGGTATTAATTGTGCATTTATCCTTTTACCCCTTCAGTGAATATTCTATACATTATTATCCAGAATTATTCCTGGGATCCTATCTGGGAAGGAATGGGAGAAAGGAGACTGACTAATTCTCCTTTAAGTGTCAATTGCAGAACAAAGATGTGCTGCCATTGAGAAGAAAAATTTGAAAAGATCTGGAACATTAGTGCAGCATGGCTTCCAAATTCTTGGTTCTATCAGCAAGTCTCCCTGCTAAGAAATTTTCCCCAGAGTCCACATCACAGATGAAAAGGGTACTCTTGGTTGGCAACATTTCCAACTTGGACCAAGACTAGCTGTTGAACACAGTTTCCTGGGTTTTCTTTTGAGGTCATACACATTTTTGTAAAGAAACTAGGGTACATATACACAATAGAATACTATGCAGCCATCAGGAAAAATGAAGTCATGAAATTTTCCTATACATCTGGATGGACATGGAAACTATTATGCTGAGTAAAATAAGCCAGAGGGAGAGAGATAGACACAGAATTCCATATTTTCCAGTGTATAAGATGACTTTTGAAACAAAAAAAAGTCAACCGAAAGTCGGGGGTCGTCTTATTCCCAGTATATACTGAAAAATGTTTCAATATGCCGCTAAACGAAAATTGTCTGAATATTGCCACAAAACGAATTTTCCAACTCGATCCTGCACCAATCACTGCAAGGCTGCTCGGACCGCCTCTCTAATCAGCCAATCCAAGCAGCCTTTTTTGCATGCAAATTAGACAATGTTCTGGACCCGAATCTACACTGTAAAAAGCCTGCTCAGATTGGCTAGAGTCAGAGAGGAAGTCTGTTACAGTATAACCTTTGAACCTTTGCTTGTGATTGGCTAACTGTGGTACATACAGTTGCAGCACAGGAATGTTCTATCTGATACAGCGAATATAGGCCTAAACCTATGTTTTAATTGCAAAATTAGGGAGTCGTCTTATACGCCAGAAAATATGGTAGTCTCACTGATCTATGGGATTTAAGAAAAATAAAAGCCATTATTGTAATAATACCCAGAGACAATAGAGATGAGGACTGGAAGGACTGGCTCACTATAAGTAGCTTACCACAAAGAGTGGTGGGTGCAGTCAGAGAAATAACTACACTAACAACTATCATGACAATGGTAGTTATGAGAGAAATAGAATAAAGGCAGGGGTGAGGGGAGGATGGTGATGGGGGTAATTGGTGGAGGGAAGGTGGCACTGGTGAAGGGGGTATTCTTTTTTATAAATGAAACCCAGCTATAAACATGCTTCTAATTATGGTGCTTAAATATATTATTAAAAATGGTTCTGAGTGTGTTAGATACAAGAGGTTGTATGATGCTGTAATATTTGTGCTTTAAGATATAATTTCTCTTTTGAAAATATTTTAATAATTTATCTGCATAACCTTTAATATTTGTTGGGGAATATTGAGCCATAAACTATTAGCATACTCAATCAATAGAAAACTATGGTAAAGTTGGCTGAAAAATAAGTTTTCTATTCTCAAATGTTGTAAGAACATCTACTTTCAATGATACTAGTTTATGATAATCATATTTTTGGCAATTTTTAAGTTTTAGATAGAAATAATTACCTCTATCTTCTATTCCCATCTGAACATATTTAAAATGTCCCCATAAAGGCAAAACAAATTATATGCCATTAAAAATGCAAGGAATTTTATTTTCAGCAACATTTAGAAAATGATATTTGGAAAGATACTCTCCAGAATATAAACTATGATAGCTTCAGATGCACAAAGCAGAGAATCTTGTTACTGGCAGTGTAGGAACTGATAGTTGTTGGGTATTAGATGGATGTTGGGTATTTGTTTTTGTAGGCAACCAGAATATTAGAGACACTTCAATCCTGTGGTCTTTTGCTCAATTAACATAACATCTCCTGTTGTTATATATATATACTAGATTCCCCACCCCCCCTTGCACCTCTCTAAACAAATACTACAGAAGATCAAACTCTTTCAGGCCTTTCCAGTATTATTTAAATTTCTGTTTTTACTAAGATCACATAGGCTGACCTTACTGTATATTTCAGAAGTGCTTTACTCACCTTTTCAAAAGTTAGCTGTCACACTAAGTCCCTAAATGCCAGTACCCTTAAACCACAGCCCACATTTACCCCATCTACTGTGTCTTATACTCCACAATCTCAATTCTGCCATCCAGATGCTAGAGTTAGTTGAAAACGGATTCAGTCTATTCTCAAATGTTGTAAGAACATCTACCTTAAATGAGACTAGATCATGACATCTTATTTGTGACAAATTTCAAGTTTTAGGTAGAAATGATTAACCCAGTTTCCTACTCTCAACCTAGATATATCTAAAATATTCTAATAAAGGCAAAATTAAATTATATGCAATTTAAAAGGGAAAGGATTTTATTTTCAGCATATTTATAGAACTAATATTTGGAAAGATGCTTTCCAGACTATATACTGCAACATGAAATGTAAAGGGATGTCAGAAAGATACTACAGCAAGTAAGGTGCTTGCCTTCACATAACCCACTAGATTCGATCTCTAGCATACCATATGGTGTCTTGAGCAATGCCAGGAGTGATTCCTGAGCACAAAGACAGGAGTAACCCCTGAACATTTCCAGGTATGGCCCAAGCACAAATAAATAAACAAACAAATAAAAAGGGTTCCACTTACCTAAATTTGTCAAAAGAAGAGCAACTTTTTCATAGAGCTGTAAAACAAATGGTATCTATTCAATAACAAGCTTAAAGGTATTTGAGAATCTATAATTATAAAGGAAACGGGTAATAAAATCAGAAGTAAAAATTATTCAGTTACCTTTTACTGCTCAGACTATAAAAATATGGTGAACCACTGTGTCCTATTCTGCCATTAAAAAAATCTTATGGGGCCGGAGAGGTAGCAGAGCAGTAGGGTGTTTGCCTTGCATGCAGCAGATCCAGATCAGACAGTGGTGCAAATCCCAGCATCCCATATGGTCCCCTGGGCCTGCCAGGAGTGATTTCTGAGCACAGAGCCAGGAGTGGCCTCTGAGTGCTGGCAGGTGTGATCCCCCCCCCCAAAAAAAAAGAACCTTAGTATGTACCAAGACCATAACATCAATCAACAAATTGAGAGTATAGGTGTGGGAGAGAAGAAAGGTCAGGTCAGAGGGACATAAATAGGAGTGGAAAGTCATGGGCCCTTCAGAGTTGGTGGAAGCAGTAACTTTATATATTATCGCTAGAGACTTTTACCCTCTCCCTTCTCCTCCTTATGACTATAAACTTAAACACTATTGTAACCCTATTATCTAAACTATAATTTAAAACAAAAACTACTTCTGGGGATGGAGTGGTGGCACAAGCAGTAAGGCATCTGCCTTGCACACACTAGCCTAGTACGGACTGTAGTTCAATTCCCCGGCATCCCATGTAGTCCCCCAAGCAAGGACTGATTTCTGAGCTCATAGCCAGGAGTAACCCCTGAGCGTCAGTAGTGTAGCCTCCAAAACAACAAACAAAACAAAACAAAACAAAACACAAAAAAAACACAACAACCCCCCCAAAAAACATTACTTATAATTGTAGGGTCAATAGTTCTGTGGTTTGTTGCCATTAAAGACAAATTTTCTAGATGATTTTAGGAATATCATACATGCTTTGCATCTGCAATGAAAACCTAAGATTGAGAGTAATACCTGAGAGTAATCCAGAGAGTAATACTGCTACTGCACTCCTACTGCTTTTACAGTGTGTCCGGTTTTCTAGGTTATAGCACTGATCATACCGACAAATACAGAAGTGGTCATTAAGTATTGTAAACTCACAGAGCTTATGATACTTGATTTTTGTTCATGAGTTGATTGCATGAATCCTTTATTAACCAAGAAATCTGATAAATGAGGGAAAGGAGAGGGAGGGAAGAACTATATATGTGTCCTCATGGAGACTTCCATCCACAGACACCATTCAAAGCAAAGCCAACTCTAGGTAATCCTCAAGTAGATTACAAGTTGGAAAAACAAAATAGTAGAACATGTACTTGTGAAATCAAAAATGATAAAGAAAAATTAATCAAATTGATAGTAGTAATATAATAAAGATCACAGTTAGGTTAGAGAAGTGAAATGAACCAAATAGAAATCCCTAGATTGGGATTAGACCTTGAGCAATCAGACAGCTTTTGGACCTATGCATTTTTTTTAACCTTTTTGTTACATGTTAATGTGGTTGAGAATGGATACTGGACTCACTTATCTCAAAGTCCTTCTAACTTCCTAATACAAGACCTTTGTTAATTACAGAAACTGGATCACATTGTATGTCTCTATACTTTCAGCAATGACTACAGCTTACCGACATAAGATTAATTAGCTTATAGTATCATATTTTGTATCTAAAAAAGTTAAATAGATTACTGTAATAAAAAGTCCTGTGGGTATATCTTAGTTATACATCTCAATTTTATCATAGAAATGACATACTAGTAACCAAAAATGTAAAGCAGATGTTATAGTCAAATATGTTTGAATATTTTGAAGGTAATAAATTAAATAAAATTAAATTCCGTTAAAGGAATTTAATGATTTAATTATGATACAGAATTTATTCAAGTGGGAAGACAGAGTCAAAATGGTTTTGGTAATTTAGACTTTATGCTGTTCATGTTCATAAATATTTGTCAGATTTTTTTTCCTTTCCTTGAAAACTCTGCCTCAAAGAACTCAGAAATTGTTATATAACACAATTATTTGTAAATAGAAATATTTTAGAAAGAAATAGCATAAGAATAAATATCATTGATATTTTGAAAAACATGGACAGTTATCTGTGTACATACTAGGTTTTCTGGGTTTTGTTAGCACTTTAGAAATATGTCAAAGATACAATATTGGCAGGTTGTGACTAGGATGCAGTGAGAAAGGGCACAGAGACAGAACTGATTCCAGCAAAGAGCTCCAGGTGACTGGTTTCTGAAAAAGCTAAAATAAAAAAAGAATGATTTCCTTTGGCAAGAGTAGAAAAGCCAAATTTCCAAAGTTCCTGCCACAAATACTAAGTCTTAAGATCTGAAATTTAGAGGATCAAAGAGAAATGTGCAAAAGCAGGTATAAGCACTTCTAATTTAATCTTCTCAGCCTAACCAATATAGGTGTGTTAGTTCTAAAACAAACCTTATTTTCAATATTACTTCTGTTTTGGAAAAAGGCACTATAGATTTTTGCTGTATAAAATCTAATGAAATATCTGACTCATATGGCTTAAAAAGGCATCTTTAAGGAGGAAACAGCACTCTCCAAAAAAGTGGAAGCAGAGATAAACTGATGGGAATATATTAATTTGGGAAGCTTCTGTACCTCAAATAGTGAGTAGGATACAAAAGCCACCCACAGAATGAAAGAAACTATCTACCCAATACCCATCAGATAAGGTGTTAATATCTAAAATATACAAGGTACTGACGGAACTTAACAGAAAAATCATCTAATCCATCAAAAAATGGGAAGAAGAAATGAACAATTTTCAAAGAAGAAATACAAATGACACATGACACATATGCTTTACAACACTAATCAGGGAGATGCAAATCAGAACAACAATGAAGTATCATTTCATGCCACATAGACTGGCACACATCACAAAGAACAAGAACAATCAGTGCTGGCCGGGATGTGGAGAGAAAGGGACTTCCATTCACTGGTGTAAATGCCGTCTAGTCCAGCCTTTATGGAAACGATATGGAGATTCCTTTAAAAGCCTGTCTAGAGTACAGGTGGGGGTTGGGTGGGGAGGAGGGAGATTTGGGACATTGGTGATGGGAATGTTGCACTGGTGATGGGTGGTGTTCTTTACATGACTGAAACCCAAATACAATCATGTATGTAATCAAGGTATTTAAATAAAATATATTAAAAATACTGGAAACTGAGCTTCCATATGACCCAGCTATTCCACTCCTAGGAATATACCGTAGGAACACAAAAATACAATACGAAAATCCCTTCCTCACACCTATATTTATTACAGCACTATTTACAATTGCCAGACTCTGGAAACAACCAAGATGCCCTTCAACAGATAAATGGCTAAAGAACTGGTACATATACACAATGAAGTATCATGCAGCCATCAGGAGAGATCAAGTCATAAATTTTCCTATACATGTATGGACATGGAAACTATTATGCTGAGTGAAATAAGTCAGAAGAAGAGATAGATAAGGAATTGTCTCACTCATCTATAGGTTTTAAGAAAAACAAAAGACATTATTGTAATAATGTCCAGAGACAACAGAGATAAGGGCTGGAAAGACTAGCTCTCGATGTGAACCTCACCACAAAGAGTGGTGAGTGTAGTTAGAGATATGACTACATGAATTATCATGACAACGTTAATGCATAACGGAAGTAAAATGCCTACCCCGTTTACAGGCATAAGTGGGTTAGAAGGGAGATGTGGGGCATTGGTGGTGGGAATGCTGCATTGGTGAAAGGGGCTGTTCTTTTTATGACTGAAACCCAACTACAATTATGTATGTAATCATAGTGCTTAAATAAAAAAAATTTAAATTGACTCATATGGGGCCAGAGAGATAGAATGGAGGTAGGGCATTTGCCTTGCATGCAGAAGGACAGTGGTTCAAATCCCAGCGTCCCATATAATCCCCGAGCCTGCCAGGAGAGATTTCTCAATGTAGAGCCAGGAGTAACCCCTGAGCACAGCCGGGTGTGACCCCCCAAACAAACAAACAAACAAACAACCCCCCAAAAAAAACCCACATTTGACTCATATAACTTAAGTTGAATAAAATAGATTAAAATAGTGCTCAGTCATTCTGTTCTTTTTGGGGGGTGTTGGGCCACACCCGGTGGTGCTCCTGGCTATCTGCTCAGAAATCGCTCCTGGCAGGCACGGGGGACCATATGAGATGCCGGGATTCGAACCAACCATCTTGGGTCCTGGATCAGCTGCTTGCAAGGCAAACACCGCTGTGCTATCTCTCTGGCCCCGTGCTCAGTCATTCTGAGGTTATACACTTTGTTGACATTCTGTATTATTTAATACCAAATTGAGATGTACTTTGGCTTACCCGGGAGTAAAATAAAATTGAAACAGTCTAGCATGGATCAAAAATTCCATATGAATCATTCAATTTTGAAATAATTTTCAAGATATAATAAAAAACTAGCAAATGCTTCTTCACTAGTTATTAAAAGGTATATTTTGTTAGGATACAGAAGATTTTTTACCTGTATCATAAATTTTTGTTTATTTATTTATTTTAAAGAATATCTCTAAGCACCATGATTATAAACATGATTGTAGTTGGGTTTCAGTCATAAAAAGAACACCCCCTTCACCAGTACAACATTCCCATCACCAATGCCTCCAACTCCACCCCCCCACCTTCCTGTATTCAAGACAGGAATTCTACTTTTCTTATGCATTAACATTATCATGATAGTTGTCAGTGTAGTGTTCCTCTAACTGCACTCATCACTCTTTGAAGTGAGCTTCATATCTTGAGCTGGTCTTGACAGCCCTCATCTCTATTGTCTCTGGGTATTATTACAATAATGTCTTTTCCTTTTCTTAAAACCCATCAAAGAGTGAGATTATTTTGTGTCTATCTTTCTCCCTCTGACTTATTTCACTCAGCATATAGTTACCATGTCCATACATGTACAGGAAAATTTCATGATTTGAAGTCTCCTAATGGCTGCATAATATTCCATTGTATATATGTACCACAGTTTCTTTAGCCATTCATCTGTTGAAGGGCATCTTGGTTGTTTCCAGAGTCTGGCAATTGTAAATAGTGCTGCAATAAATATAGGTGTGAGGAAGGCACTCTTTAATGTGTTTTTGTGTTCCTAGGTTATCTCCCTAGGAGTATATAGGTGGATCATATGGGAGCTCAATTTCCAGTGTTTTGAGGAATCTCCATATTGTTTTCCATAAAGGCTGGAACTAGATGGCATTCCCACCAGCAGTGAATGAAAGTTCCTTTCTCTCTACATTCTGATCAGCACTGATTGTTCTTGTTCTTTGTGATATGTGCCAGTCTCTGTGGCATGAGATGGTAGCCCATTGTTGTTTTGATTTGCATCTCCCTGATGATTAGTGATGTGGAGCAATTTTTAATGTGCCTTTTGGCCATTTGTATTTCTTCTTTGGGAAAGCGTCTTTTCATTTCTTCTCCCATTTCTTGATGGGGTTGTATTGTTTTCTTCTTAAGTTCTGTCAGTACCTTGCATATCTTAGATATTAGTCCCTTATCTAATGTTATTGGGTGAATGGTTTCTCCCATTTTATGGGTGGCCTTTGTATCCTAGATAATATTTCCTGTGAGGTGCAGAATCTTCTCAGTTTAATATAGTACCATCTGTTTATCTCTGTGGTGTGAGATGGTATCTCATCGTTGTTTTGATTTACAACTCCCTGATGATTAGTGATGAGGAGCATTTTTCATGTGCCTTTTGGCCATTTGTATTTCTTTTTTATCAAAGTGTCTGTTCATTTCTTCTCCCCATTTTTTGATGGGATTAGATGTTTTTTTCTTGGAAAGTTCTGTCAGTGCCCTGTATATTTTGGCGATTAGCCCTTATCTGATGGGTATTGGGTGAATAATTTATCCCACTCAGTGGGTGGTTCTTGTATCCTTGGCAATATTTCTTTTGAGGTGCAGAAGCTTCTCAGCTTAATGTATTCCCATCTGTTGATCTCTGCTTCCACTTGTTTGGAAAGTGCAGTTTCCTCCTTGAAGATGCCTTTAGTCTCAATGTCATGGAGTGTTTTACATACCTATTGTTCTATATACCTTATGGTATCAGGTCTGATATCAAGGTCTTTAATCCATTTGAATTTTACCTTTGTACATGGTGTTAACTGGGAGTATATGTTCGCTTCTTTGCAAGTGGCTAACCAGTTCTGCCAGCACTACTTGTTGAAGAGGTTTTCCCTGCTCCATTTAGAATTTCTTGCTCCTTTGTCAAAAATTAGGTAATTGTATGTCTGGGGGACAATGTCTGAGAACTCAAGCCTATTCCACTGATCTGAGGGTCTGTCTTTATTCCAATACCATGTTGTTTTGATAACTATTGCTTTGTAGTAGAGTTTAAAGTTGGGGAAAGTAATGCCTCCCATACTCCTTTTCCCTAGGAGTGCTTTAGGCATTCGAGGGTGTTTATTGTTCCAGATGAACTTCATAAGTGTTTGATCCACTTCTTTGAAGAATGTCATGGGTATCTTTAGAGGGATCGCATTAAAACTGTATAATGCTTTGGGGAGTATTGCCATTTTAATGATGTTAATCCTACCAATCAATGAGCAGGGTATGTGTTTCCATTTCCGTGTGTCCTCTCTTATTTCTTGGAGCAGGGCTTTTTAGTTTTCTTTGTATAGGTCCTTCACGTCCTTGATCAACTTGACTCCAAGATATTTCAGTTTGTGTGGCACTAATGTGACTGGGATTGCCTTCTTAACGTCCATCTCTTCCCTATCATTATTAGTATATAAAAAGGCCATTGATTTCTGTGTGTTAATTTTGTAGCCTGCCACCTTGCTATATGAATCTATTGTTTCTAGAAGCTTTTTGGTAGAGTCGTTAGGGTTTTCTAAGTAGAGTATCATGTCGTCTGCAAACAATGAGAGCTTGACTTCTTCCTTTCCTATCTGGATTCCCTTGATATCTTTTTCTTGCCTGATCGGTATAGCAAGCACTTCCAGTACTATGTTGAAGAGGAGTGGTGAGAGCAGACAGCCTTGTCTTGTACCAGAATTTAGAGGAAAGGCTTTTAGTTTTTCTCCATTGAGGATATTTGCCATTGGCTTGTGGTAGATGGCTTCAACTAGATTGAGAAAGGTTCCTTTCATTCCCATCTTGCTGAGAGTTTTGATCAAGAATGTGTGTTGCAGCGGCGTTTGCCTTGCAAGCAGCTGATGCAGGACCAAAGGTGGTTGGTTCGAATCCCGGTGTCCCATATGGTCCCCCGTGCCTGCCAGGAGCTATTTCTGAGCAGACAGCCAGGAGTAACCCCTGAGCACCGCCGGGTGTGACCCCCTCCCAAAAAAAGAATGGGTGTTGGACCTTATCAAATGCTTTCTCTGCATCTATTGATATGATCATGTGATTTTTATTTTTCTTGTTGTTGATGTTTTGTATTATGTTGATAGATTTATGAATGTTAAACCATCCTTGCATTCCTGGGATGAAACCTACTTGGTCATAGTGTATGATCTTCTTGATGATGCATTGGATCCTATTTGCCAGGATTTTGTTGAAGATCTTTGCATCTGCATTCATCAGGGATATTGGTCTATAATTTTCTTTTTTGGCAGCATCTCTTTCTGGCTTTGGTATCAAGGTGATGTTAGCTTCATAAAAGCTGTTTGGAGTGTTCCCGGTTTTTTCAATTTCATGAAAGAGCCTGGCTAGGATTGGTAGTAGCTCCTCTTGAAAGGTTTGAAAAATTCATTAGGAAATCCATCTGGGCCTGGACTTTTCTTTTTAGTCAGCTGTTAGATTACAGTTTCAATTTCCTCCGTAGTGATGGGGGTGTTTAGATATGCTACATCCTCCTTACTTAACCGTGGAAGGTTATAAGAGTCCAGGAATTTATCCATTTCTTCTAGGTTCTCATGTTTAGTAGCATAAAGTTTCTCAAAGTAGTCTCTGATTACCCTTTGGATCTCTGCAATATCTGTCGTGATCTCCCCCTTTTCATTTCTTTTTTTTTTTTTTTTTTGGTTTTTGGGCCACACCCGGTGACGCTCAGGGGTTACTCCTGGCTATGCGCTCAGAAGTCGCTCCTGGCTTGGGGGACCATATGGGACGCCGGGGGATCGAACCGCGGTCCGTCTCCTAGGCTAGCGCAGGTAAGGCAGGCACCTTACCTCGAGCGCCACCGCCCGGCCCCCCCCCCTTTTCATTTCTAATACGGGTTATCAGGTATCTCTCTCTTTCTTTGTGAATTTTGCCAATGGTCTATCAATTTGGTTTATTTTTTTCAAAAAACCAACTTTTGCTTTCGTTGATCTTTTGAATTTTTTTTTTTTGGGTTTCCACTTCATTGATTTCTGCTTTCAGCTTTGTTATTTCCTTCTGTCTCCCTATTTCTGGTTCCTTTTGTTGGTTATTTTCTAATTTTGTGAGCTGCGTCATTAAGTTATTTAGGTATGCCCCTTCTTCCTCCTGATGTGTGCTTGTAGAGCTATAAATTTTCCTCTCAGGACTGCTTTTGCTGTGTCCCATAGATTCTGGCAGTTTGTGTCTTCATTTTTTTGTTTTGATTTGTTTTGATTGCCTCTTGGATTTCATCTCAGACCCACTGGTTGTTCAGTAGCAGGCTGTTTAATTTCCAATTGTTAAAGTTTTTCTTCTGTGTCCCTTTATAATTCACATATAATTTCAGGTCCTTGTGGTCAGCAAAGATAGCCTGCAAGATTTCTATCCTCTTGATTTTTTGAAGGTATGTTTTATGTGTCAGCATGTGGTTTATCCTGGAGAATGACCCATGTACATTGGTGAAGAATGTGTATCCAGGTTTTTTGGGGTGGAATGTCTTATATGTCTACTAGTCCTTTTTCTTCCATTTCTCTTTTCAGGGCTAGTATGTTTTTGTTGGGTTTCAGTCTGGTTGACCTATCAAGTGTTGACAGGTCTGTGCTGAAGTCTCCCACAATTATTGTATTATTATTGATGTCTTCTTTGAGATTTGTCAATAATTGCATTAGATAATTTGCTGGTCTCTCATTCGGTGCATATATGTTTAATAGTCTGATTTCTTCTGTTGCACATATCCCTTGATTAGTACAATTGGGTGCATATATGTTTAATAGTCTGATTCCTTCTGTTGCACATATCCCTTGATTAGTACAAAGTGTCCATCTTTGTCTCTTACCATTTTCTGAGTATAAAGTTGGTGTCATCAGATATTAATATGGCCACCCTAGCTTTTTTAAGGCTGTGTTTGCTTGGATAATTTTCCTCCAGCCTTTGATTTTGAGTCTATGTTTGTTCTGATTATTCAGGTGTGTTTCTTGTAGGCATCAGAAGATTGGATTCATCTTTTTGCCCCATTTTGCCTCTCTGTGTCTTTTAATTGGTGAATTTAGTCCATTGACATTGAGGGAAATGATTGTCATAGGATTTAATGTCATCTTTGTAAATAAGTTTGCTGTGTTTGTTGGTCTCTCTTGTCTTAAAGTAGACCTTTCAGTTTTTACTTTAATGCTGGTTTTTCATCTGTGAAGTTTCTGAGCTGTTGTTTATCCATGAAGCAATGTATCCTGCCTTCAAACCTGAACGTGAGTCAGGCTAGGTGCAGTATTCTCGGTGAGGCATTCATTTTATTCAGTTTTGTCACAATATTCCACCACCGTCTTCTGGCCTTGAGAGTTTCTTGTGACATGTTTGCTGTAAGTCATAAGGATACTCCTTTGAATGTAATTTCCCTTTTTGATCTTGCTGCTTTCAGTATTCTATCTCTATCTGTGGGATTTTTCATTGTAATGAGTATGTGTCTTGGGGTGCTTTTCTTCGGGTCTCTTTTAGGTGGTATTCTTTGGCCATGCAGGATTTGATTGCATGTAGTCTTTAACTCTGGGAGTATGTCTTTGATGATGTCTTTGACAGTGGATTCTTCCTGGGGATCTCCTACCTGGGCGTCTGGAACTCCAATGATTCTTATGTTGTTTCTGTGGAGTTTATCAAAGACTACTATTTCCATCTGTTTGCAGTCCTTGAGTACTTTTTTCATTGCCTGATCATTTGTTTTAAGGTTCTTTTCCACTTTCTTCTGTTGTGTTGATTTTTTTTTTTTTTTTGCATTTCATTTTCCAGCACATTGATTTTGTCCTCTGCTGTTGTTACCCTGCTGGCGAGGCCATCCACTGAGTTTTTCAGTTCAGCTACCATGTTTTTCAGATCTGTTATTTCTGTTTGGCGTTTTCTGATTTCTGTCTTTGTGTTCTGTTCAGATTGATTTATGCTTTTTTTTGAGTTCTACGAACACTTTCTATATTTCTATTCTAAACTCCTTATCTGAGAGGTTAATCAGATGGTTGGAATTTTTTGGGTTGGCCGAGCTATTGTCTTCATTCTCTGTGCATGGTGTTTGCCTGCGAGGTTTCCCCATTGTCACGCTTGTGGTGTGATTTTTTTCTGTGTGTTGTGGTGGGGTTCATTGGTTAGAAAGAGTGCGTGGCCGCAGAAAGTGCGTGGCTGCGCTTTTCTGCGGCCTCTAGATGACAGTTTTTTTTGGGGGGATGCACTTCCTAGGCCTCTGAGGAGAGCTTCAAGTATTCAGGAAAGACAGACAAGCAAAGCAAAAAGTTCCCTTCAAGTCCTCAGGGTCATCCAAGGCACAGCAGGAGGGCGGAGCCAGCCAAGAACTCTCTGTAGCAGGGAAGATCACAGGCAGGAACCCTGATGAAATCCAGTCTCAGGTGGCTGGAAACACCATGGCCCAAGATGGCTTCTGCGCACTTCTTACAACAGTAGAAACCAGCAGGAATCAGTGTGTGTATGTCCCGATCCACCTCAGAAGCAGACAGGATCACCGGCAGGAATGCTGATGAAATCCAGTCTCAGGCAGCTGGAAACCGCATGGCCCAAGATGGCTTCTGCGCCCTTCTGACTCCTGGCAGAAACCAGTAGGAATCCGTGTGTGTACGACCTGACCCACCTCTGAAGCAGGCAGGATCACCGGTAGGAACGCTGATGAAATCCAGTCTCAGGCAGCCGGAAAGTAATGCGATTTTTATTGTGAATATTCAGTAAGCAAAATCCCTTATGCGGCCATGTTTCACCCTGACTTTGCCTCCCGAGGCCCCCAGGTAAATTGAGTTTGAGACCCCTGCTCTAAAGATACCTGTGACATTCTTCAAAGAAGTGGATCAGGCACTTTTGACATTCATTTGGAACAATAAACACCCTAGAATAGTTAAAGCAATCGTTGGGAAAAAGAATTTTTGGGAATTACTTTCCCCAACTTTAAACTGTACTACAAAGCAATAGTTATCAAAACAGCATGGTATTGGAATAAAGACAGGCCCTCAGATTAGTGGAATAGGCTTGAATACTCAGAGAATGTTCCCCAGACATACAATCATCTAATGTTTGATAAAGGAGCAAGAAATCCTAAATGGAGCAAAGAAAGCTTCTTCAACAAGTGGTGTTGGCACAACTGGCTAGCCACTTGCAAAAAATTGAACTTAGACCCTCAGTTAACATCATGTATGAAGGTAAAATCCAAATGGATAAAAGACCTCAATATCAGACCCCAAACCATAAGATATATAGAACAACACAGCTTCTTTTTTACAGTCAATCTGATCTCTGTTGCATAGTGATTTGATAGGATGCTGTGGGTATCCCCTCCCCCAAATTTTTATTTATCCTACCTGAATGATCAGAACTGCCCACACCTGGAGTGGGTAAGTGGAGGAGTTTGTATGGAGGGAGAGAGGGCATAAGAAGAGTTAGAGAGAATAGTGTGGGAGAGGCAAATGGCAGAAGTGAGAATCAGCAGAAGTGAGAATCAATAGTGAGATTCAACAGAGAGATTTAGTATCAGCAATTCAGCAACATATTCAGCATCAGTAGCATTAGCAAAGGGAGTTAGTCAGCCTGGAAGCAAGTTAGGAAGCCTGAAAAAATCAGCTGTAAGGGAGACAGAGGCCTAGATATCCAGGAGTAGAGAAGTATCTGCTAGGAAAAGGCTTAGTATAAAGGTCATGTGAGGAGGTGTACATAGTGGTAGAGATTGTGAAATAAAGCTGGCTGTCTCGTGGAAATTCATCTGACTGCTCTGTGAATCTCCCCGCCCTCACCCTGTAACCTTCAGACCTGCCAGGCCGTGGGGGCTGCAGGAGCTGGGATGAGCCCAGAAAGGCATCACCATCCCCACACCAACTCTAGGACTCTTTAATATACTAAAACAACAGGGTGCTTCTAATAATCCTTATATTTGTGACTTTTTGCAAGTTAAATTTATATCCTTATATATAAATATATTATATAATATTATATAATTATATAATTATATAAATATATACTATATATTCTATATATTCTAGAGAAGTTTCTATGTGAACTTGAGAAGTATGTGTATTCCACTTTCTGGGGGTGGAGGGCCCTGTATAAGTCCATTAGTCCTAGTTCATCTAGTTTCTCATTTAGGGGTCTTATGTCTTAGCTAGTTTTCTGCCCAGTGGATCTGCCTAGTGGGTGATATTGGTGTGCTAAAGTTTCCTTCTACTCTCACATTTCCTGGAATATTTCTTCCAGGTTTGCAAGCAAATGCCTAACATATTTTGCTGGCTCTGCATTTGGTGCATAAATGTTGATCAAAGTTAGTACTTATTGATCTAGTGTTCCCCAGATCAGGGAGAAGTAACCCTCTTTATCTCTGAGCACTTCCTTTGAGGTTGAATACAATTTGGTCTGATATAAGAATGGCTGTCCCAGCTTTTTGTTTGTTTGTTTGTTTTCCTTGGCTTCCATAATTGATTTACATCCTTTTTTTCTAAGCTTGTGTCTATCTTGTACCTGAACATGTGTTTCTTTCAGGCAGCAGATATATGGTTTCTGTTTTCTAATCCAACCTTATACTATGTGTCTTTTAATGGGGAGTTTAGTCCATTGACATTTAAAAAAATTATTGACAGAGAGGGTTGTTGTGCTATTGTATTGTGTAGGGTGGTTGTTGTTAGAATTGGGTGTTTGAATTTTTTAATTAATCTCTGAGTAGTTCTTTTAGAGTTGGTTTCATTAGCACAAATAGTGTGTTATTTTCTGTCTGAGAGAGAGAGAGGGGGGGGGGGAGACGCAGAATAGTCTCATTCATCTATGGGTTTTAAGAAAAATAAAAGTCATTTTTGCAACAATCCTCAGAGATAATGAGAGGAGGTCTGAAACTTTCCACTCACTTCATGAAGCTCACCACAAAGCGTGGTGAGTGCAGCTATAGAAATAACTACACAGAGAACTACCATAATCATGTGAATGAATGAGGGAACTGGAAAGCCTGTCTGGAGTACAGGTGGGGGTGGGGTGGGATGGAAGGAGTTTTGGGACATTGGTGGTGGGAATGTTGCACTGGTGAAGGGGGTGTTCTTTACATGACTGAAACCTAATCACAATCATATGTGTAATCAAGATGTTTAAATAAAGAAAAAAATAAAAAAGAATAGAAATGTAGGTATCATTCTCAATTTCAATCTATACTCCAAAGTGAGAGTAATCAAAACATGTATTATTATAATAAAGACATATCAGTGGAACAGAGTTGAGATACCTAAAATAATTCCACATGTAAATGGATAATTAATTGATGTCAAAAAGTTTAGTATGGAGAAAAGACATTTTCTTCAATAGACAGTACTGAAAATTCTCAACAGTCACATGCAAAAGAAAAATGATATTATTCAACACCAAAACACATTAAAAATAAACTGAGAAGTTATTATAAGGCCTAAACCACAACACACACAGAGAAACAAGGGATGATTTCATTGACCTCAAATATGTCTGGGGATTCAATCTAAACAACAGGAAACAAAATTAAATAAAACCAACCAGATAGTATCAAATGAATGAGCTTTTGCCAACGTATAAAATTATCCAAATAAAAAGGCATCACATTAAATGGGATAATTTTGTATATCATGCATCTCACAAAGCTTTAATGTCTAAAAAATATAGACATATTTTAAAACACAATATTAATGAAAATAAAACAATATAAAGAATGGAGAGATCTCTGGTAGAAAGCTTGCCACAAAGAGTGTGAGAGCAATTAGAAAGGGTCCACTATGACAATGATAGTTGGAATTGATCACTCTGGGTGCTGAATAAAGTGAATTATACGTTACCTCTTCATTAACAATAGTGCAAACCACAGTGTCAAAAAAAGAAAGAGTGTACATTCTGTGACTGAAATTCAATTATGAACATTTTTGTAACAGCAGTGCTTAAATAAAGTAACTATTAAAAATAAAATAACAAAGGATCAGATCGGTGGTGCAGTGGTAGAGCATTTGCCTTGCATGTGGCTGACCTAGGATGGACCTCGGTTTGATTCCCCAGGGTCGCATATGGTCCCCTAAGCTAGGAGCGATTTTTGAGTGCATAGCCAGGAGTAAACCCTGAGTGTCACCAGATGTGGCCCCAAAACCAAAATAAATAAAATAAAATAAATAAAATAAAAATATATAAATGTAAAATAAAAGAAAGGTGAAATGTGCCATTAGTTTCTATCACAAAGAATCCCTACTCACCTCACTAAATAGCTTTTCTTAATTACTGAAAAAAAAAAAGGAAAATGATCTGAATGGATAACTTTCCAAAGAAGATATACAGATGATAAACACATATTAAGAGATGTTCATCGCCTCTTTTTCCTAGGGGAAATGCAAATCAAACAAGAGCTTTCACCTCAATGCTGTGAGAATGGCTATTATCCCCAAGACAAAAACCAATAAGCATTGGTGAGGATAAGGAGAGAAGTATACCTTGTACACTATGGTGGGAAATTAAATTAGGATGCCAATATGAAAAATAGTAAAAAGATTTTAATAAGTAATTTCTTGGTGCTTTTATTTGATAAACTGTTATTTGTGTTTGATGTTGGCTTAAAAATACCCACACCTGGGGGGGGGGTAAAATACCCACACCAGGTATTCATATTATATATATATATATATATATATATATATATATATATATATATATATAAAATAATTAACATACTTTAGGGCAATGCTAAGAATAATATGGCCTACCTTTAGTGTGTGGACATCAGTCATGTTGGTGTTTACACAATCATTTACTAGATAAAACTCACTAAAGGTAGACCCTGCATATTAAGCTGTATAATCTATTACTTTCTACTTTTTTCCTCACACTAGGCCCCTTCTTCCATTTGAAATTGTTTGCTTTCTATTTTCTTGGCTGCCTTAAAAGCAGAGGCTGTTGGATAAGATATTTCCAATAAAAAATGTATACCCTAAGAAATTTGTATCTTAAAATTTATGAGCAACCACATCTTTCTAAAGAAATTGGTTCTTTTGGGGGTGTATTTTGGGCCACACCCATCAGTGCTCAGGGGTTACTCCTGGCTCTGCACTCAGAAATTGCCCCTGGATAGGGGGATCATATCTGATGCCAAAACTGCATCCATCCTCGGTAAACCACATGCAAGGCAAACACCCTGGCACTGTGCTATCACTCTGGCCCAGAAATTGATATTTTTCTTAAGAAGATGTATTAATTAAATTTTGTTAGGATATTATAGAAATGATATGATAAAAATGTAGTCAACACCAATTCATCACATCCTAATCTGCATGCAGAAACTCACCACCATGCTAGTTATTGAGTTAATTGCAGTATCAATCACTGTAAAGTATCTATTTTAATTAATTTTGAAACTAGAGTGGTGAGAGTGACATTCACTTCTTATCTCCAACAATCTAATAGATACCCAATCAGCATGTTAAGATTGTCAGACATTGTACTGTCTTTTTCCATTTTATAAATTCTGGATTTCAAACGCTTTCCCTAAAATAATAAGGAAGCTTTTGTCTATTTCTTAAATTGGGACTCTTCAAAATATGTAACTGCTCCATGCCCATCAGTTCCAATATCCCCCCCCACCATAGTCCTAGATAATCTTCCCAATCAGTCCCCCTCCCTCTTTATTTGCTTGTATCTTTTTATTATGATACAACATCTATATTTGACTCTGTGAGCTCATAAATTATAGATGACAACTTTCCTCTTTCTCAGAATAAAATTAAGTGGGAGAGCTGTAGAGAGAGCTCAAGCAGGAGTGTATCCTTAAAAATAGGTGGCTTGGTTCAATTTCTGGCACATCCTGAGAATGGTGTGTAGTAGCCCCAAATAAAAACAATAATATCAATAATAAAGATAAAAATAATCCAAAATAAAAGTATTGAGAGTGTTGAAGTATTGCACAGATTCTGAGTGGGATCTTTATTTTTTTTCCCTGAGCTTGATCTTTAAAATACATTCTTTCTTGGACTAGACCAGAGAGATATTTCAGTGGGTAGAGGGCTTGCTTTGTAGCAAGTCTGATCTCATGCATCTCATATGGTCCTCAGAGCTTCACCTGAGTACTTCTGAGTATAGCCCAAAAGCAAACATACAAAACGAAACAAAACAAAAAACCAACAACAACACTTTTCTCCCTAAATATCCACAAGCATTATACAACACCTATCTTATAGGGTACATAGGGAACTGGGGTTCCAGAGAGCAGAAGGACATTGCTCAGTCTTATCCTGTAGAAAATCTTGAAGCAGAGAGCTGACTCTGCTGGACTCAGCTGAGCCCAAACTTGTGCTCATCACATTGCCAGGCACTAGGCCACAGGCCTTGAGGGCTCACCTGAACACTGCTTCACTTTTCTAAGGCCCCTTATCAATAAGAAAAGGATTACCTACAAATCAAGCGTTTTAGCCATTTGGCTTGTTCCTCTGTAATTGACTTACCACGTTCAGCAGCATAATGATACAGAAGTTGATACACACAGCAGTCCCTGTAGTTGCGACCTGAGAGTTATTTCTGATTAACGCCCACTTGAAAGCAGCAAAAGTGCTGACGGTCACCACCCGGTAAATGACAATCCCGAAAACAGCAGCAATGACTACGCATATCTGGTGAGAAGGCAGAGAGATCCAGTGAGCATCCGGATACATAGTTCAAGGAAGAAGGTTCTCATCATCTTGGAAAAAAAACCTCAGAGGAGAAAAGAATGATGAAGCAATAGTGGCACTGTCTCAGGAATCACCACGAACTCGAAACTTTTCATTGTAGTTGATTTTTTTCTTAGCAGTTATTATTTGATTTGTGTTTCAAACAGAAAAGTCACTGTGTGAAAGTTGATTGACTATTAGCTTAGGGGGATGATGTTTTATGAAGTAGTAGACTGAGATGATGACTGATTAGATGAATATTATTACAAAAATCTAATCCAATACTCATGTGCAATTTGGTTCCCTTTTGCTCTTATGATGAAAGCAAGGTCCTTGTGGCCAATGAGACTATTTGGCCTTCTCTTCAGGGACTCCAGACCTTCTCATTCTATTTCAAATGGTGAAAGCATGGAGAGTAAGGGTGACATATCATCAGAATGAATGATATGATGATCCATTCATTACTTTGCTATACACATGTGTGCTCACATGATCTGTTAATATCTACTTATTCTTTACTTCTCAGCTCAAGAACTCCATAATAAAAGCTTGCTGTGATTCCAATACTTTGCTGTTATGATATGGTATCTCTACTCTTCTTACAATGTTACTTATAATTTCTAATAATTCATCAGGTTATTGCTTTCTCACTGAGAAGTTCCATCAGATAAGAATGGAATTCTGCTCCTCAAATTGAGGTGGAAATAATGGAGTACACCAAGACCAGACAGTCATAAAAACAATGAGTAGAAATAAAAAATGATCAGACTTGAACACCAAATCCAAAGCCAACTACAACAGAAACGATACCCAATCTACAGCAGGCTAGACACAGAAGGACCGCTTGTACTAGCAGCCAGGGAGGCAAAGGCAGGGCTATATAGGATGCAGGCTGGAAACAGGGGTGGAAGGAGGACAACATGTGTGGTGGGAATGCCCCTGACTCAATGTCACTATGCACCTGAAATACTACTGTGAATTATTTGTAAACCACTTTGGTCAAAATAAAAATTATTAATAATAAAAAAAGAGTGGAGTTGGTTCTTCTTGCCATGGATTTGCAGACCCGTAGTACAGAGAGGGTACTCGGTAGTGTATAAGTGGTACTCAGTTATATGTGACCAATAACTCAATTAAGTGATATGTGCATACATTTTAATGGTATTATAATAAAATAAATATATGTAGATTGAGTAAGACACCTTTCTCTGAAATATCCATGCCATTTTAATAAAACTGGCATGTCTTCTATTTCCATGAAACATAAATAATCTGGAATTCCAAAAAAGTATAATCCTGAAGCATTAGATAGGAATAGAGGTGAAATCTGCACTTCATTTTGCACTGGAGTGGTGCTGTGGGAGAATGGAGAGATTGAGGTCTTAAGCATCAGAATCAGATACTCATTTTGGCAGTTAGTTACAACCTATCTTGGTGATGTTGGGCAAATAACTTGGCCTCTTTACAACTTCTGCCTCCAGGTCCCCATAGGCAGGACAGGAAAATCTTGATCCATGCCAAGGATACTTATTGGGAGAAACCAAAACTAAGATGCTGTGGAATTGGCCTGAGTCCCTGTCTGCCAGGCAGAATCTGCAGCAGAGTATGGATTTGACACACCTGGCATCTTTACAATTCTGAGCTTTCCTTAAAGTAGGTCTGGACTGGACTGGCTGTTGTCTCATCCATCCTAATCTAATAATCCTTATTTCAAATAATTGATCTATTTACTATTTGTAAAGAGGAAATGAGAATCCTAAGGATACTTTCTCTAAAACATTTTCAAGGAATTAGAAATACTTTTTTTAGATGATTTTTTAATCTGTAAATCTCTTTTTCTTTATTTAAACATCTTGATTACACATATGATTGTGATTAGGTTTCAGTCATGTAAAGAACACCCCCTTCACCAGTGCAACATTCCCACCACCAATGTCCCAAATCTCCCTCCATCCCACCTCACCTCCACCTGTACTCCAGACAGGCTTTCCAGTCCCCTCATTCATTCACATGATTATGGTAGTTCTCTGTGTAGTTATTTCTATAACTGCACTCACCACACTTTGTAGTGTGAGCTTCATGAAGTGAACTGGAAGTTCCAGACCTCCTCTCATTGTCTCTAAGGATTGTTGCAAAAATGACTTTTATTTTTCTTAAAACCCATAGATGAGTGAGACTATTCTGCGTCTCTCTCTCTCTCTCTCTCTCTCTCAACCGCACTCTCTCTCTCTCTCTCTCTCTCTCTCGCTCTGACTTATTTCACTCAGCATGATAGATTCCATGTACATCCATGTATAGGAAAATATCATGACTTCATCTCTCCTGATGTCTGAATATTATGCAGCCATCATTAGAAATACTTTATTCAGGGGCTAGAGAGTAGCATGGAGGTAAGGCATTTGCCTTTCATGCAGAAGGACGGTGGTTCAAATCCCGGCATCCCATATGGTCTTCCCTGCCTGCCAGGGGCGATTTTCTGAGCATGGAGCCAGGAGTAACCCCTGAGCGCTGATGGGTGTGACCCAAAAACCAAAACCAAAAATAAAACAAACAAACAAAAAAAGAAATACTTTATTCAGTAATTAGCAGGGTCAAAGTTAGTGATAAAATGATGTCATTTTTTTCTTGGGATGTCTCCTTGGTAATTCTAGAGTGCAAGGGCAATTTCTGAGATAATTGGCTTTGGCATGGCGCCTTAAAGTTTTGTTCAAGGGCCCAGTAATGCTGGTAGCAGTATAGCTAACTACACTGTGTCATACTGGGTGGTAATGGGGATTGAGGTCAAGAGATCCCTGGTTTCAAACCCTGGGTCTCTTGTATGCAGGCCAAGTGCTTCAGCCCTTGGAGCTATCTTCCCTGTTCTGAAACAACTTATCTTGAGGAAGAGTCACCCAGCTTCTAGTGAATGCTTTCCATACTGATATAGTTGTTTATGAATTTGGAAATTAATTTTAAAGAATTTAAAAAGTTTTACTTTTAAAACTAATAAAAAATTAGAGTTCAACTGCCTATAGTATAGTTTCAGATAACATATATTTGGTTTTGTTCATCTGCTTACATTTCATATACTAGGTCATGCTATAATTCATTCCCTACATGGGCATAATGAAATTGCTGCTGGAGATTCTCTCATATTTTGAGCTCATTTCATCATGTGTAGTAGTGAAACACTTAGAAAGAATATCAGATTGGTACAAAGGATCTGAGCTCAGTAAGTTTACTGGCTAAGTCCAGGCAACCACTTTAAATGTTTGGAGTCTCAATCATTCCACCTGAAACAGTCTCTACAATTCCATCCCTAAAGACCTCTGAGTGTGAAGATTAAATAACAATCTGTATTACAAGCATTATTTTGTAGAAGTAGGCAAATGTTTGATGCAACTCTTCTTACTATGCTGCAGATTTATACTTTATGAAATACATCAGAGTGTTTTTGAAAGTTTCTCACCATAAAAAATATTCCTGAAGCAGAAACAATAAGTCTGCTGCATTTATCTGCAAATGCTTGATATGGTTCTGGCTTTCCAGAAATAGGATTCATTCGTTCTTTCTTGGAATACTTGGCTTCAAATTGGGGCCGTATTTCTTCCTGAAAAAAAAAACACATTTTATAAACATATATAATGTATACATTACATGCATCCACATATAATTAAATATATATTGAGGAGGTTATGGGACAATACAAAAAATATTTTGTTTCACTTAGCCCAGTGAAGTGCCTGTGATCCTATTAAACCAGGCTTAAAGTCAGAAACTGTGAATGAAGAAAGAAACTTCCCATTCAGGCTCCAGTGGTTTGAAACAGCTAGTTAAGCTTTTACTTTTATTTCCAGGAAATGGTTATTAGGAGAAATAAAGCATCTGAATAGTAGAATGTAAGGAATCTATTTTGTGAGTGATAATGGAAACCTATTCTTAGTGTTTCTTTTATATTTTCAAATTTAGGCAGCTAAAACATGGTCAAGTTTCTTTTTTAAAAGACACCTTCTATAAAAGCCATTCACTTTTAGCCAATAATTTTAAAATGAATTCTTTTTGATAACAAGTTTTTTGATAACAAGGTAAATAGCTTTCAAATACAGCTAAAATAAAGCCCTATTAATTCTAAATCAAGCTGCAGTTTTATTTTTGTTTTGTCATTGTGTTCCATGCAATGTGAAAAGCTTCTGGCTGCAAGATAATTATGGGCTCAGCAAAAGAAGCTCAAGTGGATGAGATTAATTGAGTAAATATTTCTTTTGAGCATCATGGAAGAGGAAAGTGAAAGAAGATTTGGTGAAATGGAGATGAGTTAATCCAGCTATAAATGTGCAGACTCAAGGATAAAGGTACTGTCAGAAGTGAAGCCATGGGGATACTGAATATGAAGAATGGCAAGAGCTTGGCAGAGCCCACCTGCTGCAGATTTAGCTCAATCTCAGATTTCACTCCATGATAGAAAATGAGGAGCTTCTATTAATTTTAGGGATTCATTTATCTTAAAGGGGCTTTTATTTATCTATACTTGTAGATATAAACACAACAGACGGAGTTTTCTGTCTCTTCAGAAAAACTTAAAAATTTATCGTTGGGGGAGGGGAAAATGTATCCTGTTGAGGAGCCAGAGAGATAGCACAACGGTAGGCCTTGTATGCAGCTGATCTAGGACAGATGGTGGTTTAAATCCTGCATCCCATATGGTTCCCTGTCCTGCCAGGAGTGATATCTGATCTCAGAGCCAGGAGAAATCCCTGAGCAATGCTGGGTGTGACACAAAAAACAAACAAAAAATTATTAAGCTGAATCATAATAGTGACTAGGGCTAATCATTCAAGTTTCTGAGCCATTCATGGACCTAACTTGTATCCTTGGGGACAAAGGGTTGGATGGTGTCCACTACCTAAAATACTGTGTGAAGTTATGAGATAGAGTCTTTATAGAAGAGATTAAGTCAGAATAATGACACTAGGTCAGTACAAAGGAGATAATGTAAGAAATTGGAGGGGGTGATTTTTTTGAAGTCAAAGATAGAGTCCCTGAACAGACCCTTCTTTCCTGGGATCCCTTAAGAAAAAATTCCTGTCAATACTTTACTCTCAAATTCCATTCACAGGACTGTGATTAAACACATTTCTGTGGTTGAAGGCCACAAAAATGTATTTTGTGTAGTTTTTTCTTGTGGTATTTTGCATTGGAAGCCATGCACCCTAATACCCTGGTTATTGCTAAGAAATAATTTGGCAGCATGCCTGGGTATTTAGATACAGCACAATGAGAGTCACAGCAATACATTTCTGCAGAAAATCCCAAACTGGAATTTGGAACTACACAAGATTACTGAAGGAGGCCCCTGTGTAGAGGTGTGCATAATGAATAGTTTGGTGATCTAAACCCATTAGCAGGAGCTGAGTGAGGAGACTCCATATGTACAAGGTATATGTCTGCTCTCAAGGGATCAGGTCTTGGGCTCACCCACAGTATAATCATGACTTTTAAACTAGGGTGGCTAAAGTTTCTTTACCTATCACACATATGTGATAGGCAAAAGGGGGAAATTTAATCAAGCCTCTTCTTTAGAGAAAAAAAAAGTCCAAAAGTAATTTGTCTAAGAGATACAAACAACTGCTTAGTGGCAATTCAGATTCCCAGGAAATATGTTTTCCATCCATGGGAAGGTGCATATAACAAGAAACCAGAAACATCAAACAACTTACACAGAGGAAGCCAGGTGATTTTTTTTGAGTCTCCTTACAAAAGCATGAAAGAGGTTTTATCAAAGAACAAGAATGAAAAATTCTGAAGTCATCTCTAAATCTATGCAGATGGGTTCATGAGCAAAAGAAAGACAATCACAAGATGTGTTCAAAGGCAACAAACAAAAACCACACAAAAAATCCTCTTAAGATGACCTCTGCCTAATACAAGACTAAAATTATCAATTATATTTATAGAAGAGTCTATAGGTATGACTGGCAATGAGTGTGGTGTTAGAATTAGGTGCATAAGAATCATCATTAATAGTATTATAAATCATAAAGCCTCAATAAAAATACGCATTAAGGGCTAGAGAGATAATACAAGACAATTGCCTTGAATGCTGCCAACTTGAGTTAGATCTCCAGCTCTGTTGGGTTTCTTTGAGTCCCTCCAGGAATGATCCCTGAGCACAGATCCAAGAATGAGCCCTGAGCTGTCATGTGTGGCCCTAAATAAAGCAAACAAGAAAAGTCCCAAAAGAATAACAAACCGCATGCATCTCTTGGGAGAGTCATTAATATCAATGTCACATTCTTTTGTTTGTTTGTTTTGGGTTTTTTGGCCACACCTGGTGACATTCAGGGTTTACTCCTGGCTATGCGCTCAGAAATCGCTCCTGGTGAGGGGGATCATATGGGACACCTGGAATTGAACCCAGGTCCGCCCTAGGTCAGCCATGTGCAAGGCAAATACTTTAGCACTGTGCTATCGCTCTGGCCACACAATGTCACATTCTTGAGTAGTTTATCTGATAGTGACTCAGAAAGGCTTTTAAGAAATGGCACTGGGCCTGGAGAGATAGCACAGCGGCGTTTACCTTGCAAGCAGCCGATCCAGGACCAAAGGTGGTTGGTTCGAATCCCGGTGTCCCATATGGTCCCCTGTGCCTGCCAGGAGCGATTTCTGAGCAGATAGCCAGAAGTAACCCCTGAGCACCGCCGGGTGTGACCCAGATACCAAAAAAAAAAAAAAAAAAAAAAAAAAAAAAAGGAAATGGCACTGAGGAGAGGTAGGGCACTGTGGTGTAGGGGCAGGAAAGAGGAGCACTGGGTTGGCTTTCAAGGAAAAGTACTGGAAGGAAAAGCAATGGAGATCAAGGTAACAAAGCCCTGCATGAGACTTTAGATTTATGACAGAAATGTATAAGATGAAAGCAGGCATGAGGAACAGACATGAATGAGGAACCATTATAGGGTACTGGTATAGGAGGCAAGATAGTGATAGTGATAAAGACTATGCAACCTGAAGGACTGAATAAAACCTCCTCAATGATTTCATTCAGTGATGGCCCTATAAATGGCCACATTTACCAAGAAGGCTGTGTAATGTTTTCCCTCAGTATTCACTCCAGGTAATATTTCTGAGCCTGTGCATATCTGCACACAGTTCAGGATCCTGGAACATTCACCAAATTCTTTTCCTGGAGTAGTTCTGTCAGGAAATTTCCTCTATGTGCCTAGAGTTCTAATATGTTAATCCTCCTGCTGAAAATTGATCATAACAGGAAACTGAAGCAACTCTTATTACCCATTTTCAGATACTTCCTCTACCTCCACCTTCAGATGCCTCTTCCACCTAAATAAGTAACAGAGTTACCTATACATGTAACTATGCAACTTTATTCTATCCAGAAATCAAAATGCTGCATTGATATAGATTTGTGTTTACATATATTCTTACATAGATATTCTGCTATTACATTTTTATACTGATTAAAATTTATTGCCAGGATAGGTATTAAAATGTTTTATGGGGATACTTGACACCAATCAGAACAGAGTGACAACTCAGAGGGATTGTATACTGAGTGGTGATGTGCATTTTTAAAAATAGTTCTCAAGTATATCAAATTCAGAAAAATTTGGGATATCAGAGATACCAGATTTATTGTCAGTGGTGCTATTGGTAACTACATAAATTCGAAAACCTAAACCCTGATTGATGATTTCCAAGAAAAACAGAGGTGTTTTTTTTTAATGTTTTTATTATGCAGTGAATGGATCAGTTAATGCATTGATTAATAGTTATTTGATTGTGGATTAGTCAAATATGCAGTTGATTAAAATATATTTAAATCAACTTTAATAAAGTAACATCTAAAATAAAAAGATATTCTTAGGTAAACAATACAAACCTCCTCTTCTTCCCAGTCTATCAAATCCCAGTCATAAGCAATGACGGCTCGCCGTCTTTTCCAGAATTCCAGGAACACTGTTGCTGGAACAAGCAGAGAAGGCAAAGACAGTTTCAAAGAAAACAATGCTGAAAACAATGCTGATAACTGTACCACTGAATAATGAAGCTGTCACCAAGAATGAAGGCTATTTGTGTACGCGCCCCTTGAATATCAGACTTTCTAGTTCAACTTAGCTGACTATTTTCTGAGAATTACTAAGCTTGCATCAAACATAATGAAAAACTAGAGATTTCATTTAGAATGAAATTAAGTTGATTTGAAAATCAAAACAGAAAGGCCTAGTAGAATAACAGAACTCCTGGGATATAAGAATATAGATAAGTGGGTTACCAATTATCTTTCTAATTAAACAACATGCTATGTATTTTTCTTTTTCTATTATTTTCTTGTTGATATAACATTGACTTACAAGAATAAGCATTTATATGTTTTAGGGGTACATGTTTTCATATTTCATTTACCACAAATATGCCAAGATTTATTTAAGTCATGAGAAAAGTAGGCAAAAAAAATAAGACTTATAAACTTAAAATACAAACTTAAAAAAACCTTAAAACTTGAGAACTGAGTTATCAAATAGCAGATAGGATGTCTGCATAGCTCATAGCCAACCTGGGTTTGATCCCTGACATCCCATATGGTCCTGTGATCACTGACAGAAGTAATTTCTGAGCACAGAGCCAGGAGTAACCCCTGAGAATTTCTAGATATGGTACATAAACAAACATACAAAATTAAAAATTAAGGGCCAGAAAGATAGTGCAGTGGGTATGGTGCTTAACTTGAGTTCAGTCAACCCAGTTAAATTCCCACCACCCCATATGATCTCCTGTGCCCACAAAGAGTGATTCCCAAGTAAAAATCAGGAATAATGAGTATCCTGTGAACCCCCCAACAAATAATAAATACATAGTTATTTAATTGTGTATTAATCAAATACACAGTTGATTAAAAGTGTATTTAAATCAACTTTAATAAAGTAACATTAAAAATTTATTTAAGACCAAACAGAATACTTTACCAGTTATAACATCGGAAGTAACTTTCATTGTAGTAATAGTACAAAAAACTGAAAATAAATAAGCGGGTAGTGTAAATACTCAAATATACCATATATGGTAATTTCAAGATCCAAGAAGTTTAGGGATATTACTACACTTATGAAGCCCAAGTTCAATTATTGATGTTGGCACATTTTCTAGTAAAAATATCAGCATTGATTCTACTGCTACAGAAGGATTTCCAACCCATGAGTTGGAAAAACAAGGGTAGAGAGCATAAATTTGACTCAGCTTTATCTAAAGTAGACTAGTAGGAGGGTATTCTGAAAAGTACCAGTATTTAGATGTATTGTATGTTATGGGATATGAGTTACTAAATCAAACAGAAAAAATTTCGGTCTCTTCTTCCACTCATTTAACAATTAATTACATCTTTTGATGTGCTACGAGTTTTGCTAGATGCACTAATTTTTAGATGATGGCTAATTTGACTTCCTAAGTATCCCAACATGAGATGAAAGTTTTTTAGATGATTGCTATATAATAATATTGCTATCATAAATTCTTACTCTTCAGATTATGCACTAGTGTGCAAAAAAGCTAGATGAAAAATATACTTCCCCAAGTAAAATTTGTTTTGAAACTCCAAAGGCATTTCCAAAGTGATAAATATGAGGAGACATTATAGATAATGAGTTTCCCCAAGGAACTGTAATTCTCTAAGGCTCCATCTGAAAGCTTGCTTTCCTCTTATGAAAAACCATCTCACTGTACCATTCTGACTTCTTTTGCTTTCATACACAAATATTAACTGATACATACAAGAAATAACCACAATCTGCTTTGGACAAGATCACTTGCAAGACAAATCCTAGGAGTGTCTGAACTCTTTGCTTAAAGGAAATATCTGGCTACAGCTCAGGCAGTGGGAACCAAATGACTGCATGGGGCTAGATGGGTTAGAGTAGTAGAGGGTAAGTTGGTTATTATTTGTGAGTCCAAATGCAAAAGATGAAAGAGCTACATTGAAAGAAAACCATTCCAGCAATGAAGTCTCTTCCACCTTGATATTCACAGGATAAAACAATATAAAGTTATTTGATAGTGTCAAAACAACTCCGGAGCTCATAGAAGGCATAAAGTGTCTCAAAATCTTATTATTATAGTAGTGAGATACTATCATTCATAGGTTATTATGAGAGCTATAACAAAAGTCTCTGGATTTCTGGGATTACCATAACAAGCTGAAAATAAGTCTTAAAGGAAAAAGAATACTTCAATTTAACTAGTTTTCATGCTTGAACAAAGTCTAAAATAAAACATAATAAACACTGAAAGTCAACAGCTTCTAGCATTTAATTAAAAACCCAGGTATATAAAAAGAAAAATAAAGTCTTTAAGTAGGAAAAAAACAAATTAATTCAAATTTGAGTATTTAGAACTGATAGAAGTGATAGAACAAAGGTGATAAAACAACTATAAAAGCTGTCTCTTATATCAATAATGTAAATAAAATTTGAGCACAATTAGAGTAGTAATATATATTAAAATATCTAATTGAGATTTATAATAAAAATGCAAGAACAAAAAGTAAAACGCACTGAATAGGATTATCAGAAAATTAGAATTTTCAAAAGAAAATATCAATAAACCTAAAGGCAAATGATTAAAAACAACACAGAAAACAGCACAGGAAGTACCATGACATAAATAACTAAAATTTTTAAAGAAGGGACAAATGGCCTTTAGGTCTATATTGGGTTGTTTAATACACTTCCAATTGGCAATATTTCTGACTACCTATATCTAGGGAATATGATTCTGGAAATCTTTGAAATTTTATGTAAACTATAAATCTATTGATCCAAGAAGCTCACAAAACCTCAAAAGAGTAAATATAAATAAAATAGCACATGTCAGTGAAATTACTAAAAACAATAAAGAGGACTATAACATATGGAAAGCAAATATTTGATAGGACAGAGAAAAAAAAAACAGTAGGGCCTTGCCTGTGGTTGACTCAAGTTCAATCTTAGCAACACTTTGGTCTCTTGTACACTACCAGGAGTGAGTGAATGACCTCTGAGTACAGAACTAGGAGTAAGCCCTAAGTACTACCAGGTGTGAACTTTAAAAAAAAAAGAAAAGAAAGATGGAGCTGATTGCTGCTGTGTGCTCTGATTCTCTGCTGTCCTGTGTCCCATACTTTGATCCTCAGAGCCTAGACTGTTCCCTGAGATCACTTCTTCAGAGGTGATTTGTCCTGTCCACAAAAGGTGAAGCGAGAGGAGCACAGCTGCTCCACTTTGCTTCACAAACCCTACCATACAGATAAAAAAAACCCATGCTACAAGTGTGACAATGGGTAAACAACATAGGCAAACACCATACATAGAGAATAAAGAAGGCAGCTCTGATGACAGGACAGTTGCCAACAACCTAATTAGCCTCTCAGATAAGGTGTTTAGAGAAGAAATATGGAGAATGTTCATAGAACTCAAAGAAATCATGATCAAGTTGAATGGATCACAAATAAGAATCAAGAGGATATTAAGATAGAAATCAGAAAACTCCAAAAATAAATAACAGGATTGAAAAACTCAGTAGACAAAATAAAAACCTCAATGGAAAGCCTCTCCAACAGAGTAAGAGTAGCTGAGGATAGAATCAGTGAGTTGGAGGATGAGTTGCATAAAAAGTCCATACAACTGAAGAGATTGGAAAAGAGCCTTAAAGCAAATGATCAGACAATGGAAAAAATACTCAGGGAATGTGAACAGATAAAAATAGAAGTCTTTGATAAACTCAACAGAAACAACAGAAGAATCATTGGAGTTCCAGAGACCCAGGAAGAAAATCCCCAGGAAGCATCAACAGTCAAGGACTGTTGTCTTATTGCAAAGAAACTCCCAAAGAGCTAAAGACTGCATGCAATCAAATTCTGCATGCCCAAAGAGTGCCAGATAAAATAGACCCAAAGAAAGCACCCTAAGACACATCCTAGTCACAATGATGAATCCACAGATAGGGATAGAATACTGAAAGCAGCAAGATCAAAAAGGAAAATTACATTCAAAGGAGCATCCTTAAGATTTACAGCAGATCTCTCACAAGAAACCCTGAAGGCCAGAAGGCAGTGGTGGGATATAGTGACAAAACTCAATGAAATTAATTCTTCACCTACAATACTGCATCCAACCAGACTCAATTTCAGCTTCACAGATAAACAGCAACTCAGAATCTTTACAGACTCAAACCAGCCTTAAAAGAAAAACAGAAAGGTTTACTTTAAGACAAGACAAACCAACAGACATACCAAATTCCTACACAAAGATGATATTAATTTCCATGACAATTTTCTCTCAACGTCAATGGACTAAATTCACCAGTTAAGAGACAGAGTGGCAAAATGGATCAAAAGGCTGAACCCAACATTTTGTGCCTACAAGAAACACATCTGAACAGTCAGAACAAACATAGACTCAAAATCAAAGGTTGGAGGACAATTATCCAAGCAAATAACTCCTTTAAAAGCTAGAATGGCCAAATTAATATCAGATGACACAAACTTTAGACTGAAAAAAGTTATATGGGACAAAGATAGACATTTTGTACTAATCAAAGGATATATAAAGCAGGGAAAAAATCACACTCCTAAACATATATGCACCCAATAAGGGACCAGAAAAAATTTAATATAATTGTTGACAAATCTGAAAGAAGGTATCAAAAGCAATACAATAATAGTGGGAGACCACAACACTGTCCTGTCTCCCCTTGATAGGTTAACTAGGCTGAAACCCAACAAGAATATACTAGCCCTGAAAAGAAAAATGGATGAAAGTGGCCCAGTATATATATATGGCACTCCATCCCCAGAGAACTGGATGTACATTCTTCTCCAATGAATATAGGTCCTTCTCCAGGATAGACCACTTGCTGGCCAATAAAACATATCTCCATAATGTCAAGAGAATAGAAATTGTACTGTTTACCTTCTCAGATCACAACCACTAAAATTAGATATGAACTACAAAGGGACACAGAATAAAAACTTTAACAGCAGGAAATTAAACAGTTCACTACTGAACAACCAGTGTGTCAGAGATGAAATCAAAGAGGAAATCAAAACATTCCAGGAAACAAATGCCAATAAAGACACAAGTGATCAGAATTTATGAGACACAGCAAAAGCAGTACTAAGAGGAAAATTTATGGTTTTGCAAGCACACCTCAGGAAGGAAGAAGGAGCTTACATAAATAGCTTAATGATACAGATTATAAAATTAGAAAATTATCAACAAAAAGAACCAAAAATAGGTAAGCAGAATAAAATAACAAAGCTTAGAGCAGAAATCAATGAAGTGGAAACCCCAAAAAAAAACAATCCAGGGGCTGGGCGGTGGCGCTAAAGGTAAGGTGCCTGCCTTGCCTACGCTAGCCTCGGACGGACCGCGGTTCGATCCCCCGGCGTCCCATATGGTCCCCCCAAGCCAGGAGCGACTTCTGAGCACATAGCCAGGAGTAACCCCTGAGCGTTACTGGGTGTGGCCCAAAAACCAAAAAAAAAAAAAAAAAAAACAATCCAAAAGATCAACAAAAACAAAAGTTAGTTCTTTAAACAAATAAACAAGATTGGTAAACCACTAGCAAAACCCACAAAGAAAGGGAGAGAGAAACTTAATAAACCAAATTAGAAATGAAAAGGGGGAGATACAGACACTACAGAGATTCAAAGGGCAACTGGAGGCTACGTTGAGAAACTCTATGCCACAAAACATGAGAACATGGAAGAAATGGACACATTCTTGGACTCTTTTAATCTTTCATGTTTAAACCAAAATGACCTAGCATATATAAACAAACCATCACTACTGTGGAAGTTAAATGGTAATCAAAAGTTTTTCCAAAAACAAAATTCCAGGCCCAGATAAATTCATTAACAAATTCTTTCAAACCTTTCAAGAGGAACTACTAATACTTTCAGGATCTTTCAGAAAATTGAAGAAACAGAAACAATCCCAAATAATTTCTATGAAGCTAACATTACCCCGATACCAAAACCAAACAGAGATGCTGCACTAAAAGAAAACTACAGACCAATATTTATGATGAACACAGATGCAAAGATCTTCAACAAAAATCCTGGCAAATAGGATCCAACACCTCATCAAAAAGATCATACACCACGACCAAATAGGTTTCATTCCAGAAATGCAAGGATGGTTTAACATATTTAAATAAAACAACATAATACACCATATCAGCAAAAAATCAAAACCATATGATCATATTAATAAATACAGAGAAATATTTGATAAAGTTCAACACCCATTCTTAATAAAAATTTTCATCAAGATGGGAATGGAGGGGCCTGAGAGGTGGCGCTAGAGGTAAGGTGTCTGCCTTGCAAGTGCTAGCCAAGGAAGGACCACGGTTCAATCCCCCCGGCGTCCCATATGGTCCCCCAAGCCAGGGGCGATTTCTGAGTGCTTAGCCAGGAGTAACCCTTGAGCATCAAATGGGTGTGGCTCAAAAAAAAAAACAAAACAAAAAAACAATGGGAATGGAAGGAACTTTTCTCAGTGTAGTCAAGGCCATCTACCACAGCCAATGACAAATATTCTCAATGGAGATAAAATCAAAGCCTTTAGTCTAAAATCTGGTACAAGATAAGGCTGTCCTCCCTCACCACTCCTATTTAACATACTGCTGGAAGTTATTTACATAGCAATTAGGCAAGAAAAACATATCAATTGCATCCAGATCATAACGAAAGATTAAGCTCTCACTTCTTGCAGATGACATGATACATATTTAGAAAACCCTAAAGACTCTACCAAAAAGCTTCTAGAAACAATAGATTCATATGAAGAAGTGTCAGTCTACAAAATTAACACAGAAAAATCCATGGCCTTTTTATACACATATAATAATAGACAAGAAATGGATATTAAGACAATCCCATTTATATTAGTGCCATGCAAATTCAAATATCTTGAAGTAAACTTAACTAAAGAGGTTGAAAACCTATACGAGGGCCCAGAGAGATAGCACAGCGGTGTTTGCCTTGCTAGCAGCCGATCCAGGACCAAAGGTGGTTGGTTCGAATCCCGGTGTCCCATATGGTCCCCTGTGCCTGCCAGGAGCTATTTCTGAGCAGACAGCCAGGAGTAATCCCTAAGCACCGCCGGGTGTGACCCCCCCAAAAAATACCTATACGAAAAAAACTACAAAATACTGTTTCAAGAAATAAAAGAGTACTTCAGGAAATGAAAACACATACCCTGTTCATGAATTAGGAGGATTAACATCATTAAAATGGCAATACTCCCCAAAGCATTGTATAGATTTAATGCAATTCCTTCAAGGATACCCAAGACATTCTTCAAAGAAGTGGATTAAACACTTCTGAAATTCATTTGGAACAATAAGCATGAATAGCTAAAGCAACCCTAAGGAAAAGAGAAGATCTGAGGCATACTTTCCCCAAATTTAAATTGTACTACAAAACAACAGTGATTAAAACATCATGGTATTGGAAAAGACAAACCCTTAGGTCAGTGGAGTAGCCTTGAGTATTCAGAATTTCCCCAGACAAACAATTAATTAATATTTGATAAAGATGGAAGAATTGCAAAATGGAGCATGGAAAGCCCTTTGAACGAACAAGTGATTTTAGGACAACTGGTCAGTCACATGCAAAAAAGTGAACTCAGCATTCCATCTAACACCATGCACAAAGGTCAAAACCTAATGGATTAAAGACCTTTCTATCAGATCCAGAACCATAAGGTCTGTAGAACAATACATAGGTAAAACTTTACTTTATGATATCGAGACTAAGGGCATCTTCAAGGAGAAAGCATCACTCTCTAAACAAGTGGAAGCAGCGATAGAAAGATGGGACTATTAAGCTGAGAAGCTTCTGCACCTCAAAGAAATAATTTCTAGGATATAGAGGCCACCCATAGAATGGTATAAACTATTCACCGAATACCCATTACATAAGGGGTTAATATCTAATATATACAAGTTACTGACAGAACCTATCTAGAAAAAAAACTTCTAACCCCATTAAAAATGGGGAGAAGAAATGAACAGAGCTTCTTCAAAGAAGAAATACAAATGGCCAAAAGTCACATGAAAAAATGCTCCACATCACTAATGATCAGGGAGATGTTAATCAAAACAACAATAAGGTACCATCTCACACCAGAGACAGAAACACAACACACAAAACAAGAACACTCAGTGCTGGTGGGAATATGGGGAAAAGGAAGTCTCATTCACTACTGGTGGGAGTGTTGTCCAGTCCAGCTTTTCTGGAAAACAATATGGAGATTCCTCAAAAAACTGGAAATTGAGCTCACATATGTTACATCTATACCACTCCTAGGGATATATTCTAGGAATATACAATACAAACAATACAAAAATGCCTTCTGCATACTATATTCATTGTAGTACTATTTACAATAGACAGAATCTGGAACCAACCCAGATGTCTCTGAAAACAGATGAGTGGCTAAAGAAACTGTGATATATATACACAATGGAATACTACACAGCTGTCAGGAAGAAGAATTCATGAAATTTTTCTATACATGGATTGACATGGAAACTATTATGCTGTGTGAAATAAGTCAGAGGGAGAGAGATAGACACAGAATAGACTCGCTCATCTGTGGGGTTTAAAAAAAAGAAAAGAAAGTATTGTATACCCAAAGACAATAGCGATGATTTTTGAAAGGATCAGCCCAAGATATGAAGCTTACCAAGATTGGTGAGTGCACTTACCAATAACTACAGAAATAACTACACTAACAACTATCATGACACTGGTAGTGAGTGAGGGATGTGGGAGAAAGAAGATGGGGACATTGGTGGTGGGAAGGTTGCACTGGTGAAAGAGTTATTCTTTTTTATGACTGAAACACTACTACAAACATGTTTGTAATCATGGTACTTAAATAAAGATATTATAAAAGATAAAGACACTTGGTTTCTACTTCTCTTTCCTCTCTTCTCTCTCCCTCCAGGGCCACCCAGGTTGTAGTGGCTGTAGTGGTTTAACACTATTATAACCATGTTACATAAACTACAATATAAATAGATAATAAAGATAAACTGAGATGCTGATGCTCAATATAGGACAGTTTTTAGTACTAAACAAGCCCTCAACAATGTGGTTATGATAGTAACTATAATATTTTTTATTATTGGCTAACCTAGATTTTTGCAAAAGAAACACCTGTAAATTATTCTTTCTTTTAAACTAACACATTTCCTGGGGTCACAAAATTTAGTCAGTTGTCAACTTGAACAAAACAATTCAGCAGATGAATTATTCTAAGCATGTCTTGTCTGCAGTGGCCCAAAAATGTTTCCCTGTGCACAAAGGTTATTACAAAGCATCTATCTCTCCCATCCCACTCAGTACTTTAATATAAAGAGGTTTCAAAACCTTCCTGGCAAGATGGAACAGCTTATGTTGTAATAACAAACATGTATTTTTGCAATCCTGACAATCTTACTAACTGGCAATGGTTCCCCAGAAGCTTCTCTTGGTGCAAGAGGGTGAATTCCAGGCCTTTGCAGGAACTCAGCAAGCACCTGATACTTATATGTAGTATCTTCAATAAAAATTGTCCTGCTTAGACAGTTGTGTTATAAAACTATATTTTGAATTTTGTAACTCTGATTTCTTTCAGCAAGTGGGCATCTGACTCAACACTGATCAAATCACAGGCTTGGTAGTAGTCTGGGAGAAGAGATAGGAGAACAATCAGATAGAATGACCTACATCCTTAAAATCAACTGAATGCATTATTTTTCATTCAATAGCCAAAATTATTCACTTAAACTTTTTCCTTTCATAGTAAAGTCAGGCTTGAAAAGGAAAAATTAAGAGTATGTGATAATTCATATCACACTTACCCCAGACTGCCATGAAAACAGCAAAGAAGACAGTGGCGCCATTGTCAAAGAGGTGGGTTACCTGGGAACATTAGGAATCACAGTTAATTAAATTTCTCATCTATAATATCCTAATGTATATTTCCCACCCCAACTTCTCAACACGTATTTGTCATTATTTTGTGTATTTTTCAGAGTTTATTTGGAAGATATTCCTTTTCAATCATAAAGTAATTTTTTTCTGGTTGTCATATGCAATAAACCTTTACAAAATTTTGTAATTATATTATTTTGATTATTATAGTTTGTTTCATGTAGATATTTAGACATATTTAGATATACAAATGCCTTATGCAATATTTCAGAGTATTTGCACCATACAGTGGATTTTTCAAGATTTATTTGGAAGATATTTCTTTTGAGTCATAAACTAATTGGTTTTACTGAGAAATGCTCTGAATATGAAAGAGATAATTTGTTCTCTTCATGTAGATTTTATCACTTGAAAATTGGTCACCAATTAAAATGCACAATTAAGAATATTCTTTTAGGGTAAAAAAGAATATTATTTTAGGGGCTGGAGTGGTGGCACAGTGGTAGGGCATTTGCCTTGCATGCAGACTACCTGGGACAGACCTGGATTCGATACGTGGCATCCCATATGATCCCCTGAGCCTGCCAGATGATTTCTGAGCACAGTGTCAGAAGTAACCCTGGGTCTGGCCCCAAAGCAAAACAAAACAAAAGAATATTCTTTTAGGTATTGTAAGTATATTTAAGATCAGGATGGTAATATTGTGGTTGCTTCAGGGGGCATCACTTTTTATTTTGTAAACTTCTATTTATTTTAATAAATAAATTACTTAATTGAATCACCATATGATTCACATTTACAAGTTGTTCATGATTGATTTTCAGTCATACAATATACAACACTCTTTACTAGTGCACATTTCCCACCACTAATGTCCCCAGTTTCCTTCCCACTGTCTCCCTGATTGCCACTGTGTGGCAGATATTTCTCCTTTCTTTTCCTTTTTTTTTCTTTTAGACACTGTAGTTCACAATATCATTACTGAAGGGGAATCATGCATATCACTTTATCTCCTTTTAGCACCCAGTTTATATCTGATCATTTCTAATTATCATTGTCACAGGAGTCCCTTCTCTGCCTTAACTGCACTCCCCTGTTATTTTTTTTTACCATGGACTGGTCCTCATGGCTTTTGTCTCTATTATCTTTGGATATTTATCCTATCTATTTTTATATATCCCACAAATGAGTGTGATTAGTATATGTCTATTTCTCTCACTTTGACTCACTTCATGAAGCATAATACTCTCCATATACATATCCAGGAATAAGCAAATTTCATGATATAGTTTTTCCTAACACTGGAATAGTAGTCCACTGTGTAGATGTGTGATAGTTTCTTTAACAGATCCTCTGTTCTCAGGCACTTGGGTTGTTTCTAGATTCTGGCTATTGTGAATAATGCTACAGTGGCATCATTTTTTAGTCTCTCATTTAATCACTTTGAAAAAAAAACCATTTTTCACTTGTGTAGTTTTTAGCAAATTTCCTGAGTTTGTTGGCCAAGTCAGCCAACTTCCATTTTTCAGGTGTGTTAGGGACCAAGGATGTCTGGGAAAGAACAGACCCCAGGATGATGACTAAAGACACTTTATTCAAATCTAACAGTATTTATATAGGGCAAGAGACACTGGAATTTGTGCATGGTGTCACAGTCAGGAATATAAAAGGTCAGCAAAGGGGGATGTGAAGCACCTGAGAAGTTTAACATAAACAGTGGAGCTAAAGGGTGTCTAGGGAGCATAACAATGGTCAAAAGGTTAATAGTCCATCTCATTAACCAGAGCTCTGTGTGAGGAAGGAGGGATGCCTGGATCAAGCCTGAGAGCAACCATAAATCATGGGGAGGCTGCTCCCTCTATGTACTGTCTTATATCTGGAACACTGTCCAGAGAATCCCTGGAGCAGTTGCTCTACTGAGTCCTCAGGAACAGTTGCTCTACTACATGGTTCTTCTGCCAGGCAGTTTGGGAACAGATTCAAAGAGGGTTTCTATACTAATTTATCATCTAGATTTCAGTTTTACTAAAAGAAAGGATAGAAATTTTACCTTAGTTAAAGCTGCAGGTAATTATTACATGTACCTGATATGTAATGTTATCATTACATGTACCTATGACATATAACTTTAAGGCAGATAGAAAATACTTTATTGTTAGAATATATTAGATTATAAACACCAGTAACAGTATCTATTCATATCTCAAACTGTCAAACTTACTTCTACCTGCAGAATAAATCATACCAATGTTATAGCAAACTGAAAGGATTGATAATACATTCACAAAGTATATAACCCTTTTGGTGCTCTATAGTAATCTATAAAATATATTTTACTGTACCTTGGAGAAAGTGACAACTATAAACAGACTTTTTATTATCAGAATATAAAATTTTTCAAAATTTTCTAAAAGTTTATGTCTTCTTTTTCTTTGAATGCTGGTGATATGGGCAACATTCAGACACATAATAAGAAATGAAAGTCTAAAACTGGTTTGTTTCCTATGTCAGATGGAGGGTTAAACTATACATTGAAGGCTCAGTATCCATTCAGGCCTGACAGACCCAGTGAGTTGAAGCTGTTCTGTGCTCTCTTTTAGGGTGAATACTGATGGATTGGTGGAAGTAAAGACTCTGGAATGGATGATGTCTGCCATTACTTTTGACAACTCAGATACTCTTCTTCTCCCTTTTCCAGGTTACTCTACTTCTAGATCCCTGTAGTTACTTTAATTTGCTCTTATATTGGGTACTAGGAGAAACATAGCTCAAGTATGTACCAATCAATATCGTTCCTTGGGACTAGTATGCTTGGATCTGGAAAGATTTTTTTTACTGCAGTTACTAACTTGGGAATATATGAATCAGGAGTGGTGAGCGTATGAAATTACCTTGGCATAAAGGCAGCTGTCTGAAAGTCTCATGAATGGACAGTATTTATCACACACAGGACACATGATGATATTAGTAGCTTGGCAGACTTCTTTACTGGAAAAGAGAACAGAAAGGACTGCTGTTCAATGACTTAAGAATATTTTCCTCCTTTCACTGCACCAGTTAACCAGCTCCAATGGATTACTTGTTTATTTTGGTTTTGGGGCCACATCCAGCAGTGCTTAGAGATTACTCCTGGCCCTGAGCCTAAAAATCACTCTTGGCCAAAACTGAGAACCTGGGTTGGTGGTGTGCAAGGCAAATACCCTATTCACTTTGCTATCACTATGGACCCAATAGATTACATTTTTGTCTTCAGAAACTTCTCAGCCTCATATTTACTAATGTAACAAATGTATGTACATTTTAATCATTCCACAAATTTCTAAATCTTGTTTATTTCTTGCTCTTTATTGAGCACAGGGAAGCATACAAAGAAAAACATTGGTTATTTTACCTCAAATTCTACAAAATTTACTGCACAGGTTTAAAGCAGTTTCATACTGAGTTTTGGGAACAAAGAGTTACCTAAAATGATTTGCCTTGTTCTCCAGCAACATAAATTAATGCCATTAATAGAGGAATAAATAAAAATACAAAGGATAAGTTCTCAATAATTTAATAAAAAATTAAAATGTTTTTAGGTGGATCAGTCACTTTTATTACTGTAATAATGTCAAAACCATATGTTTTTATTTAGGACCACTATACAACTTTGCAATAAGATCTCAACAAATACCTTAAACTATTTTCTGAAGAGTCAAAACAATCAACATAAACATGAATTATTATCAAGGCCCAGAAAGTTGGTGAAGTAGTGGTCAAGCTTAGATTTAAAGGATTTTTTTAAAAAATTCATTGAAGCCCAAAATTGCTAACTCACTATTTTTTTCAGTTTTAGCAGAAAATAAAAAAACATGGTGAAACAGTCAAAAATGTTGCTCATAACCAGTGAATGAAAATGACTGGATATAAATTCTATGGCTATAAAGTGTCCTATATGTATGCAAATGGGAACTTTGCTTTTTTGGTAGTTGAAAATCACAGGAATTAGAGTGCATTTTAATGGTTGGAGAAATTCAGCAATCTGTACCATTCTCTAAGAGAGATTGAAAAGGAAATCAGGAGAAAAGGCTAAGGGAGCACTAGCTAAGTAAATAATAAATACCCCATCCCCCACACCACACAGACACACACACACACACACACACACACACACACACACACACACACACACACACACTAGCACAAACTCCCACATATGCCTTCAAATATAAGGAGACACAAGTCCCAGAGCTCTCCATACCTGACTTGGCAGTGATCCAGAGTAATGACTCCATACAAAAAGACAAACAATCCAATGAAGGCTGCTGGGAAGAGCATGCCAGTGTACCAGCCCAACCAGGCAAAATACAATCCGATCTTCTCTCCAAAGTATCGCCTGGTTAAGAAACAAGAGTCTTGGAAATTATAGTGAAGTGATTATAATAAAGCACTTGAACAATTTGATCAGTCATTTAATCTTGTAGGGACCTTATCCATAAATAGTCAAGAGAAGGAATGCCAGAATAATGGAACAAATCTAGGCTCTGGGCTTCAAGTTATTTTCCTGCTAGTACTTTATTTGAGACGTATAATAAGCACTTCCATAAAACATGATTATATGCAAATTTATTCTAAGAATAAAAAATCAACCCAGCCCTGGCAGGAAGTAAGACATGCTTCTGCTAGTGATTAGGAACTAGGAGAATTTAGAGAGTTGATGACAATTGAGAAGATTATCTTTATCATTTTTACAGGAGTTCTTATTTTGTATCTTATGAAATATCTGTGTATATATATTTAAAAACTAAAAGGCATTATAAAATGTTTTAAACATTCTTTTTACTATTTCACAGCTTTACAAGATGTTTAGAATCAAGATAGATGGAAGAACTCTACAGAGATTCAAGATGTATGTTCTGAGAGTAACCAGATTTTCTTCTACTCTATGGTATTAAAAGTCTGAAACCAAGGGAATTCCTTGGCTTTTCTATTTCTTAAACATCATTAATGACAACTATTATTAAAAAAAAAGACAACCTTTTATCACAGTACAATCTAATGTGCTTTCCATGTATCACAACTGCTAATTTTCTTTTTCTTTTTTTTCTTTTTTGCTTTTGAGCCACACCTTGTGACGCTCAGGGGTTACTCCTGGCTATGCACTTAAAAATTGCTCCTGGCTTGGGGGACCGTATGGGGTGCTGGGGGATTGAACTGCGGTCTGTCTGTCCTAGGTTAGCACATGCAAGGCAAACCCCCCTACCGCTTGCACCACTGCTTCGGCCCCACAACTGCTAATTTTTATGAATCGAAGTTAGTGATAACTTAGCCCAATGTAATAACATTAAAATTATTTTTTAAATTTTCAGTTGAAATGCTATTGCTCATTTTTTCCAAATGTCAATTTCTGCTTTCCTCTTAGAATGCCTAATGGACATTAACAGCATTGAAGTATTTAGCCTATCATCTTGTTTCCACAAATACTTTCCACTCTCAGAAGTCTTTCCCAAAATACATTCCTATTCACAGATGTATTTATTTAATCAATTAAGAAATGCCTGGGGCCCATGTTTAGCTAGGTATTGAGAATATAATGCTAAACAAAATGAACATCATCTTTGCTTTAAGGGAGCTCAAAGGATAACAAACTTCTAATGATAAAACTTGGGAAAGAGTCACGAAAAGAATGAAATGTAAGTCTACCAATGAATAAAACCAAGGCCATTTAACCATTCTAGTCAGGGAATACTTCTCTGAGGAAAAAACTATCATAGGGAGGAATAAACTGGGTTCTGGATTGGTGATTCTAGTAGAGAGCATTTCCAGTAGAGGCAACAGTATATGCGAACATGTGGTCAGAGAAACTAGGTGAAATAAGGGAGCATTAGTGCAAAACAGAGTAAGAGGGTTAGTGGGCCAGTCTGTATACTACTAGTCTTATAGACCACATTTGTCTTTGTTCTGAGATAGCAAAAATCCTGAGTAGGAATTAGGAGAGAAGATGCATATTCTGAATGGATCACTTTATCTTCAGGAAAGGTCATAAATTTGGAGGAGCCAGATTGGGAAAAGGCAGACCAAATAGGGAACAATAGTCCAGGACACAAATGAAGTGAGAAGGAATGGTTGAGAAGATGCTGAGATATGTTCCAACTGAAAAGATATGGAGGAAGCACAAATAATGGGACAGAAATTACTTAAAAGATTAAGATTACCTATATGCTCCACAACTTCACTCTACTATTATTATTATGCTTATAATTTTCATCTCAATTTATACTTGTCAACACATCTCAGTGCTCAGTGCAAGAGATACATCATCATACATCCTATCTAGCTCCACATAGCCTTATATTGTTTTGTATCAGAAATGTGAGGCCCTTTTTCCCCAAGGAAACTAAATTTCTTAAAGCCAGAGGGCATAAATTCCATTTATTTGGCTAAAGTATATAGCATTATACTAGAAACACAATAGGAAGTTAACTTATACTCATCAATACACAGAAAATCTTTAAGTGTTGTTATAGATTCTCAGAGATATTTTGTAAATAGCAATCTTTTTGTAATTTTTTAAAAAATCAAAATATTTCTATAAAATCGGATTAAAATCTAGTAGAGATTTTATTTATGTTTCCACTAAGGTTTTGTACTGCATTGAGACTGATCAAAGGAAAATAATTTCTTTTTAATACATATTTCTACTCACTTAGATGATCTGGTTCATTTGTTACCACTTCCACCAAAAAAAAAGTGGGGGGACATGATTCACCAATGTCAACAGAAAATACAGTTGGCAACAAGAATTCTGGCAGGAGAAATGACTACCCAAGGAGAAAAATACAAAGTGAGTTGTTTCATTTCCCCTGGGCTCATTTTCCAAAGACCCCAGTCAAAATGAAGCAAATATAGTTTGTCTAAAAATGTCTAACTATTTAGTCATGGGGGCCAGATAGACAGTACAGTGTAGAGTAAACTGTCTTGACATATCCAGTCTGTGTTCGATCCTCAACATTCCGTATGGTCCTCTGAGCAGTCAGGAATAAATCCTGAGTGCAGAGCTATGTGTAACCACAGAGCATCCCCAGGTGTGGCCCAAAACAAAACAAATTCAAATTCAAATAATGAATCCATAAAGTTTGAATTGTTGCACCCCAATCTCAATAGTCAATCTCTAAATGACGATGCCACCATAGGGGAAAAAAGAAAAACAAAACAAAACAAAACAAAAAACCAGTGATAAGAATGTACAGAGGTTAAAGATGCAAACTTGAATGGGGCCACTCCTGGTCTGATCCATGAAATCACATGGTCCTCTGAGTATTTATTTCCAGGTGCAGCCCTGAAAGCCTCTATCACTTGAGCAGCATCACTTCCTTGGGCTTTTAATTTGCACTGAACTTCCCTCCTGATAGACCAAGAATCACCAGAATGAATGACCTTTTGCTGGATGTACATCTACCAAAAGTTAAAAGATGATGTGATTTTATAATACACAGAATAAACATAATCTTTAAATTATCAGTTAAAAATAAAAATAACCGGGGCCAGAGAGATAGCATGGAGGTAAGGCATTTGCCTTTCATGCAGGAGGTCATTGGTTCAAATCCCGGCGTCCCATATGGTCCCCCATGCCTGCCAGGAGCAATTTCTGAGCCTGGAGCCAGGAATAACTCCTGAGCACTGGCGGGTGTGACCCAAAAGCCAAAAATAAATAAATAAATAAATAAATAAAAATAACCAATTTTCAGAATGATAGTAATTTACCTGGCATTCTTACATGATAGTAATTAATGTTCTATTTGTCACCAATAAATGTCAGCAGCATGACCTCTCTAAAACTGCTATAGGTATCTTGTTCCTGACAGTCACTTAGAATTATCAGTGGGAAATTTAGTTTACAAAGAACCACCAAAGTCCTCGGAATGAACTGCCTTTTTTTTTGGCAGAGAGAAGGTAGATACAAGTGGGACATGCACCTCAGATCATTTTTACAATGATGGTTTGTTCAAGGAACCATACCTGGATTCCATATACAAGCTTTTCATTTGCCACTGGTTGAAAACTCACCTCACAAGATCCAAAGGCTGGTATTTATACCACACGCCCCAGGAGGCCCAGCACTCGTAAAGCAGATGTCGGTGGTTTTCTGCTCCATGGGTTCTTATGGAGTTCTTACTTCTGTAACTTCCCTGGGATCAAAACACCATTTCCAGTGAAGCAATTCCCATAGAATCCACAGAACCCACTAACAAGTGCTGATACTAGAACTAGTCTCTTCCAGCAGGAGTGGTATTTAGGGTGGTCAAAGAAAAGACTGGATCTCTACTGAAGGAAAGCATATGAACTCATTCTTCTCAATAGCATCTTGATGAAGTTGTGGAGTAATAAGCATTGTGATTGCTAGACTCAGGCAGGTATGAATTGGGTTCTAATTCAGTGCTACTAAATTGCAGCTAGGACATCTTGAACTTGATTCCACAAAGCTCACAATGGAACAGGTGTCTTAGGTCTGTGGTCTGAGTTAAGTATCTTGCTCAGGGGGTCCTGTCCAAGACATGTTAGTTCTCCCTGTCACTCATCATAGTAGGTCAAATCTATAGCCTTAAGTCTTTCCTTAAGTAAATCTTTGAACTAAAAGCTCGAAGTTACTTTAGAATTACAAAAATTCAAGTATAATCTCTCTCTCTCTTTTTTTGTTTGTTTTGCTTCTTTTGTTTGTTTTGGAACCACACCCAGTGATGCTCAGGGTATGCTCTCAGAAATCGTTCCTGGGTTGGGGGACTATATGGGATGCCTGAGATTGAACCCAGGTCCCTTCTTGGGTTAGCTTCATGCAAGGCAAATGGCCTACCACTGTGCTATTGCTCCAACCCCTAAAGTAATCTCTTTGAATAAAGACAGAGAGATGGAAGCTTCTGTTTGTTCAGTTTCATAAATACGAGTTTCATAAATAGAAAAAGACCTTGGCTGACTGTCAACTAATTTTTCACAATGACCTGAGATTTCCATTTTGAGTAGAGAGTGAACAGGGCTAAAAATCAAGAGACTTTATCTTAGCCCAGTTGCAAACCGCTAGAGATAAACTAAGCTTTCTGTAGAGCTAAATTTAAATGCTTAACTTGAAATAATGGACATGATATCGGCTTCTCCCTTTTTTGTTTATCAAGGGTGTCAAGTTAAACTGAGAGCTAAAAGTCAAGAGTGATTATGTTATTATTGCAGCTGTTATTACTAATTTTGAATATTCTGTTCTTAGAATGCAGGGTTTTATAGAGATAAAAAAAATCACAGAGGAGACCTTGAGTTATGGTTTTGCTACATTTCTGCCTACCTTCTCTCTTCTACCTCATCATAATGCCTACCAGTCCTACAGGTACTACTTCTACACATGTAATAAATACTGTTAAGATACTGCCCTTTTCCTCAATAAGGATGGGCTGGGGCAATGGGAGTGTGTGAGTTTCTTCCTGGAATCTTTTATTGGACCATGATAGCAACTACAGTAAGTTACAGGATGTGAAAATCTGTCTTTAAAATTCAGAAAAATCTGTGTGTCAAATGTTGGCTTCTACCCTACTAAGAAAGTCATTCCAAGAATGTTTCATGGCTGTTGGTAAAGAGTCTCGAAACAAAGCTTCTAGTCTTCTTAATGATAAGGTTTTAATATTCCATGTTTTTTTACATCCTTGTTTAAAAAATCCTGTATAATAAAGACTTGCTATCAGCAAACAGCTGAAAATTTTCCTCCAAGTTTACTGGCAAACTATTAACATTTTTTTTAACAGAAAAAAAGTTCAGAAAATATTACTAATAGTAGCCATACTCAGGATGGATTGTGAGGTTCTAGAAAACATGGATTATTATAGTTATCTTTGTATTTTACATATCATAGGGTAACCACTTGCCAAGAAAATGACAATAATATCTCAACAATGAGAATGAGGTATCTAAAACCCCATGGTAAAGGGAATTCAGCTTAATATCTAATAGGGAAAAGAAAAAAATAATTGCAGTTACATTTAATATACATTCTCATATATATTTAAATAAAGATTTATTTTAAAAATTCTTATATATAAAACCCTCTAGTAGCAGATAAAACAATAATTAAAAACAATAAAAGATAAATAAAAATTACTTTATATTAATAATAATAAATACTATTAGCTTCCATTTATCACCCCTTGATTACCACTTTCCACAATGATTTTTCTCTTTAAATAAATATCAATTTCTTTCTTATAGAAACTATATTTCTTTTTTTTTTTTTTTTGGTTTTTGGGCCACACCCGGCGGTGCTCAGGGGTTACTCCTGGCTGTCTGCTCAGAAATAGCTCCTGGCAGACTTGGGGGACCATATGGGACACTGGGATTCAAACCAACCATCTTTGGTCCTGGATTGGCTGCTTGCAAAGCAAACACCACTGTGCTATCTCTCCGGGCCCAGAAACTATATATTTCAAGAATATTACTCTCTTTCTTGTACCTCATGCAAATTTTCAACACATTATTAATTTGATGACTTCAGTTATTTCTCTGCATTCATGGTGACTCCTGATTCAAATATTCTTACAATTCAATATAAAAATGTAGAAATACATGTAGATAATGTAAATAAATATAGAAATGCTGAAGGAAAGTTGGTGCTATAAAGTAAGCCCTTCCTAATTAGTCACTGAACAAATTACAATCATCCTGAATAAATGTCATGTTAACATCCCAATTAATGACTGCCCCTAACCTGATAGCTCATTTATAACAAGACATAACAATTAAGTAAGGGCAGAGCTGTACCTCGTGCAAAGGAAATGCAGCTTCATAGGAGCCATTGGTAAGCAAACGATTCAAACCTGATACAAGAAAAACATTGATTTCAAATTAGTAGCAAATCGAAAGTCTCATGTTGCTGATTTTTTCACTACTGCTCTTATTATGCAGATTTTAATGTTTTAAACTGACCTTTCTGAACCAGAGAAATAGTATAGTGGCTAAGATATTTGCAATGCACACAATTGACCCTGTTTCTATGCCTTGTCCTACATATGGTTCCTCTAAGCTGTCCAGGAATGAGTCCTGAGCACAGAGACAGGAGTAAGCCCTGAGAACAATGCCACCTCCTAAAATTAATTTTTTTAATTTTTATATAATTTACTTTTACAATAGTGTAATTATCTGCCTCAGGCTTAAAGTATTTTTGGTATAAAATGAATGTTTAAGTTTCCTAAAGTTATTTGTAGTTCATATGGAAAACATCCACAGTTGAGAAAGTTTTGCTATCTGTTGGACAATAGGGATCAAGAGTTAGGATACCAGGTTTTCAGAAACATAAACAAGAAACATTGAAGGGCATCTAGAATCCAAGAACTAAGATTGTATATGGTTATCAAATACTCACTCCAAAAATAATGACCATGGGTATTTAGAAGATGCAAAAAATGATTCGAGTTGGAGTAATCATGAAGAACTTTGTGAAGGGAATGTGTGTCTCTGCTACAGATGCTGTCTCAGAGGACAGGAGATGTATTGAACTACATCTCCATTAAAGTGGAGGAAGTCCTGAATCAGATTCTATTTCAACATACCCACATACATTGGCTCTCACTGTTTTCAATTTTGGACTAGATACTGATTGTTTCTCCCAATGATATTTTAATGTGCAGTATTAATTTATTTTGATGTTTTGAAATATCATTAATTTTAATGATATCTTAAAGTAGGTTTTTGGCAGCTTCATCACACTAGTGACTCACATAGCTTGCCTTCAATGAACTCTCAAGTTCTTTTCCTTTCACGATGCTCTGGAATAACATTTCTCCCACTCTGCCAGAAAAGTAGGTTTAATGAATTTGTGTGTAGGACTTCACATTTACAAACTATTAAATACCATATTCTTGGACTTGGCTGAAATTTCTGGATCATCAAGATCTTCTGGGCTCCTTACAACAATATATAATATATCTAATGCATCCCTCCAACCTCTACTTCACCTGAAAAATTCATGAGTTGTCTAAAAGCCAGGCACAACTATCAATTTATTGACTGTTAGCACCAAATGCACTTTCATTGTTTCCTTTGCAGTGATAGGACTGTACATTGCCATTTTTTCCTCCATTGCTAATTCATATGGTCTAAGGTTTTGCCAGCTAGTAAAAGATACTGGAGAGATAAAGGAAAAGGAAAGAGTTTGTTTTTCTGGTACCAATGAACTCTTCTCAGTAGTTTGTGGCAGCACACAGCTTTAGAAAGGGTTTATTGGATATAGCGCTGGTGGCTAACAGAAGACAACACTTCCTCAAGAAAAGGCATTCCTTAGTTCAGCTGAACCTACAGTACTAATGGCATGTGCCATTAGTCTTAGGAAATGACTTCCTTGTCCAGTAGAAACTTCTCCAAGCCCTACTGATATATAAATCCCAGAAAACTGCAGCTCTAGACTGCTAAACCCATTCCCACAAACTTTGGATTTTTCTTTAGACAGGAGGTTTTTTCTAGATAGTGCTTCTACTATCTACTCCATTCTTTAAAATTCTTATCATCCTCTATAGAAACCTAACCTCCATGACTATGCTCCTCTGTATTCATTATTATTTTACAACTTTCACTGTTTAAATCTGTGTAATCTTTGTTTCTCTCTTGATTAGGATTAGGTTAATATAGATTATTATTATTCAATTATTAATAAATATCTTGCTGGGATAAAAAATCATGCAAATTCTCCCCTTAGATAATAATGTATTTAATAAGGCAAGAAATTGGTGATATAATTATGCAGCTGTCAGGAGAGATGAAGTCATGAAATTTTCCTATACATGGATGTACACGGAATCTATTATGCTGAGTGAAATAAGTCAGAGAGAGAGAAAAACGCAGAATGGTCTCACTCATCTATGGGTTTTAAGAAAAATGAAAGACACCCTTGTAATAATAATTTTCAGACACAAAAGAGAAAAGAGCTGGAAGTTCCAGCTCACCTCAGGAAGCTCACCACTGAGTTTAGTTAGGGAAATAACTACATTTTGAACTGTCCTAATAACGAGAATGTATGAGGAAAATGGAGAGCCTGTCTAGAGTACAGGCGGGGGGTCGGGTGGGGAGGAGGGAGACTTGGGACATTGGTAATGGGAATGTTGCACTGGTGATGGGTGGTGTTCTTTACATGACTGAAACCCAAACACAATCATGTATGTAATTAAGGTGTTTAAATAAATTTAAAAAAATAAAAATAAAAAAAAAGAAAAGTTTCTCACAAAAGTTGCATATTTTAAAATCTAAGTCATGAAGGCTGAGGAATGGAGGAGGTGATTATTTGGAGAATTTGCTAATGTGTGACAGCTTATTACATCTATTTCCTCTGGTTAGAACATTTGTCCTTTTGCTTTCCCATACTAGCTCCCTTTCTTTAAGTTCTCAGTCCAAATTTCAGCTTCTTAATGAAACTTTTCCTGATCATTCAATCACAGCTTCACTATAATTCTTTTGAATTTCATGCTATTTATAGTATATACTTATTTATTAACTATTTTTACTTCTTGGAAACAAGTTCCAGAAGAAGAATGTGTTCATCTTTTCCAATACTTAGCCCAGTACTTGACACAAAATGGGTATTCCATAAATGTTTTTTGAATTTATAATATTCCTCCACACTCTCAGATAAATGAGATTGTATCAACAAACTAGCAATGCTATTAAGATCTTGCACATGAATCATCTATCAAGGGAGGAGTCAAAGTTTTACAATCAATGAGTATTTCTATCATCAGTATAAATAATTAAAGAAAGGGAAGAAATTTGTAGTAATCCATATTAAAACACAGCTTGCTGTACTAATATACTACTTACCAATTTTGTTTTTTCCTTCTTCATACTTTATTCTTTGTAAAATGTGATGTACAATTCTACTTCTTGTAGCATTGTTGAAGAATGTATCTTTGTTGTGTATGATGAAGCTGCACACACATATTGAAAATACAAGTTGAAGATTAATTGGAAGTGAGGTATGGAGTTTTGAAATAAGTGGCATTACTCAGAGCAGTGTCTTCAATCAACCAAACAAGGGAAGCTATGTCTGGAATATCCTGAGAGAGTCCCAAATCTCAGATTTGATTCTTGGTCTCCTGAGCATTTACATTATTATATAAGAAAGGAGCAGTAGCTAAATAAAATTAAAAAAACTTTAAACTAATAGCAAGTCTAGGCCTTATATCATATTCTCTGTTTTTTAGTAATGTCATTAGAAATATTCAACAAAAAATTGATTTGTTTTTATGTCCTCAGGACTTTTCTTATCCTCCCCTATGTCTTAGTCACCTAATTGGGTACTGAGGACAACTTAAGGGTGAGTTGAGATGTGAGTCATTGGAAATAGTCCTCTATTCTTTCCCATATTCTTTCTTAGATGGTTCTCCCTCTTCAAAGCACATAATTTATACTGATTTGTGTGATCATCCATTCTGAAAAGTTTCTTAGAGGTATGTAACAAACATTCATGTACACATGCATACATGACATTGAGTTTTCTACCCTTAAAAGTTTTCTAGATAATATTTAATCCAGCATAAAGTGCCATGTTTTCTTTTTGAGGGTTGTATTTAAAGGCTTATACTTTAAGAAATAGTCTATAATTAGTTGTAAAGTTTATAAACTTACAAGTTTATTAACTATTGTTGGGTGTTGGGTCTCTTGGAAGAATGTCAATGTAGGTAGTCACTTCTTTAAAGTCAAGTTTCCTCACTTCTTTATCTGTGTACCCTTGCCCATCAGAAAAGCTTGGTACTCCCTACTCTGTGCTATTTCATATCATATAGGCACAGTGACTTACTGATCACTTGGTCTTGTCATTTATTTGTTTTCATTTATCCATACAACAAAAGTTTATTGAGGGCTTTCTGTAGGGTACTGAATATACAATAGTTAACACACAACAGGTAAAATCTTGGACCTTGAGCAGTTAATAGAAAAGTGAGAAAGAGAGACCATAAAGGAAACAAACATGATCACAGCAAAGAGCTGGACAGAATCAGCCTCATTTATTTATTTATTATTTATTTATTTATTTATTTATTTATTTTGGTTTTTGGGCCACACCCGGCATTGCTCAGGGGTTACTCCTGGCTGTCTGCTTAGAAATACTCCTGGCAGGCTCAGGGGACCATATGGGACACCGGGACTCGAACCAATCACCTTAGGTCCTGGATAAGCTGCTTGCAAGGCAAATGCTGCTGTGCTATCTCTCCAGGCCCCTCCTTTTAAAATTTTCTCCCGTAGTCTAGCAAAAGGCCAAATTAAAATTTCTGGAACACAGACAAGGTTACTGGTTAGCAAGAATAAATGAGAGTTCTGGAGTTTTATGGGAAATCAGTGGTAAATATTTTTCTCTAAGACACTGAATACTCAAGACATGTTTAAATAAAAAGAATAAGAAATAAAACCAGTGAAAAAATGGTCTAGATATGAGCAGTTTGTGGGTTTGTATAAAGGAAAGGCCAGTGAAAATAAAAAAAAAAGTAAATCATGCAAACTGATATTTTTGAGAAGTATTTTCCTTTTCTACTTCATTTGAATGCTGTTATAAAATATTTTCATAATAAAGTAATCTGACATGATTAGTGACAGAAAAAATGCAATATGGGTGAATGAGGATGTGGAGCATATATTGTAATTTTCATTAGGGTTTCTGAAAACATTTTATGATATCAAAGAGGGAGAGGAGGAAATAAAGAGTTCTCTGGAATATGCTCTCTTATTTATTTTACTCTGCCTTTTCACTGTACTTAAAACAGACCATTGCATTTTAATACCAAGTAAAGGTGCCATAAGTAGATAGGAAATATAAAGCCTATTTTTTATTATTTTTTATTTAAACACATTGATTACATACATGATTGTGTTTGGGTTTCAGTCATGTAAAGAACACCACCCATCACCAGTGCAACATTCCCATCACCAATGTCCCAAATCTCCCTCCTCCCCACCCAACCCCCGCCTGTACTCTAGACAGACTTTCTATTTCCCTCGTACATTCTCATTATTAGGATAGTTCAAAACGTAGTTATTTCTCTAACTAAACTCATCCCTGTTTCTGGTGAGTTTCATGAGGTGAGCTGTTACTTACAGCTTTTTTCCTTTCGTGTCTGAAAGTTGTTATTGCAAAAATGTCTTTCATTTTTTTTAAAACCCAAAGATGAGTGAGACCATTCTGCATCTTTCTCTCTCTCTCTCTGACTTATTTCACTCAGCATAATAGATTCCATGTACATCCATGTATAGGAAAATTTCATGACTTCATCTCTCCTGACAGCTGCATAATATTCTATTGTGTATATGTACCACAGTTTCTTTAGCCATTCATATGTTGAAGGGTATCGTGGCTGTTTCCAGAGTCTTGCTATGGTAAATAGTGCTGCAATGAATATAGGTGTAAGGAAGGGATTTTTGTATTGTATTTTTGTGTTCCTAGGGTATATTCCTACAAGTGGAATAGCTGGGTCATATGGGAGCTCAATTTCCAGTTTTTGGAGGAATCTCCATATTGCTTTCCATAAAGGTTGAACTAGATGGCATTCCCACCAGCAGTGGATAAGAGTTCCTTTTTCTCCACATCCCCGCCAACACTGCTTGTTCTCATTCTTTGTGATGTATGCCAATCTCTGGGGTGTGAGGTGGTACCTCATAGTTGTTTTGATTTGCATCTCCCTGATGATTAGTGATGTGGAGCATTTTTTCATGTGTCTTTTAGCCATTTGTATTTCTTCTTTGTCAAAGTGTCTATCCATTTCTTCTCCCCATTTTTGATGGGATTAGATGTTTTTATCTTGTAAAGTTCTGTCAGTGCCTTGTAGATTTTTGGAGATTAGCCCCTTGTCTGATAGGTATTGGGTGAATAGTTTCTCCCACTCAGTGGGGGCTCTTGTATCCTGGGCACTATTTCTTTTGAGGTGCAGAAGATTCTCAGTTTAATATATCCCATCTGTTAATCTCTGCTTTCACTTGCTTGGAAAGTGCAGTTTCCTCTTTGAAGATGCCTTTAGTCTCAATGTCCTGGACTGTTTTTGCCTATGTGTTGTTCTATGTATCTTATGGTTTGGGGTCTGATATCGAGGTCTTTCATACATTTGGATTTAACCTTCATACATGATGTTAGCTGGGGGTCTAAGTTCAATTTTTTGCAAGTGGCTAGCCAGTTGTGCCAACACCACTTGTTGAAGAGGCTTTCTTTGCTCCATTTAGGATTTCTTGCTCCTATATCAAAAATTAGGTGAATGTATGTCTGGGGAACATTCTCTGAGTATTCAAGCCTATTCCACTGATCTGAGGGTCTGTCTTTATTCCAATACCATGGTGTTTTGATAACTATTGCTTTGTATACAGTTTAAAGTTGGGGAAAGTAATTCCTCCCATATTTTTCCCCAATAATTGCTTTAGCTATTCTAGGTTGTTTATTGTTCCAAATGAATTTCACAATTGCCTGATCCACTTCTTTGAAGAATGTCATGGATATCTTTAGAGGGATTGCATTAAATCTGTACAATGCTTTGGGGAGTATTGCCATTTTGATTATGTTAATCCTGCCAATCCATGAGCAGGGTATGTGCTTCCATTTCCGTGTGTCCTCTCTTATTTCTTGGAGCAGAGTTTTATAGTTTTCTTTGTATAGGTCCTTCACATTTTTAATCAAGTTGATTCCAAGATATTTGAGTTTGTGTGGCACTATTGTGAATGGGGTTGTTTTCTTAATGTCCATTTCTTCCTTATTACTATTGGTGTATAGAAAGGGCATTGATTTTTGTGTGTTAATTTTTTAGCCTGCCACCTTGCTATATGAGTCTATTGTGTCTAGAAGCTTTATCGTAGAGACCTTCGGGTTTTCTAGGTAGAGTATCATGTCATCTGCAAACAGTAAGAGCTTGACTTCTTCCCTTCCTATCTGGATTCCCTTGATATCTTTTCCTTGCCTAATTGCTATAGCAAGTACTTCCAGTGCTAAGTTGAATAGGAGTAGTGAGAGAGGACAGCCTTGTCTTGTGCCAGAATTTAGAGGAAAGTCTTTCATTTTTTCTCCATTGAGGACAATATTTGCCTCTGGTTTGTGGTAGATGGCATTAACTATATTGAGAAAGGTTCCTTCCATTCCCATCTTTCTGAGACTTTAGATCAAGAATGGGTGTTGGACCTTATCAAATGCTTTCTCTGCGTCTATTGATATGATCATGTGATTTCTATTTTTCTTGTTGTTAATGCTATGTATTATGTTGATAGATTTATGGATGTTAAACCAGCCTTGCATTCTTGGGATGAAACCTACTTGATCATAGTGGATGATATTCTTAATGAGGCATTGAAACCTATTTGCCAGGATTTTGTTGAGGATCTTTGCATCTGTATTCATCAGCGATATTGGTCTGTAATTTTCTTTTTTCGTAGCATCTCTGTCTGGTTTAGGTATCAAGGTGATGTCGGCTTCATAAAAGCTATTTGGAAGTGTTCCTGTTTTTTTCGATTTCATGAGTCTTTCCAGGATTGGTATAAGTTCGTCTTCAAAGGTTTGAAAGAATTTATTATTAAATCCATCTGGGCCTGGACTTTTGTTTTTCAGCAGACATTTGATACCATCTTAATTTCCTCAATAGTGATGTGTGTGTTTAGATATGCTACACCCTCTTCATTCAACTGTGGAAGATTATAAGAGTCCAAGAATTTATCGATTTCTTCCAGGTTTTCATTTTTAGTGGTGTGGAGTTTCTCAAAGTAGTTTCTGATTACCCTTTGGATTTCTACCATGTCAATAGGGATCTCTCCTTTTTCATTCCTAATACGAGTTAACAAGTTTCTTACTCTCTTTGTTAGTTTTGCCAGTGGTCTATCAATCTTATTTATTTTTTCAAAGAACCAACTTCTGCTTCCGTTGATCTTTTGGATTGTTTTTCAGGTTTCCACATCATAGATTTTAGCTCTCAGCTTTATTATTTCCTTCTGTCTCCCTATTTTTGGGTCCTTTTGTTGAGTACTTTCTAATTCTACGAGCTGCGTCATTATGCTATTCAGGTATGCCCCTTTTTCTTTCCTGATGTGTGCTTGCAAAGTTATAAATTTTCCTCTCAGTACCACTTTTGCTGTGTCCCATAGGTTCTGATAGTTTGTGTCTCCATTGTCATTTGTTTCTAGGAAGGTTTTGATTTCCTCTTTGATTTCATCTTGGACCCACTGATTATTCAGTATTAGGCTGCTTAACTTCCAGGTGTTAAAGTTTTTCTTTTGTGTCCCTTTGTATTTCACATATAATTTCAGGTCCTTGTGGTCAGCGAAGGTAGCCTGCAAAATTTCTATCCTCTTGATATTATGGAGGTATGTTTTATGTGCTAGCATGTAGTCTATTCTGGAGAATGTCCCATGTACATTAGAGAAGAATGTGTATCCAGGCTTCTGGGGGTGGAGTGTCCTATATATATCTACTAGGCCTCTTTCTTCCATTTCTCTTTTCAGGTCTAGTATATTCTTGTTGGGTTTCAGTCTGGTTGACCTGTCAAGTGTTGACAATGCCGTGTTGAAGTCTCCCACAATGATTGTGTTGTTATTGATATTATTTTTCAGATTTGTCAACAATTTTATTAAATATTTTGCTGACCCCCCATTCGGTGCATTTCTTCCTTCTGTACGTATTCCTTGATTAATACAAAATGTCCATCTTTGTCCCTTACAACTCTCCTAAGTATAAAGTTTGCATCATCTGATATTAGTAATGCCACTCCACCTTTTTTTATGGGTGTTGTTTACTTGGATGATTTTCCTCCAGCCTTTTATTTTGAGTCTATGTTTGTTCTGACTATTCACGTGCGTTTCTTGTAGGCAGCAGAAGTTTGAATTGATTTTTTTGATCCATTTAGCCACTCTTTGTCTCTTAACTGGTGCATTTAGTCCATTGACATTGAGAGAAAGAATTGTCCTGGGAGTTGGTGCCATCTTTATATCAGAGTTTGGTGTGTCTGTTGGTCAGTCTTGTCTTAAAGTAGGCCATTCAGTTTTTCTCTTAAGAATGGCTTTATGGGCCCGGAGAGATAGCACAGTGGTGTTTGCCTTGCAAGCAGCCGATCCAAGACCAAAGGTGGTTGGTTCGAATCCCGGTGTCCCATATGGTCCCCCGTGCCTGCCAGGAGCTATTTCTGAGCAGACAGCCAGGAGTAACCCCTGAGCACTGCCGGGTGCTCAAAAAAAAAAAAAAAAAAAAAAAGAATGGCTTTGTGTCTGTAAAGTTTCTGAGATGTTGTTTGTCTGTGAAATCATGTATTGTTCCTTCAAACCTGAAATTGAGTTTTGCTGGGTGCAGTACTCTAGGCGAAGCATTTATTTCATTGAGTTTTGTCACTATGTCTCACCACTGCCTTCTGGTCTTGAGTGTTTCTGGTGACAGGTTTGCTGTAAATCTCAAGGATTTTCCCTTGAATGTAATTTCTCTTTTCGATCTTGCTGCTTTCAGAATTCTGTCTCTATCTGTGGGATTCATCATTGTGACTAGGATTTGTCTGGGGTGTTTTTTCTGGGGTCTCTTTTAGTTGGTACTCTTCTGACATGCAGGGTTTGATCACATGTATTCATTAGCTCTGGTAGTTTCTCTTTAATGATGTTCTTGACCGTTGATTCTTCCTGGAGATTTTCTTCCTGGAGATTTTCTTCCTGGATCTCTGAGACTCCAATAATTCTTAAGTTGTTTCTGTTGAGCTTATCATAGACTTCTATTTTAATCTGTTCCCATTCTTTGAGTAAATTTTCCATTGTTTGATCATTTGCTGTAAGACCTTTTTCCAATTTCTTCTGCTGTATGGAATTGTTATTCATCTCATCTTCCAATATACTAATTCTATCCTCAGCTGCTGTTAACCCGTGGGAAAGCTCAACCATGTTTTTCTTCAATTCATCTACTGAGTTTTTCAGACCTGTTATTTGACCTGAAATTTCAGTTTGGAGTTTTCTGATTTCTATCTTCATATTCTCTTGATTCTTATTATTGTTCTCTTCTATACTTTCTTTGAGTTCTTTGAACATCTTCCATATTGCGACTCTAAACTCCTTACATGAGAGACTGACTAGTTGGTTGGTCATGTTCAAGTCATTGGAGTTGCCATCGTCAGTCTCTATGTCTGGCGCTGTCCTGCATTGTTTCCCCATTGTCACAGTTGTATTATGGTTTTTTCTACGTGTTGTCATTGTATTCATTGGCTAAATGATGTACACGGCTGGGAAGTGAAGTGGAGCGGCTGTGCTCCTCTGGCTCCACCCTTTCTGGGCTTGTAAACTCACCTCCAGGGAATGCTCCAGGGTAAGGCGATCCATTGGCTGATGAGCCACACACAGGATGAAATCAGGGTGAATATGGAGCACAGCACAGAAGACAGGCAGATAGGGGTGCTGACATCTGAGTTCCAGCAGAGTTCAGTCTCCAGCACATTTCTTAGTGTGATTTTTTTCTTCTTGTTTCAATAGTGTTCTTTCCTTAGAAAGAGCGTACGGCCGCCAAGCGAAGCGGAGCGGCTGTACTCTGCTGGAGCCTCTTTTCGCCCACTCCCAAGAGGTTCAAGCGACACGACAGGAGACATACACACACAGGCAGCACTCACAATTTCTCACAGTTGGGCCCCACTGGGCAGGTGTAGTTTCGTAGATTTTCCTGACGTCACAAACAGGGGACCTGACTTCTGCAAAGTACTGCTCGTAGCCGGTTTTCACATTGTGAAGCATTTCCTTGGTGTGACCGCCCTTGAATGAGCCTCTGGGAGAGCGAGTTTTCTGGATCCTCTTTCGACTCACTCCCAGGAGGTTCAAGCAACAGGACAGGAGACAGAAACACACAGGCAGCACTCACAATTTCTCACGGTTAGGCCCCACTGGGCAGGCATAGTTTCCTCAATAAAGACCATGAAACATACTCAGAGAATGCAAAAGCTAAGTGGGGTTTATTCCAAGAGCTCTGGGGCTCCAGGGACAGCCATATGGACTGAAACCGGAAGCCTAAAGCCCATTTTTAACTCACAATTTCAGATAGTAACTGGAAGCTAATAAGCATGGTATACTTGACAAGATAATTTTGGGCTAAAAGCCTGTATTTCTTCTCTATTAAATGGCATTCTGCTGCCTTCTATTTTTATAGTTTCACATCACATTTGTGAGATCATGTAGCAGTTCTCTATAATAAGCACAGACAAGCATTACAATTTTGTGTTTTGCTTCCTGGCATTGAGATTGTATCTCAATCTTCAAGATTCCCTGGTGAGAACAAACTTAGGCAGCACCCCAAATACACAGAGTTATTTCATTTTACAACAATAAGCTGTGAGGTAACTATTCCAGATCCATACTTTACAAATGAACAGAGACCATGTGAAATGCACAAAGTCCCTCAACTCAGGAGTGCAGAGCCAGGATTTGAATACAGGTGGTATAATTCTGGAGTCTGCCCAATTATCTAGCTCATTCTTCCTTTGTCATGTCATCTCAGTTCCTGAAAAGTTGCTCTAATTGGAATATTCTTTTTTGCTTCCCATCATTCCCAAAACTTCATCTTAGACCTCATCTCCCTCCAAAGGAATTCCTGGTTACACTACTCAACCCTCCTTGAGAAGTAACATGGAGCTATAGGAATGGTAAGAGGTACAAAAATACTTTATTGAGGAAGTAGATGAACTTTTAGACCCCCCCAAATTTTTTTTCAAAAAATTTTAATTATGGGCCCAGAGAGATAGCACAGCGGGTTTTGCCTTGTAAGCAGCCGATCCAGGACCTAAGGTGGTTGGTTCAAATCCCGGTGTCCCATATGGTCCCCCGTGCCTGCCAGGAGCTGTTTCTGAGCAGACAGCCAGGAGTAACTCCTGAGCACCACTGGCTGTGGCCCAAAAACCAAAAAAATTTTTGTTTAATTCTAACACTATCTCTAATCTCATCAAACAATGAAGTGAGATACACCTCAGATTCAGTGATTCACAAGTGAGCGATATCTTCCCCTGGTACAGTCAGGTAATGGGAGTGATAATAGCCTCTGGTAATATTTGAGGGAATTCTGATTCTTTGTTTAAGGAAGATACAACAAATTATGGTTTAACTCTACAACAGAATAATACTCTCTAGCTGTAGAGCAATTAAGAGTGCTCAGTGCAGACATAAGAAGACCTCCAGTTAGAGTTCTCTAGTTGGAGATTACAAATCCATTCATAAAGAAATAAAGAAAAGAATAACAAATTTAACTGCATAAAATTCAATGAGCTTTTAAATAGCATAAGAAACTATCATTGGGACATGTCATTGGGACAAAACTTGTCACTGGGACAAAAGACAATCTAGAAATTGAAAATAGACATTGTAGGTCTAATGAGAGGTTAACAGCCAAAATATATGAAGAACTCACACACTCAACAACAATAAAAAACCCATACAACCAATAAATAAAGTGCCCAAAACATGAGTAGACATTTCTCCAAAGAAGAGCTCACAGTTTTCTGACTCACAAGCACATGGAAGGAAAAAGCTCATCACTTATTCTTAGACAATTGCAAATTATCTCAAAATAAACATCTGTATTATTCTAAATCTTTCCAATTTTAACAAGAACTACAGGGATCACAGGTCTGTCTACATAGGTGAGTGGGTCTGAGGGGGTGTTTTTGATGCTTCTGTCTTGTTATAGATGATCAGAAGCTACATTTTTAATACTGAAGTACTGTTTCATGATACAGAAAAGTTTAATTCTTTAAAAATAAATATTTCAGACAACAATTTTTTTTTTGGTTTTTGGGCCACACCCGGCTGTGCTCTGGCTATCTGCTCAGAAATAGCTCCTGGCAGGCACATGGACCATATGAGATGCCTATTCGAACCAACCACCTTAGGTCCTGGATCGGCTGCTTGCAAGGCAAATGCCACTGTGCTATCTCTTCGGCCCCCTATTTCAGACAACTTTTTAAATTTGACTTTTATATAGAGATTTTTAAAAAGGTCTCTTCTACCTTTATCCTTCAACAGCTTATCACTTTGATTCTAGAAGAAAACCTAAAAATCTTTATCAGTCATAACTCTGAAAATTCCTTTGCTAAGATCAACTATATTTCAGGTTAAAATTTAATTTATTGTTCTGCAGTTGCCTAAAAATCTCCAAACCTCTGAAAATAGGAATTTTCACATAAAAATTAATTAGTTACTTTATTTTTACTTGGGTTTTTATTAACTTGAGGATATAATTTAAGCGACAGTTAACTGTATGTATCACCTCTGTTTCACCTTTTTAAAAATCTCTATATACAAGTCTAATTTAAAAAGTATAATAATAGGGGCCGGAGAGATAGCACAGCGGCCGCCCAGCACACAGGAGAGCTGTATTAAAAAGTGTAAAGAGCCACATGTGGCTCGTGAGCTGTGGCTTGCCAACCACTTTACTATACTACCACTCCAGCCCTGAAAGCGATTGTCTAAGAAGGAAGTTGGCAGACTTCTCAAGGGAACCTTACCAACCGAAGCTCAGATATCAAGTAGTACTGGACACTCCAAGCAATTTCACATAATGAAGCCCAGTTGATAGACCCCTCCTACTACTCTGACATTTTACTCAAATTTTATATTTCCTGTCTTTAGAACAAAAAGTTAAAGATGGCTAGGTATCTGAAAAGTGAACTGAGGTAAAAGTTCAAGAATAATACGAAGAGACATCAATGTTCATTAGAAAGAAACATGTCAAAGGAAACAAGGATCTCCATACTTAAGGGGAGAAACTGAAATATTTCTGACTAGAAGGGGAGAAACTGAAATTGAAACATATCAGGGATAAACAAGAACATCCGTTGTGGCAGGAGCAATACTATAGTGGGTAGTATGTTTGCCTTGCATGTGGCCCATCCTGGGTTTGATCCTTAGAGTCTGATATGGCCTTCCAAGCCCATCACGAGTGACTTCATAGTGCAAGGCCAGGAGTAATCCCTGAAAATCAATGGGTGTAGTGGCCCCAAAATAAACAAATGAACAAGCAAACTTAAAAAAAAAACCAAAGCACAAAACAAGAATTCCCCTTTTGCCACTGTTCTTAACATAGTTCAAAATAATTAAGCAGGAAAATGAAAAATTAAGCAGGGGCTGGGGGGAAAGAGAGATGGAGGACATTCTTGGTGGGAATGTTGCACTGGTGAACGGGGTGTTCTTTTTTATAACTGAAACCCAACTACAAACTCTTTGTAATCATGGTGCTTAAAGTATAATTTAAAAAAATAAATGAAGATAACTTAAACAGAACGATTAGAGTTCAAATGGTAAAAATGCAAGTTTTAAAGAGTATGCTATTATCAAGTTTTCTTTAAGCTTTCCTCTTCAACTCTTTTCTCCATGATGCTGGAACACCAACACTACATCTAGAGCTCTAATATATTTTGCCTGTAGGGGAAACTCTAAGAAGACTAGATGATAAAAAAAAAAAAGGTGATGGGACGTGGTTCTTCCTGTTTGCCTATTCCTCTTCTTATCACTCAGTCATGGTCCTTCAACCTCACAATGGGAGTTGTTTCCAGGTGCCTGTTTAGAAAACCACAACAACACAACCAAAAACCTGTCCACTAATTAGACTCATTGCCCCATGCTCCAGGGATAAAGAAAAGTCTCTTCTGGGGTCTGGGACTTGGCTTTGGAGATTTTCTATTTTCCTTAGCTCCTAAGTTATCCACCTCCAAACACTTTCTTTTTTGTTCCCTTGTCCTAGTCAGTGCTTCATTTCCTGCAGTGGTCTCATTTCTACCTTTGTTCTCCTGATCAATTCCTCAACCAATTCCTCCTATTCGCCTTTCTGGTGATGGTGTTGTTATTTCCAGTTTGATATAGTCCTTTGTGAGGTTAATGCATTATCATGATCTTTCAATACCCCTCTGAAGGAGTATAATGCTCCACTTCCAAGCTTGGACTTGTCTGAAGTAAGGGGAAAGGAGCAGAAGTGACATATGCCATATATGAGCAGAAACATTAAGAACTAATGCATGGTTTACAGATCTTTTGTTCCTCTGCCACGAGCATGCATGTTTTATGTACATGTTGTTTCTTCTGTCCAGATCCTGTAATTTAGAAGACATGTAAGGGAGACCCTCAGTTACTATATTCTATGAACAAGAATTAAAACTGTGCACAAATCAGAAGTTTTTTGTTACTACAGCTGAACCTTTTATAGTCTGACTGGCACTTTGTGGAATTGAATAAAAGAAAACTAGTAATTTATGTTTAAACTTACTCTCTTCTAAAGAGAGTTATGTTTTCTCTGCAGTGAAGAAGCAAGGAGGGTCAGGCCATATAATGAAAGAAATGCAGAGAGGGGTGTTTTGGGGGCAGTGGAGGAGCTGATGGGGAGATGAAGAAATGCTGCTAGGTTGGGGACAAAGAATGAATATTTTATGGATAAAGGAAAGTGTGTTATATAAGAAAGGACAAATAATAAGCATTTTCTCAGAACTTTGTAGTTCTTTTCTCTGGAAGGGGGGATGTGTACCCAGTAATGCTCAGGGGTTACTCTTGGCTTTGTACACAGGCATAGGAGGTGGCAGGGATTGAACTTGGGTCAGCTTTGTGCAAAGTATATTCCCTACCTTCTGTGCTTTCCTCTGACCCTAGGAATAGTTTTCTACAAAGAAAACTAGAAAAAAAACCCCAGAAATTGAAACAAAGAGGAGAATTTCTTTTGAATTACTTTTGGTTGATCACTGTACTTTATACAGATATGGAAACAAATAGTTGTTTATTTATTTATTTTGTAGACCCTTCTCTACTCTTAATTGTACTCAGCACTCTTGGCAGTAAGCTTCTTATCATGAACTGGTCTTTCTGATCCTCATCTCTGTTATTTCTGGATATTATTACTATACAGTCTTTTATTTTTCTTTTCTTTTTTTATATCTTTAAGCATGATTACAAATATGTTTGTAGTTGGGCTCAGTCATAAAAAGAACACCCTCCTTCACCAGTTCAAGGATGATGGCAAAATCAAGATAAGTACACAGACAGAGGCACAACTAAGCAGAAATGCAGCACATAAAACTGATGGTGTGGGATAGTACTGGAAGTGGGATGACAAGAGTCAGGTTTATATCAGGGAATAGGTATCTAGAGGACCCAAGATGTAGCTCCATGGCAGACCACAAAAAAAATTGGATTGGTGGGGGTTAGGGAGGTTTGGGCCACACCAGGCTGTGCTCAGGATTTACTCCTAAATTAAGGTCTAAATTAAACAAAAATCTTTATATGCGCATAAATATTCATATTAGCAAAGTACTGAATGTGCTTTTGTACTGTGATACATTTGGCTCAACTACATTAAAAGCACTTGTGGAATGAACAGTTGATAGAAGAAAAACAAAGCAAATGGTTTAAGGATAGATAAGTGGCAATAAAAGATTTCCAAGTAATTTTTCCTTATCTAGGATCACAAATTTGAAAACACAGCTAACTAATTTCTGGATCTTTAAACACCCAAAGGTGAGCTGTTCCCATCTGATTAGGTAATCTTGTTCTATAAAGGAATGTCATGAAGTTATGACCTACTCAATAGGCTCTATGTCTCCTTCACAAACACAAATCTTGGGGTCTGTAGCTGGGTTTCATTTTTCTCTCAGCTTAAAACTCTTTAGGATAGAGCTATGTTTTCCCAACTTTCAGATCAATAAAAACAACCTGCATATTGAGAATTCTAATACCAAATAAGTGACTGCAGTAAAGCAAGTGTTGTGAGACTGCTCTAAGTCAAGGGGAGGGTTTTTAGAAAAACATTAATCTTCCCCAAATAGATCTCAGTATCTCTTTGCTAAGTGACTCTCTGAAGATTTCAGATTGAAGGGAAAAAACCAGCAAAACTAACCATGAAAAGAAAATTGAGTAAAAGTCACTTCCCAAACAATTCAGTACCTTGATACACCTAGGCTCAGGGCTTTAAAAAACATGGTGGAAAAAGCAGGTGAGAAAACTTCATTTTTAGGAGTGACATGGGGATTTGAGGGCTGGGCTTACTACCTGCTCTGCTTTCAGAGATCACACCTGGAAGTTCTTGGAGATATTGTATAGGGAGCTGGGGATCAAACCCAAGTTGTAATATGCAAGGCAAGACTTACATGCTCTACTATATCTCTTCTGTCCCTTAAAGGGCCTTCCCCCCTTTCGTTTCCCCTATGCACAGAACACATGTTCAAATGTATTGGGTAAAGCCAAGCTTTGAAAAGAAAGAGATCCAGGCCCAGAGAGATAGCACAGTGGCGTTTGCCTTGCAAGCAGCCGATCCAGGACCAAAGGTGGTTGGTTTGAATCCAGGTGTCCCATATGGTCCCCCGTGCCTGCCAGGAGCTATTTCTGAGCAGATAGCCAGGAGTAACCCCTGAGCACTGCCGGGTGTGGCCCAAAAACCAAAAGAAGAAAAAAGAAAAGAAAGAGATCCATATTGAGTCATATATGGTAATTTCATGGAAACTTTGTGAAGTTAGAAATTAAAAAAAATTTAATGAATACACTATCTCTCCCTTAGATGAGGGCAACTGCTCCTACCAGTCCCTTCTTAACAGACCAGTTAGAATAAGCTCAAAAGATGTTAAATTAGAAAATCAGTTTGTAAAGGCCACAAGGACCCACAAAGCTCTATAATGGGCCTCTCTCACATAACATCAGTATTGTCCTTTTTATTCTATTCTGGCCACTAGGGATCCCAACCCCAAACCAGGAAACATAATGAAGGTTCTGGATACCGCTTATAAACTGAAAGTTCCCTGACAATCATTTATCTCATATTCCATTTTCTACACACCAGGTGCAAGGGAAGGAAAGGCTGGCAAGGGGAAATGTCAGAATGGCCACACACAGAAGAGGGCTTCCTTCCTCTGAGGCAGGGAGGTAAAGCATGAATATAATCTTCTAGCATATAATCTTTGAGAGGCTTCTGTTATGTGGGAGTTCTTCAGCACGAGAAAGACAGCATTTTGCTGAGAGATGGAAAGGCATCTTTGATTTCTTGGTACCTTCCTTTCCTCTACTGAAAAGTGGTAGCATTGATAATTCTGTGTAACTGTCAAAAGCATAGCTTCTGGTGATCTTCCCCATCCATAGGTTCATGTTATTAATATAAACCACCACAAACTCATATATTAGACCAAAAGTTTGGCTTTTATTGGTTTTCAAATATGGTCATATGTTCAAATAGAATATAAGGCAGCTTAAAAGATCAACTCTCAACTTTTACATTTTGGGGAATAGTCCAGTTCAAAAGTCATTATGATAAGATTAGTCTATGTTATATTTATTTTTGTTGTTGTTTTGGGGCAACAACTAGCAATGCTTGGGGTAATTCCTGGTTTTGTGCTCAGGAATGATTCTTGGGGAACCATATGGGATTGAACTTAGGTTGGCCATGTGCAAGCCCCTATACTCTCTCCAGTTCCATCTCCCCAGCCTCTCTTTATTTTCTTTATCATCACTATATTTATTTAGTTAGTAGTTAGTAGGTAAATACAGACAAATATTGAGTGTTTTTATATAGTAGACATGGTGTTGCTAGGTACAAGAAATTTAACTGTGAACAAAACCAGACAAGATCCATGTCTCTGAATTATTAGAAGTTTACCTCAGTGTGAAGGATTAACTAATACTCAAATAATTATAAATGTCAAACTTGAAAATCATCACATGGCAAACAGAGTCCTAAAAGAGTAGAGAGCAGAGAGATAATAACTTTAGAAGAATGGGAGGTGGATTTTCTGGGGAAAGTATTTAGAGTTGAGTTTTGAAGGATGACTAAAAATGACCTTAGTAAAGAAGAAGCAAGAAAAATGAAGGAAGAATAAGAATTAATTTGGGACGAGAAAGCTAGGAGCCAAAAGAGCCTATGAAAATACTCCAGGAAGAGTTTCTGTGAAGAAGGGGGTTAGTGAGGAAGGCTGAGAAGGCTGGAGAAGGATCTTGCAGCATAGTCAAACAATCATTCTGGCACATTCTAAGTTTCTTAAACTAAGTGGCCGGGTTAGATGTACATTTTGAAAACATCCTCTTTGTACTGAAGAAGATTCAAAGTGAGCAAAAACAAAAGCAGGGCGATATCATATATAATTTCTGGGCTTGAGATTTGATTCCATGGATGCAGGGGTGCAAAGAAGTGCTTGGACCAATATTAGTCTTAATGGTACAAGGGATGATGATAAGGGGAGGTGGACCACAATCGAAGAAAAATGTTTTGAATTTGTTTTGAGAGGAGTGAGCAGCGAACTAACTTTACATTATCTTTATTTGCTCACATGACTCTCCTATTTTCAATGCCATTAATTTACTTATTTTCTCATTTAATGAATCATTATTAATTGCCAATTGTGAGATACATAGTGACAGAGACATGGTCTTTTAAGTAGCTTAATGTGTAGGAGATTAAAGTGAATTATAAATTTTAGAATGTGGCAAGGAAAAAAAGTGATCAGGATACAGAAGAGCAAGCACTTCACCCATAATGGGGTGGAGGCAGAGGAAACCATGGAGATTTTCTGGAAAAAAACACATCTAAGGAAATGAAAGAAAGGAGCAAAGGGAAAGGCAGAGGGATAACCATCTAGTGACAGCAGACACAGAAGACACTGAATTAAGATTAGAGAGCAGCACAGCCTGGCAGAGCACACACGATGGGAAACATATGGAGGGATTAGTGGACTGACATAATTCTAGATTTTATCCTGAGAACAAACTATTTTAAGCTCTTTTTCAGTTTGACAATTTTTTTAGTAAACTTCTAATCATTTTATCTCCTCTACCTCTGCCTGTCTTTCTGTCTCTCTCAAACACACCCCCCCAATTTATACCATTCTCTCTGACCCTGAACATAATATCAAAACCAAAAAGTCATGTGGGGATCTGTGGCATTTGGAAGACCAGAAGACCATCTTTAAGCTCCCAGAGCTCATAAACTAGCTACTTCCCACTATGTGAAATGCATTAATATCGTTCTCAGATGATTATTAGGGAAATTTCTCCTAATTGTACAAAAATTGTTGTTTCCAAACTGTCAACAAAGACTTGTAGTTCTTAATTATACAAATCCATTAGTGTTATTTACATGGCAGGACAATTTCCAAACAGAAAAAACTCTTGCTGCCCAGACAATCAAGACAGATGTGATTGTTTCTTTCTCAGTCCATGCTGGTACTGGCTACATTATCCTCTTATATCTAGTTTTTAGGTCTACCTCATTCCAATTCACCCTTTGGTTTTCCTCCATAATTCTTTTATTTTGAAACTTCGTCTTCTACTGAAAACTCCTTTTCCCCCCAAACAATCAAGTCAATTTTTCTCATACACTATACCTAAAAGAAAATACTTGGCAGTACCTCAAACTCTTCATTATGTTCCAGGCATTTGTTTAAACACATTTTAATCTCTTTGATGAGACATTTCTCCTTTACTTCCTGGAATCAGCAGCATATTTAAATTTATCTCTCTGCACCCAAAGATTGCTTGCAAGCAGAAGACACCAAAATATGACTGTTGGATTAACTGTTCAGTGAATGAGTACTCCAACATATTTAAAGAGGATCTTCATACATATGTACAAGAATGCTGAAAAGCCTATCTTCCATGCCACCATATCTTGTGATATTTTTGAATATGTATAAAGACAGGATAGGTGCCCTAAATGCTTATGACTCTGAGAACCCTATAGAGCAACTTTGTTCTGAAACGAAGTTAGGAAACATAACTAGTATAACCAGTGAGGTACCAGGCAGGCTTTTGCCTTTTGGGGGGAAAAGGGCTGAGCTATTGAAGAAATGAATACTGAGAAATGAACTGAGTTTTTAAAAACCAAACTGTCAATTATCTGTGCCATATATCATAACTGAATGTGAAAATGTTATATAGTAAAGGGGGAATGTCTAGATTACCCTTGATCCCAGTGCCTAAGGAGGAGGACAGCGAAGGAAAGAAATCAAGATGGGAAGAAAGACTAGAAATGGAAGTTATAGGGGATCAGGGAGCTAGGCTTCAATTAATCTCGTGATGTGAGAGACTAGTATAGCTATATACTCATAGCACAGAGTCAACAACACATTAAAAATTGAGATTTAAATTGTGACCATCAAACTTTGTAATGTGCTTTTCTAAGTGACAGTTTGGGAGGGTAAAGAGATGATTGAATATGGGAGCACTGAATATGGTGGGATGAGTTGACACTGGTGGTAAGATTGGGGTTGAAATATCTTATGCCTAAAACTAAACTATCAATACATTTGTAAATCATGGTTCTTTGATTAAATAAGAAAAATTTAAACATTTAAAAATAAAAACCAACCCAGTCCCCAACAGAGTAACCCAACTAGGCCACACAAAAGCCATAGGCTTGACGTCTCTGGATGCCATGACCAAAACCAACTGTCCCGTGGACCCAGGGTTGAACACTGGTGTGGACCACTTTCCCTGGGTGCCAACAGTTATGTCTGCAAGGGGTTCTGGGCATGAAAATGGGGCAGCAACACAGGACAGAAGGAGTTAAGGTCTCACAATTTTGGGACTCCACAAAAGCATCTATGAACATGGCTCATCAGGTCCAGCCCCTGAAGATTGGGGAATGCTTGAGGCCCTAGCTGAATCTATGACAAAAGGGAAAGGGAATCTGCAGGACTTGACAGCTTCCTTTGTTGGGGTCTAGATTAGGGAATGTCAGGTCTCCCACATGCCAGGCCCGGTGTCCACCCTGAAACCAGGAGTCAAGTCTTTGAGGAGAAGGACACGTGTCTGAGGGAAGGCCCCAGCCACACTCACTGGTGGATGCGCTGCTGGCTGAAAGGGGCCGTGTAGCAGTCGTTCTCCTCCAGGTCGGGCAGTGTCTCCTTGTCCAGCCTCATTGGCTTCTTAGGTAACCATCTCCGAAACCTGCTTATTTGCTTATCGATCCTGTAGAGCAGGAAAGCCAAGATCAAAGGGGTGAGCAGGTCAGCATTGCCCTGAAACACTTCCAAGAAGCCCAATCCTGACCCCCACCCCACTCCAGGCAATTTCTTGGTGCCCACATTTCACAGATGGGAAGGAAAAAAGCTGCAATTTCAGGGTTTCTTTTACTGACACTTCCAACCCTCCTGCCACAACTACCACCACCAAAGGTTTCAAGGTTAGTACTGGGAGAACAGCAGGCCCAGTTATCTGTGACCCACAAGCTAACACACGATCAAGGTACGTTCTTTGGCAGCAAATTCTGAGAACAAAATCCTCAAGACTCGGCTTCAGGGCCGGAAAGGTGGCACAGCTTGCCTCGCACGCGGCTGACCTAGGACTGACGGCAGTTCGATTCCCACATGGTCCCCCAAGCCAGGAGTGATTTCTGAGCGCATAGCCAGGAGTAACCCCTGAAAGTCACCAGGTGTAGCACCCCCGCCCAAAAAAAAAAAAAAAAAGACTCGGCTTCTTACATCCTGTACTTTCTAGAATCCTATTTCATCCCTGAAACATTGTCCCCAAATTCTTAGGCAGGAAGGGTGTGTTGAACTAGCTGCCATTCCTCTGGGACAGCAGAGCTGACAGCGCCACCTGGTGGCTAGATTCTGCCAGCGAGCTAGGACACTGCTTTCCTAGGAGCTCTACGGTTCTCCCGGTACCGGGGAGTCAAGAATACATAGACTCTGGCCAAGGAACACAAAGCTTCAAGTCAACAGCACCCGAAAAGTGTTTTTTATCCACCAGGGTTTCCTTCTGGATACCTCCCAGTTCCTTGGACTTGCGCTACCGGCAACATCTGATTTCTAGTGCCTCAGAGAAAATACTTAGAAGGAGCAAATGCAAGGGATTTAATAAAAAATTGTTACCTCAGTGCCCAGCACTGCAGGGCATACATACACCCACAAACATATGATTGGTGTGAACTTCCCTGCCCAAGTGACATGGTCAAGGATGAAAGTCAGGACTAAAGTAGATCTGAGACACCAAAATTTGGAGATCAGCCCAGCAAGCAGTTGATAATGGGGATCTATTATGCTGAAGGCCTCTAGGAGGGTAAACGCCTCTGGAGAAGAAACTATCTAATGCCTTCTAAGTTTTCTAACTGAAAACACATGCAATTTGAGCATGATCTATTTTCTTCAATTAAAAATATTTATATAGCAATGCATTCTTTTCTGTGACACTCCCAGCTCAAGTAGCTTTTTAAATGATCCATCAACAGCAAAGTTAAAAATAATGGTAAGCTTCTTTTCTCATTATCATTGCTCCAACTTTACAAGGAAGCCTACTCTTTCTGAGAACATTTGTAAGGTCATCTGGAAAGAATATTGCTGCTTCTCTACAGCAGCTCTTCTTAAAGATGACCCAACACACGCACATGCACACACACACACAAACACACACACACACAAACACATGAGAACGACCTAAGAGGTGTACAAAGCCAGAATTGAACAGTAGTTTGGAAGGGCCCTCCTGCTGCTCCTTACTATCTACCCTGATGTCCAGTGATACTGAGAGTGAGAGTATGAAGTGCAAACTGGCAATACAACACAGGGGGTGAGAAAAAGAACTTGGGGCTCAACTCTCTGATGCAGACTTTTTTAAATATTAAAGTGTGACCAGGGCTAGGTATTTAACCAACCATGTCTCAGTTTCCAGATTTGTAAAGTCGGCACATTAATAATTCATAGTGTAGTGAATTTTAACTGATGAATATGTATATAGTCTCCAGAAAAGTGTTATGTACAGTAAGCACTGTCTATTACATCTTCCTTCCTTCCTTCCTTCCTTCCTTCCTTCCTTCCTTCCTTCCTTCCTTCCTTCCTTCCTTCCTTCCTTCCTTCCTTCCTTCCTTCCTTCCTTCCTTCCTTCCTTCCTTCCTTCCTTCCTTCCTTCCTTCCTTCCTCTTTTCTTCCTTTCATTCCCTTTTCCCCTTTTCCTTCCTCTTTCCTTTTATCCTTCCTTCTGTTCCTTCCTTCTCTTCCTTCCATCCTTCTGTTTCTTCCTACCATCCTTCTTTTTTTCCCTCCCTCTTTCCTTACTTCCCAAAATGAGTATTTAAGAAACCCTCTTTTTTGCTTCTTAACATTTCCATCATTTTGCTTTTCAATTTCAAGCTAACTGATTCATAAGCATTTATCTATTGTCTGAGTTCTATGACTTTGTCCTTAAATAGACTCATAAATTAGACTTCAAAGCTAAATTACTGGCCTTCCCCATGGCTCTGGGGGCATTATTTTATCCAATTGCCTTGAAATTCATTCAGGAAAGAAAATGTTGACCCAGAGTGTCTTATAAAGGAGCTTTTTACCTCCCACATATCTCCAGTTTGCAGCACTAATCGAATTACACTTTGAAAAGTTTACATTCTCACAGTCTGGGTTCTGTTTGCAATGACTATGAATTAAATTCTGCTGGGTATAGTGCTCAGCATAGTCACAAGCAAAGCTATCAAAAATCAGGCAGAATGCTGTGATGGAAGTGAAATGGCAGCTGTCAGTAAGCAGCTATGTATCTCACAATTTAAATGAAATATAGATAGTGAAGAGAGAGTAGCATGGGGCTATGAAGATGACTTATTAACAAATATGAGGAGGAGCAGAAAGAAGGAAAGAGCACTGTTGAGTGTGGTGGAAGAAGCTGAGGCTGGGGACTAAAATTCCTGAAACCTCCACAAACTACTCATTTTTCTGAACTGTATGTTCTGAGTCATAAAATGGGATTATGTGATCATTATCATCTTATTGATCTGAGAGTGGCTAGTCAAAGATTGCATAGGAAAAGTGTAAGAGAAACTTCCAGTCAGATTACCATTTTATTAAGAACTTCTTGAGATGCCCAGAAACTGATGGAAAGAGATAGTAGGCAGAGAAACTAGGGATTTTAAACATGATGGCAGAAGGCAGCTTGCCCAAAGATCTCTCTGCAATAAAACTTTAAGACTTGCTGGGCATGAGATGGTAGAGTATGTATTAAGGACTTCCTTGGGGACAACCCCAGCAAGAAAAGTCTTTACAAATTCTACCCTAAATGTCAGTTTATACAATATGTTCGCCACAATGATAGAAACAAATGTTCAGGCCTGGTCAGCAGTTTGGGTCCTTTCCAGTGAAAGGTGTTTGTACCCTAAGTAGCTTGGGACCCAGGCTCATTCTCATAGCTGCATGATGAACAGCTCCTCTTCTGCCAACATACTCCCATGGCCAAATGCTGCCATCACACATCAGGGTGCACTGTCTTTCCACCATGCCAAGAAGAACACAGAGAGGTCAAGCCATTGGGAAAGAAGTGTGACTCAAGTTGGGTTGTTAATTCTATTCCCATGTGTCAGTGTAGCCTGGGACATGAAAGGCCTTTATCTTCAGTGAAATTTAATAGTCTCTAAAATGAGAATCTATCAGATGCTCTTTATGAACTATTATGCTGACGATTGAGTCAATAACATCAGGGTTTATTATCTTTTACAAATTATCTAATGAAGGACTTTTCTTCTTCAAGACGAGTAACATACTATGTAGAACATAGAATTACTCCTGGTTCTGTACTCAGGAATCACGTCAGGCAGTGATCAGGGAAACGTATGAAATGCTGGGAATTGAACCTGATTGGTTGGATACAAAGTAAGCATTTTACAAACTGTACTGTTGGGTCTGTTCCCAGAAAGACCTGTTGGCAGTTTACTTACTCATTTCATGACTAGCTAGTGGATTGGGCCAAAGAAATATGCACATAGGAAGCAGTCAGTGGTGAGGAGGATGATGATTAAGTGCTTACACAAAATATACAAAATGCTTAATGAAGTGATAGCTTCTAGGAGAAGAAAATGATGATAATGCACTGTTTTGCAGAGAAGGTTTTTCTTTTAATATTTGGGACAGACCTGGTTGTGCTTAGGACTTAACTTTTGGTGGTCCTCTGGTGTTACCCCTCCCCCAACTTCCTGTCTATCTTTCCTGATGGTCAGACCAGCCCACATCTGGGAGAGGTCTATGGAAGGTAACAAAGGGGTTGCCTCAGGGCAGAGGGGAGATTCAGAGGGAGATTCAGGGACAGATTCAGCAGGAGAAGCCTCAGGAGGACCATACATGATGTAGAGAGCAGAGACAGTATTAGTTGCAGGGCAGCTTAAGAAGGATGCTTAAAATTTAGCTTAGAAGCACATATGGTGGCAAGGGCCTTATTAATAAGGATTCATATTTCCTGACTTCTACTGAATGCCTGTGGATCATTTCCTCGCCGTCACCCCAACCCTCAGACCTGCCGGCTGGAAGGGGATGCAGGTGCCTGGCCTGGATGAGAAAGGCCTCACCATCCAACCACCATCATCCAGCACCTTCAAGGACTCTTATTGATTTAATTCAACCCCCTGGGTGTGGTGTCATGAATTGAACTGGGTCGTGTATATGTCAGGCAACTACCTTAACCCCTCCCTGTACTATCTCTCTGGCTTAATGTAGAGAAAGGATGAAAATTCAAGAGCTATTCAAATGTCACTGTGGTCTCTGCTCTCATAGTGCATTTAATAATTATCCTTAAGACATGGTGATTCTGAGATTTAGATATTTAAAAATCAAGAACCACTGAACCATAAAGTATCCCATTTGTCTTAAGTATTGGAGTGGGGCTTACTTAATGAAGCTTCCATTGAAGAGGAAAAGTAAAGAGAAAATGTTGGCTTAAGGATTTAGCATTGATTTTGGTTGGATGAACTGTGACTGAGCAAAAATCCATTTCCAAGCTACATAGGCAAATCAATAAAAGGGAAAAAGTTTTTCGCTTGGACATTTCAGGGCCTGATTTAGTAAGTTAACAACTGGACTAAAAGGTGAGTGACTTCCTGAGAAGGTGGTTATGATGATGAGGTTCAGGGTCAGGTTTTGGGGAGCTGGGAAGAGCTGTCAGTTCTAGGCAAGGAGACTGGCATACTTGTGGCTTCTCCATGGTGCACACAAACCTTTGTGGGATTTAGGAAGGTGCAGCAGTGTGAGATAGAGTCTGGCTCACCTCAGGACTAGCAATGAATTTTCAAAATGTCAGAGGTAAATATTAAGTTGCTAACCAATCAGTAGACTATTGTGTGCATTTTCAACTCCTCAGAGCAGCTACTCTGAAGAAAAAGCAAGGGCCTTTGCCTTGAGTTCTAAACAACTCACTGTAACACTTTAATTAGGCTGAATTAATAGAAAAAGATTACTTGAGAGACATCTGCTTTTCCTGTAGCCAGGATATTTTAATAATTAATGTTTTAACGGGTTATATTTTTCAGAAATGCTGAGCTGATAAGGGCACTGTAGATGAGTCAGGTTTTGTTTGATTTTGAATTTTTGGGCCAGCTGTGCTCAGGGGTTACTCCTGCCTCTGTACCCAGGGATCACCCTGGTGTTATTATACATGGTGCTGGGTAGCAAACTGGGGCTGGCCACATACAAGGCAAGTATCTTAACCTCCTTTCTTTGACAAAGGTGGATTTTTTCTCTTCATTCTTGAATTTAATGGAGGAACCACACTCAGAAGTTCGTAAAGTCCTCTGTACTTTACGAAGTACAGCAAGGACAGCAGTGGTATAATGTTTTTAGTGGTATACATTTTTTTAGTCCCCATATGCATCCACTCTTTGAATAGCACAGAAGTATCTTTAAATGCTAAGTATCTTGCTAAGTACCATGACTCTTTTAAGTTAAGGCTTTTAACTGGATCACAGCCAAATTATGTAAGAGACAAATCCAAAGATTTTGAAACATTGACATTTGGTTAATTTTTAAAAATGGAGATGGAAATATCCAAGCCTTTTTGTCAGTATGTCAATCTGATGTAAGAGTCACTGCCAGGGAGATATAATGCAGTAGGAGTGAATGTTCTTCCTGCCAGGCATCAGGAAGTGTAAGACAGGCAGCATGTGGTTGGAGGAGCAAAGGGGGGAAGAATGAACACAAGACTCATACCTGTGCTGTTTGTAATGGGACTTCATTACAAGTTACACACCATAATTAGATTTGGTATTTTGTAATGGCATCTTCTACATTGTGTATTTGTAGTATTTGATGCAATACAATAAATAGAAAGAATAATTATGATGAGCCGCCTCTGCTTATTTGGATAAAATAATTTATAAACCCTATAACCCACCCCCAAGTTGAGCCAGAGCAATCTTAACCAACCAAGCATGTGGATGCAAATGAGCAAGTACTCCAGAAAACACATGCCTGAGTTATGTGAATTTGTAATATCAGACAGAATTACTAATATAAAGATGTCCTTCAGCCTCAAAATAAGTCCATCCTGAGAAGAAGCAGAATTAAAGCAAAGGAAAAAAATTCTCACAAACTTCAGCTTAAAACTAATAATACAGTGAGAGCTTGACTTCTTCCTTTCCTATCTGGATGCTCTTGATATCCTTTTCTTGCCTAACTGCTATGGCAAGTACTTCTAGTAATATGTTGAATAGGAGTGGTGAGAGGGGACAGCCTTTCTTGTACCAGATTTCAGAGGAAAGACTTTTAGTTTATTCCCACTGAGAATAATATTTTCAACATTGGCTTGTGGTAGGTGGCCTTGACTATATGAGAAAAGTTCCTTCCATTCCCATCTTGTTGAGAGTTTTTTTTATCATGAATGGGTATTCCCTTATGGAAAGCTTTCTCCGCATCTATTGATATGATAATACAGTGTTTAGTTTTTCTTTTTTGATATGGTGTATTATACTGATTTATTTACATATGTTAAACCATCCATGCATTCCTGAATGAAACCTACTGATTGATGTACCATCTCACGTCAGAGACAGGCACACATCACAAAGAATAATAATAATCAGTGTTGGCAGGAATGTGGAGAGAAAAAGAACTCTTATTCACTGTTGGTGAGAATGACATACAGTCCAGTCTTTATGAAAAATAATATGAAGATTTCTCAAAAAACTGGAAATTGAGCTCTCTTATGATCTAGCCATACCACTCCTAGGGATATATCCTAGGAACACAAAAACACAATACAAAAATATTTCTGCACACCTACATTCATTGCAGCACTATTTACAATAGCCAGAATCTGGAAACAACCCAAATGCCCAACAAAAGATGTGTGGCTAAAGAAATTGTCGTACATATACACAATGAGATACAATGCAGTCATCAGGAGAAATGAAGTCAGAATTTTTCCTATACATGGATGGACAATGAAACTATTATGCTAATTAAATAAGTCAGAAGGAGAGAGATGGACACAGAATAGTCTCACTAATCTATAGGTTTTAAGAAAAATAAAAGACATTATTGTAATAATACTCAGAGACAATAGAGATGAAGGCTGGAAGGGCCGGCCCATGATATGAAGCTTACCACAAAGAGTGGTGAGTTCAGTTAGAGAAATAACTACACTGACAACTATCATGACAATGGTAGTGAGTGAGAGAAATAGAATTCCTGACTCGAATACAGGCAGGGGGTGCGGGAAGAGAGAGTGGGGGCACTGATGGTGGGAATATTGCACTGGTGAAGGGAGGTGTACTTTTTTACAACTGAAACCCAACTACAAAGATGTTTGTAATTATCATGCTTAAATAAAGATGTTAATTAAAAATAAATAAAACTGACAATACAGAGTCAGAGATGATACAGGATTAAAGGTGCTGTTGTGCAAATAGCTTAACCCATTTCTACTCTGGAATGATACCTGAGCACTCCACTAGGAGTATGTCCTGAGCATTGCTAGGTGTGGCCCCCAACAAACAAAATATATAAAATGACAGTGCATACTGGTCTCCACCAAATTAAACCACCACATGAGTGTAAGACAACAGGTTTATCTGAAAAGGCTGTTCTGATTCTGTGCATGCATCATATGATAGTTAACATTTCCCTCTTCATTTTGGTCCACAGTTGTAAGTATCTAAACTCTTCTACTACTATGATTTAGACACTTGAAGCAGCTTTGGCTTTTTTAGATTGAGGAGGGCAGCAGGCAGGTAGGGCCTCCCTCAGTGATGAATTCTTGAGATGTAATAAAAATCTTTGGGATGTAATAAAACCATGGGATTTGGACAAGTTACTTTGTTACTTATAAGATCTTTATCCAAAGTCTCTACAGACCTGAGAAGTCTGGACTTCCCCTGCCCAAGAGAAGCTTCAGTGGGAACAAGGACCAGGAATGGAATGTTAAAGACCATCAAATACCCCAACTCTCCTCCACCCTGGTAAGCACCCTAGCAATGGAATCTTAATTAGGTAAAAAGCACCACATAAGGCAGATTGGGAGAAGTCCTACAAAAATGAACTAGAATCAAAAGAAAGAGTACATGTATTGCCTGGATACATGGTGCTTGAACACATGCCACCCACTTCTTCCCTCTTGAAATGCATGCTTTCATCCTTTCACACTTGAATGCTGTGATGTGTACTCTCCACTTTTGGAGAAGCCAGCACTCTTGAATGTGTCTCTCTTTCACTTCATATTCTTCCCCTTCTTCAAAGAGTATCTAAGTAAAACCTGTTCTTTTTCATACTTCTCATCTCCCTTGAAACTTTTTTCTGAGAAAAAAGTGATGGCCCTGGAAGACTTGGGTAAGGTCTAGGACTGACTTTTCAGCAAAGAGCAAGACCCTAGATTTTCCTACTTCCCTAGGTAGAGAGAAAGCTGCAAGATTCCTTTCTTGGGTCAGTTAATTCTTTTCCCCTCAACTTCAAGTAAGTCACCTATGACTTCTACCAGCAACAAGACCAAAACCTAATGTTGAATTAGTTGCTCTTATAGTTCCTAAAACAAAGGTTTTTCATGGTCTTATTCATTTTTTTTAGGTGTAATGCAAAATTTATGGGAAGACGAAACCAGCAAAGTAATAGCCACTGCGGACCGATTCAATGAGCTCAAAGGTGGAGTACAGGAAACCTTCAGACAATGAAAATGATGGGTAAAAAGCCTCAAAGTAAATGAACAGATAACAAGAGAACTTTAAGATCAATTCAACAGAAACAACATAAGAATCAGTGGGGTCCCAAAGATCCAGGAAGAAACCCCCTATGGAGAAATATCAGTCAAAGGCATCATTGCTGAGAAGTTCTCAAAGGCAGAGAATGCATGTACTCATATTCTGGATACTCTTTGGGTACCAGCTAAAAGATCTTATTCATTTTTAACCTTCTCGTATATATATGGAGAGTATGTGTTGAACGCTCTCTGTTCACAGTCTCCTTGTATCTCCCCTCCAGATGTCAATCTAAGTCTCATTCCTCTTTCTTCCTTTCTCTACTACCAAATGTATCTAGGTAGTAGTAACCCCTTATTTGCCCTGGCTCATCAGGACCTAGTCCATTCTATACCTGCTCTCATTTGGTTTTCATTTCTCTGTTGTGCGGTTTCCTCCTCAAAATAATCTACCATGTCAGCAACTTTGGAACCCTGATAGAGATGCAATTTTTAAAATTCTGGGTGGTGGTGCATGCGAGTAAACCTAAAACCTCAGGCATGTTAGTCATGTGTTCAATCAGAGCCACATCTTGAGTCCTTTATAATGTACAAATATTTGAGCTTCACCTAATAGCCCCTGGCCCTGGGCCTAGAAAACTGAGTATTTAAAAAGTCCTAAGAGGCCAGGAAGACAACTCAAGTTGTAGAGCACATACATTATATACCTACATATATATATATAAATTCAATTCCCAGCAACTCATGACTCCCAGAGCATGCTGGGTATAATTCTGGATGCAATACTCATATCTGTATCATAAGAGCAAGCATGCTAAGAGCTATACCTCACCCTCAGCAATCTAGGATTTAGCTCCTATTTAAAAAAAGCGCAATAGATTATCTTGATAAATACAAGTTTAAGAATCCCCATTCCAAGGAGATTTCTTGAATATGGAAGTTAACGGCAACTTCTAAATATAAAAGTAGAATCTTAGTCAAATTAATATAAAAATAAATAAAATATAAAAGAATATAAGACAAAATACAAATAGAACATTAAAATATATCAGATAATTTATATAAATATATAATGTAATCATATATTTGCATAATGAAATATATCTTATATATGACTCATATATTATACAATAATTTATATGAAAATTATAGAATATAATTACACATATTATTCATATAACATAACTGTGTACGTAATATTTTATGTAATATATTCTATGCATATTTTATTATAAATAATATATTGTATACTTATATGTAAGTATTTAATTATATATCATATATAATTTTATATATTATATAATATTATAGTATAGTATGGTATATAGTATAGCATATTAATATACTTATATATCATAAGTGTAATCAAATTATATATTATACTTATATACTATAAGTATAATATGTGCTTATATACAACTTTCATGTAACATAAAATATAAAAAATAATAAATATGTAAGTAGGATTTTAGTAGAAACTGAAGGACCATTTTTTCTGTGTCTTACTCTCTTTCTTAAATTGTCCCTTTTCATCCTCTTCCCTTCTCCTATTTCCTTTAATCAGATTTTCCAAGAGCCTTCTTGTACTGTCTTTTCAACTTTTTCTGCAAAAAGTCCTTCTACTCACTTGGCTAACCTCATGGATTGCATGCCTTTGACTCCAAAACTGTTTCACTGGTTTTACTTGTATCTTTAACAGCTTTTCTGTCACTTACAAAATCCTTCTATACACCCAACCCTCAAACTTTTAACAGCTAGAATACAGTACTATTAAAAATTATCATCTATTTTGACTTCCTGTGCTTCTTCTGAATTCTCATTTTTCTTTTTCTTTTTTTTTTTTTTTTGGTTTTTGGGCCACACCCGGCTGTGCTCAGGGGTTACTCCTGGCTGTCTGCTCAGAAATAGCTCCTGGCAGGTACAGGGGACCATATGGGACACCGGGATTCGAACCAACCACCTTTGGTTCTGGATTGGCTACTTGCAAGGCAAATGCCGCTGTGCTATCTCTCCGGGCCCTCATTTTTCTTTTTTCTAAGGTAACATTTTCTCAATTCCTTATGAAAGCTTCTTCCTCTCCCTGCTCTCCTAATGTCTCATTTTCCAAATACCTGCTGAAAGCGTTTCCTCTAAATTCTGGCACAAGACAAGGCTGTCCCCTCTCACCACTCCTATTCAACATAGCACTGGAAGTACTTGCTATCGCGATTAGGCAAGAAAAAGATAGGAAGAAGTCAAGCTCTCGCTGTTTGCAGATGACATGATACTCTACCTAGAAAATCCTCAAGTCTCTACAAAAAAGCTTCTAGAAACAATAGACTCATATAGCAAGGTGGCAGGCTAAAAAATTAACACACAAAAATCAATGCCCTTTCTATACACCAATAGTAATAAGGAAGAAATGGACATTAAGAAAACAACCCCATTCACAATAGTGCCACACAAACTCAAATATCTTGGAATCAACTTGACTAAAAATGTGAATGACCTATACAAAGAAAACTATAAAACTCTGCTCCAAGAAATAAGAGAGGACATGTGGAAATGGAAGCACATACCCTGCTCATGGATTGGCAAGATTAACATCATTAAAATGGCAATACTCCCCAAAGCATTGCACAGATTTAATGCAATCCCTCTAAAGATACCCATGACATTCTTCAAAGAAGTGGATCAGGCACTTTTGAAATTCATTTGGAACAATAAACACCCTCGAATAGCTAAAGCAATCATTGGGAAAAAGAATATGGGAGGAATTACTTTCCCCAACTTTAAACTGTACTACAAAGCAATAGTTATCAAAACAGCATGGTATTGGAATAAAGACAGGCCCTCAGATCAGTAGAATAGGCTTGAATACTCAGAGAATGTTCCCCAGACATACAAGCACCTAATTTTTGATAAAGGAGCAAGAAATCCTAAATGGAGCAAAGAATGCCTCTTCAACAAGTGGTGTTGGCACAACTGGTTAGCCACTTGCAAAAAATTGAACTTAGACCCCCAGCTAACATCATGTACGAAGGTTAAATCCAAGACCTCGATATCAGACCCGAAACTATAAGATATATAAAACAACATGTAGGTAAAACACTTCAGGACATTGAGACTAAAGGCATCTTCAAAGAGGAAACTGCACTCTCCAAATACCTGCTAAGTACTAAATCCTTTCATTTATATTTGCATAATCGTTCTCAAATACTTTTATCACTTTTTGCTCTGTGGATTGTGCATGTTTCTATCCAGGGGAGACAGTACAAAACCTAAATAAAACATTCTATAGAGTAAAAATTAAAGAGAAATACTAACATATTAGGAAGGACCTTTTAATAGTCAGTGTTGTCCACAGATGGATTTGGGAATTATCTATCTCTGGAGATGTTCACAAATTGACCATACAATAGAGGTTCAAGTACCTGATGAGTAGTTGACTAATCAAATTTGATATCCTATCTAAATCTGAGGCCATAGGGTTCCTTTTCTCAGTATTTTTCTTTTAAGCTCTACAGTGTATGAAATCGGTTTTCTATGTTTTTGTTGGTGATTTTCTCCTTTCTTATTCCAACCCTCATACATGTGTATAAAAATTCATTAAAACTAATACACTCTTGTTGCTTGAAATAAACAAATGGGCAAACCATCCTTGCTTTCAAGTGTCGTCTAAGTAAAGGGATGGTCATCTGTATCATAGTCAAGGGAGATAGAGAAATGTGTGCCAATGGGATAGCAGAAAGGAAACATTTAATTTGGTCAAACAATGAACATTACATTTTGATAACTGGTTAAGCATTATTTTAGAGAACTTGGTAGTAAAGAATATTTCAGAAGGTTCCATGACATGCAAAATCACATATGGTTGAATTAGTTTCAGAGTGGTAGAAAGGGGGAGATATGGGAATATAAAGAGCAATATCTGGATTCAGGAACATTCATGAAACAGCAAACTTGTACTTCAAATAATACTTCTCTTGTTTTGGTTTTAAGGTCATACCCAGCAATTCTCAGTACTTAGTCCTGGCTTTGTGCTCAGGAATCATTCCTGGTGATTCTTGGAAGACCATATATAATGCCAGAAATTTGGATCACAGCATGCAAACAAAATACCTTATCAAGTGTACTATATCTTAGGCTCCAAGATGAAGGGATAAAACATACAGTATGACCATTTAGGTTCTTTTAGGTGACTGTGTGAATATTAGGCAAGACCTGGAGATGGAATATAGTGGAGGAAACTATAGTACAGAAGTTAGAGGACTATCACTAGAGAGTAGAAGAAAGGAGCAACAAAAGAAGAGTTACCATGTTCAGAAGGAAGCATGAAAAATGAGGCATGAAAATGTATAAGGATATTATTGAAATCAAAGAATTCACTTAAAGGTAAAAATGTGCTAATCATTTAGATCAAGGATTTCCTATGTGCTATTTCAGGTGCAGTGCTACGAGCCTCAACAGGGAGTATAGTAAATATGAAAATACTCTGGCCTTACTGAAACGTAATAAAGAAGGCTGGGATGGAGATATCCAGTGATTTGTGTCTTAACAAGCTCCCACAGTTGATGCTAAGGCTTGAGATTTTTGTGCTCTAGGCCAAACTTTCACAAGAGGCTTATAAAAAAAGCCTCAAGATATATATATATATATATATATATATATATATATATATATATATATATATATATATATATATATATGGCACAGAAATAGTAAAGCAGGGTGGTGCTTGCCTTGCATCCCCAGCATACCATAAAGTTCCCTGCATTCCTCCAAGAGTGATACCTGAGTGCAGAGCCAGGAGTAAGCCCTGAGCACAGCTGGATGTGGCCCCAAAACAACAAAAAACACCAGCCCAAATTGTGTTGAGTCCCAGTGCCATCATTACTGCATAATGAAAGAACTGGTCATCACTATGCTACACAGAAAATTGCTGAAAAACCACAATGTCTTGGCTTCTAGAATGCCAACAATCACATTATATTTCAATGAAAGTAATAAATTTCATGAATTCTACAATGATGGATTCTATTTAACACAATCTTTACAGAGCATGAACCTGAATCCTGACATCTTGACAGAACTGGACAAAGTATAGAGGTTTCAAATAAGTGCACCTGCTTCCAAATTTAATGATAAGTTCAGGTCAGGATGAATGGTTACATAAGGTTGATAAAAATTAAAATTAACTTGCCAGTAATTAGAAGCAATACAAAGTAAAGGTCATCATTGATGATTCTGCTTCTTCCTGACTTCTCAAAACACAGGAAAACAAGTTTTAAAAGATGCATGGGGACCAGAGAGATAGCATGGAGGTAAGGCATTTGCCTTGCATGCAGAAGGTTGGTAGTTAAAATGCTGGCATCCCATATGGTCCCCCGAGCCTGCCAGGAGCAATTCCTGAGCGTAGAGCCAGGAGTAATTCCTGAGTGCTGCTGGGAGTGACCCCAAAACCCCCCCAAAAATGCATGGCATAATAAGGCAATTTTTTGTTTGTTTATTTTTGGACCAAACATCCAGCTGTGCTCAGGTGTTACTCATTGTTTTTAGCTCAGAAATCGCTTCTGTTCCTGTCAAAGCAATCTTATCTTTTTCCTCCCTCCCTCCCTCCCTCCCTTGCTCCCTCCCTCCCTCCTTCCCTCCCGTTATATCTTCCATCCTATCTTCCTTCTTTTTTCCTTCCTTTCCCCCTTCCTTTCTTCTTTCTTCTAGATGCTATTAAGTGAAGCAATACATCTACATATTTATTGTCGTCATATTAGTAACACAGGAGGGCCCCACCAACCAGCCATTAGAAGGTGTTAACTGGCTGTGCTTCAGGACTTCAGGTCATTGATAGTGAAAGAAGGGATATGAGGAGAAAAGCAAAATGACATCCAGATCAATGATGCTCTAAATAGATGAGATGCTTGATGATCTGGCTAACATAACCAGCTGACAAAACAGTCCAACATATTGCAATTAAACATACTGTCCTAAAAACAGAGAAGCCATGAGAAGATTGATAAGGACAATTCCATTTTTCAGACAAAAATAAACTGTTTTTGGAATATGAATGACAGGCATTTTTAACATGACACAGCCCCCATCCTCAGCTTGTATTGTCACTGCTGCAGCACACAGGCCAACAACATATTAAACAAACACCACCATGGCATAACATCATACTAACCTGCTCATGAACTTGTACCGACGGGGCAGGTAATAGATTTTTCTCCTGGAAGAACAGCAAAAATGAAGCCAGTCGAGAAGAAAACCCATCGTCAGTTACAGTTTGAACTAGCAAGGAAGGAAAGGAAATTGAAGATAGAAGCCTGTAAGAGGTGAAGAAGAAAAAACTAAAAAGAGATTAACAGTGAGAAATGTAGTGGGAATATAGCACATGCATTTTAAAGTCAGAAAATCATACAAAATTGATATTTGTTCCTTTCTTCATTACCATAATTTGTTATGGTTTCTCCTTGCCAACAAAACCTTCACAGAGAGATGTTTTGGAGCAACTGATATCTGTATGAATTGGCTGAGGTCAGCTTTTTTTCAGGGATGCAGAGATAAATTGTTGGCCAGAGGGCAGCACAACATTTAATGGGTGCTCAATTTTATTAACTGATATTTATCTAGCACTTGACAGGGTACTTTTCTCATTTGATGTAGGTAGAAGTGATAGTAAGGACACAAACAAGTCGGTATCAGGAAATTGTTAACTGAAGGCCAGCTTTTAGATGAGTTAAAATAAACCAAGGAATCCTAGGAGAAAATTTGGAAAAATCTGACTTAGAATGTTCTATTATCCTTCCTTACATATGCAAAGTACATTTAAAATGCTAATATTTGATTATGTGATTATAGAGATACACATTTTTAGGTGTTTTATTAAAATATAATGGTCTTGTCCACATTTTGGCCTTTAACTAATTGCCTAAGTGGTTATCTGAGGAGGTGGAGTAATAAAACTGATGAAGCTTATATACATATTTTGGACTATATATGAACTATTTCACTTTGGGAAAATGAAAAATTTATACTAGAACTTACTTTGCCTATCTTTAAAACTTAAAATAAAACTTATGCATTATTATATTAGGCAAAACTATTGGAATAATTAAAAAATAGTGTTTGCCAGGAGTTCTAGTTGTGGGAAAAGGGAAATTAGGTAATAGGCGAGAGCATTGGAACTACTATGTGATACTATAATAGCAGATACATGTTATCAAGCAATTCTAAAAGCCACAGAATAGTGTTGTGTTCTAAAAGAAACTATGGAGTTATTGTTTATAATAATGTATCAGCCCATCAATTTTAACAAATTTAACCACTCAAAGGCACCATATTAATAAAACTGCATTGGGTGAGAGAAAATACAGGATGAATCTTTTCAATCTACTTAATTTCTGTAAATCTTAAATAGTCCAAAGTAATTATTAAGCAAAAGAACATATCCATTGATATGGATATTTAATGAGTAAACTTATTGGATATTTCCTATAAGAAACTTATTTCTCATTGTAGAAATAAAAAGCAAGAGTTTCAACCTAAGAGTGTCAAGTGTGGTATATAAAGATGATAAATATACATTATTTTTAGAGCATTTAAATTCAGCCATATTATTTGTATATTGTGTTAAAAATGATACAGGAGAATGTACCCTCTGTAAATGCATACTTCTCTTTATGCTAGAGTTAATTTGTCTGCAACTTTGCAGACAAAAAAAGCACATACTTTTGGAGGGAATGAAAATTGGTGCAGCCACTATGGAAAGTATTATGTGTATTCCCTAAATCTAAAAAATACAAATTCCCTCTGATACAGTTATCATACTTCTTAGCATTTATGCAAAATAGTAATCTGAAAAGCAATATGCATCCCATGTTGATAGTAACATTATTTACACAGCAGTAATGTCAGTACCTACCAACACATGACTGAAGATGGCATGAATATATACATACAATGGAATACTACTCAGTTATTAAAAAGATGGAATCCTGCCATTCGCAAGAACATGTATTGTGCTTAGTGAAATAAGTCATTGGGAAAGTCAAACATTATATGTTTTCTCTCATTGGTGACAAGTAAAGACAACAAGCAAGTGAATGAAAAACAAAGAAGAAAAGAAAAAATAAAATTTCAGACTACAAAACCAAACCAGTGATTTACTAAAAGAGGAAGAAGAAATTGGTTAATCAAAGGAGCCAGTCAACTTTACAGTGAAGGATAAAACTTTATTTTATTGTTAAACTTTACTATGTAAAAATTTGTTGATTTTTTAATGATGCATACCTGAAGCATATTGTTAGAATACCACATTACTTTAAAAACGGACAAAGGAAAGAAATGAAAATTTGTATCAAGTAATATGCTTAGGTAGGGTCATATCAATATTGATAAAGTCAATATCTACATATTAACAGTATTTTCTTCTAAAACTGTTTTCCTGCAGAGATTTATACATTTAAAAATTTTTCATACTTACTAGGTTTTTTTTATTGTTCTGTCTGGATAATATTCTCTTAATGCCAAAAAAGGAAAAAAAATGCTGGCTGCCTATGGGCCAAGCTATTCTGTCAGCAAACAGCCTATGAAAGAATCTCATTGGATGACACTAGGTCTTTCAGATAGGAGAACTTTCAACATGGGAAGGAACTTGCTCTGCATTACAGTTGCTCCAATCTCCCAATAGGTTTTGTTTTTGTTTTTGTTTTTGTTTTTTTACTAAATAAGTGTGTTCTAAAAAAAGGTTTGTGGGTTTTCTATTTGAGAAATGGCATCAACTTCATTTAGTTCAACTGCAATCCCCACTCTCCCCCACAAAATAAAGTTAGTCTTTAGTTTTGTTGGGTAGAAATGTTGGTAGGATATACGATTTTACATAAGCATATTTTATACTGGACCTTATTACTGACATATCATGAATCCATGTATTAATATATAGTCTTAAATATTGATTGATACATACATAGTCTTAACTATAATAATTATAACAATTTTTATCATCTTTTTTGTTTGTTTTTGGGTCACACCCGTCAGCGCTCAGGGATTACTCCTGGCTCTATGCTCAGAAATCGCTCCTGGCAGGCTCAGGGGACCATATGGGATGCCAGTATTCGAACCACTGACCTTTACATGCAAGGCAAATGTCTTACCTCCATGCTATCTCTCTGGTCCTAATGTTTTATAATCTTTAATAGAAACCAGGATGATATTTTTTATAGTACTTATTGGATTATATCTATATATCTATTTCTGATTTCTTTATTAGTTCTTGGGTTCTTAGATTTCCTTTGAAACATTTTAAGTGTAAAATTTAATCCAAACTAGAACTATGTTTAATATCATTTTCCTAAAGAAATTTTGCTGAAGACAAACAGATGCTAGAAATCTCAGTTTCTATTTTTAACTTTGTATTAGGACATTTAGGTCACTAGACAAAGAAAACAAAATGCACCAAGGAGATGGATTATGGCCTATGAATGGAAATTGTCCTATTCTAGATGTAGGTCTCATGGTATGCAGGTGGTTTATTTATATTTCTTTTATATATATACATATATATTTATATAGCTTTCCATATCTTACTAATTTTAGACTGTCACTGCAGTTTGCCCAGTTCCTCCTATGTCACTTGATCTTGTAAACTAAAAGTACTTAGTAATTAATTATTCTCTTTAGAATTGAGGTAAAGGCAAAATACTTCTTTTATATAACTAAACAATCTATACAAAGCATTTTTTTCATTATCCTGGGATTAAATGCCTATGTTTGAATTTGTATAGTATTTATTTTCTAAATTTAATTGTTTAATAATAGTTAAAATATAGATAGATCATATTTTTATAAAATTTAGAAGCAAATTTAGAAAAATTTAGAAGCACATTTTAATACTTTTCTAAGGGGTCTGGTGTTGAAGAACCAAGAATTTCTCCCTCCTTTTATAATGCTCAAGCTGTTCAATAAAGAAATGTATAGTACATCTAAAGCTAGTTGGGAAAAGAGAAAAAAAATCCACTTGAGAAAAATTTTCCTCATTGGTTCTTGAAATATATGCCTGATAAGTAGTGAATCAGATAGAAAATTTTCATGAAAGTCATTAAGTCATTATTGGCCATGAAAATATATTTTATTTCATAAGCATCTGAAGGATTCATCTCCTTATGAGCTTTTCTGTCTAGATTTTAGCTTTATTTTCTCTGATAGAGGAATAAATTCGATTTAAAGTGAGGCAGCAGAGAGATGGGGAGGGAAAGAGGTATATTTATACCTACCTGAAAGGCATTCTTACATTCATTTGTTCTGCGTATCTTCCAAGCACCTCCCATGGGGCATGCAACTTCACAAAGATAATGTCACTATTTATTACAGAGGACTGAAACAGAAAAAAGAGACTGAATTAAAAAGTATATCTAAGTCTCTGCATGTTTAAACAAGTTAGAATTTAGAATTCACAGACTGGTATGTAATTCAAGATTTGAGGTATTCTTCACCAATAAACTGGACCTTAAGTGTGCATAAATCCATATTCAACGAATTCATTCAACTAGTGTGTGTCTAACACTACGAAGCCAATCTTGAACATCAGATACATTTCCCACTTACATGAAATGGCAAAAATAGTTTTTAAAGACTGGCCAAATAAAGTTTAAAGTCAGGATATAGTCAGGCAAAAAGGTGTTTGAAGAGAACAAAGTTACAAGAGGAGAAGTTGTGGAGAAATACATTACTTTGTACAATGGGTAAAGAGTAACACTTTGTAGAATAGACATGAGAACCAAAACATAAATAAGCTAACTGGGGGAAAGATTGGGATGAATGTTTGGAATTCACTGGCAAATAGCTGATATGCCCCACAATTGAAATAAAAAAGGACTCTTCAGAGTGTGATGCTCATGAAGAATAGGTAAGTAAAGGGTGAGAAGGGGAGAAGAGCTTGTGATATTCCACAGGAGACAATGCACTAGTCATACTTGGCAATCAGACTTGGGAAATTGTTATCACTTAGGTTTTCAAAACTAAAAGACAGGGGATTTAAAATAAACAAACAAACAAACAAACATAAAAAAGACATGAGATAAGGTCTAGGACTGCATCTGCAAAATTTTCAAACAGTGCTCTTTGGTCCTAAACCTTTAGGCTTTAGGGGTGTTTTTAATAAACAGAGGATTGAGCAAATAAAACTAAGTCTTCACACTTTGATAAGTACCTCCCAGGCTTGGGTTTACCCCCAAAGGAATATCTCCAGTGAGAAGATTTTCTATGAAAATCCTTTCCCAGGAGAAAGTAGGTAGGGGAAAGATATCAGATATAGTATAGGAACTAAGGTGGCTGCCTTGCATGCAGGTGATCTTGGTCTAATTCCTGGCACTTTGTCTTCACAGTCCCCTGAATACCTCCTCAAATAACATCTAAACACAAAGTCAGAAAGAGATCTCCTGAGTGCCACTGGGCCTTAAAACAGGGAAGGAAAAAGAAGGGGAAAGGAAAGAAAAGGAAAGAGGAGGAAAGAAAGAGGAGAGGAAGGGAGGAGAAAGAAAGAAAAGAAAGAAAAAAGAAGAGAGAAAGAAAAGAAAGAAAGAAGGAAGGAAGGAAGAAAAGAAAAAGGAAGAAAGGAAGAAAGAAAAAAGAAAATAGGAAAGAAGAAAGAAAAGAAAAGAGAAGAAAGGAAGAAAGGGAGGAAGAAAAAAGAAAGAAGAAAGAAAGAAAATAAGAAAGAAAGAAAGAAAAAGAAAGAAGGAAAAAGGGAGGGAGGAAGAAAGTGATAAAAAAGATAAAAAAGGAGGGAGGGAAAGATGGAGGGAGGGAAGAAGAAAGGGAGAAAGAGATGGAGGAAGAGAGAGATAATTGATTAGCAATTACCTCATTGCTTTTCCATACCTCTCACTCAAGGTCTTTTGTGGTATTAAGTGGTATGCCACTTAATATTTTATAGTTTAGTAATGTTGACAGGTGGACTAAACTATCCTTCTGATCAAACTGCAGATTATGTGCCATAAAATTCACTTCTTCGATATTCATTCAGGGTTCTCTTGCCAAGCTTGTAATTATTGTATTTGATTTATAAGGACTCCTCTAGATATTACATTATTCAAAATGGCATCATTCACAATGTTGTCAGGCATTTTGGTGATGGCATATGTTTCCTGGGTGAGGTCACAGATATACAATGGTGGGGTATGCTCTGATATTAATCTGAAAATAATCCAGCTCAGTCTAAACTCAGGCTTAAATGAGATTTTATATTATGATTTGGAAAAAGACCACCTACAACTGGACGATCTGAGACTCACACCTGAATCCTCTGGACTTCATAGTGCCTGACACAGATAACCAATATTTGCCCAATTCGAAAAAGTAGTTAATGGAGTGGGAAAAGGATGTCCTGACTCAAGTGAAATCATATGAAACCTATAAAGGTAGAAGTGACTCTTGGGAGCCAATACAGTAGGTTCCTGTAAATGAGGGGTCCATTCATATGTACATATGCACATGCATGCCACACACATGTGTATCATTTCTTTCCTGTCTCATTCATGACTGGGTAGATATGAATTCCTTAATATAAGATGATTCTTTAAATTCTGCTAATTTGCCTACAAGACTTTATATTCCTGTTGTTTATCCTTTCTCCTTCCTATGAGAGAAAAAGCAACACGATATACAAAGACAAAATAGGAATGTACCCGAGTCACATAACCTGAGACATACATGGACACAAGTAAACCTTGGTTCATAGCAGAGTATAATTGCCAGAAGTGCTAGCTTTACACAAATTAATTGAGTGAAAGAAAATCATCCTGTAGATTCCCCATGAAAATAGGAAAGCATTAAGGAGAACACATTGATATATCCCACACAGGGCTTGTTTTAAATGGCTTATTTTGTTGAGTAGAAAGAGCCAAGTTAGAGTATGCATTGAGGCAACTAAAATTCTAATGTGGGGTAACTATCATTTCTGCAAAAATAAAAGTACTGTTGTTTAGAATCATTCAACATCACACACACACACACACACACACACACACACACCACAAACACACATTGACAGTTCTGCCAAGCAAACTCAAATACCTTGGAATGAACTTAACTAAAGACGTAAAGGAACTATACAAATAAAAATACAAAATACTGCTTCAAGAAATAAAAGAGGACACAAGGAAATGGAGACATATACCCTGTTCATGGATTGGGAGGATTGACATATTAAAATGGCAATACTCCCCAAAGCATTGTACAAATTTAATGCAATCCCTCTAAGGATACCCAGGACATTCTTCAAAAAAGTGGATCAAACATTCCTGAAATTTATTTGGAACAATAAACACCCATGAATAGCTAGAACAACCCTTAGGGAAAAGAATATGGGAGGCATAACTTTCCCCAACTTTAAATTGTATTACAAAGTAAGTCATTAAAAGAGCATAGTATTGGAACAAAGACAGACCCTCAGATCAAGGAAATAGACTTGAATATTCAGAGAATGTTCCCCAGACATAGAATCAACTAATCGTTGATAAAGGGTCAAGAACTGCAAAATTGAGCAAAGAAAAGCCTCTTCAATAAGTGGTGTTGAGACAACTACTCAGCCACATGTAAAAAAGCTAGCTCAAACTTTCATTTAACACCATGCATGAAGGTAAAAATCCAAAGGGATTAAAGACCTTGATATCAGACTGGGAACCATAAGGTATATAGAATAACACATAGGTATAACACTGCATGACATTGAGAATAAAGGCATCTTCAAAGAGGAAACAGCACTCTCACTCTCCAAACAAGTAGAAGTGAAGATAAACAGATGGGGCTACATTAAGCTGAAAAACTTCTGCACTTCAAAGAAAATAGTAACTAGGATACTAAGGCACTCACAGAATGGGAGAAACTATTCATCCAATACTCATCAGATAAGGGTTAATATCTAAGTATACAAAGTACTGACAGAGCCTATCAAGAAAAAAATCTAACTCTGGAGTGGGAGTGGTGGTGCAAACCATAAGGCATTTGCCTTGCATGCACTAGCCCAGGATGAATTGCGGTTAGATCCCACAGCATCCCATATGGTCCTCCAAGCCAGGAGTAATTTCTGAGTGCATAGCCAAGAGTAACCCCTGAACATCACAGGGTGTGGGCTCCTACAAAACATAAACATTAAAAAATTTAACTCCATCTAAAAATCGAGAGAAGAAATGAAGAGACACTTCCTCAAAGAAGAAATACAAATGGCCAGGGCTGGAGAGATATCATGGACGTAAGGCATTTGCCTTTCATGCAGAAGGTCATTGGTTTGAATACCGGCATCCCATATGGTTCACCGAGCCTGCCAGGAGCGATTTCTGAGCGTGAAGCCAGTAGTAACCCCTGAGCGCTGCCAGGTGTGACCCAAAAACCAAAAAAAAAAAAAAAAAAGAAAAATACAAATGGCTAAAAGGCACATGAAAAAATGCTCTACATCACTAATCATCAAGGAGATGCAATTCAAAACAACAATGAGTTATCTTCTCACACCACAGAGACTGGGCACACATCACAAAGAACAAGAACAATCAGTGCTGGTGGGGATGTGAGGAGAAAGGAACTCTCATTCACTGCTGGTGAGAATGCCCCCAGGAACACAAAAAATAACACAAAATGCTCTCTGCATGCTTATATTTATTGCACTATTTACAATACCCCGAATCTGGAAACAACACAGATACCCTTCATATGAATGCCATTGAGATGAAAGGCTAAAGAAACTGTGGTACATTTACACAATAGAATACTATGCAGCCTTCAAGAGAGATGAAGTTATGAAATTTTCCTATACATGGGTGGACATGGAAACTACTATGCTGAGTGAAATAAGTCAGAGGAAGAAAGACAGACACAGAATCATTTCACTCATCTATGGGTTTTAAGAAAAATAACAGCCATTACTGTAATTATAGCCAGAGACAACAGAGATGACAGCTGGAAGGACCAGCTCATGATAGGAAGCTCATCATGAAGTGTGGTGAATGCTGTTAGAGAAATAATTAACAACTATCATGACAATAATAATGACTGAGAGAAGTAGAATTCCTGTACTGAATACAGGCAGAGGTGGGATGATGGAGATGGGGGGCATTATTGGTGGGAATGTTGCACTGTTACAAACATGAATGTATTCATGGTGCTTAAATAAAAATATTATTTAGAAATAAAATAAAATAATCATAAAACTGTCATTTCACTATCTCTGTAGTGCTCTGTCATTCTGAAAGTACCTTTGTTAATTACTACATTTTATTCTCACACTAGCCTTGTGACCCCCACATGGCTTTCCTGTCATTTATCTAATAAGAAAGAGAGAATAAGGGCCCGGAGAGATAGCACAGCGGTGTTTGCCTTGCAAGCAGCCGATCCATGACCAAAGGTGGTTGGTTCGAATCCCAGTGTCCCATATGGTCCCCTGAGCCTGCCAGGAGCTATTTCTGAGCAGACAGCCAGGAGTAACTCCTGAGCACTGCCGGGTGTGGCCCAAAAACCAAAAAAAAAAAAAAAAAAAAAAAAAAGAAAGAAAGAGAGAATAAGACAAGGAATTTATTCAAAGTCAAACTAAATATTACTCAGACTAAACTGAGGTTGATCTATTTGTCACTTTTGTTGATCATACTGATATTTAAATAAACCCATGGCTTTGAATATACATTTACTATGTATAATTTTGGAATTATTTATCAATTATTCAATTTGAAAATATTTTTAATTTGAAAATATTTTCACATTATTCGATTCTAAATAAAATTATTCAAAATTAATAAAATTTTGAATAAAATTATTCAATTTTATTAATTTGAAAATATTTTTAACTGTTAGGAGGCAAAGTGACAAAAACAAAGAGGAAATTATGCTACTAAAACTAAGATTATTTGGAACTATTGGAAGCTACTTTGAAAATATTAAGAAAAAAGTTCACTTGTTTCTCTAGAACAACGAACGTTTTTAATGGGGATGTTTGTTCATGGTTAGTGTGTGTACTCACATTATGTGCATGTTTAATATCTATTTCAGATTTTCAAGGAAGAACTGAACTTAACCCAAGAAAAATGAAAACAATGACTGCTAATTATATAGCCCATCTATCACTTTACTTTTTCACTACAGAATATGCTGTTTCTAAATAGTGTTTTCCTCATTAAGTATTCTTTCCTACATAACTTCAATTGAGAAAGTGCCAATATGAAGAAAAATGAAAATTATATTTTTAGAAATACAGAGCTGTTTATTACTATACTGCTTTTATTAATTATTGTTTACAAATATATTGCAATAAAATCACCTTTTCAAATATTGGGAATAATAAAAATAACCAGGTCATTTAGAGAATCTTGAAAAAATAGCCATAGAAGATTCATAAGAGAAATTGAGAAGGACCATGACAATTACCTAAAGTAGAAATGGATATTATTCATAGAAAATATCCCTTATTTCTTTAAACAAGGTCAGATTAATACCTTCTTAGAAACAGACTCTAGAATGCGAGCACCCCCTGCCTGGTCTCTCCCACCTGCACAAGGTAGGAAAGCCCCACCCACCCACGCAGAGCCTGCAAACAGCCCGAGCACCTTTCGCCTGGTCTCTCCCATCTGCATCAGGTAGGGGAGTCCTGCCCACCCACGCTGAGCCTGCAAACGATCAGAGCACTCCCCCACCTGATCTCTTCCACCTGCACAAGGTAGGGAAGCCCTGCCCACCCACGCAAAATACCAAACAAGCCAGAAATACCTATATCAAACTAGACAGGTGGCAAAAGCAAGCTACAATCGAAAGGCCCTCCAATCCAGGCAACACCAAGAATTGCAAAGAAATATGGGTAAACCAAGGAAGACCCTAACATCTGGAGATACAGAAAGAAACTCAAACAAGTTTCCAAGTCCACCAAAATGAACAGATCCAAGAGATGAAGATCTAAAAACAGCCATGAGAAAAGAAATGCAAATCATGGTAAATAAAATGAAAGAAGCTCTAGCCAGCGAGTACAAGAAGATCATGGATGAAAAAATCAACCAACTTAGAGAAGAACTACTACAGAATATGAGATTCCATACAAATGGAATTTATGGAAATAATAAACAATGTAAAAAGCAGTATGAGTAGAATCTCACAGTTGGAGAAGTGCATAGATCAACTCAAAGAAAAACTGCAATCAAAAAACGACCAGGAAGCCAACAAGGAAATAAAAGACAAAGCACTGGAAGAGAAAGTCCAGTACTTAATAAACAAAGACAAAAGAAATAACCTAAGAATTTTAGGTATACCAGAAGGGGAGGAAATAGAGAAAGGGGAAGAACAAGTGGTCAGGGAAATAATAGCAGAAAACTTTCCAACCCTCTGGAAAGAGGCTCCGATGCAATTCCAGGAAGTGAAAAGAGTCCCTAATAAAATAGACCCTAATAAACCAACACCAAGACATATAGTAATCCAAATGGCAAAAAACAAAGAGAAAGAGGAACTCCATAAAGCAATAAGGGAGAAAAAAAACCCTCAAGTACAAAGTAAGGGGCATAAGAATCAAACGAGATCTCCCATTTGAAATAATTCAAGCAAGAAGACAGTGGAATGACATATTTAAACGACTGAAATGTGATAGTAGTAGGAGATCTCAATACTCCACTATCACTACTGGATAGATCCAGCAGGCAGAAAAATAGCAAAGTAATAAGAGCCCTAAATAAAAAATTAGAAGATCTATAGCTGGTAGACTTATATAGGGCCCTCCACCCCCAAAAAGCAGAATACACATTCTTCTCAAGCTCACATGGAACCTTCTCCAGACTATAGAGCATGCCTTAGGATACAAAGGCACATTAAAGAAGGGGAAATCTCACGTATATAAACAAACCCTTTATCCACTGGGGATAAGAACTCATACTTGTTTACAATCAGGGGCATCTCCCACCTTAAAAATATGTCATGTGGACCCATCTTAGACTCCAGGATATTAGACACCGACTGTCCAGCCTTGAACCCTGAATCCCAGACATAGAAATGACACAGTTCTTCACAACAGCTACAGGAACCAAATCCCATCCGTGACATCCTGAAAACTGCTTGAACACCAACATAAGAACAGGTTATCCTACCTCACCAACTAATGATAAGACAAAATCAGAAGACTTGTCAAACTTTGGGCTGTACAAAAGCCAAGAATGTGATCTACAGATGACTGGCTGATAGAATCATGACCGGGCAGTGTGTATTCTGGGACCAAAAAGAAAGCCCTAGTCTAGGGTTTGTTCTACGACCTGCACAACAACCATGATCTTTAATTCCAGAGACCTGACTGAGGCAATTGCAACTGAATGGGTCTTCTGGAAACATAATGAAAGACAATATTCCAGACTCCATCCAAGGTTCAGCTCATGGGCCAAGACCACCTAACACAGAAGACAGATTAAAATGACACGGAGGAAACAGAACTCCTAAAATCACAAAGAAAGACTTTATCATAAGTTCCACTCCTTGACTTGTGCAGAGACTGAGATCTCCAGATATAGAGGTCTGATTTTATCATCCAAATCGAAGCAAAAGTCTTCCATACACCACAAAAGCACCAAGGGGAGAGTAAATGAACTTGAAAGGAGTCTATGGATAATCCAATGACAATATATTCCAAGGGTGGAGAAACCCTATATCTCTTAGGCCAAGGGGAATTCCCTTTTCGAATGACCCCAATATTTACTGTGCATATGCAGGAGAGAAAAAAAAAAGAGAAAACAAGCAAAAAATGATCTTTTTTTTTCTCTTTTATCTAGTTTTGTCGATTTCTTTGTTTTGGGGTGGATATTGAAGTAGTTGTCCACTTTTTTATTTATATATTTACTTTTTCTTTCTTCTTTTCTCTTCTTCCTTTTTGTGCTCTGTCATGTTTTTTTTTTGTTTTGTTTTGTTTTGTTTTTTTTTTTGGTTTTTGGGCCACACCCTGTGACGCTCAGGGGTTACTCCTGGCTATGCGCTCAGAAGTTGCTCCTGGCTTCTTGGGGGACCATATGGGACACCGGGGGATCGAACCGCGGTCCGTCCTAGGCTAGCGCAGGCAAGGCAGGCACCTTACCTCCAGCGCCACCGCCCGGCCCCTCTGTCATGTTTTTTATCTCAAGACCATGGCAATTATGTGGTGCATCTTTATTGCTGCAGTGCTCACTGGATATCTTATTTGATACTTCTTTTTGAACTGTTGTGGTGTTTCACCTTCTTTTTTCCCCTTTGTCTCTCAAACCAAGGATGAGCGCCTCTAGAAGGACTCTGCCTATTGTCGGCATAGTTGATTTTTACCCCATGTTATTACTTTTCTCTTCCTCAAACAAAACCACATAACTTGAACTATCTAGTCCTGCCTCCCAATTAGAGGGGGAAGTAATGGAGGTACCAAGACCAAACAGTTATAAGATCACTAAGTAATAAACTAGACACAGAGGGGACTACTCATTCTAGCACCTCCTGGGGTGAGGGTGGAGGATATGGGAGGCAGGATGGGAACGGAGGTGGAGGGAGGACAATTTGGTGATGGGAATTCCCCTGATTCAATGTTAACATGTACCTGGAATATTACTGTGAACGATATGTAAGCCACTATGATTAAAATAAAAATTATATTAAAAAAGAAACAAATTCTAGAAACACTGATACTAGAAACTTCCCATACCATAGTCCTTGCTATAATATGCCACAACTTAATAAGGGAAAGTAACATAAGACACAGGTAGGAAAAGAATATATGGTAACTCATTACCTCATCCAAGCACCCAATTCTCAAATGTGTTCATATCTATATAAATTTCATCCCTGAAATAATTTGCCTAGAAGAACCCATCAAATAAGAAATGGGCTTTTGTAGTTGAGACATGGAAGTAGAGTTTTTGAGAGTTACGTTCAAGGTGATTATGAGAAAATATCTTGTAGGCAGTTATAGAGGTGAATGAAAACTCAGGGAGAGTAGACTAGGCTACAGATATAAAGCAAATGTAACTAGAATATAGAGAGTACATGATTTGATGAGATCCTAGGAAAAGAAGACGGGAAAGATCCTTACTCTAGGAAACATCCTAGTCAAGTGGAGTAATGGATAGCTACATCAGTTAAAATAGGAATGCACTTAATATTAAATAGGTAGCCTCTTCATATGTCTCTTTCCATTTTCAGGGTCATGGGAAAGCTCCCCTCTGACATTCTCTAGTCCCAGGCTGTGGTCATTCAAACTTCAATCTTGGACCAAAAACACTCCTGGAGCTCCTAAGGAGGATGTGCAACTAGGCGCCTTCCAACCCTCAAATCTCCAAATTCTCATATTTCCTTCTAAGAAATACCTTATTGCAATTTGGAGTCTGACTTTATACCTTTGACACATTACATTACAGTCTTGTATGGAGTGTCATGTGGAAAGTTGTGTGTGGGTCTCTATTATTTTCATGAGGGAAATATACTTAAAATCATGTTTGTTACAGAAACTTGTTCTAGGAAATTTTTCACCATTGTATTCAGTTCTATTTTCACCGATTTGGTTATCTTATTCTTTCCCAAAGTAGGTGATCATGCCTCCAGGGAGAGTGATACTATCCAGGGGGGTTGCAGCAGCCCCAGGTATAATTGCAAGATATTTTCCTTTATTCACTAAAAGCAAACAGATTTCACAAGAGTGTGTTGGGTAATTATTTTTCTTTCAGAATAAAAAAGAGGTAGGTTAAATAGTTTGGGGAACTGGGCTATCTGAAAGAGGATGGTGGCATTCTTTAAAAAAATAGCAGGAAAAGGAAATCAACTTAAGATGACTTGGTTAATAATTTATCAAGTATTCATTACATATGCATTAACCTACCCTTGTACAGGGAAAGGGTCATTGTGTATAATGAGGCAACTAGCTCGGATGTGCTTTGAGCTACACAATAATAAAAAATGATAATTCCTGCCTTGAAAACCTAATATTGTAGCCATCATAATAAAATAAGTGAACATAGGATTTCAGTAGGATTACAAAACAAGAATGCGGTGAATGCAAGAATATAGAACTTTTTTGGGGGGATTATTGAAGGATAATAGAGAAAGCACAGTGAGAAGTGGTTGTGGTTCAGAGACATAACTTTGGAGTTAGCAGATCACTACCTAGCAGTTGATGAGTACAAGAAGATTATGAGTATTTTCTAGCCTTGAAGAAAAAATATCATTAATAAGCTGAAATTTGGGGGCCAGAGCAATAGAGCAGTGGTAGGATGTTTGCCTTGCACGTGGCTGACCCAGGAAGAACCTTGGTTCAATCTCCAGTGTCCCATATGGTCCTCCAAGCCAGGAGCAATTTCTGAGTGCATAGCTAGGAGTAATTCCTGAGCGTCACCGGGTGTGCCCCCCCCAATAAAAGCTAAAACTAAAAAATACATAGGAAATTAAGGGGGACCTTTCAGGCCTAGATAACACTAATATCTAGAAGTTACTTCTAGTATCTAAATTTTACCTTGAAGGAGATTATTCAGGAGTGTGTGCTGAGATGCAGTGGAAATAATGCTAGACCAGCTCTCTCCTGATAAGCTTTGCTAAATCACTCCTTCCTTCCTTCCTTCCTTCCTTCCTTCCTTCCTTCCTTCCTTCCTTCCTTCCTTCCTTCCTTCCTTCCTTCCTTCCTTCCTTCCTTCCTTCCTTCCTTCCTTCCTTCCTTCCTTCCTTCCTTCCTCCCTCCCTCCCTCCCTCCCTCCCTCCCTCCCTTCCTCCCTGTCTCCCTCCATCCCTCCCTGTCTCCCTCCATCCCTCCCTGTCTCCCTCCGTCCCTTCCTTCTTCCCTCCCTTCCTCTCTCTCTTTCTCCCTCCCTCCCTCCCAACTTACTCCCTTTTGCTTTCTTTCTTGCTAGATAAGCTCTCTCCTGATAAACTTTGCTAAATGCATCCTTCCTTCTTTTCCCCTCCATTTTTCTCTTTCTTCTTTCTTTCTTTCTTTCTTTTTTCTTTCTTTTTCTTTCTTTCTTTTCTTTTTTCTTTCTTTTTCTTTCTTTTTCTTTCTTTCTTTCTTTCTTTCTTTTCTTTCTTTCTTTCTTTCTTTTCTTCTCTCTTTCTTCTTTCTCTTTCTTTCTTTTCTTTCTTTCTTTCTTTCTTTCTCTCTCTTCTCTCTTTCCTTCTCTCTCTCTCTCTTCACCTCTTCTTTCTTTCTTTCTTTCTTTCTTTCTTCTTTCTTTCTTTCTTTCTTTTTCTTTCTTTTCTTTCTTTTTCTTTCTTTCTTTTCTTTCTTCTTTCTTCTTTCTCTTTCTTTTTTCTTTTTCTTTCTTTTCTTTCTTTCTTTCTTTCTTTCTCTCTCTTCTTTTTCCCTCTTTTTCTTTTTCTTTCTTTCTTTCTTTCTTTCTTCTTTCTTTCTTTCTTTCTTTCTTTTTTCTTTCTTTCTTTCTTTTTTTCTTTCTTTTTTCTTTTTTCTTTCTTTCTTTCTTTGTTCTTTCTTTTTTCTTTCTCTTTCTTTACTTACTTTCTTCTATCTTTATATATTTCTTTCTCTCTTTCTTTCTTTCTTCTTTTTCTCTTTCTTTCTCTTTCTTTCTTTCTTTCTTTCTCACTTTTTTCTTTCTTTCTTTCTCTTTCTTTATTTTTATTTCTTTCTTCTTTCTTTCTTCGTTTCTTTCTTTCTTTCTTTCTTTCTTTCTTTCTTTCTTTCTTTCTTTCTTTCTTTCTTTCTTTCTTTCTTTCTCTTTCTCTCTCTCTTCCTCCCCTCTACTATCTTCCCCATTCCTTCCTCTCTGCTTTTCTTTGCTTCTTAATGAGGGAAGGGAGAGACTGAACCATAGCTGGTATTCAGGTATACTCTGTGTTCAGGAACCACTTCTGTTGTTGCTTAAGGGAACATATGAATTGCTATAAGCTGTTTTGCACTAGAATTTGAATTTAGTGTTTTCTCTGTGATCACTGAAGAAAGAGACAGGCAGAAAACTAGTACCAGCTAAGTCACTTGCCTTCCACACAATTGGCTCTTGTTTTATCCAGAGTAATTTCGAACTATCCTAATAACGAGAATGTACAAGGGAAATAGAAAACCTGTCTAGACTACAGGCGGGGGTTGGGTGGAGAGGAGGGAGATTAGGGACATTGGTGATGGGAAAGTTGCACTGGTGATGGGTGGTGTTCTTTACATGACTGAAACCCAAACACAATCACGTATGTAATAAAGTTGTTTAAATATAAAAAAAAAATCCATTCACATTAGTGCCACACAAAGTCAAATACCTTGGAGTCAACTTAACTAAAGATGTGAAGTACCTATACAAAGAAAACTTAAACAACACTGCTTCCAGAAGTGAAAGGACACAAGAAAATGGAGACACATACTCTGTCATGGATTGAGGATTAACATAATTTAAATAGCAATACTCCCCAAAGCATTGTATGCAATTCCTCTAAGGATACCTAGGACATTCTTTATAGAAGTGGATCAAATATCCTTAAAATTCATTTGGAACAATAAATACCCACAAATAGCTAGAGCAACCCTTAGGGAAAAAATGGGAGGCATCACTTTCCCCAACTTAAATTGTATTACAAAGCAACAGTCATTAAAACAACATGGTATTAAAACAAAGACAGACCCTCAGATCAATGGAATAGACTTGAGTATTCAGAGAATATTCCCCAGACATACAATCAATTAATCTTTGATAAAGGGGCAAGAACTGCAAAATCAAGCAAAGAAAGCTTCTTCAACAAGTGGTGTTGGGACAACTGCTCAGCCACATGCAAAAAAACTAGCTCAGACTTCCATCTAACACCATGCACAAAGGTAAAGTCCAAAGGGATTAAAGACTGTGGTATCAGACCTGGAACTATAAGGTATATAGAAAATATGTAGGTAAAATACTCCATGACATTGAGACTACAGACATCTTCAAGGAAGAAACATCACTCTTCAAACAAGTGGAAGTGGAGATAAACAGATGGGACTATATTAAGCTGAGAAGATTCTATACCTCAAAGGAAATAGTGACTAGGATATAAAAGCCACCCACAAAATGGGATAAACTAGTCACCCAATACCAATCAGATAAGGGGCTAATATCTAAGATATACAAGGTACTGACAGAACTTTACATATTCTTTTTTATAACTGAAACCCAACTACACATATGTTTGTAATCATGGTGCTTAAGTTAATATATTATTAAAAAAAGATACTGGCAAAAAACCCAAAAGCAAAATAGAGTAAATTTTTTAAATTATATTGGAAACATCCTCTTCCTAGACAATGAATTCAGCTACAAAGACCAGGGAATGATAGGGAACCAGAAAGGTAGGATTGGAAGGAGCCTTTAAAATGAAAATGTTGATGGCAGGCCTATTGTTCCAGGTAGCATATAAGGACAAGACTGGAGAATGCATGGATGCAGGCAGTCTTCTTATCCAGGAGAGGTCATGCCATATAGTGAGAAGAGTCATGAACAAAAGTCTGAGACAAAATATGTTGAATATTTCCATTTAATGAGCATGATGTTGGTCAAATAAGGCCAACTACTTGACCTGGGCTTATATCCCTTTAGAAAATTCCCTGGTCTCACTTTCTAACATAATGCTGTTAAGAAAACAAAGAAAGATCCTAAAATTCTGGGAATAAAATGAGAGATTCATTTCTAGCTGAGAACTTAAATGAGACTCGGGGAGATAAACAAATAACATTCTGTAATTAGGATCAGGTCCATAGTGCATATGTGATGCTAGATGGGTTTTCACACACTTTCAGCTCTGAGGTAGCATTATTAATCATCTTACTGATAAAAGACAAGGAATTAAACACAGAGGGATCAGGAGCCTTGACTAAGATCACTCACTGAGCAAAGAAGGGAGACAGAACTCTCATGAAGAAAGTTTGTACAACTGATGACATTAAGGCGAATACATTTTTTTTCTCATGGAATTAATTCCACTGTTGGTTTATTCTTTGGAGAAATGTTTATTTACATATTCAAATTCAAGATACAGAAAATATTAGCAAGAAAATGGTTAAGCCTATTTTTAACATTCACTACTGAAGAATAACTGAACACATTGACACATGAACCTGTTTCCTCTCCTACAAAATAGGGATGGTAAAACATATTTTGCAAGGTTCTCCTGACAATGACAAGGGTAAAAGTAAGTTGTTCAATAAAAATAAGAAATTTCTTCCTTCTTTTTATAGTTACTAAATGAGCATTGGACACTCTGCTAACCTACGGCTGATTTTAGGCTTTCTTCTTGAACCTGAAATCATATCTCTGAGATTGGTGGGGAAATTTATATTTCCAGGTGGCTAAGGGCTCCAAGTAATCACAAGACAATTTCAGCTTCTCTCAGTGGGGTTGCCATCTGACCAACTGTATTACTGGACTAATGACATGCACTCATCTGAGGTTGGGTTTTCTTGGAAAAAATGAGGCCAAATGTCTCTATAGATTTTTTTGCATTTGCTATTCTTTATTTCTTTTTAAAACTCAAGTATTTATTAATTCAAAAATACTCAGCTTATTTAGATACAATGACATCTCTACAATTCATGTATATGCACAAACACATACACAGAATATACCAAGTATCTGAGATATTCTATATTCCTAAACAGCTGCAATGTTCATCCCCTAAAGCTGACATCATAATCAGTGGTGAGAAGTCAGTGTAAAATAATCACTCCTCTTTAGCCAACATTTACTACACTGATACTCACGAGTATCACTAACAAATAACACTTTTTTGTGGCTAAATTAATACAAATTGTAACACCAGAATCAACCTGTTAAATTGGATTTCCCAAGGCCTGTATCCAGGCCTTGTTATTTACACAACTACTCTAAATGATTGCATTCTTTCCCAATTGCTTTAGATGTTGCCAGATGCATGTCTTTGACTCAGACCTCTCTTCCAGTTTCCAGATCAACCACCAGTATGAAATCTATCCTTGGCTATCTCATTGACACATAGACTCAAAGTGGCCAAGAAGAATGTCCCCTTCTCTGAAAACACTGCTCTTTTCATCAATACCTCCACCAGATATGAAAAGTAGCAAGACCATTTTCCCAAACCCTCAAGTCCAGAAGTCACCCATTACTTCTTGTTTCCTACCCCACATTCACTCAATAACCATGTCATTGATTTCTCCTCTTCCATTTCCCCCAAATCTATACTCCTCTCTCCATTCCCATTGCCGCCATTCTCCTTTATTAAGACACCAATTTCAGGCAATTTGCAACAACATGGATGGAACTAGAGGATATCATGTGAGTGAAGTCAGTCAGATGAAAAGGAATAGATATGGACAGATCCCCTCTCGTTTATGGGACTTAAAATTATGTAGCACAATAATAACAAAGGTCCAAAGGTAATATTGTGATGGAACTGACTCATGAAATTGAGTTCAAAAGGCTTGGGAGGAATTTGGGGAGCCTTGGGAGAGGAAGGATACATAGGTTGATTATGTATGGTGCTGTAATTATGTGCAAGAGAAACCATTATTAATAGCATACAAAAAGATACCATCTCTTACCCCCATGAAGATATATTACACACGCACAATATCTTGTATAATCCTACTGGCAACAGAGATGTTGAATTAAATATTAAATATAAAATCCTTGATGGTACCAACCCACATATCAGGATTCAGGATAGCCATGAGGAAATGATCCACAGGCAGTCAGGTTTCAGGAGACATCAGCTTTATTAAGACCCAAGCCACCATGTGTGGCTCCTAAGCTTTTTAAACCTTTTAAGCCTGCTCCATAAATAGCCCTGCATTCAAACCTCTCTCTGCCAGCCACCTCTCTTGCTGAAATATCTCTCCTCTCTCCTCCAGAATCTCTCCCAATCTATCCTTCCCCTGCCCTCGAGGCAACCCCCTCTTTAGCAACAACAGATCCCTCCCAGATGTGGGCAGGTTTGCTTCTCAAGGTGAGAAAAACAGAAAGTTGGAGGAGGGAAATAACAAGAGACATCTTTAAATGTATAGCTAAGACAGGGCTGAAGCATAAGCGGTAGGGCAACTGCCTTGCACACGCTAACCCCGAGTCCCATTTGGTCCCCCAGCCAGGAGTAATTTCTGAGCATATAGCCAGAAGTAACCCCTGAACATCACCAGGTGTGGCCCAAACCCCCCCCAAATGTAGATAAATCGTGGTTTTCCATATTTGTCTGGAATTAATAGTAGTCTAATTTGATATATGTTCTATTCACTTCCTTACCTTGCATACCTCCATCTAATGGCCCCAGTCATATGGAACCTTTTTCTTCTGTTTTTCCAAATCACCAAGACCTAACCAACTCCTGTATTCTTCCCCACCTCCTAGATATTTTCTCTGTCAAATAAATTCTAATTCCAACAGGAATCAAGTGGGAGTTGGGTGGAATGGGAAGGAAACTTGGGACATTGGTGGTAGGAAATGTGCAGTATTGAAGCGTGGTGTAAATTGTATGACTGAAACTCAATCATGAACAATTTAGCAACCACAGTGCTTAAATAAAGTAAATTATTTATTTCCTTATTTTGTTTTGAGTCACACCTGACTATGCTCAGGAGTTACTCCTGGCTCTGTGCTCAGGAATCGCTCCTGAGCAATGGGAGACCATATAAGATGCCGAGATTCGAACCACCATTTGTCCTGGATTAGCAGCATGCAAGGCAAATGCCCTGCTGCTGTGCTATCTCTCCAACCCCAAATAAAGTAATTATTAGAAATTAATAAAAAATACAATCAATGGTTTCTTGATCATCCCCCTCCCCAAAGTCTCAAGGTCACAGAGATGTATACTGGATTTCGAAAAGCAAGCTACTATGATGAGAGATATATGATGACAAGAAATCCTGAGAAGCCTCTAGAAGTTGAGAGCAGCCCTTGCAAGGCAGCCATAAAGGAAAAGAGAACTTTAATCCAATGCATATAAGGAACTCGATTCTTCCCATAATCATGTGAAACAACCTTGAGCTCCAGAAAGAAGCATAGCCTTGAGGACACCCTGATGACCATCTTGGGGATTTGAGAGAAAATACCTGGTTGAGTCTATCCCAGACTCCCAGAAATGATGAGATCCTAAGTTTGTTCTAAGTCTCTGAGTGTGGAACAATCTCCTATACAACCTATATAATACTAGGAAAGGTCTTATTTCAATGAATGACGCAATTATGTGGTTCACTGTTGTCTCCAGAACTTAGACCATTTCCATGCCTTTATTATCAGCTTTCAGATACTGAGAGTCATTAAGAATTCATGTTTCCTCAATTTTAGAACGTTCAAGAATGCAGATCATGTGTAGCTTTTTCACATCATTGAATACCCTGTTAAAACAGTTTTATGAGGTAAAAATTAATATTCTTGCCACTGTAGAAGTTGCAAGATGATTGATGTTCATGAGTAATTCAAGTAAGTCCTTCTTTAGGACAGAGCCAGTAGAACTATCAGAACTGAGAGGCAAGCATTGGTCAGTATACATTTGATCAGAGGCTTTTGATACAATTAGGTAAGCACAGATCCAACACATTTGCCTTTATTCTATACTAATCCTGGTGATTTCCACATCAAGCTTAGGAAACTTAGTGCCTTGGTATATCTAAAGAAATTCAATGTACTGTATCAGGATAGGCTAAAGTTTGCTGCAGAAACAAATAACCTCAAATATCAGCAACTTATTTATAAGGTATTTCTGTCAATATGAAAGTTACATAGGGCTATTGAGCACTTGAAATATCACCAGTAAAAATTTAGATGCACTGTGTGTAGAAATTATACATTGTATTTTAAAGACTTAAAATGCTGAAGAAAAAAATAAAGAAAACAGAGGATAAAAGACCAAGCTCTCCAAACTCTAAACTTAGAGGTCTTATTGGAATAAGGGTGGGAAGACTACTCTCTCCTATATAGGGGTCCATCAACCACTAAACATGATCTCCTCTGGAATATAAATGGCCCACCTCCACATATTACATAGTATTAACAGCCCAGTGAGAGCACAGAAAATTTTATGGGAAAGTTGTATAAAAGCCAACTGAGCTCAATGTGCAAAAATATTAACACGAAAGGGTTAATCAGCACCAATCAGCTCAGTAAATCTTAGACAATAGCTTTAGTAAAACCATTGTGAGAAAGAACAATTATCACAAATTGACCTTTATAGATCTATTTTCTGATAACTATATTTGCTATCTTGTTGTAGCAAGCAATATGAAGTAAATTTGTGCCTATCAAGATGGCAGATTTGGGGTTTTGTGGGAAACTAGGAACATTGGTGAAGAGAATTTCCCACTGGTGAAAGGACTGGTTTGGAACACTGAATTCATAAAACAGATACATTATGAACAAATCTGTAAATTACACTTAAAATAATATATAATTATAAAATAAAATATCTATTTTACATATTAGTTATATTTTCAAATAATGTTTATGTACAGGGTGTATTGGGTCATACTCATCAGTTCTCAGGGTTACTCTTGTCTCGCTGTTCAAGGATCACTCATGACAGGGATTATAATCAGGGATTATAGGTAAGGCCAAGACTGAACATGTGCAACTAGATGATCACTCTGGCCTTTGATTAATATTCAGATATATTGCACTGAATTAAACATTATTAAAAATAACTTCATTTATTCCTTTTTTTCCATGGTTTTTGGGCCACACCCGATGACGCTCAGGGGTTACTTCTGGCTATGCACTCAGAAATCACTCCTGACTTACAGGACAATATGGGACACCGGGGATAGAATTCATGTCTGTCCTGGGTCAGCCTTGTGCAAGGCAAACACCCTACTGCTGTGCTATCGCTTCGGCTCCTGTTCCTTTTAAATTTAATCTGTGCCCACTAGAAAATGAGAATTTACTTTTACTGTTCAGTGCTATGATAAAAAAATTCTTTCTTTTTTTTATGCTACATGTCCTTTACAAGTCAACTCACTTAAAGGTTCAGTGATTCATGAAGATAAGTCAGTGCCAGGGAACAACAGAACTTAGATGTTCTTATCCTGACAAAATTCTATTATTGCACCTAACCCATTGAAAAGTAGTAGTTATATGGACTCATTCCTACAAAGTTACCAGAAGTATGGATTGAAGCTTATGAGAAATGCTAGTATATAATAATATAAAATATTTTCCAATTTCTACATGACATTTGTTATGTAAAGCAAATGTCTTATTTATTTCGCATTGTAACTATTCATAAAATCATTCAACACATACCTAAATATAATGTAAAATGCACTCAAAACACTACATTGGTCCAAGGGGTACACAGAAGGCTAAAATGTGATGGTGCTGGATCTTAGGGAACATAATCAGCAGGGTAATTTGTATATGTATATATGCAAACTATAAATATCATGATGAATATGAAAAGAGTTTTGTCTATTGCTCCTTTTAAAGATTTTCCTCCACCAGCAGTAAGTATCTCATCAGAGGTGAGCAATAGCAGTTCTGATGTACACAATGCCTTTCCACTTGTTACAGACCATATTAACCTAGCCCAATTGCTTCAAGGTGGTGTATTAGGAAAAATAAACTTGGAAACAACTCTATCATTACAGTTAAGCTTTATATTATCATAAATGATCAACTCACAAAGTGGTTATAGTTGTGACCCAGTTAATAACCCATGTATAATTGTGCCCTTAATAAGCAGCAGTGATTAACAACCATGAAATAAGCATGACCCAGAAAGAACAAGTGAGTAAAGTATCTTCTGTCAGTGAAGAAGCAATTTAGCTGTGGAAATACTTTCTAATGTGTTTGGAAAGGTGATGATGACATCCCTCTGAGGCCTATGCTATTTATCACTTGGGAGAAGACTGGTTTAAAGAATCAAATAAAATTGTAGTAGTTTTTGCTTAAAAAAAGTTCACAAAAAGTTCCTGACTTAAAAATTTATCCAAATCAAACTGCCTGCTTCACAAATAATCTTGGGAGAGACACGAAGTCACTGAAATTCACAGATACAGAGATCATTGTGTTGAAATCTCTGGGATCCCCTTGAGACAGTGAAGGACTGAGTTCTCACTCAGCTGAAGCCCAGACAGCAATACCCACATTCCACAGCATTCAATATATAAATAAACGGTCCGGTTTCATGGCTAATCTCAGAAGAAATGCCAAGCTGATGAAATATCAGGTACACCAATTTCCTGACTGAAAATTCTGAGGCCTCCTTAGAAAGGGGCAGGCCAAGAATCATCCCAACTTTACTGATCCTGGAGCTTTTGGAGTGTGCATCTGCATGACCCTCCAAATTCCACAATATTGGCAGTCCATGTAGGAACACACTAAATTGGATGGGGAAATAGCACAAGAAACCTCTAAAATCAATAAATAAAAACAATAACATGAAAGGCTCAACTAGCAACAAGAAATTCAGTAAATGCTCAGAAAATAAATTTAGTAACACCATTGTAAGATAAGACAAGCTTCACAAATTTTCTTTTACTGAACCTTTTTTTATTGATAATTCCACTTACCATTTTGTTGTAGCAAGCAATATAAAATAAATTATTGTGTACCTACTAAGGAGGCAAGCTTGGGGGCAGGTAGGAAATTGGGAACAATGGCTGAAGAAAAGTAACACTTGTGGTCAGATAGGAGTTGAAACATTGAATGCCTGAAACAACTGTATTAGGAACAACTTTGTAAATCACAGTGACTAAATAAAGTTGAGAGAGAAAAAAAGATTATGAGTTGTCAAGAAATAAAGTTCATGATTTTTGATAACAGAGAAACATACACATTCTACTCAATGTACATATTCTACTCAAGCACACATGGAACATTTTCCAGAATAGCTAGATAAATTGGGGAGTGAGAGAAGTAGCCCCAAGCGAAGAGCACTTCAACCTCTGTTCAACTCTTTTTGGGCATTCTGGAAATGCCTGAAGTCAAGACTGGCAAATTCAGCTGAGAGCACCTACATGTCACAAGATGCTCCCATCCAGCAAGTGGAACTATGAAGCTTTCACTTGTTTCTCAGTGTAGGATATGATCCCTACCACCCAATTTCTCAGGTAGCTGTGTACTCAGACTGGAGCCAGGAATTGTTCTTTGCAGAAAGTAAAGTCCTAACCTCATTCAGCCTAAAAACAAACAAACAAATACTCAAAACAAAACAAAACAAAACACCCCCAGAGAAATGTAGCTGATAGGATATGCTACAACTCATATAAGTTCTTCAATGGTAAATTTTGAAATAAATTCTTATTTGAGAGATAGGGTATTGTTTGCTTTGAATGTGGTCGATCCCTGATACTGCATATGGTCTAAGCATATGCAGCACCATGGTGCTCTCAGCACCACCAGGAATGATCCCTGAGCATAGATCTAGGAGTAAATTCTAAGCACCATCAAGTCAGGCGTGGCCCCAAACAAAAAACACAATAGTTAAACATCTTCATGGAGCTACTTGAGATCCCAAAAAGATAAAAATACAGAATAAAGGAGGATCCTGGACCAATCCTTTAGTTATTCTGATACTTAGAAATGAAAGGACAGGGGAGGCAAACAACAATAATGGAGTAAGACTGTGAAGAAATAAAACGAGACACCATACAAGTCAAGTAAAGAGCAGCTTTCAATAAAGAGTCAATAAAGCTTTCAATAAACAGTCCATTCTTTGGGTGATGCTGAAGAAAAGTCCAGGATGACACAAATGATGGCATAGGTGAGGGAAATATTTCAGATGGAGTAGATTGGAAATAAACTAGATGAGGAAATGGAGATAATACCCTCAGATAAATCTTCTCAGCAGCTGTTTTTGTGAGGTAGAGAAGATAAATGTGGAAGTTACTCAAGGAGAATGTGGGGTCAAGTTCCTTTTTACACTATGTTACAGGATAATGTTTGTAAAGATTGAGGAGAGAGAAAAAATGGATGATGCAGGAGAAAGTAAGATAATTACAGGAGCAGAGTGCATGAAAGGTGAAAGGGAGCTAATTCAGTCCATGAAAGCAGGGATCCAGGGACAACAGCAGACATTTCATGTACAGTAATGGGGCCTGAGGGAGGCAAAGTGTGGAGACTCACAGATCCTATTTAGTTTATTCTACTCTCTATTTAATGTACAGTAAATTATCCAGAGAGAGTATGCATGCATGAGAGGCTGGGGTATGTACATAAAAGTGAAGGGGTTGAGAAATAAAACTGAAGTGTGGGAGCCGGAGAGATAGTGCTGTGGTAGGGTGTTTGCCTTGCATGTGGCTGACCAGGTAGAGGCCTGGTTCAATTCCCAGCATCCCATATGGTCCCCAGCCTGCCAGGGGTGACTTCTGTGTGCAGAGTCAGGAGTAACCCTTGAGTGCCGTTGGTTGTGGCCCAAAAACCAATCAATCAATAAAGTTTTAAAAAAGTAAAACTAAAGTGTGGAAGACAGTTAACCAATTCCCTCAGATCTCCAGTAACCAATATCTTATGACTAGCTTTTCCCACTCAGTACTCATATTTGCTCTACCTTTTTCTCTGTTATATCATATCTCACCTTCTAACTTACTATACACCCAGACTTATTTATTATACTATGGTTTTCTCTCTTATAGTATTTTAAGCACTTTGATGATAAGGGCTCTTTGTTTACTGATGTTTTCTAGGAAGCTAGAATTGACCTAGATACTATATAGTTATTGAATGATTTAAATAAAACAAATGAATAAAAGGAGAAAAAGGAAAAGAGGGTAGAAGGGAGTGAAAGACCTAGGGGAGAGAGAAAGTAATGAAGTTAATTTCTACTCATATATGAGATTTCTTGGGTAGGTACCTCCATATAGAATTTAGAAGCTTGTTACGATTTTAAGAGAACTAAACAATCTTTTATTTTTTAAAGCAACATTCAATCACATAGGTGCATGTAGAAAGAAGGCTTGGTTTAGCCAAGGTCCAATCTTTGCCAGATCAGTAAATCAAGGGAATAAAGAAAAGAGAGAAACAAGACGCTTTCTAAACAAATGGCAATAATGATGAACTATGTGATCAAAGCTAAGCCATGAAAAAAATTAAGCAGTGGGTTAAAGTAATTGGGATAATTAATCATAATATTCAAAGTATGATCACATGTCATTTAATGATGGGGATACGTTCTGAGATATGCATTGCAGGTTATTTTTTTCATTGGGCTTACATGATAAGATTTGAACTACAAAGATCTAGATGGCATGGCTCAGTGTTTCTCAGTTTTGGGACCATAGACCTTTCCCAAACTTGTTTTCTTATTGTTCTCTTAATTTTTTATTAACTGATACTAAACTATCAGTTAGTCCTCTAGTCACATGTTATGACTCCTTATTTACATGACTTTTCACATATTGATCCTTGTAATGTCTTGGAGGCCTTATGGATCCTGACTGGAAACCTAGGTAACATATTGGGGCCACCATCATACATGGCATTCATCACTGACAAAACTTTTTTTTTTTTTTTTTTTAGTTTTTTGGGTCTCACCCAGCAGCGCTCAGGGGTTACTCCTGGCTCTACACTCAGAAATCGCTCCTGGCAGGCTCAGGGGACCATATGGGATGCCAGGATTTGAACCACTATCCTTATGCATGAAAGGCAGACGCCTTACCTCCATGTTATCTCTCCAGCCCTGACAAAACTACTTTTAATGGGGTTGAAAAGATGGCTTAAAGGGTTAAACACATTTTTGTTTATTATATGCCCTGGTTCAATACTTGGCACTGTGTGGTTCTCTGAGTACCACCAGGAGCAACATAAGTCAAGAGTGCTTCTGAGCAGTATCTGATGTAGCTCCTACACAAAACTACCCATTAAGCAACACAAACTTGTACTCCCCATTGATAATTTTAAATATTTAAATCCAATCAAGTCATGTTTCTGTTCCATGTATGAGCTGCAAGTTTTTCAGGATCTACTGAGAACTCTTTCCTAAAATAGACTTCATTTTAAAAGGACATTAGGTATAAGGGAAGATAATCACAAATCAAAATTCAGTACTTTCTTTTAATGATTTTTCTTCATCAACTCAATAAGGTACATGTGTTATAAAACAATGAAGAATAGTTTTTTTTTATGTGTATGAATTCTGCACAGAGAGCAGTGTGGAGGTTGGGAGAGCAGGATTCTCTTCCAGCCATCAGCGCAAGCATGGGCCCTTTAGACAGAGAAGAATGCACTCTATTAGTCATCAAAGGACTGATTAAATTTTAGATTTCACAGGTTCCTACAAGAATTGAGAGGAAAATGAGTCAAAACAGCCTAAAATAAGTGCCAAAATGATTTACTCCTTGTGCAATCCAAAGTCCTGGCAAAATCAAAGAATGGAGTAGGAGGAAAGGTCTCAAGAAGAACCATAATACATTTCTTGAACAGTAATGAACATAATGTCTCAATGCATGTAATTTTCTCTTGCCAGTGGACTGCTAACTTTGAGGAAAACCATGCATCACTATTTTAATCTTCTTTCTCCTCTGCCTAAAGATTCTATAAAGCTATTTTATATTTCTATATATAAAAATTACAATAGAGAATAGAGATGAAAACCAAACTAAACAATAAATAAAGATTTTTGGAAGGACAAGTTGATCCTGGCTATGTCTGCAGATAATAACTAGTGAGGCCAGTTCAGTAAAACCTTCAGTCTAAAAGAACAAAGCAAGATGACTCTATTCAGACAGAATAAATCCATGGCAAAGATTTCATACTGTTCTCTGTCTGGAACACCTTGGTCCTTCTACTTTCCTTCTCAGTAAATATTCCTCAAGACCCAAAACACATGCAGTAATCTTTCTGAAACCTCTGGAAGAGCCTGAAAAGTTTCCATATCTGGGTAGATCTTTCATAGAAATGTTTCAAGGCTATGATTATGATCATCTGAATTTCTAGTTAACTGGATTCTGAAGTAGTATTAGAGTAGGCTGTATTTTCCCATGACAGCCCACACAAAATCTTACACCCCACACTGCTGTTCTCTGTGAAGGGGTAAAATCTCTTCCTCTTCCTTTGGATCCTGCCCATGTCACTGGAGAACAACAGAAGGAATCCTTCTCAGTCAAGCTTAGAAGCACACATTATATTTTCTCTTCAGAATCAAGCTGACAGGCCAGAGAAAGCCTGAACAGCCTGTGGAGGGAAACCAACGCCCATAATCACAAGCCTGGCAGAGCACATAACTCCTAGCAGAACCAACTTTCCAGCTATGTGAAACAGCTATCTTGAAGGAAGAATCCCTGGCCTCTGCCTTGGTTGATTCCTACAGAGTAGAGAAAAGTTGGTCCAGCTGAATTTTGCCCAACTGTAGCTGATTTGAGAGCAAAATAATTGGCTATTGTCTGAAACTGCAAGTTTGAAGTTTTTATTATGAAACAAAAATAATTGGATTATATTCATTTCTGGTTATTGCATATAACATAGAATGCAACAGGCACTCAGTCCAAGTGTGCATGGTTTTGGAGATTCTAACACGAAAAGATCCTGGAGAGGCACAGGGTGCCTTGAGTCCTTCCTTTTTTATTGGTCTTGTTTTTCCTTTCTCTAATAAAAACACATGTTCCCATATGTAAGTCTTGTGTGGTTGCTGCTAACTTTTGAAAGACTCTAATCACAAGAAATTTAGCTTTGCTCAAAACAGAAAGAAGCATCTAAGTTCACAGAGGGATTGTGATGTGGGACAAATGACTAACCATGCCCATGTGAAACACCATAGACTGAAACTCCAACATTACCTTGCTTGAAGATTAAGTTATATTAGGACACATGTCTTATAGCTGTAAAAACCACTTGTTCATGTTGGAAAAGAAGGTGCATAGCTGACAGGAAGGGTTAGATGACACTTCACTTGGGAAGAGGATTGGTGGATACATAAAACTGTTTGCTTTTAGAATATCCTCTCTGTCTCTTGTAGACACCTTCACTTTACAGAGAGAAAACTGGAGTTACATATTCATTTTTATCCAACTTCTGTTTGTGGCTTCAGGGAGGATGTTCAGGTGAAATCTTTTTTTTTCTTTTTGAATCACCATAAGTTAAAACAGTGCTTTTCAACCTTTTTGTGCAAAGGCACAATTTTTTCATAAAAAAAAAAAAATCATGAGGCACACCACCATTAGAAAATTTAAAAAAAATTAACTCTGTGCCTATATTGACTATATAAAGTAATTATCTTGAATAGAATCAAATAAACACAAATTATTTCATAATTACTTTATTATGAAATAATAAAGTATTTTATAATTGTTCATATATCTGTTTACTTACTCAGTGCGAAACCTGGGCATGTTTGGCTGAACACAAAGCTGATATTCTGGCAGAAATCAAAGAAAGACACACATGTAGCTCTTCATCAACAGCTCGCAGCTCTCTCTCTTTAGTTTTTATAGTCTGTAACATGTGCTTCAGCTTACAAATAGACCAATCATGCCAAAGTCGCATGTTATGGATGAAATTGGAATTTTTCGCACTGCACACCAAACAATATCTCATGGCACACTAGTGTGCTGCGGCACAGTGGTTGAAAAAAACGCTGAGTTAAAAGTTGTTGATGGTTAAGATTCATAGAATATTTCAACACTCATCCCTTCACCAGTGTTCATATCCTGCCACTTGAAGGTGAAAAAGTAAAACCTCTTTCTCCTACCAGAGTTGGAGAAAACCATCTAAATGAGTTGTTTACATCTTTGGCAACTTCAAATCAATTTTCTGAGAATAATCTGGACATTCCTTAGAACTTCATAGATTCCACTCTAAATTCTGGAAGGTTCTAGACTGTTTCCGTCTGGAGGTAGTTTTCCTGCTCTTTTTCACCTTCAGTAGAAGTGAATTAGAAAGCCATGGCTTTCCAGTCTGAATTCTGAAAGATTCTAGGCTGCTTCAGAGTATGTCTGGAGACAATTTTCCTACTGTTCTTTCCCCTTCAGTATAGATGAAAGTTTTTGTATTAAACACTTCCCCAGAATAAAAAGAGATCTAAGCAGCGATAGCAATAAGAAAGGCTTTTACAGGACAAACAAAATGTATAGATAAAAGCATAGAGAACAATAAAAGGGACAGACAACACAGAGGAGGTAAAAGCTAACTGATACATGGTCAAAGACAGTTGAGTAGGGTCTGCAACCAGGCCCACGGGACATAAACATCCAATGTTGTCCATGCAGCTCATTTGTTCCTGCTCCATGCCCATAAGAGTCACCTAGATGATAAAGCCATGGTCTTCTGGTGTCCTCCTCCAACCAATTCAGTCAGTTCCCTTCTCCTATACTACCACTACTCACTTAGTCCTTCTAAGTATTCTTCCTACCTTCATTATACTCACACAAAGTAAATATCCCAATGTTGGGATGTCTGAGTTGCTTTAAAGAGTTGAGATGAGGAGTGAATATTAAAATTTTTCAATGTAAGTTCACTTTTTATCATAGAGAGTTTTTTGATTTCCAGAAGGAATCATTCCTTCTCCATATCCCTGCATTTTTCTACACTCCACTCATCCTGCATGACCTATTTATTTAATACCTTTCTTCCCCTCTATTATAGTAGACAGTAATTCGATAGTTCATGAATGAATAAAACAGTAATTCCATCAACTACTACTGAAATATGCCTAAAAATACAACAGGAAATGACTTGATTCTTGGTTATGGTCATAGAACACAGTATTTTGTTTTTTAGTTTTTATTTTGACCACATTGGCTTACATATCTTTCACAGTAGAATTTTAGGTACATATTAACATTGAATCAGGGGAATTCCCATCACCAAATTTGTCCTCCCTCCACCCCCATTCCTTTCCTGCAATCCATATCCCCCACCCTCACCACCCGGGCTGCTAGAATAAGTGGTCCCCTCTGTGTCTGGCTTACTACTTAATGATCATACAAGTGTTTGGTCTTGGTACCCTCCATTATTCCCCCTCTATTTGAGAGGCAGAACTAGATAGTTCTAGTTATGTGGTTTTGTTTGAAGAAAAGAAAAGCAATAAAATGGGATTAAAATAAAATAAGCCAAAAATGGGCGAAATCTAGAGGTGCTCATCCTCGGTTTGAGAGACAAAAGGGAAAAAGAAAGTGGAACATCACAACAATACAAAAAGAAATATCAAATAAAATATCCAGTGAGCACAACAGCAATAAAGACAAGCACCACACAATAATCTTGGTCCTGAAATAAAACCATGCCGGAGTGCAAAAAGAAAGAGAAAGAGAAAGAGAAAATAAAATAAAATAAAATTGGAGACATCAGCTTCAATATCTACACCAAAACAAAGAAGTCTATATATATATATATATATGGATAAAAGGATTATTTTGTGCTCCACCCCCCCACACCACCCCCGCATAGGCACAGTAACTATTGGGGGCATTATAGAGGAAATTCCCTTGGCCTAGGATATACAGGGTTTCTCCACCCTTGAAGTATACTGTCATGGGATTAACTATAGACTTCTTTCATGTTCGTTTACTCTCCCCTCGATGCTTTTGTGGAGTATGGAATACTTCTGCTTCATCATGGATGGTAAAATCAGACCTTTGTATCTAGAGATCTTGGTGTCTGTACTGCCCAAGGAATGGAGCTTATAATGAAGTCTTTCTTTGTGGTTCTAGCAGTTTTGTTTCTTCAGTGTCGTTTTAATCCATCTTCTGTAGTTGGTGGTATTGGTCATTATGCTGCTCCTAGGATGGAGCCTGGGATAGAGTCTTTCCTTATGTTTCCAGAAGACCCGTTCAGTTGCGATTGTCTCAGTCAGACATCTGGAATTGGAGATCTTGTTTGTTGTACAGATCGTAGACTAAAACCTAGGCTAGAGCTTTTTTGTTGTTGTTGTTTTTGATCCCGGAATGCATACTGTCCAGTCATGGTTGTAACAACCAGTCATCTGTAGATAGCGATCTTGGCTTTTGACAGATCAAAGGGTGACAAATCTTCTGATTTTGTCTTATAGTTGGCTGGTGAGGAAGGACAATTTGCTCTTAGATCAAGTTGTTCCCATTTCCTAATTGTCAGGATATCATTTTAGAACTGGCGCATGTTGGTGTCAGAGCAGCATTACGGTGCCCCATAGGGGATTTGGTTCCTGGAGCTGTTGTGAACTGTGTCGCTTCTATGTCTGGGATTCAGGAGTCAAGGCTGGACGGTCGGTGCCTAATTCCCTGGGGTCTAAGTTGGTTCCACATGACATATAAAACACAGTATTTTAACATTACTTTTTCAACTGAAGTAGCACAGGCTTAGTTAATAAACTTCAGCTTAGAATTCAAGATTTTTCAGTTTTTCATATATTAAGATTATATATAGGATATCATGTATTTACAGTTCTCTTGCTTGCTACAAAACACTGAAATCTTTCCAAGTCATTAAAGAGTACTCAGTGTCATGGGCACTGTACAGTCCTTACATAATTTTCAACATTTGTTATAGAGTAAAAATAAGAAAAATAAAGTTTTAATTACTTTTGCAGCTGCCACAATTCAATGCGTATGATTAATATGTATCAAATGATGACAATACAAAATATGTTTTATGTCAGACTAGTTACATTCAAAATATTGAGATCTTGCAGATAGTTTTATTTTGTGGGATGGTAACAAAAGTTGATAATAACTTTAAAACTCTATTTCTGCCTTACATTTTTTTGATGTCAAGAATTTTTTTAATATATTTTTATTTAAACACCTTGATTACATACATGATTGTGTTGTTTGGGTTTCAGTCATGTAAAGAACACCACCCATCACCAGTGCAACATTCCCATCACCAATGTCCCAAGTCTCCCTGCTCCCCACCGAACCCCCGCCTGTACTCTAGACAGTCCTTCTATTTCCTTCATACTTCTCATTATTAGGATAGTTCGAAATGTAGTTATTTGACTAACAAAACTCATCCCTGTTTGTGGTGAGCTTCATGAGATGAGCTGTAACTTCCAGCCCTTCTCTCTTTTGTGTCTGAAAAATATTATTGCAAGAATGTCTTTCATTTTCTTAAAACCCATAGATGAGTGAGGCCATTCTGCATTTTTTCTCTCTCTCTGAATTATTTCACTCAGCATAATAGATTCCATGTACATCCAGGTATAGGAAAATTTCATGACTTCATCTCTCCTGACAGCTGCGTAATATTCCATTGTGTATACATACTACAGTTTCTTTAGCCATTCATCTATTGAAGGGTATCTTGGCTGTTTCCAAAGTCTTGCTATGGTAAATAGTGCTGCAATGAATATAGGTGTAAGGAAGGAATTTTTGTATTGTATTTTTGTGTTCCTAGGGTATATTCCTAAGAGTGGTATAGCTGGGTCAAATGGGAGCTTGATTTCCAGTTTTTGGAGGAATCTCCATATTGCTTTCCATAAAGGTTGAACTAGAAGGCATTCCCACCAGCAGTGGATAAGATTTTCTTTCCACATCCCTGCCAACACTGCTTATTCTCATTCTTTGTGATGTGTGCCAATCTCTGGGGTGTGAGGTGGTACCTCATAGTTGTTTTGATTTGCATCTCCCTGATGACTAGTGATGTGGAGCATTTTTTTATGTGTCTTTTGGCCATTTGTATATCTTTTTTGACAAAGTGTATGTCCATTTTTTCCCCATTTTTTGATGAGATTAGATGTTTTTATCTTGTAAAGTTCTGTCAGTGCCTTGTATATTTTGGAGATTAGCCCCTTATCTGATGGGTATTGGGTGAATAGTTTCTCCCACTCAGTGGGTGGCTCTTGTATCCTGGGCGCTATTTCCTATGAGGAGCAGAAGCTTCTCAGCTTAATATATTTCCATCTGTTAATCTCTGCTTTCACTTGCTTGGAGAGTGCAGTTTCCTCCTTGAAGTTGCCTGTAGTCTCAATGTCCTGGAGTGTTTTGCCTGCGTGTTATTCTATATATCTTATGGTTTCGGGTATGATAGTGAGGTCTTTAATCCATTTGGATTTTACCTTTGTACATGCGGTTAAATGGGGGTCTAAGTTCAATTTTTTGCAAGTGGCTAGCAAGTTATGCCAACACCACTTGTTGAAGAGGCATTCTTTGCTCCATTTAGGATTTCTTGCTCCTTTATCAAAACTTAGGTGATTGTATGTCTGGGGAACATTCTCTGAGTATTCAAGCCTATTCCACTGATCTAAGGGCCTGTCTTTATTCCAATACCATGCTGATTTGATAACTATTGCTTTGTAGTAGGTTTAAAGTTGGGGAAAGTATTTCGTCCCATATTCTTTTTCCCAATGATTGCTTTAGCTATTCTAGAGTGTTTATTGTTCCAAATGAATTTGAAAAGTGCCTAATCCACTTCTTTGAAGAATGTCATGGGTATCTTTAGAGGGATCACATTAAATCTGTACAATGCTTTGGGAAGTATTGCCATTTTAATGATGTTAATCCTGCCAATCCATGAGCAGGGTATGTGTTTCCATTTCTGCGTGTCCTCTCTTATTTCTTGGAGTAGAGTTTTATAGTTTTCTTTGTATAGTTCCTTCACATTTTCAGTCAAGTTGATTCCAAGATATTTGAGTTTGTGTGGCATTATTGTGAATGGGGTTGTTTTCTTAATGTCCATTTCTTCCTTATTACTATTGGTGTATAGGAAGGCCATTGATTTTTGTGTGTTAATTTTGTAGCCTGCCACCTTGCTATATGAGTCTATTGTTTCTAAAAGCTTTTTGGTAGAGTCTTTAGGTTTTTCTAGGTAGAGTATCATGTCATCTGCAAACAGCGAGAGCTTGACTTCTTCCTTTCCTATCTGGATTCCCTTGATATCTTTTTCTTGCCTAATTGCTGTAGCAAGTACTTCCAGTGCTATGTTGAATGGGAGTGGTGAGAGAGGACAGCCTTGTCTTGTGCCAGAATTTAGAGGGAAAGCTTTTAGTTTTTCTCTATTGAGGATTATATTTGCCACTGGCTTGTCATAGATGGTCTTTACTATATTCAGAAAGGTTCCTTTCATTCCTATCTTGCTGAGAGTTTTGATCAAGAATAGGTGTTGGACCTTATCAAATGCTTTCTCCGCATCTACTGATATGAACATGTGATTTTTATTTTTCTTGTTGATGTTCTGTATTATGTTGATAGATTTACAGATGTTAAACTATCCTTGCATTCATGGGATGAAACCTACTTGGTCATAGTGGATGATCTTCTTAATGAGGTATTGAATCTATTTGCTAGGATTTTATTGAGGATCTTTGCATCTCTGTTCATCAGCGATATTGGTCTGTAATTTTCTTTTTTGGTAGCATCTCTGTCTGGTTTAGGTATCAAGGTGATTTTGGCTTCATAAAAGCTATTTGGAAGTGTTCCCATTTCTTTGATTTCATGAGTCTTGCCAGGATTGGTAGTAGTTCCTCTTAAAAGGTTTGAAAGAATTTATTAGTAAATCCATGTGTCTGGGCTTTTGTTTTTGGGCAGACATTTGATTACTGTCTTAATTTTCTCAGCAGTGATGGGGTTGTTTAGATATGCTACATCCTCTTCATTCAACTGTGGAAGATTATAAGAGTCCAAGAATTTATCCATTTCTTCCAGGTACTCATTTTTAGTGGCATAGAGTTTCTCAAAGTAGTTTCTGATTACCCTTTGAATCTCTGCCATATCAGTAGTGATCTCTCCTTTTTTATTCCTAATACCAGTTATCAAGTTTCTCTTTCTCTTTTTCTTTGTTAGTTTTGCCAGTGGTCTATCAATCTTGTTTATTTTTTAAAGAACCTACTTCTGATTTTGTTAATCTTTTGGATTGTTTTTTTTTGGGGGGGGGTTCCACTTCATTGATTTCTGCTCTCAGCTTTGTTATTTCCTTCTGTCTCCCTATTTTCGGGTCCTTTTGTTGAGCACTTTCTAATTCTATGAGTTGCATCATTAAGCTATTCAGGTATGCCCCTTCTTTCTTGATGTGTGCTTGCAAACCTATAAATTATCCTCTCAGTACCGCTTTTGTTGTGTCCCATAAGTTCTGATAGTTTGTGTCTCTATTGTCATTTATTTCCAGGATGGTTTTGATTTCCTCTTTGATTTCATCTCGGACCCATTGATTATTCAGTATTAGGATGTTTAACTTCCAGGTATTATAGTTTTTCTTCTGTGTCCCTTTGTAGTTCATATATAATTTCAGGCCCTTGTGGTCAGGAAAGGTAGCCTGCAAAATTTCTATCCTCTTGATATTATGGAGTTATGTTTTATGTGCTAGCATGTAGTCTATCCTGGAGAATGTCCCATGTACATTAGAGAAGAATGTGTAGCCAGGTTTCTGGGGTGGAGTGTCCTATATATATCTACTGGGCCTCTTTCTTCCATTTCTCTTTTCTGGTCTAGTACATTCTTGTTGGGATTCAGTGTGGTTGACCTATCAAGTGTTGACCATGTCCTGTTGAGGTCTCCCACAATTATTGTGTTGTTAATTATACTATTTTTTAAATTTGTCAACAATTGAATTAAATATTTTGCTGGCACATCATTTGGTGCATATGTGTTTAGGAGAGTGATTTCTTCCTGCTGTACAAATCCCTTTATTATACAAAATGTACATCCTTGTCCCTTATAACTTTCCTGAGTATAAAGTTTGCATCATCTGATATTAGTATGGCCACTCCAGCTTTTTTATGGGTGTTGTTTGCTTGGATTATTTTCCTCCAGCCTTTTATTTTGAGTCTATGCTTGTTCTGACTATTCAGGTGCGTTTCTTGTAGAAAGCAGAAGGTTGGGTTGAGTTTTTTCATCCATTTAGCCATCGGTGTCTCTTAACTCGTGCATTTAGTCACTGACATTGAGAGAAAGAATTGCCCTGGGATTTAGTGCCAGTTTTTTATCGAAGTTTGGTGTCTCTTTTGGTTGGTCTTGTCTTAAAGTAGGTCTTACAGTTTTTGTTTTAAGACTGTTTTTGGGTCTGTAAAGTTTCTGAGCTGTTGTTTGTCTGTGAAACCGTGTATTCTTCCTTCAAACCTGAAAGTGAGTTTTGCTGGGTGCAGTATTCTAGGCGAAGCATTTATTTCATTGAGTTTTGTCACTATGTCCCACCACTCCCTTCTGGCCTTGAGTGTTTCTTGTGGCAGGTCTGTGGTAAATCTCAAGGATGTTCCCTTGAATGTATTTTCTTTTTTTGATCTTTCTGCATTCAGAATTCTGCCTCTATCTATGGGGTTCGTCATTGTGACTATGATGTGTCTTGGGATGTTTTTTCTGGGGTCTCTTTTAGTTGGTACTCTTCAGGCATGCAGGATTTGATCGCATGTATTCTTTAGCTCTGGTAGTTTCTCTTTAATGATGTTCTTGACCATTGATTCTACCTGGAGATTTTCTTCCTGGGTCTCTGGGACTCCAATGATTCTTAAGTTGTTTCTGTTGATCTTATCATAGACTTCTATTTTCATCTGTTCCCATTCTTTGAGTAATTTTTCCATTGTTTGATCATTTGCTTTAAGGCTTTTTTCAAGTCTTTTCTGCTGTATAGAGTTGTTATTCATCTCATCTTCCAGTGTACTAATTCTATCCTCAGCTGCTGTTAGCTGTTAGAATTTTTTTTGCATTACAAATATTTCACAGTATTATTTATGGTACATAGTGACAATGAATGAGGTGCATGACAACCACCAGTGTTGTCCTCTCTCCACCCCTGTTCCTAGCATGCATCCCATATCTCCCTCCTTTACCCCCCAGAATACTAGTGTAACTATTCTCCACTTTACAGCTTGTTGTAGATTGGGTATCTATTCTGTCGTCATTGACTTTGATTTGGTGTTAAGTCTGATCATTTTTTATTTCCACTACATGTTCATATAACTGGTCCTGGTATCATCCTTCCCCCCTTCAATTTATGAGGCTGAATGATTCAAGTTATGTGATTCTGTTGGAGATAAAATGGATACGAAAAAGAGAAGAAAAAATTTGGTAGCAACTACCAAAAAAAAAAACGCACCCAGCAAAAAATGTCACCAAATAATAACCACAGAGTGAAAAAGAAAGAAAAAAGTGGAATAAAATGAGAAGGTAAATAATATCAAAAACAAACAAAACAAAACAAAACAAGAAAAAGAGGGGGTGCTGGAATGCTGGAGTGGCAGTGTTTGGTGTTCCCCCACCTTATTTTTTTCATAGGCACAGTAAGTATTGGGAAATAAAGGGAATTCCCGTGGCCTAAGAGATTCAGGGTTTCTCATCCCTTGAAGCATACCATCATGGGAACAAACACTGGCTCCATACATACTCATTACCACATCCCAAGGGCTTTTTTGTGGTGCCATGAAACTTTTCTCTTAGTTATGTATGAGAAAATCAGGCCACTGTAGCTAGTGATCTTGGTATTTGTGCAGGTCATAGGACAAGGTATAGGATAGAGTCTTTATGGTTCTAGAGGTTCTGTTTCATCATTGCTGTTGTCTTCAGTCTTCTGTAGCAAGTTCTCCCTGTTTTTGCTTAGTCCATAAGCCGAAGCCTAGGATATTATGGTTCCAAAGTTTCTGCTCAGTCTCGGTTGTCAAAGTTGGGCCTCTATGATAAGAAATCTTGATTTTTGCAAGAGTCCTGGGCTACAGCATAGGGTAGGGTTTTCCTTATTGATCCCAAGGTAAGTTCTGCCCAGTCACAGTTGTCAAAGTCAGTTTTCTGTAGTTAGTGCTCTTGGCTTTTGCACAGTTCAAAGGATCACAGATCATATCTTCTGATTTCCACTTACTGTTAGCTGATGTGATAGGACAACCTGGTCTTAGATCAAGTTGTTATTTCCTCATTGTCCTCATTGTCATATCAGAACTGGCACAAGTTGGTGCCAGAGCAATGTTAGAAATCTCCCAATGGAGCTTAGTTCCTGGTGTTGTTGTAGGGAGCTGTATTAGTTCTATGTCTGGGATCTGGGGTTTGGGATTGGACTAACACTGCCCAATCTCATGGAGACTGAGTTGCATCCACATGACACATGTTCAGGATGGGAGGCACCCTTGTGTTATAAAAAGGTGAGTTCTTATCCCTAGAAGATAAGATCTTGTTTCTGTGTCTATGGTTTCCCCCTTTTTACTGTGCCTATACAAAAGCATATGGTGTCATATTGTATTGCTGGTGCTATTCTGGGTAAGGATGACAGGCTACATTGTCTTTGTGGTCTGGTTTTGATCCGAGCTTTTATCCCAGGCAAGATGTTTCCTTGGTTTTTGTACCAAGCAGCACCAAAACTGGTGAGGATTGAGAAAATATGTGTATATAAAAAAAGAACAAATAAATAAAACTGAGTTAAAATAAGGGTATTTGAAGAAAACATGTGATGGAGGAGGCTACCTGTATATTTAAAAATACACATCTCAAGATGCATTATCATAAAGGATTATAAAGGTATTAAGGTTACAATGGCAATATAGGCCTCCCAATTAGGTTTTTTGAGATATTCTTGTGGGGAGTGAAAGCTAAGGCATTTTTTTTTTTGTATCACAGACCTTGGTCTTGAGTTTGAGACATGATATGCGGCATTACGGAATCATGTAGTGTCCTTGAGCTGGGGGTTTTACTGAAGCTGATTCCCATGCAACAGTCCACAATTTGATGGGGGTGAGAGGGCCACATAGCATGAGTCAGCAGGCGTGGTGGTTGTAGTTTCTTGCTGAGGCATGAGATGGGGGACCGAGTAGGTGTCTGTCTTTGAGGAGCTCGATGATGGTCTGTTGGGGTAGGAAGTCGGTCTTGGTGCCTAAGGAGTTAAGCACTGAGGGTAAAGAGATTTAAATAAGAGATTTACATAAAGAGGGTAAAGAGATTTAAATAAAGATATTTAAATAAGGGGAAGATAATGGATCCGGGTTGGGGGATGAGGGGAGAGAAGGGACTCTGGAGTAGGAGAGGGGCAATACATAAGAGGGGCTATATACATTATATAGATGAATTGTTTATGGTTTAGGCTTGGCAGTCAGAGAGAAGATCACTGTATAGAAAGTCACACCCACATATAGACTGACTTAGAGATCTATTTGAGTGCTATCCTCCAAATCTTAGGCATTCCGTTTTCTTTCCTAGGAACAGTCTAAAAAGAACATTGTTGGATAATGGTTAAAAGTATATTTGTTGCGGGGACGTAAATGTGTCTGCTTGCTTTTGAAAATGAGTACTAGCAAGAAAAGACACCCCTGCAGGGGGCCCAGTATGCATAAGGGAAAAATTTCTCTCCCACCCTACATCCCCTCAGGGACCCATTTACTAGGCCTCACCCTGAAGGCTGGTCTGACTTGGTGGGGGGGACGTCTCAGTCAGCACAGGGGACCTTTTGCCTAGCTGTCCCGCTCAGTGCTCCTGATATACCAGTGGAAGAGGAACAGAGAAGTCCGGGTATGTGGGGTCTGCTGTATCTCTGCCTTCTTAAAATAGTATTTCCCCTATAGGGGTCGAAGTGCTAGCACAGTGATAAGGCCAACACAGAATAGTTTGAATCCCGGCATCCCATATGGTCCCCCGACCCTGCTAGGAGCAACTTCTGAGCCCCAGAGTGGGGTGTAAACCAAAAAGCCAAATATATATATATATATATATATATATATATATATATATATATATATATATATATATATATATATATTTCCCCTATAATGTTGTCTGCCTAGAGTAAAGGAATATGCATAAGAAATGGAAAGAAAATGACTTTCAGAAGTCATTTGAAGTAAGTTTTGATTGCTCATAGTTCATTCAAGATAACTTTGTGTTGGCCATCATGACCTGAGAACAGAAATGTCTTCTTAGGCCGTACCTTTCCATGCAAGCCAAAGTAGCTGAAATAATAACTTAGACCTTCATAACTTAACAGATCTCAAAAACTAAAGTGAAATAAAGGAGGGAAAAAGAGAAAACAAGAAGGGGGCAGAGGAGTGGAGGAGGAAAAAGATTTAGGGAGGCAGAAAAGAAGAGGGGAAGAGAAGTCCAATAAAACCAACTTAATAATCAGATTTTCCTGCTAGTCAAAGGAAGAGTTCTCCTATAGAACTTAATTTAAACAGTGGGGCAGTGAAACACACAGTTGGTAAGTAACTACTTTTTTCCCCTTTAAAGGCAGCATCTTTTTAGATTTGCAACAAACAGAAATCCAATATAACCCAGCAAAAATCAAACAAACAAAAAAGATAAAATAAAATAAAACTCTAATATGCATTTTTCATAAAAGAAAAGAAAGAAACCCTATTCTAGGGATGAATTCAGTATATATTCTAATTGTTACCAAAACATACTTACACTCATGAAACTATGTTTTCTTTTTTTTATATTCCATAAATAAGTGAGATTATTTGATTTCACTCAGCATAATACTCTCCATATCCATCCACGGATGAGCAAATTTCATGATTTCATTTTTCTTAAAAGCTGCATAGTATTTCAATGTATAGATGTACCATAATTTCTTTAGCAACACATCCGTTCTTGGGCATTTGGGTTGTTTTCAGATTTTTAATACAGAAAATAGTGCTGCAATGAACATAGGAGTGCAGATGACATATTTGTGTTGTGTTTTTGTGCTCCTAGGGTATATTTATAGGAGTGTTATTGATGGATCATATGGTAGCTCAATTTGCAGGGTTAATTTGAGGAATATCCATATTGTTTTCCAAAAAGGCTGGACAAATCAGCATTCCCACCAGCAATCAATAAAGTTCCTATCTCTCCACATCCCCACCAGCACTGCTTGTTCTCATTTTTTGTGATGTGTGCCAATCTCTATGGCATGAGATGGTACCTCATTGTTGTCTTGATTTGCATCTCCCTGATGATCTGTGATGTGGAGCATTTTTCACGTGCCTTCTGGCTATCTGTATTTCATTTTTGAGAAAATGTCTTTTCATTTCTTCTCCCCACTTTTGGATGAAGTTAGATATTTTTCTTGCCAAGTTCTACCAGTACCTTGGATATCTTTAATATGTTCTTATCAAATGTGTATTTAGTGAATAGTCTTTCCCATTCTGTGGGGTAGCTTTTGTATCCAAGTCACTGTTTTCTTTGAGGTGCAGAAGCTTCTCAGTTTAAAGTAGTTCCATTTACATATCTTTGCTTCCACAGGCTTGGACAGTGGTGTTTCTTCCTAAAAAATACCTTTAGCTTCAATGTCATGGATTGGTCTGCCTACATTTTCTTCTATGTACATTATGGTTTCAGGCATGACATCAAGCTCTTTAATCCATTTGATTTGACTTTTGTACATGGCATTAAATAGAGTTCTGAGTTCACTTTTTTGCATGTAGCTGAACAGTTGTCCCAACACCACTTGTTGAAGAGGTTTTCCTTGACCTACTTTGCGTTTCTTTCCTCTTTATCAAAGAATAATTGATCATATACCTGTGGGTACATCTCAGAATACTCAAATCTATTGATCTAAGGGTCTGTCTTAATTCTAATATAAAGCTGTTTTAATGACTATTGCTCTGTAGTACAATTTAAAGTTGGGGAAAGTAATATCTCCATCTTTTTTCCCAAGTTTTATTTTAGTTATTTGTGGACGTTTATTGTTCCATAAGAATTTCAGGAGTGTTTTATCTACTTCTTTGAAAAACATCATGGGTATTCTTATAGGGATTATATTAAATCTGTACAATGCTTTGGGATGTATTTCCATTTTGATTATGTAGATCCTCCCAATACATGATCAGGGCATATGTTTCCATTTCTGGTGTCCTCTTATTTTTGAAACTGTTTTGTAGTTTTCTTTGTATTGGTCTTTCCCTTTCTAGTTAAATTGATTCCAAGGTACTTGTTTCCTTCCTTCTTCCCTCCCTCCCTCCCTCCCTCCCTCCCTCCCTCCCTCCCTCCCTCCCTCCCTCCCTCCCTCCCTTCCTTCTTTGTTTTCTTGGGCCACAACCGGTGATGCTCAGGTGGTGCTCAGAAATCACTCCTGGATTGGGGGAACCATAAGGGACGCTAGGGGATCGAACCACAGTTCATCCTAGGTTAGCAAGAACAAGGCAAATGCCCTACCACTTGCACCACCACTTCGACCCTAGGTATTTGATTTTTCTGAGGCACAATTGTGAATGGGATTTTTCTTTTAATATCTCTTTATTATATTTAATTATCTGTATATAAAAGAGCCACGGGTTTTTGCATGTTAGTTTTGTAACCTGCTATTTTACTAAGTCTTTTATTTGAAGAAGTCTTTAGGTAGAGTCTTTAGGATTTTCTAGATACAGTATCATGTTATCTGCAAATAGTGAGAGCTTGACAACCTTTACTATTTGATGCCCTTGATATCTTTTTCCTCCAAAATTGCTATGGAAAATATTTCCAATACTATATTGAATAGAAGTGGTGAAAGGGGGAAACCTTGTCTTGTGCCAGATCTTTGAGGAAAGGCATTTAGCTTTTCCTCATTGAGTATAATGCTTGCCATTAAGCTTGTGGTAAATGGCTTTGAATATATTCAGAAAAGTTTCTTCAATTTCCATCTTTTTAAGAGTTTTTATCATGAGTGGGTTCTGGACCTTTTCAAATGTTTTCTCTGCATATATTTATATGATTTTTAATTTTTCTTTTATTTTTAATTGATTGTTGATGGTTAATCTTAGCCATTAATATTTAATTAAAACATTATATCTGCTGGCTGGGCCATATAAAAACCACAGCTTTGACTTCCAAATTTGGTATCTGGAGTTGTGGAAATGTGGGTCCAGGGGGCAGAGCTATCTGTGAATGCTGGAAGTTCCCTCTCAGCAAATCTAAGCAGTGCCCACACCCCATTTTCACAGACCCCAACCGATGATGAGTACGGGGATCTCAACATTAAGGCAGAAGTTACAGACTTATTTTGTCTATCACTCCCTTTTCAAAAAAAATCTCTCAGCACTTCCTGCAAACTTATCTCTCTCTTTAAGTCAGGAAAGAGAAATGTTCCCAAGTACACTCAAAGCTAGTACCCCTTGGGAGGGCTGGTGGTATTTGGGAAACAATTCTTTAAGGGAACCATTTACATGGCAAATTCTCTGTTCTAGAGCTCCCTATTTCAATCAGACCATACTCTCAGCTCTGCTTTTCTCCCTTGACTTCTTATACTAACCCCAGATCCAATACTTTTGAGCATGCACTACCAATCAAGAACTTTAACTGGAATTAACTGGAATCCTTGCCTTGGCTTTTGCTTAGAAAGTTCAATCCACAACATCACTTTGGAATTTGGGCCAACAGTGCTAAATCCTGAAGACCACTGATTTTGTCTGAATGCTACATATCCCCAAAATGAATAAAATATTGGCACTAAAGTGATGGCATCAAGAGGTGGCAAGGTTAAAAAGGCTGTGTTGTCCTTGTGAAGAGTATTGGTTTTCATATTAGAGACCCCAGGTGCTTCACCATGTGAGAACATGGTGTGAGAATAAATCAAGGAAGCCTGATTCAAAATAGAGCTGAAGAGCTGAAGAGATAGGACATTGGTAGGGCACTTGCCTTGCATGTATCATGGTTTGATGTTTGGCACCATTTATCATCCCCCAAGCATCACCACAGTGATCCCTGAAAACAAACTAGCATTAAGCCCTGAGCACTGCCAGATAGTTCCTTTAAAAATACCCATATACAACTTTACCTCCTCAAATGGCCTCCTTGTCCAGCAACACAAATTGCTCATTTCTCACAACCATAGAGAAACTGCTACAACTCACAGTAAATATAATTCAGACAGTCCTATATGATTTCTTCTATGACCTAATTAAATTGACTTTCATTTGCTTTGTCTGACCCATCTGGAATTCATTATAGTTTGTCCAGGGTTTCAATTCTTTGGATTTTTTTTTTTGATCTCTCTCAGATTTTCTTCTAAATCACTTGTTTTACTTCAAGGTCTATACAGGCACATAGCTGCTTGATTTTGGACTTAAATTCCTAGTTTCCAGAATGCTGATAAATAAAATTCTGTGATTTTCAAGCCACCCAGTCCATGATATTTTGCTATCACAACTCAAAAGGATTAAAATAGATGCTAACCAGTTCTCCAGAATTTGGGCATTATAAAGAAAATCTACTTCCAAAATTCTTTGGTTAGTCCTGTTTTCACTTTTCGTCCTCTTCAGTACAACAGGAAAATGTGGTATATTCATGTATGAAATAAAAAGAGGTGTTAATACCTGGAGTGAGAGCCCTGTCATTTTGGTGAGGCCAAGAAACATGAGAAGGCAGAAGTCTGAGTAATTCAGAATATTCTGAGACTCATTTCTCTCAGACACTTATTCTTGTGAGTGAATGTGAAGGAAAGCAAAAGATCCATCTTTTTTCATCCTATATTATCAGAACTCTAGATCTTGGGAGATTATCTACAATAAAATGTTGTATAAGACTGAAAAACAACACTGAAATGCCCCATAGTTTTCTTCTGGTGAACTTCTCCAGCGTTTTTTCAATTGGGAGTCATGTGATCTCTTCCCAGTGGGCCCTCAGGATATACCAAAGGTGAAGAATCATGTAAATGGAAGGCCATACCATGAGATTAGAGTGTCATTAGGTTGCATGGTGGGGAGAGTCACAGAAAGAAAACAAAGTTGAAAGGGGGAGGGAAAAGCTTGAGCCACACTGGATTGTCTCTTGTCAGTTCTCTTTCTATATTTCACAGTCTTCTTTCCTACTCAACATCTCCACCATTGGACACCTCAAATTTAACACATCCTCTCTCTTCACTGTAAATCACAACTCCTTTCTTTCAATTCCTAAAGTGAAAAACAGCAGATGAAGTGCCTGCGATTCGTGTTTTTGAGAGGCATTAAATCTGTCTAAAGTTCTTGTAAAATGTTTTTGCTTCTCTTCTCAATCTCTCCCCTACTGTGTCCTGTCATCTCTTTTCTCCTGATTCTTGCAATAACGTGCATCTGTTCCTGTCATGTCTCTTCTGCCTTTCAATATCATCTGGAAACAAAAGTAGCTCTAATACACTAGAAACTGGAGTATTATGACTCTACTGAAAATTGTCTACTGACTTTCCAGGTCATTCAGACAAAACCTCAAGTTCACCAGAGATTCTGATGGCCTTCCGGCATCTAGTTTCCACCATCTTTTTGTGTCATTTCTGCCCTTTCTCTCCTTTACTCAGTCACCTCCTACCAGACTGGCCTACCAGACATAAATTGCTGTTATGTGAACATCATAGAAAGGCTCCTGACTCCTCTGAGTCTCATACTACTCTTCTCTCTGTCTGGATGGGAGGCCTTCTGCCAATTTTTATGCAACGAAAAGGTTTTTCTTGTATTTCCTGCTTTCCTAATTCTTAGCATCTATTGATACTTCATATGTCTTTACATACTTCAAGAGTTCTAGCACTTAAAGCAATACCTTATACCAGAAAGCATTAATATAACTGTTGAATAAACTACCCAGATGATAGGGTTTATCTAACTAGTTATTTTGCAATTAATATGGTAATATGGAATTCCCCTCAAGTTTTACATGATTCTATATAGGGATTGTGTGTCAGCATCTATTCATAAATGTCAAATAAGCCATTCATGATTTGACTACTTATAGGAAGAAAAAGATAAAGTTATTGCTAATGGTAGGGATTATAAAATATCTACTGGGACTGGAGGATAGTACAGCAGTTAGAGCTCAAACTTGATATGTGCTTGACTTGGGTTTGTTTCTCAGTAGTACATTGTACCCTGATCATCTTCAAGTGTGGCCCTAGAGATCTCCAGTACCCCAGTATGGCCCAAGTATCCTTGGCAACACAGGGTACAGCATTGCAGCATTGCATTCATAGACCTATGTACTGACCAATGGCTTATTGATAATAATTGGCAGAGACCCCAGATAATAATTGGTAGAGACCCCATATTTCTATAAATTCACTTAGAATGGCCCCCAAATCATGGATACCAAAAATCAGAAACAAAATAATCTACTATAGAACATGTTAATTAATAAATACAAGTTTACTTTTTTGTTTTAGTTTGGGGGACTCATGTGGCAGTTTTCAGGGCTTGTTTTAGGCAAGTGATAAGGAATCATTTCTGGTAGACTCAAGGGATCATATGTGGTACCAGGGACCATATGTGGTACCCTGGTCAGCTGCATGTAAGGCAGAGCCCTATCCATTGCACTACCGCTAAAAAAAAAGTGACAGGTGTGGTTTTGGATTTAGGTGCTTGAGAACTATTACTAAGAGCATTGTAAACTTCAGAATAAAAATAAAGATAAATAAAATCCCTATGAATGAAAACTAAGAAGCTAATCATTTACATTTGACAATACTTTATTTGGAAAAAAATTTCTCTGGGTTAATATTTAAGATGAGTTGCAGAATATTAAAGATCCCACATGGCCAATTGAGTACTTGCTGTTGACTAATTGGCAGGGACAAACATTTTAATAGATTCAGTTTGACTCTGCTCACTTTCTTTTTTAAAATTTTTTCTTTCTTTGAGCACCATGATTACATGGGTTTCAGTTATAAAAAATAACACTTCCCTTCACTAGTGCAATATTCCCATCACCAATGCCTCCCATCTCTCTCCTTCCCAACCCCTGTATTAGAGACAGGCATTCTACTTCTCACACTCATTAACATTGTCATAATATTTAGTGTAATCATCTTTCAAAATAAAATCACCACTCTATGTGGTGTGTTTCACATCCAGAGTTAGTCAGTCCTTCCAGCTCTCATCTCTCGTCTTTGGGCATTATTACAATGTCTTTTGTTTTTCTTAAAACCCATAGATGAGTGAGACTATTCTGTATCTATCTTTCTCCTTCTGACGTATTTCACTCAGCATAATAGATTTCACGTACATCCATGTATAGGAAATTTGGCTTCCTGAACTCACTTTCATTGTAAGTTTAAGTCTCAGGTTAATGCTTCTTAACATTGAATGTTAAAAGAGATAAGAACATTCTTACTGCCAAACTATTAACCTCAGAGCCTCTCTTTACCTATTTGTAAACAGGAGCCTCTATGCCTCTGAAAAATGCTTTCCATAATTGTTGGGCATCATGACACACAGCTAGTGAAGAAAAGGCTAATACTTCAAGAAGCGCACTTGTGATCAAAATTTTAATCATTTTGAATTATACACAAATTCAAAGTGAGCTCCCCTGAGAGTTTGCTGTGAAGCAAGTTCTTTGATGTTGAAAAGGTCAAAGTGACTACACGAGCTGAAATACCTATTCAAAGTGTCTCCATGTTGCTGCAGTTTTTGAAACAGTTGTTTTAAATAAAAATGCTTCTAATGTTTTTAAATCAAATAACTTAGTGTCAGTAACTTGTATTAATTATTTAATCCAGGGAAATTTTTGTTCATGATCTGTGATGGGAGAGAGAAATCTCTCATTTTCTGTTCCCAGTAAGCAGGGAAAAGTCTACAAAAGGTTTCTCTTGTTAAGCTAGTAAAGATTGAGGTGCAGGGAGAGACTACTGGTGGGTCCCCGTTAGGAGAGTCTTAGGCCTAGATTGTGGGCAGCAGAAAGTATGGCAGAGAGAAAGGTCATATAAAAAACATTTTCAAAAAGGAAGCTACTGCTCTTGTTGGTGGAGTTTAAGGAAAAACAGAAAAATTGTTATCCACAGAATGCTTTTGGTCAAAAGGAGAAATTTTTTTTGGAGTCACATCCTGCAGTGATCAGGGTTTAATTTCTGGCTCTGTGCTCAGAAGTTACCAATGGCAAATCTAAAGACACCATATACAATGCCAGGAGCTAAAGAGGATTGGGTGAAGCGTCTGCTGGCAAGGCAAGTGCCTTATGCTACGCACTATCTTTTTGCCCCACCTCCTTTTTATCTAAAGGGTCACAACTAGCAATACTCAGGAGCTATACCTTATACATCGCTTTGTGCTCCACGCCTAGTTGTACTCAGGAGAACATGCAGAGCCAGGGATCAAACCTAGACTTCCAACATGCAAATCCTGTGTTCAGCCCTTTAAGTTCATTTTATGTATGTGTTCTTCCAGGCTAAGATTTTTTTTTATAGTTTTGTCATATGGTGGATATTTTCCTTTTTCCCTATTTTTCCCTTTTATTCTTGAGTTCCACTAAATACATGACTTCTGTTATTTTTTTTTTTTTTTTTTTTTGGTTTTTGGGCCACACCCGGTAACGCTCAGGGGTTACTCCTGGCTATGTGCTCAGAAGTTGCTCCTGGCTTGGGGGACCATATGGGACACCGGGGGATCGAACCACGGTCCGTCCAAGGCTAGCGCAGGCAAGGCAGGCACCTTACCTTTAGCGCCACCGCCCGGCCCCGACTTCTGTTATTTTAAGGTTTTTTTTTTTTTTTTTTTGGTGAAGGGAGTCAGACGCGGCGGCACTCAGAAGTTAATCCTGCTCTGTGCTCAGAACTTGCTCCTGGCAGGCTTGGGGAACCATACGGGATGCTGGGATTTAAATTGGGGTTTGCCCTGTGTTGGCCACGTGCAAGGCAAACGCCTTACCACTGTATTATTACTCTGACCCCCATACTTCTGTTCTTTTAAAAATGCATGCTGCTAAGTAATATTTCATCATTTATATGTACCATCTTTCCAGTCATGTGTTCTTGGGCTATTCAACTACAAGAAAAGATAAATTTATGCAATTTGCTGCAAGTATATAAACCTAGAGTGCCATGCTGAGGGAAGTTAGTCCTCAGGAGAGAAATGATTAGCTTTTTCAGATGTGGAATATAAAGAATGAGAAGAAATAAGTATGTTTCATTGAGGAAAGCTGAGGGGTGGGAGGAAAACTGGGGACACTGGTGGAAAGAAGTAGATGCTGGTGAATGGACTGGTGTTGGAACATCCTTGTATGCCTGATGAATAACTATAATTCAGGGTGATTCAATTTAAAAATAAAAAAGAAAAATGCATGTGAAAAATAGTTTTAAAAACAACCAATATCCCACCAACTAACTACGTCATTGATAATAATTTCTATAACTCCATTAAAGGGGCGATTAGGTAGGCCCATCAGATGAATTTTCAAATAACTTGATATCCCCAGCGAATTTCCTCAAAAAGCCTGCTGTGGAAACTTTACCCCTGCATCGAGAGTTGAAGAATACTGAAGAGATATTTCTGAAATTCATGTCATGGTACTGACATTATATTCACTTCATATTTTTGGCCTTAAAATTAATTCTCCCCTCTGATATTCACAGGCAAAATATAGCATTAATTAAAACCCCTTTACCTGGATAATTTTTAGCACCAAATCAAAGACAATAATTTTTTCTCTCTCTTCAAAGTGCCCTTGCAGTCTTGGCTTCTGGGATGCAAGGGCGTAGCCAGAATGCAGATTCTGGGTTATTGATTTTTCCCAGAAATTGAAAAATACACCTTAGTGGATTTAGGTCTTTCTTGCATTTGACCTCTAAATAATAGAGCCCATCCCAATGAAGATAGAATTCCTAGATTTTTTTATAATCCTCATTAATCCTTTATTTTGCATCTAAAGCTTGTTTGCAAGGAACTGCCTTGAGAACTACCTTCTTCTTTGTAACTCAGAATTCATACTGCTTACACCCATAGTTTGATGTACTGTTTTATTGACAACATTCTTCTCAATACCTTTGATTGGTTTTTACCCCTTAAATACTCCTAGCTTTGAGATTAAATTTGAAGCACACTTGACAGAAAGTGTTTCCCCATACGTTCATTGTGTGGTCTCATTTTCTTCATATTTCACCATACAATGCTGGTTCGTGCCTACCACTTCCCTGAAGATTTTAGATTTTAATTTATAAGTCAGGAAATAACTGAAAAAAAAGTTATCCAGAAGCTACCTCAGGAACAAGGAAAATAAGGTGAAGCTTTAGAAGATGAATCTTATTTAACTTAGAAAAGGTATCTAAACAAAAAAAAAAAAAAAAAGAAAACTTCTCCTGCACCTGTCTACCTATGCTTCTGAATCCCTGAAGGTTTCCTCAGAGGCCAAGGGAGCGCACCCCCAAAAAACTGCATTTTGAAGCTGCCCAGTGAGTACATTCTGGCTGTGAGGGTCCCCATCTAATAAGCTGAGCTCTCTGGCATGTGGAGGCTCCGCCCTGCTGTGCCTTTGTTCACTCTGAGGACTTCAAGGGAAACTTCTCCTGCACCTGTCTGCCTGTGTTTCTGAATCCCTGAAGGTTTCCTAAGAGGCCTAGGGAGCGCACCCCAAAAAAACTGCATTTTGAAGCTGCCCAGTGAGCACATTCTGGCTGTGGGGGTCCCAATCCATTAAGCTGAGCTCTCTGGCCTGTGGAGGCTCCACCTTGCTGTGCCTTTGTTCACTCTGAGGACTGTCAACTAGAGGCAGCAGAAGAGATGCTTCACTTTGCTTCAAAGCCACGCACTCTTTCTAACCAATGAACCACACCACAACATGCAGGAAAAACCACACTACAAGCATGACAATGGGGAAACCTCGCAGGCAAGCACCATGCACAGAAAATGAAGATGAAAGCTTGGATGACCTAATAAATTCAAACCACTTGATTAACCTCTCGGATAAGGAACATAAAATAGCAATATGAAATATGTTTGAAGAACTCAAAGAAAGCATAAATTGATCTGAAGAGAACACAAAGACAGAAATCAGAAAACTCCAAACTGAAATAACGGATATGAAAAACATGGTAGCTCAACTGAAAACCTCAATGGATAGCCTCGCCAACAGGGTATCAGCAGCTGAGGAAAGAATCAGAGTACTGGAAGATGTGATGCAGAAAAACACAACACAACAGAAGAAATTGGAAAAGAACCTTAAGACAAATGAACAGGCAATGGAAAAAGTACTCAAGGAATGCTAACAGATGAAAATAGAAGTCTTTGATAAACTCAACAGAAACAACATAAGAATCATTGCAGTCCCAGAGACCCAGGTAGGAGATCTCCAGGAAGAATCAACTGTCAAAAACATCATCAAAGAGATACCCAGAACTAAAGACTACATGGAATCAAATCCTGCATGTCCGAAGAGTACCCAAAGAAAAACACCTCAAGACCCTTGTTACAATGACAAATCCCACAGATAGAGATAGAATACTGAAAGAAGCAAGATCAAAAATGGAAATTACATTCATAGGAGCATCCCTAAGACTTACAGCAGACATGTCACAAGAAACTCTCAAGGCCAGAAGACAGTGGTGGGATACTGTGACAAGATGGAATGAAATGAATGCCTCACCGAGAATATTGCAACCAGCACGACTCACGTTCAGGTTTGAAGGAAGAATACATAGCTTCATGGATAAACAACAGCTCAGAAACATCACAGATGATAAACCAGCCTTAAAGGAAAAACTGAGAAGTCTACTCTAAGACAAGAGAGACCAACAAACACAGCAAACTTATCTACAAAGATGACATTAAATCCTATGACAATCATCTCCCTCAAGGTCAATGGACTAAATTCACCAATTAAAAGGCACTGAGTGGCAAATAGGTCAAAAAGATGAATCCAACCTTCTACTGCCTACAAGAAACACATCTGAATAGTCAAAACAAACATAGACTCAAAATCAAAGGCTGGAGGAAAATCATCCAAGCAAACAACACCCCCAAAAAAGCTGGGGTGGCCATATTAATATCTGATGATGCCAACTTTATACTCAGAAAAGTGGTAAGGGACAAAGATGAACACTATGTACTAATCAAGGGATATGTGCAACAGGAAGAAATCAGACTATTAAACATATATGCACCCAATGAGAGACCAGCAAATTATCTAATACAATTACTGACAAATCTCAAAGAAGACATCAATAATAACACAATAATTGTGGGAGACCTCAACATGGCCCTATCAACACTTGATAGGTCAACCAGACTAAAACCCAACAAAACCACACAAGCCCTGAAAAGAGTTATGGAAGAAAGAGGAGTAGTAGATATATACAGGACACTCCATCCCAAAAAACCTGGATACACATTCTTCTCCAATGTACATGAGTCATTCTCCAGAATAGACTACATGATGACACATAAAACATACCTCCATAAAATCAAGAAAATAGAAATCTTGCAGGCTACCTTTGCTGACCACAGGACTCTGAAATTAGATGTGAACTACAAAGCCACACAGAAGAAAAACTTTAACAACTGGAAATTAAACACCCTGCTACTGAACAAGCAGTGGGTCCAAGATGAAATCAAAAAGGTAATCAAAACTTTCCTGGAAACAAATGATAATGAAGACACAAACTGCCAGAATCTATGGGACACAGCAAAAGCGGTCCTGAGAGGAAAAGTTATAGCTTTGCAAGTACACATCAGGAAGGAAGAAGGGGCATACCTGAATAACTTAAAGAAGCAGCTAAAAAAATTAGAAAATGACCAACAAAAGGAACCAAAAATAGGGAGACAGAAGGAAAAAACAAAGCTGAAAGCAGAACTCAATGAAGTGGAAAACCGAAAAACCATCCGAAAGATCAACGAAAACAGAAGTTGTTTCTTTGAAAAATAAACAAGATTGATAGACCATTGGCAAAACTCACAAAGAAAGAGAGAGAGAAATCTGATAACCTGTATTAGACAGGAAAATGGGGAGATCATGACATATTGCAGAGATCCAAAGGGTAATCAGAGACTACTTTGAGAAACTTTATGCTACTAAACATGAGAACCTAGAAGAAATGGAAACATTCTTGGACATTTATAACCTTCCACATTTAAGTAAGGAGGATGTAGCATATCTAAACACCCCCATCACTACTGAGGAAATTGAAACTGTAATCAAACATCTGCCCAAAAACAAAAGCCCAGGCCCAAATGGATTTCTAAATTAAATTTTTTAAGTCTTTCAAGAGGAGCTATTACCAATCCTAGCCAGGCTCTTCCACGAAATTGAAAAAAACAGGAACACTCCCAAACAACTTTTATGAAGCCACCATCATCTTGATACTAAAACCAGACAGAGATGCTGCCAAAAAAGAAAATTACAGACCAATATCCCTGATGAATGCTGATGCAATTATCTTCAACAAAATCCTGGCAAATAGGATCCAATGCATCATCAAGAAGATCATACACTACGACCTAGTAGGTTTCATCCCAGTAATGCAAGGATGGTTTAACATCCATAAATATATCAACATTATACACAACATCAACAAGAAGAAAAATAAAAATCACATGATCATATCAATAGACGCAGAGAAAGCATTTGATAAGGTCCAACACCCATTTTTGATCAAAACTCTCAGCAAGATGGGAATGGAAGGAACCTTTTCAATCTAGTTAAAGCCATCTACCACAAGCCAGAGGCAAATATTGTCCTCAATGGAGAAAAACTGAAAGCATTTCCTCTAAATTCTGGTACAAGACTAGACTGTCCTCTCTCACCACTCCTCTTCAACATAGCACTGGAGTAACTCGCTATAGCGATTAAGCAAGAAAAAGATATCAAAGGAATCCAGAAAGGATGGTGTCAAGCTCTCATTGTTTACAGACGACATATTCTACTTAGAAAACCCTAAAGACTCTACCAAAAAGCTTCTAGAAACAATAGATTCATATAGCAAGGTGACAGGCTACAAAATTAACACACAGAAATCAATGGCCTTTATATACACCAATAATGATAGGGAAGAGATGGATGTCAGGAAGGCAATCCCATTCATAATAGTGCCACAGAAACTCAAATATCTTGGAGTCAACTTGACCAAAGACATAAGGACCTATACAAAGAAAACTATAAAGCCCTGCTCCAAGAAATAAGAGAGGACACATGGAAATGGAAACACATACCCTGCTCATGGATTGGCAGGATTAATATCATTAAAATGGCAATACTCCCCAAACCATTATACAGATTTAATGTGATCCCCTTAAAAATACCCATGACATTCTTCAAAGAAGTGGATCAACCACTTATGAAGTTCATCTGGAACAATAAACACCCTCGAATAGCTAAAGCACTGCTAGGGAAAAGTAAAATGGGAGACATTACTTTCCCCAACTTTAAACTGTACTACAAAGCAATAGTTATCAAAACAGCAAGGTATTGGACCCTCAGATCAGTGGAATAGGCTTGAGTTCTCAGACATTATCCCCCAGACATACAATTACCTAATTTTTGACAAAGAAGCAAGAAATCCTAAGTGGAGCAGGGAAAACCTCTTCAACAAGTGGTGCTGGCAGAACTGGTTAGCCACTTGCAAAAAAGTGAACATACCCCCCCCCAGTTAATATCATGTACGAAGGTAAAATCCAAATGGATTAAAAACCTTGGTATCAGATCTGATACCATAAGGTATTTAGAACAACATGTCGGTAAAACACTCCATGATATTGAGACTAAAGGCATCTTCAAGGAGAAAACTGCACTTTCCAAACAAGTGGAAGCAGAGATCAACAGATGGGAATACATTAAACTGAGAAGCTTCTGCACCCCAAAAGAAATAGTGCCCAAGATACAAGAGTCACCCACCGAGGGGGAGAAACTATTCACCCAACACCCATCAAATAAGGGGCTAATATCCAAAATATACAGGACACTGACAGAACTTTACAAGAAAAAACCATCTAATCCCATCAAAAAATGGGGAGAAGAAATGAATAGACACTTTGATAAAAAAGAAATACAAATGGCCAAAAGGCACATGAAAAAATGCTCCTCGTCACTGATAATCAGGGAGATGCAAATCAAAACAATGATGAGATACCACCTCACACCACAGATATTGGCACACATCATAAAGAATGAGAACAATCAGTACTGGCAGGGATGTGGAGAGAAAGGAACTCTTATCCACTGCTGGTGGGAATGCTGTCTAGTCCAACCTCAATGGAAAGCCATATGGAGATTCCTCCAAAATCTGGAAATTGAGCTTCCATTCGACCCAGCTATTCCACTCCTAGGGATATACCCTAGGAACACAAGAATACAATACCAAAACCCCTTTCTCACACCTATATTTATTGCAGCACTATTCACGATAGCCAGGCTCTGGAAACAACCAAGATGCCCTTCAACAGACGAATGGCTAAAGAAACTATGTTACATATACACAATGGAATATTATGCAACCATCAGGAGAGATGAAGTCATGAAATTTTACTATACATGGATGTACATGGAATCTATCATGCTGAGTGAAATAAGTCAGATGGAGAGAGAGAGATGCAGAATAGTCTCACTCATCTATGGGTTTTAAGAAAAATAAAAGTCATTTTTGCAAAAATCCTCAGAGACAATCAGAGGAGGGCTGGAACTTCCAGCTCACTTCATGAAGGTCACCACAAAGAGTGATGAGTGCAGCTATAGAAATAACTACACAGAGAACTACCATAATCATGTGAATGAATGAGGGAACTGGAAAGCCTGTCTGGAGTACAATTGGGGGTAGCGTGGGATGGAGGGAGATTTGGGACACTGGTGGTGGGAATGTTGCACTGGTGAAAGGGTGGGTGTTCTTTACATGACTGAAACCTAATCACAATCATTTATGTAATGAAGATGTTTAAATAAAGAAAAAAATTTAATAAAAATTATTGTAAGTAAAAGTAATAGTATTCTTTGTAGATCTAAAAATAAAGTTAAAAATAATGCTTTAAACAGATATGTTGATAAATTGAAGAATAGAAGTACAAAAAAAAAGAAAAGGTATCTATTTGAGGTTGATGGTAATGAAAGCTTGAACTAGCAAACATAGATCAGTTGAAGGACTTTCATTACTTAGGAGCAAGTAACAACTCAGATAATTATTTCTTTGTGTAAAAATTTTGAAACAAAAAAGCTAAAAATATAAAAGCTAGAACTTAGGGAAAGATTAAAAATGAAGCAGCACATTTTTGAAAAAAAATTTTATTATAGTTTACACAATGTGATTGGAAGTTAGTGGCATATATGGTTTTGATGTACAAAGTTATTGCACCTTTACATCATCAAAGTACTAATGACCTACCTATACTCCCCAAACTTCACCTCTGATTCATTCCTTCCCTTTTCTCCAAGTCCCTGGATCAACTGATTGATACTGATGGTTCAAGGCTGGTCTTTAATAATCTATTTATTTATTTTTCCTTTCTATTTACTGCATATGAGCGAGATTATCTAGTATTTGTCTTTCTTCCTCTGGCCTATTTCTCTTAACATGATAACCCAAGTTGCATCTAAGTTGTATCAAACTGTAGATTAAATTTTATTTTTGGTTTTTGGGTCACACCCGGCAGTACTCAGGGGTCACACCTGGCTCTATGCTCAGAAATCACTTCCGGCAGGCTCGGGGACCATATGGGATGCCGGGATTCAAACCACCATCCTTCTGCATGAAAGGCAAACACCTTTCCTTCATGCTATCCCTCCGGCCCAAGATTAAATTTTTAAGCTATTTTTTGCAGTGCCAAAGATTGAACCTAAGTCTCACATAAGTAAGGCAATCTAAGCCATAAACCCTAGCCGCAAAGAAGAAGAAATCATTGTTAAGAAATAAAAGTAGTATTTTATTACTATTAAGTAAAAAGTATTAATGTTAAAAAATAATACAAATTGTCTCAGTAAGGGTTCAAATTATAAGACATTGATTAATGATAAGTTCAAAGAATAAAAGAAATATTTTTTCTGAAAACTAAAATATTTTTTTTCTGGAAATTAAAAGTAGAAAAGAAAACATATTAATCCTAGTTACCGGTCCATGTAATTGCCAATGAAGATATTTTTTTGCTAATCTGATTCCAGTTATTTTTTTACATAATAACCTGTTTTCTTAAGACCACACATGTCTAAGTCTAATTCTTTCTACTTATCCTTTGAAGACATTCCAGAAGTAGAATATGTCCACTGTATAAATGCTCAGAACTTGGGTCAGTCTAACTAATCCGAAAAATAAGCCCATTAATCTACAGTGTTGAGAGACCAACATGCAGTGGGCTCCTGGCAAAGAAAACTGAGAAGCCTGACTTCAAATATTTTTCCTCTTAGCTCCTAGGAGCACAGAGACTAACACTTTCAATGACATTATATTCTCATGAATATTGCACTTTCTAAAAATACAGATATAGTAAGTTCTCACTAACACAATGGTTTTTGGAGACTCTGACTTTCAGTGAAAGGACATGAAACCAGTGTGACATTGGCTAAGTGTTGTAAAGAATGCGTAGGTCATGGCTGGAGAGATAGCACAGTGGTAGAATGTTTGCCTTGTATGCAGCCAACCCAGGACGAAAGGAGGTTTGAATCTTGGCACCCCTGAGCCAGCTAGGAGTGATTTCAGAGTGCAGAGCCAGGAGTAACTGCTGAGCACTGCCGGGTGTGACCCAAAAACCATACACACACACACACACACACACACACACACACACACACACACACACACACACACACAAAATACGTAGGTCCTTACAGCTTTTATTTTATCACAAAAATATCCCAAAACTTTAAAGAACCACAGTACTTCTAATAGTTTGTATTTGTTACTTCATTTTATCATTCTTCTAAATTATTTATTCCAGGGGCCGGAGAAATAGCATGGAGGTAGTACAGACAGTGGTTCAAATCCTGACATCCCATATGGTCCCCCGAGCCTGCCAGGAGCGATTGCTGAGCATAGAGCCAGGAGTAACCCCATATAGTAACTGCTGAGCGCTGCCGGGTATGACCCAAAAACCAAAATTAAATAAATAAATAATTTATTCCAGTTCAGAGATTAAATATGTATATTTAATATATATAAATAATATACATATATATAAAACTAATGGTAAGGTATAAAACTAATGGTAAGGGAAACCCACACCTGTCAGGAACAGGTTTTACTCCTGGTTCTAGGTTCAGAGATTACTTCTGGCAGTTTGGGGTACAATAGTTAAGCAAGGGTTGTTATACAAGACAATCACCTTAATACCTGCATTATATCTCTGGATTTTAGTTCAAATTTAAGGGTATCTTCTAGACTGAAATCACCCTTGGACAGGATACTTTTCCATGTCAGTGAACACTCACACATTCACATATGCACTTATACACATTCAACACACTCATCACACACTCAATCCCATTCAAAAATGCACTCATATATGCATTTACTTCATTGTTCTCATACAATTTCACACACATTTATTCCCATACGCAAATGCACTCATACACACATTCACCTTCCCAAATCTCACATTCACATATGTACTCATATATTCACACAACCTCACACACATTCACAATCACTCATATACACTCTTTCATTCACACATACTCATATTGCACATTCAAATACTTCCTCATAGTTTAGTATACATACAGCTACTCATACACATGCATTCACAACCGCACAATCATACATACATTCACATCCACACACACAAACTAGCTGGGCCAATTTGACATAAGAATGAATTTCATGTGCACATCATCAAGATGTGAGAAAAACCAGAAAATTGAGTGAAAAACCTATGTAAACATGGAAAACACACACCACCACACATACCACTGAGACAGTGACCATGATCAAAATTGAATTTTTATTTTTCTTATTCACATTACAAAAACCAGCACTGAAAAAAACAAAGTCATTTGAGTCCCTGGTATATTTGTTCAAAGAGCCAAACCCTATTTCTCATTGTTTTTATGCCAAGCTTCTGACTCATGACTCAAGCCTTCTAGTCATTCCGTCAGTGCAGAGAGTGATAAAAGTATCCATATGTAATTTCTGGAAGTATCCTATGGATGGACGTTGGCTGCCAAGAGAAACAACCATGAATAGAGGGTGGGAACTCACAAAGCTACCTGCCAACCTCTGGAGAAGGGTTAGGGCATGGAGGCTAAATCAACTACCAAGTAATTGCAATCATTCCTCCACAATACTGCCTGCATCAAAGCCTCAAAAGACAGAGTTAAGAGAACTTCTGGGTAATAATAAGTACAAATAAATGCAGAAGGAGTGGTCTGTCCTTTCCTCACACCTGGTTCTATGCCTCTCTCACATCTGCTGTCCCCAAGTTATATCCTTCTATCATAATCTCAAGAGTTTCTGAATAAAATGTTTCCTAAGCCCTGAGAACTACTCTAGCATATTAACTGAACACTAGAAAGGAGCTGAGTATGAGAAATATAGCTTTATAGCTACTCAGTCAAAACACCCATAATTACCTGGCTTAGTAGGTGATGTGTGAATATAGAATGGGGAGGTGGAATTTTATCTGAATCTGGAATCTCACACTTCTTCATTCTAGGTAGTGTCAGCATTGAATTCTCAGATACACTGCTGGTGTCTGAGAATTTCTTGCTGGTGATGTGGGAAAAATCTCCACACATACACAGGTTGAAATGGGTGGGCCAGGAGACCATTTACTTACCAACAGTCAACAACTCCACACCTTCTTCATAGGGAAACTTGAAAAGAGCTATGTAATTTGGTCCACATGACCAAGTTCTATAAATATGTATATTTCTGGGTATATGACAAGCCCATTATGAATTTTTAAAAAATATAAACATTTATTTAAGCACCATGATTACAAGCATGTTCATACTTGGGTTTCAGTCATAAACAGAATATCCCCCTTTCACCAGTGCACCATTCTCACCACCAATGGCCCCCCCCCCCCTCTCTTGCCCCTGCCTGTATCTCAACAGGCATTCTACTTCTTTCATTCTTTAACATTGTCATGTTAGTTGTTAGTGTATTTATTTCCCTAACAGCATTCACCACTCTTTGTGGTGAGCTTCAAATTGTGAGCTGGTCCTTCTGGCCCTCCCAGCCCAAACTTGTTGTCTCTGGGCCTTATTACAGTAATGTCTTTTATTTTTCTTAAAATCCATAAATGAGCGATACTATTCTGTGTCTATCTCTCTCCCTCTGACTTATTTCACTCAGCATAATTGATTCCATGTACAACCATGTATAAGAAAATTTCATGGTTTCATCTTTCCAATTCTTAACAGTTCCTTGGCTAGCACAATACCTTGATTACTATGGCTTCTTTAAAATTTCCCATGTCAGAAGAAGAGAATTGAAGAAGAAAATACAGACAAAGGAATTTTTGAAATCTAAAACTTGGACTAAAATAAAATGCACACAAGCTGAATGTCTCTTGATGCTATACTCATTTTTTTAAGTTTCAACTGTTTAAGGTCTCTTCTGGTGGTCTCTCTAAGTTCATTTTATGTTTTTTATTTTATATTATATATTTTATATTTTTAAATGCAAATAAAAAGTAACCTCCCTTGAGGGAATAATTAAATTTTTACTTAATTCTGAACAAAGTTCAGAACTCATAGAAGAATGAGATGTTGAAAATCAGATAAAACTGTTAAATCTTTAAAAAGAGAAGAACCTAGAAGTGGGAGAGTTGTCTTTGTGGATTTAATTCTAATAGCAAAGGAAAAAAAAGTAAAAATATATAATCAGATAGTACTACTGTAGTACTACATGTACTACAGTACTACAGTAGTACTACATGAAACTGAAAAACTTCTGCAGGGGGAAAAAGATGAAAATGAATGGTAACTCATTTAGAATAGAAGAGGATCTTTACAGTTCATGGATCCAATAAATGAAAAACACAACCCCAAATCAGAGAACTTGCATATCTAAATATCAAAGAGCACAATTATAAAAATGAATCCAAAATATTTATATAGACAATTCAATTTTGAATATCAGACATACTAGAGATGATATATACATAAATAGATATTTATTGTGTCACTTGTGATTAGAGAAGTGCAAATGAGAGGCCCTTTCACCTCATTTTCAGAATGTTATTTTTATTTTCTTTTTGGTTTTTGGGTCACACCCGGTGACACTCAGGGGTTATGTCTCAGAAACCACTCCTGGCTTGGGGGACCATATGGGACACTGGGGGCTTGAACACAGGTACGTCCTGGGTCAGCCACAATCACCCCGGCCCCTAGAATGTTATTTTCAAAAGCAAATGCAAGTTGTATACTCCGAATGTTAACAAAAACACTATTATACTATTATAACTATTTTATAAAAAACAAAATGTTGATTAAAAAAAAGACAAAAAGTAAGGTGTCAGCAATGATGAGGAAGAAAAGGAAGTTTTGGTATATTGTGGGTAAGAGACATACCAGGAGCTAAGACATTAGACGTTTGCCTTGTGATGACCAACCAAAGTTCAAGCTCTAGAACTAGCTATGGTCCTCTGAGTAAAGGAGCAAACAGTGAGCACAGAGCCAGGAGTAATCCCTAAGCGCTATTAAGTGGAGAGTGCCCCAAAACTCCAAAACAACAAAAACTTAAGAATAGAAAATATTGTGATTCAGCTAGTGCACTTCTGGGAATTTATCTAAATAATGTTTTTTTTTTCTGTTTTTATTTTATTTTGGCCATACCCAGCAGTGCTCAGGTCTCTGTGCTTAAGGATTGCTCTTGGTAATGCTCAGGGGACTGTATGGATGCTGTGGATGGAATTTGGGTTTGCTTTGCAAGACAAGTGCCTTACCTGTTATAATATAACTCCTGTCCAAAATAATTTTTAAGTCCAAATTAAAAAATTCATATGAGCATCTTGTTCACTGCAGCACTAGTTATAGTAGACAAGATATTAAAGTACTTCAGTGTCCACTTTGGATAAATAAAGTGAATTACCTCCACAACTACAAAAAATTAAAAAATTGCTATCTGTGACAAGATGAATAGACCTGGTGACTATGATGCTAAGTTATAAGAATAAAGACAAATACTGGAAGATTTTACTCAAATGTGGAAGATAAAAGAAACCACAAAAGTGAACAAATAGAACATTTACAAACTAAATTCTCACTCAGATAAAGAATGTAGAGTGGAGTGGAGGTAGGAGGGGAAGAGGGTTGGATAAAAAAAATAGAAAAACCAAAGATATGGACAGAAACAATACTCTGTTGGTGGTGATGATGTAGTAAGTATATGCAGATCTTAAGTTAATGCCTTACACACAAAACTTACAAAATATTATATTTCAACATTGCTGCAATGAAAAATTATTTTAAAAAATGGTAATACTTTGAAACAATCCATTTCATGGGAATAGTGTTTTGATTTTCACAGAAACATTTTGCATAAAAATGCTCTCAGAGGCAAACTGTGCTGTGAGATTTAATTGCTGAAACATTTTTCCAAACACTGCAGATTGGCATACTCTGACAAAATGAAATGTTAGTGAAAATACGAATGATTTATTTTTCAAATTGCCTCTTGATATGAATATGTATATTTATGTTTATTTCTCATCCAAGAAAACTATTTACCTCTTTCTCCATTTGTAACCCTTCTGCTCTTATATTTCTTTCAAATACTTCTCTCTTTTCAGTCTGGGGGCTGGATTTTCTGTATACAAGAATGTAGTCAATTCGACACTTTCCATCTCTGAAGTAAAGGCCATTTGATTTGTGTTTTTCTGGTACAGTCTATAAATAGAGAGAAATGACCGGTTGGAGATATTCAAAATACTGGGCCCAAAGTGAATAATTTCAAAGGGAAATTAAAATACAGTTTTCCTCTTGTTTCTTCAAAATAATATTTTTGCTGGTGAAATTATAAATGAGAGAATTTTACCACAATAAAAATTTTAAAAAAAGCACTGAGTCAGAAGAGCAAAGATTATAATAAAAATATCAAGTACTGGCAAAAATGTAGAGCAAATTCAAATGTTTCTATTCAGTAGGTAAGGGTGAGAATTTAGATACTCTGGAAAATACAATTATCTTGTAAAATTAAATATAAATAATAGAAATCAAAGTTAATTCTTGATAAGGAAACTAGGAGACAGGTATATGAACACTGGTCATAAGAGCAGAAAAATTAAATATAAATACTTTCAATTTTCATAGACAGGCAAATAAGCAAAAATTATAATAAAGTAATATAGAATATTACACAGCAATGAGAATAAATTGACTAAATCTGCATTTGAAAGTAATAAGAAATTTACTTTATACAATCTTACACAGTATTGACATAAACAAGAAATTAATGAAAGTGTTATTACCATTTTTCCAAAGAGAAAAACAAATCTTAAAAGGCATGCTGATCATACAACTTTTTAGAGCATCAGATTTAAAAACAAAAATTTAGAAGGATGGAATAACTTTAAGGGTATAGGCATAGTATTGTAAGTAGCTTTGTATTGTAGTACTAGTATATATGCAAATACTAATTTTTCCATTCATTAAAAAAACACTTAGAGTTAGTTGTCAACAAATAAGTAGAAGTCATCATTTGAAAAATTACATTCTACTGCAAAAGTTGGGTCAATCTGGGTCATTTTAGGGGTTGGAGTGATGGTGCAGCAGGTAGGGCACTTGTCTTGCACATAACAGATCTAGGTTCTATCCCGGTATCCCAAATGGTCCCCAGTGCTGCCCGAGTACTGTCTATGTGTAGAGCACAGCCAAGTGTGTTCCCAAAACAAACACACAAAAAGATTGTTCATTTGTCATTAAGCTTCATGAATTACATACAAGTTATAAACCCTATTTTACAGAGTTTACATAGACAAAATTTAAGTAACTATCTCATCCATAAGGATCCAGAGGCTTCCTGTAATCAACACTGTATAACATGGAAGGAAAGTAGGAGTAGGATGAGTATTGAATGTAAGAGATCAATTGCAAGCTGAACACAATGAAGCCATGTTGATCAGGCATATAGATGTCAAATAGATGTTTAGAAGCCTAGAAGTGGAATGGAGTGGGAGGGCCTTTTCTCTAGGCCACAGTATGAAACAGTAGCAAAAAAATGAAGGTAAACATGTCTGACAAGAAGCGAAACAAGTACACCAGACAATTCTTTTTCTACTTTATTTTTTGGGCTAGCTTTATGAGGCAACTCCAATGTCTAACTGAACCAAACATTCTTGCTAAGCAACACAAACATGACGGTACAGATGGAATACAGTAACACTCACTGCAAAACCAGGGCTTCTATGAGGACTCAGAAGATTCAGCCATGAGTTAAATGGAAGGGATGAGGCTTTGGGAGGCAATGGCCCTTCTCATTAAACATTATGGTCTCCAAATGATTTTGAAGTTGAATGACATCTCTGTCCCTATGTTCACTGCAGCACTATTTCCCATAGCCCAAATCTGGAACCAGCTCACATTGCCAAGAACAGATGACTAAATAAAGAAACTGGAATATTACTTTACTCTAAGGAAAGATGAAGTCATGCAATTTGCTGATATAGTGATGGGTCTGGAAAATATCATGTTGAGTAAAGTCAGGTACAAGGAAAGGGACGAATATGAAATTATCTCTCTCATCTAGGATATAACGAAGTATAATAAAAAATAACAGATGGCCAAAGGCCACAGAGCTTGAGTTCTACTGACCTGAGCTTATTATGGCAAGGAGATGGTTGGAGTGGGGGTAGAACCCTGAGGCAATGTTGAAGGGAAACAGTCACTCTGGTGAAGGATGCAAGGTTGGAACCTTGTATGCATAGAATTCTATTGTTAAAAATATTGTAAATCATGGTGACTAATATTTAAAAAATGAATAATAAATAAAAGTTGTATATGGTGAAAGTTTTTTTGATTGTTTTTGTTTTAGCCACACCAAGCTGTGCTCAGGGGTTACTCCTGACTCTGCACTCAAGAATTAATCCTCATAGTGCTAAGGGACCATATGGGATGATGTGTATAGAGCCCAGGTTATTCATGTGTAAGACAAATACCCTATCCGATATATTATCTCTCCAGTCCAGTATGTACTGTTTTAGTTAAATATGGGGAGACTGTTAAATATAAGCAGTTTTCCTTTATCAAAGTTGTCATCCTTCAGTGGCTAACTGACTCTTGAACAATTAAAAGAAAACACATTTATAAATAGGCAGTAAATAAATGATTCTGTGTTCCTTTTATCTAGTACCAATGCACAGACCTGGAAGCTACTGAACTCCACTCTATATAATCTGAGCTATTTTTAATAGCAAATGCTTCTAACCAAATACTTTGTTTTCCAAGATGACATCTGAGCAGATGGGTCCTTTTACAACTCCAATAAGTTTTTTTATATCTGGAAGCTGATGGAAAATGAGAGGCTCCAGACAGCACAGTGCTCTGAAGATGGATCAGAGTTACAGCTTTATGGGCTGGGATTTTTTGTATTTAAATTTGTATATATATTTGTATATATATTACTGTATTTAAAGGTCCAAAGTTGACATAGTTGATCAAAATTTAGCTTCCAGGTAAGTAAGTGGGAGTGAGATTATTGGGGAAAAAAAGAAAGTAAAAAGATTAAAAAAAGAGTACAAAACTAAGAAAATTTATGAAAATTATTATATCACACAGTGAAATCATTAAGTCATTGTCAGAGCTTTATTAAGTGCTTGTTGCTAGTTGATCATTCTATTACTTCTTTTGTTTCTCAACATTAGGTGGCTTGACATAGACATTGGCATCTAAATTGGTGTATTCCTATGGGGGTGATAGTATTAAAATTTTTTGAGTTGTCCAATTCCAAGCACCACTGCTGATACTGTGGCTTTTGTGGGGCATGATTTGTCTACTAGGGCTTCAGGAAGTACCTGAAGATGGGGGTGGGGAGACTACATGGGCTAAGGGTTTTTAAAAAATATTTTATTTCTTGATATTCTGTGATTTACAAAACCTTCTCCTCTACCTCTAGAACATTATTTTTAAGAAATCAGAGTCTTACCTCTCCCTCTGCTTCCAATCTGCTAACATCCTCTGAAGTACTGGTCAGGTTTCCAGGGTGAAGAAGGGAATCGTCATCTTTGCAAGGAGTGTTTACAGTTTCTAATTCATCAAAAAGAATATTGACGTCCTTGGCCACTAGAAGCAAAGTAAATGCTTTATGATACGCGTTAAGAACCTGGGTCCTTAAAAACAGTGCTCCAAGAGAAAGCATCCCTCTTTTAAAGTGAAAACAGTGAACTTATTACTTTTGTGCTACATCTTTAAGGCTAATATAGAAGCTCAATGAATAAAATAAAATAAAGAAGTTTTCAGGGCTTGAGTGATAAAACAGCTGAAAGGGCACTTGTCTTGCACATGGTTGACCTGAATTTGATCCCTGGAATACCATATGTTCCTTTAAGTCCTGCCAGGATTGATCCCTGAATTTAGAGTCAAGGGTAAGCCCTGATCAATTCAGGGTGTGACATCCCCACCCCACCCCACTTAAAAATAAAAAAGCTTACAGTTACATTTTTGCCTTTCTTCTTACTCATATTATTACCAGTAATCATGAAATTAACTATTTAGAAACTCATACCAAAGACTGATAATGCTAACAACATGTCAACACAGAAAGCATATCAGAAGTTCCAAATACAGATAATCATGTGCAAATGCAGAGATAAGCACATATTAAAGGAAAATTTAGTGCTAGTGAAGGAGAAAATATAACATCATGTATGTGTGATGCTCTAGCTTCCATCCTTGTATTGCCACAAAACAAAACAATTTAAAAAAGCTTTAAATATCGCTCAGCATCTTCAGTCTTACAGAAGCTATGCACAGAAACATTCATAAGAAGCTGACATTTATCTTGTAGAAAAGAATTTTAAAGAAGCATCTACTGTATCAGGCACTGAGCTAAAAATGATCATGGTAACTGTGTAAACAAAAGTGCTTATAAAATAATAAATAAAACAATTTGTCAAAGGCATAAACATTATGATGAGCATTTCCTTCCTCCCTCCCTCCCACCTTTCCTTCCCTCCCTGCCACCCTTTCCTCCCTCCCTCCCTCCCTCCCTCCCTCTCTCCCTCCCTCCCTCCCTCCCTCCCTTCCTTCCTGGTCCAGTGAAAACAGTGAACTTAATACTTTTTTGCTACAACTTTAAGGCTAATATAGGAAGCCCAATGCAGAAAATAAAATTAAGCTTACAGGGGCTTGTGCTATACTATTATGATGCTATTTATCTCTTTTCTACGAGAGTCTATGAATATACTACAGTCCTTTATGGGATAGCCAAGTTATAAAGCTTTAGCCAAGCATGATTATAGGGTAATAAATTCAACTAAAGTTTTTCATCTGCAAAATAAAACAAGAATATGCATAGCTTACTGTGTGACTGAATTTTGATCATTAAGGGTTATCTGGCATTGAATGTGTTGTTACCTTATGTGAGGAAAAAAAAGAACTTTGGAAATTTGATGAAGGCAAGGAATCTTTAAAATGGGTGAATTATTCTAGGTTACATAGATGGGTCCATATCATTGTAAGGGAAGCAAGTGAGAAAAAGAGAAGAAATGGAGGAGGGATGGAAAGCAAGATAAAAAGAGGTTGTTTCTGACGATGAAGAAAGCACAGTACCACAACTCAAGAAATGCAAGTGGATTCCAGAAGAAAGGTCCAGAAAATTTCTTCTTTATAGTTTCCAAAAGGAATATCATTTTGCTGATATTCTGAAGTCTGACCTTTAAGGTAACAAACTGGTATTGTTCTGAACCACTGAGTTTGTGACTATTTGCTACAAAAGCAAAAAGGAAGCTAATATACTGACTAAACTATTTTAGACTCTGATGTCATACAGAATAATCATAAAGGTCATTCTAAACAATCAAAATTTAGAAGCATGTATGCTAGGCTAGTTATTCAAGGAGAAAAACTAACATTTTTTTTGTTATGGGAGACATCCATAAGAAAGTCAACTTCCTAAGCTACCTATTCTCCTTTCACTCAAATACTATGTCTCATCTTGCTGCTCATTCACTTTACAGTTTTGCTGTGATATACTATTCCTTTATTTCTAAATTATTGCTTTATTAGACTACAAGTTCCATGGGGCAGGAACTATGTCTGTCTCAATGGGTGTATAGAGGTCCTGGCATGGGTTAAACCCTTAGCATCTATTTGACTGACAGCATGATTACCTTAGGGGGTCATAGTTTAATGTATCTAAGGGCTTCCTCTTCTCCAGTATCCCATAGCTCTAGGGTCATGCATACATGTTTCTCCTAACATGATTCTTACTCCCATGCCATAGGCTTCACAATTTCAAGCAGTTACTGATTATATTTTCTAGTAGATAGTGATTAAATTTTGAGTATATATTTATTAGATTTGAACAATGGGATAAATATTAATTTAATAAAGTTAGAAGACCTGCTTACTCTTCCAAACCCCTTAGACCTGTTTACTATTCATTCTACTACTTAGCTATGTTAATTTATGCTTCTAGTTCCTCGCTGGTGAAAGAGGAAAAGAAAATTTCTTTACCAGAGTAGCTAAAGGGATTAAATGAGATCATGCCATGAAAGTAGTATGACTTATACATAGCAAACCCCCTCATAATGTTGATTTGCTGGCTTTAGATCAGTCTTTCCCAGTCTGAGCAATATAGCACAATCCCACTCTGGGCTCACTGAAACAATCCAGGAAGACAGCAGTAGTCAAGGGTACAGTTGGGGTTACTTTCTGCTGAGATAGATTTCCAGGGGAGTAATGAGTGAAAAGAAGTTCTAAGGCCAAAGTCTGGGGGCCTTTTCTTATGTTCAGGTGAATGGCTCACATAAATACTCTTGAATTTCCTTCCTTCCTTCCTTCCTTCCTTCCTTCCTTCCTTCCTTCCTTCCTTCCTTCCTTCCTTCCTTCCTTCCTTCCTTCCTTCCTTCCTTCCTTCCTTCCTTCCTTCCTTCCTTCCTTCCTTCCTTCCTCTCTCCTTTCCTTCCTCCCTCCCATTCATCCATTCACTCACCAATCCATCCATCCACCCATTCTATTATTCCTAAAAATAGCTCCCATGCCTTTTCAAGGGTAGAAAGTTACTAAGTAGTGTCCTGTCTGAATCATTTTCTATAGTTGTCATGACATCCTTTACTTCAGGAGTGCCTGACAGTGACTAAACCATCTTCCCAGCAAGATACTTTTGATAACTTTGACTGAGAACATGGAGTGTCCAGAGCATTTTAAGAGGATTGAGAATAGGGATGATACTAAAAACCTTCCAGCACATGGAAATAGCTTCCACAACCGAGACACTTGGTCCTAAATGTCGATAGTGCTGAGGATGAGAAAACTGTTTCTGTGTTGAAAGTATGACTCTGATTCTAGAAGTATCAGCTAACTTGGGGGAAAGAGGAGACATAGTCTTTCCTTTCTTCAATGCTACCCATCAAATTCTCTGTCTGGTAGTCATGAGGCTGATGCTACTTGACTGCTCAAAGGAAAAGAGCAGAAACCTAGTTTTTAGAGAATGAGTAAAGCACATTATCACCTGTCCATTTCTCCAGAACCTTAGCTGTGATGAGGCATGCAGTACTGTCAGAAAGTGCTCTGGTTAACACAGAACGAAAAAAGATGCTGAACACAGAGCCCCTGCAAACAAAGCAGCTGTGTGTTCTTCATCAATATCTCACCATTGGTTTTGATATATCAGATCTAAATGCTAGTTTTAGGATCTACGTAAAATATATTTTTGATACAAATATGTCGTTTTCTTAAAGAAAAAATACAAGCTCCAACAACCAAAGTTTTTCTTCTATGTGTGGAGACTCTATACGACATGTCTCTGGATCAGGGAAACATTCACAGTGATGTGCTGCCCAGTATTATCAGCCCGACAGTTTAGTGTTGCGGGCAGTGGTGAAGTGCTATTCAGTCATGGTAGTGCTGGGGGGGGGCACATTTTGTGGTGGTGCTATGGTGGAGAATAAGGCATATGGTACTAAGGACTGAATTTGAAGTATTGGGCCTGCAAAAGATGTATCCAAATCTTTTGCTCTATCTATTGGCCTGCAATTTTCAATTAATTAGCTTTTTATTTATCCCAGTATTACTTGCCCCCTTCACTTTTGAATTTTTATTTAAAGTTGAGGAAGGGGCCGGAGAGATAGCATGGAGGTAAGGCATTTGCCTTGCATGCAGAAGGACAGTGGTTCGAATCCCGGCATCCCATATGGTCCCCCGAGCCTGCCAGGAGTGATTTCTGAGTATAGAGCCAGGAGTAACCCCTGAGCGCTGCCAGGTGTGATCCAAAAACCAAAATAATAATAATAATAATAATAATAATAAAATTAATAATAAAGTTGAGGAAACATTACATGGTAAGAGAAAGCTATATATTCTTCAAACACGAATTTTGTGCCTGCTGCTGCCAGACACTGAACTGAGCTAGGAAAGTTTTAGATATGATGGTCATGGACCTGCTTGTACAGACTCAGTAGGCAACTGAGGTGGGAGTAATGCCTCTGTGTTTACTAGACTCCACATTACAGGCACATTCCTTATCCAAACAGGGTCATGTATTTGTGGATTCCCTTCTTTTATATTACCTACTCAAATGCAAAGAAAGTGTGTAATAAAGGACTATCTGACATAATTTTGCTATTACACTTATCAAATAAGAAAGGAAGTGATGGTTCATTAAGTCAATAAAGAATGACAAGAGTCGGTGCGAAGATAACTCAAAGAGCAAAAGGGGCCTCAATTTCTATTCTCAGCACTAATTATACCCCACTAACTATACCCCACCAAAACCTGGGTATCCCTGAGCATTATGTGGTTACATCTGGTAGTCCTCAACAGCATTGCACCACCAGCTTTAACACTGAATTAACCCACCTTGCTAGGAGAGGATTCACAGGACTGGCCCAGGAGCCCCTGAACTTTAGTTTGGGAGGCTATAACACAAAAACAAGACAATAACAACAACAACAAACGAGAGGAGGAGAATGAAACAACGCAATGTGTCCTAATTAACGAGTCTACATTGTCTTGGACATAGATAGGACTATGCAAAGTGACATGGGTGGCTAAGAGGGCTGAGAGGATGGGTGGGTATTATGCATTTTGGAAAGCAAAGGAGATGCCCAAATAATTTTCTTGAGCAACAAGCAAGTACTTATCCTAAAAAGACCTAGAGACAAAACAATGGAAACCCACATAATACAAGTACACAACACTCAAGAATCTCAAGTAATCTGAGAGACAAAAAACAAGCTGCAGAATCTGAATAAAGAAATGTTAGCCCAAAAACCAAACCAAAACCAAAACCAAAACAAAAAAACAAAAAACAAAAACAAAAAAACCACAAAAAAACCTACTATTGTTACATATTGTCAAATATAATTTAGCTATGTCCTAAGTTTATGCTATACTCCTGGCTGTCTGCTCAGAAATAGCTCCTGGCAGGCACGGGGGACCATATGGGACACTGGGATTCGAACCAACTACCTTTGGTTCTGGATCGGCTGCTTGCAAGGCAAACGCCACTGTGCTATCTCTCCGGGCCAATAGTAGGTTTTTATTCTTAGCAGTTTTTGATTGGAACCTTTACATTTTTATAGTCTGAATTTTCTGTCTCTTTGTACTAACTTTGTAAATTTTAGTATCATTTTTATTTCCTATTATCAGCTACAAGAAGTCTTATATTTTATAAAGCTAAATAGCAAACTAGAATCCTAGACTTAGAGCTAGGGAAGAGAGCTCAATGGAGAGACCAGCAGCCTTGCATTTGCTAGGCCTTGAGTCTGATCCTTAGCACTGTATGGGTACTGATGGGTACTATCCTGATGCCCCCATTCCAGAACTAGTGAACCCTCACAGTATCAAGGCCCCAGCCACTGTTTGCAAACTAGAATAAAATAAGAGAATTTATAAATAAAAAAAAATGTTAGCACTGAGAGATTTCTGAGGAGTGGCACTTGCTGACTATATTATCCCAAAAGAGGCAGAAGGGAAAGGTCAAAGAAACTAGAAGCAGATTCTGACATCAGAAGGCAAATTTGTTGAGAAAAACCAAATACATGAATCAGATATTTACTATTTTTCTGTCATTTCTTCAGTGAAAATCACATAGGATATGATGCATCACTCATTTTCTAGGGGAGACAGATCACAAATATACTTCAAGGGCTAAAACAAATTAGTTTCTTCCTTTTGTTCCTTGAACCAATATTTAGGTTAAGTGTTGGAGGTTCAAACATGAACAAGACATGAGCTGAGAATCACATAGTTCTAGCTAAAACTGAGGAATGCACACTCTAAAGGCAATGAAAAAATACAGTCATTGTGTTTAAGAAACAGTCTGAAAGAATAAGAAAGAGCCAGAAATCAGATCTTCTAGCTAATTTCTCTTGTCTTTCAGCCTCTGCTAGTTCTGAAATGCGGCAGAAATCTCCCACATCTCCCTCCCTCATCCATATTTCCTTACTATGACAATACAGGAGTGCATTAAAATACCCACACTTTCTGGTTCAAAGGAAAGAAAGGAAAATTATAGATCACCGAAGAAGACAAAAAGGTTGTGCAGTGTAATCCTGGTATCTATATTTGTTCACCAAAGAGCCATCTCATTACCCTATTTCTGTCCTGGGTTCCAAATTATTACATCTGATCTTGAGAACTCTGAAGATATTGTATAAAGGGAGGCCTGGCTAGAAAAATGCAAAAACAAATTAATTGAAAATATAACTTCACGTTTTATTTAGAAAGCAAAACATAAGCACAACAATTTATAGCTCAAGCTTAAGCTTTACCTATTTAGGATAAATTCACTTTTATGTCTAATTCTTAAGTCTCTTTTGAGGTGGAAGGTAAAAGTACACTCAAAATTGACATAAGAGATAGCAAACTTAGCAGCTTCATGTCCATTTTAAAATAAATAAAAGCTGGGGATAGAGCAACCGTATAGTGGGTAAGACACTTGTCTTGCCTTAGTGCTGGCCCAAGTTCAATTCCTGGCATCCCATATAGTCCCCCAGTCCCACAAAGAGTGTTTCCTGAGTGCAGAGGCAGGAGTAAACTCTCTGCACAGCTGAGTGTCACTCAAACCAATAAAATAAAGATAAGATGGTTTTAAGATGATACCAACTATTCCTTTTTCTTATTTTAATGATTTTGTTAGGAATATACCAACTTTTTTTTTATTCACTCTCAATGGAGCTCTGAGTAAGCCCAGGTGGTGAGGGTGGCATCCAAAAAACTAACTCTGACCACTGAATCCCAACCTCCAATCTGTTGAATTCCTAGTCTGCTGCTTGGAGGTTGGGACTCAGTGATCAGAATTATTTTTCTTATACTTGCTTAAAACTAACTAAAGTCATGTAACCACTAAGCAATTATCTTGTCATGGTTTTAAGAGTTATTTGAATAAAGTCAGACTGCATCCACAGCCTGATGCATGACTCTGAGATGGAACAAAGAGATCCAATTATGTTGGAGACAGTGTCCTGTCAGAGGATCAATTTTTCTGTCTTCTGTCTTTTATGCAGCCTTTTACCTAAGGCTGCCCACCTGCTGACTTTGTTGTAAGCTTTTGAGCTAACAGGAAAGGTATTTCACAGCTGAAGGAGATTTTTCTTTGAAGCCAAAGAGAAAAGTGAACACCACCAATGCTAGTTCCAGATCTAGACCACTCCCCTTAGCTTCTTTCCGGAGTTAATAGCTACCTTCAAAAACCTGCCCCCTTCACAGACTGATGTTAGCCCAGATAAGCAGGCTGCAGATCCCACTTTGGAGACATAAGGTCTCCCTCCCTTCTGAATATTTTACTGCCTTTGTTCTATAACCTTCGCGCCAAAAAAGTATGATTGACATGTCCTTTTTCCTGCCCATTTCTCCTCCTCTATATAAGAGATGCTGAACCCAATAAAGGTACCTCTGATCGGATATCTCGCCTGAGGTCTTCATTTACTAACCTCTCTCAGATTTTTTACAGGTGTGGTTGTTCTTTTAACCCAGCCAAATAAAAGTGCGGAAGTCCAAGAGCCTCCCAGCCGTTTCCCCGCTGGCCGGGCCCCTCCGGGAGGCTTTAGGACCCTGCATTTTGGCGCCCAACGCTGGGCTCGAAGACCACGACTACACTCGGACGACTAGGGAGCACGGCGTGTCCGGAGCTGTTTCATAAAACGAAGAAGAAAACCCCATCCGGGTAAGCGTAGAAACAGTCAGCCTTGATCAATATAAACTGCAGTATTTTCGTCGTCCCCCCCGCCGCCCCCTAATTGGCTTTTGGGGGCTTCACCCAGTGGATACGCGACCATGGGTGTTACGCTAAGTACTTAACATAAATTCATTAAAGGGATACAGTCTGAATTAAAAAGCAGACATAGAGGTTACCAAAAAAGATATTTATAATTTCTTAATGTTTTGTTCATGATGTTTGCCAAAAATACCCATTGGACTCGCTACCATGGGTGTCACGTTATTTGTAATTTCTTAATGTTTTGTTTATGATGTTTGCCAAAAATCTAGTTTTCAGGGCTCCCTGTCGCTTTAAATATCTCAGTTTCCTCCCTCCTCTGATCCTTCATCTTCACTTCTGCCGCTAACAGTCAGCCACTCCCCTAACCTTGCCTCCAGCTTTTCTGTCGCTGCAAAACAAAAAGCTGCCTTTAAAAATCTCCCTGGCGTTTCTCGTACCCTGCCATAGCCTGCCTCAGCTCCGTCCTTGCTCCGCCAAAGTTTTTACTCCCCTCCTTAGCCGGCAATTGCTACAAAACAAAGTCTTTAATTAAAAAAGCCTCACAGCTGTTTCAAGCCGTATCACCCCGAGCCCCTTACACGCTCTCCTGCTTGAAATCTATTGGGGGGCGGCGCTGTCTCCCCCGCTGAATCACGCAATATTGTCTACACAGCGCTTAAAGCTGAACTCTTGCAAAGTTAACTTTTTCTGCGCTGTAAAATCCTTCCTTCCGCAAGCAAGCACAGATTCTAATCTCTGAGCTCATAGCTGGCTTCACCTTAAAGGGACAGCGCCCATTTTCCAAACCCCAGCTTGTCAGCAACTCTGTGCCTCAGTCACTCTCCAAAGTCTGTGTCACAGCAACTAACTTCTGTTAACCCCCACCGCCACTCCCTTCTTGTATGCCTGCACCCCCCACAGCCCCCCCCGCAGGGCAGAATGCGGGTGAGCCAAAAGCACTCCTAGCTGCAAACTATTAACGCTGGTTCTACCTCCGCCGCAGCCACGATTCCACTTCCAGATTCCAACTCTGATTCAGAAAAACAGAATGCTCACACCCTATACCATCTCTCCTGTCGAGTGCAAAACCAGCGCTACTACCTTTCCTGTCTTTCTCCCTAATGAAAAAAGTCTTCCTCCGCCTGCTCAGTAGGCGGAAAAAATTCTAAATGCCCTAAACGCTCAGTCTGTCCCTCCTCTCACTGCTCCCCCTCTTGAGAATTGTTAAGCTTATTAATTAAATTCTGCGGCATACATGTACCTCTTCAAAAAGCATTTGTGTAATTAAGTTTTGTGCATTAGGTGTTGTAAAGTTATTAGTGAAACGTTACAAAATTAGGAAACTTTCTAAATTCAGGTCTATACAGGTTAAATTCAGGTCTGTCAGGGTTATAAAAATTCTCTAAAAAGAAAAAAAAAGCAACAGGAAAAAAAAACAGCAAAACTCCTTTGTTAAAATTACTGCACATGTTTACAAAGTTAATTTTTTAAGAACTAAAATAATACAAGTGAGCAAAATAAGTTGGTCAGCTTTCCTTAACAATAGTGTGTAAACATTCCAAAACTCTAAACTAAGCCTAAGCTCTTTTAAATGCATAATAAATATAGCAAAATAGCATTGCCATTTAAAAAACTTAAACCAAATAGTCTAAACCTTAAAGGCAATTAAATAGTTCAAACAGTGGCATAAAAGCCATTTTAAAAACAAAAACAGTGTGATAACTAACTAAATAAATTTGTTCATAAATTAATGTTCATAAAATTAAACCTTAAGTAGCTTTGTCCTTTTTCTTAATTTCAAGCCTAATTTTAAACTCAAAGGTAAGTAAAAATAATTTTGCATTTTCCAAGTTTAATCTTAAATTGTCTCTGTTCATGTTGTGGTTAGCCTTTTTTAAATAATATTGTTAATTAGCATTATAAAGGTACCTAAATTTTATAAGCAAATTAACAAGTGTTAAAAATAATTTGGTCTTCAGCTCTAGGTGTAAAAATACATCAAATGCCTTTAACTATATTTTATAATGTCTGAACATCTTGTTAATTTGGTATCTAATATTTTTTACAAATTATTCACTTTAAGTCTTCATAGTAAAAACAGTTGTTTGTTTTTTAAGTCAGTTTTTTATACCTTTAATAATCATAGTTCATGCTCTCGTGTTTAATCATAAAAATTTTAACACTTTATTACAGCTGTCTTACTATTCTACTGTGAAACCAATTTATCACAAACCTATTCATTTACAGCAAATAATATCATGCTTCAAAGTGAAAACTCCTTCTGCAAGTGCTCACTAACCATTTTACTTAACAAAATTTTTTAACTGCTAACATTTTCCTTCATGTTTTAAACTTCAAATTAAAATTGTTTCAAAAATGTTTTGTATTAAAGCTAAACCTTAAAATTTATTTTCAGCAGTTCCATTCCAGCTACATTAAAATAATTTTTTTTCTCACAAACATGCCGGCTAAATACTTTCAAAGCGCTTGTCAATTTTTCTAATGCAAGTTTTCATTCAATCCTTTTGTTCATGTGTGCGTGTTATGAGTGAGAGTGGCCACAATGTTGTGTTTCATGTTGTTTTTGTTCTGTCTGTTTATTTGTTATTTTTGCATTTCATAATAAATACAATTTTTATAGCCTTATCCATTTTTAAAATTTCAATTAATTTTTTTACCTGGCTTAGTCTAGTCATCTATAAACTGTGAAATCCTGCCAAAAATCCTGTGCTAAGCTAGCTTTGTCCTATCAGCATGGCATAAAAAGTGGGAATTGGTAAACCCCAAAATTCTCAAATGGCCATCAGGAATAACTTTTTCCTGGAGAATTTCTGGACTTTGCAATCCCCAACTTTCTGCTATGTGTAGTTAAGGCCAAAAGTATAAGGCCAAATGTAATTAGAAAAAGAAGCATCTAGCTTTAATATAATAACTATAAGTTTAATAAAAATCATTTAGGTTCAGTTTTTAAGTTTTTAAAAAATTAGCTATTGTTAATTATAAAAATTTTTTCTTGTGCTAAAGTCTAACAATGGTCAGAAGGCATTCCCGTGGCATTCAAAAATAACCATTTTGTCTCCTGCCAAGCAGTTTCCTTAGCCTCTTGCAGTCCTCTCTTCATCCACTTCAAAACAGCCTGTCACCCCTCCTGCTAGCCCACACTTCCTGCTGAACCTGTTGCTGACTCTGCCTAAAAACAAAGCTAAAACTGACTCTGCCTGGCAGCTCCAAAAGCCAACCACTGACACTGACAGCCTCCGTCGCAATTTGTCTGCTCCACCTAACTCTCCCTTGCAACACCTCTGGTTCCTTCCCTTCTCCCTTTGCTGCTCATCGTCGTCATGGTCAAAGCCTCCTCCAGTACCTGCTACTCACCCATCCCACCGTTCAAACTGCCTCACTTCACCAACAATACCAACCTTCTGCTATGCGGTATGAAGCCTCAACAACCATGGCATAACTTTAAAACTAGTGGTGACACTTGAACTTTGCCTTTTGGTGCCCAATATAATTTCCCCTATTGCAAATTGTAATCAAATACCTATCCTTAATTCCTCCTTTCAGTTCATAATTGCCCCCAATTTAACGTTTCCTGCCTGTTTTACTGGTTTATCTCCCCACATTGTTTCACATTTGTTTTTTCAGTCCTAAAACTACTGTGTTTTCATTGTTTTAATGCCTAACTTACCTGTCAAACCTGCTCTCACCCTAGCCTTATTCATAGACCTGGGTGCTACCGGTGTAAGCACAATAATTTATTCATTGGTTCATACTTAAAAATCTGTTACTGCCTTAAGTATAACTGTTGTTACAAATGTTTCAAACTTACAATAAGTTTACAATACTTAAAGCACACTATTGTATCCCTAGCAAACATAGTGCAGCTAACCACTGTGGTTTAATTTGGTATTTTTCCTTTTTTTTTAGGAAGGGGGAATCTGTGTAGCCCTTAAGGAACAATGTTGTACAGTGTTCAACACATTGGTGATGGTATGAAAAAATTTCTGAACCGTTTTAATCAAGAACAAAGTTGGTACCAGGGCTGGTTTTTCTCTTCTCCTTGGCTTCACACAATACTGTCCACTGTTTTGGGACCCCTCATTAGCCTCATGCTACTCCTTTCCCTTGGCCCATGGGCTCTACGCAAACTCACGGACCTTGTTAAAAATCTGGCAGATGATAAGGAAAAAACCTCTGTTCAGGTTCACTGCCAACTAGCCCCACGTGTTTCCTGTGAAAACTTGGCTATAGTCACCAAGCCGCCCCTCCAGCCACTAAGTTTCCAGGAGATTGAGCGCATCGCTAACAGACGGAGCTCGCTCCGGTCTTTGTGCTCTTGGCTGTGGAGATGCCTACGACGGGATTAGTAGGGTCCCAGTTAGGGCATGGCCCCAAAAGGCTACGGCGTATAATTCGGACCTCCGTGCACACCCACCGCGTCCGTAGCCATCATTTTAAATGTGGCTGATGGCCATGTCCGACCTGGTCAAACCCTGCAGGCCTAAGACAGGGTCTTCCACCCACTCACGACTTTCCTTCTTTTATTAGAAGAGAAAGGGGGAGATGTTGGAGACAGTGTCCTGTCAGAGGATTAATTTTTCTGTCTTCTGTCTTTTATGCAGCCTTTTACCTAAGGCTGCCCACCTGCTGACTTTGTTGTAAGCTTTTGAGCTAACAGGAAAGGTATTTCACAGCTGAAGGAGATTTTTCTTTGAAGCCAAAGAGAAAAGTGAACACCCCCAATGCTAGTTCCAGATCTAGACCACTCCCCTTAGCTTCTTTCCGGAGTTAATAGCTAACTTCAAAAACCTGCCCCCTTCACAGACTGATGTTAGCCCAGATAAGCAGGCTGCAGATCCCACTTTGGAGACATAAGGTCTCCCTCCCTTCTGAATATTTTACTGCCTTTGTTCTATAACCTTCGCGCCAAAAAAGTATGATTGACATGTCCTTTTTCCTGCCCATTTCTCCTCCTCTATATAAGAGATGCTGAACCCAATAAAGGTACCTCTGATCGGATATCTCGCCTGAGGTCTTCATTTACTAACCTCTCTCAGATTTTTTACAGGTGTGGTTGTTCTTTTAACCCAGCCAAATAAAAGTGCGGAAGTCCAAGAGCCTCCCAGCCGTTTCCCCGCTGGCCGGGCCCCTCCGGGAGGCTTTAGGACCCTGCACAATTAAATGTTTTTTTTAAAGTAGGCAAACAAATAAACACAACATATATTTGAGCACCTTAGACTAAGATTCGAAAAATCTAAATACTATTTAGCATTTATATGACACAAGAGTCCTGTAAACCCAAGACTCTTGGTGTTCATTACTCTTTAAATAAGTCAGATAATGTCTCTAAGTCAGACTGTATTCTTTGCCAAGAGACCCCCCAAACAAAACAAAACAAAACATAAAACAAAAAATTCTAATGTAAGAAATTCAAAATAAATAAGTAAAAGAATTGGAAAGGAGGGACCGGAGTGGTAGTGCAAGCTGTAAGGCGTCTGCCTTGTACACGCTAGCCTAGGATGGACCGTAGTTCTATCCCCCAGCATCCCATATGGTCCCCCAAGCCAGGAGCGATTTCTGAGCACATAGCCAGAAGTAACCCTTGAGCATTACCGGGTATGGCCGGAAAACAAACAAACCAACAACGACGACGACAACAACAACAACAACAACAAAATTGGAAAGGACATAAATCCTTCTTTGGCTGTCTTTTATTCTCATCCATCAGGACAATAATTTTCAAAATATAGTCAAAGAATTGCAGAATCCTTTTGAGAAACTTGGGGTCCTAGGAACAATGAGGAGGGCATTGAGAGGCAGTCTTACACCTGCCATCCATTCCCATGCCCAAAGTTCAGTGGTATATTTTACATCTTGTGGTGATATGGGAAAAATATACTTGAAGAGTGAAAATATTCCATTACTATAAAATGTTTAAGAACTTATGCCAGGGCATTAGGGTAACATAGGATACTGTTAATATTCAATAAAAATGAACCAGGACAAACAATCCAAGTTGTGATCAAAGAGCTTTTGTTTTTTTTTTCTGCCAATGAAAATTTATTTGAGGGTAAATTTTTGAGAATCAAATAAATATATGAGAATCAAAAAATATCCCTTCAAACATAAGTCATCAGATTTTAAAATAAATGTGATCATTTTTAAAAATAATGATATAGTAATTTCTGGTTTAGTCATGTCATCTTGTATGTAAAATAGCATAAATCATGATGTGGACACTCTACAGTGTCTACTAACTCAATTATTGGACAACACATTTATTACTCTCTTGGTATTATTTCTAAAGAAAACACAGATTATTTGGTTCTTTCTGTAACAAGGCAGGTGATGATGGCATCTCTTTGAACCAGAGAAAGACAGGAAAGTTTTGACTTTGGTCACTGTTCACAACTTCAAACAAATTTCTGCAATAGAAAATCTTAGTCTACCTTACAATGCTAATTCACCATTCACTATCTATAGCAATAGATCACTTAACTTAAACAATCTTTAATTTTTCCTTTCTTTCTTTTTTTTTTTGTTTATATTGAGCCACACTTGGCAGTGCTCAGGGCTTTTCCTGACTCTGTACTCAGGAATAACTCCTGTTGGGCTCAATCAAACTCAGGTCAGCCATATACAAGACAAGCACTCTCTCCACTGTACTATCATTCTGGCCCAAATTTATCTGTTTTTAAGATGGAGATAATACCACTCAGAATCAGTGAGAGGAATGAAAACCACTGCTGGGCACTCTAAGGTGTTGACTGAAAAAAAAATTCTCTTTCCTTTCCCTTTCTCTCGCTCTCACACGCTCTCTCTCGCGCTAGCTCTCTCTCGCTCTCCTGCTCTCTCGCTCTCTCTTGCTCTCTCGCGCGCGCTCTCTCGCTCGCTCTCTCTAGCTCTCTCTTTTACCTCTCTCTCTCTCTCTCTCTCTCTCTCTCTCTCTCTCTCTCACGTGCTTATGTTTTTTTAAATAAAAGGCAGAAATGTTAGGTAACAAAACTCCTCAGAACAAGGGGATTCAAGGGTCTGGCTGTCATGATGAGAGAGAGCATAAAGGGTGAGAATTTAAAGAGAAGGAAAATAAGATAAGTGTTGTCATATACCTTTAAACTCACTTTTAATTTTTTCTTTCACCTTTTCTGATAATTAGCACAAGTACCTTTAATTATGTCAACCCCGACCCTAAGGTGATTTATGTTAAAATGACTAATAAAAGTGGCAGGGAAAGCAACAGAGAGCTGTAAGTTTGGCTGGCTCACTAAGATCCAAAAAGCTGCTCAACACTCCCTGACTGAAGCGCACTATCTCTTAAGACTGTCTGGCTTCTTGTGTGCTGCTCTTTGCTGCCAACCCATTTTCCAGGGTTTGTATGAACACAAAAACAGTAAATACTGTGAACTTCAGGTGGCTGAAAGTAAGCTGCAGGCAGCAGCCGCAGAGAAACCAACCAGCTAGCAAGGCCCAGAATTTTTTTCCATAAGAGAGGGAGGAAAAAACACACAACTTTAAAATATAGCAAAGACTTTCTATCATAGAAAGCAATGAAGTTGTTTTGATTGAAGACTTAAGCTGTGAGTCAGTTAAAGCCATAAAGATGATGCTTATCTTGCACAAACTGACCATAGGTTGGATATTGCAGCCACATATGTCCCTCAAGCAATGGTAGGAGTGATGGCTGAGCAGAGTCAGAAGTAAGCCCTGGGCGCAGAGTCAGGAGTAAGCCTCAAACTAAACAAATAAATAAAACACAAGTTGGGAGCTGTGAAGGTTCCAATTTTTCTTGAAATGAATTGTGTGCAAGATTATTCACCAGATATTTCAAATATTAGCTTCATGTAGCATCTTGCCTAAAATAGGTGAGATGGGTATATGTATTACTGAATAACTCTTCTTATCATTTAAGATGTACCTCTGATATAGGAGAAGTTCAAAAATAACTTGGGATGACTTTGAGAATAGATAAGGCCATTGGTGAATTAAAAAAAAGGGAAAGGGGAAAAGAAAGTATAAAAATCATGAGACTTGTATTGAGATGAACAAATGTAAAATAATTCAAATTAAAAATACATTTTGCTTATATTATTTCTCATAGTGGAGAGCTGTAAAAGAATGGCTAGCCTTCTTCAGACATACATGAAATCCTTTGTTTTTTAATTTTTAATTTTTGGGGCTTACAATATTATTAATAATGGTTTCTCATAAAGATTATTCCAACACCACCTTTGTCACTCACCTCCCTCCCCAAGGAATCCAGCCCCCTCCATTTACCCCTTCAACTTAATTATGTGGGCCATTTCCCTCGTTATGTTGCCCTGAGTCTTTGTTGTTATTTCAGTGTTCTTAAAGTCTCAGATAAGAAAGACATCATTCTGTACTTAGCCCTTTCCTTCTGATTGACTTCACTCAGCAGGACTTCCTCTAATTCCATTCGTGTTGCTACAAAGTTTCATGATTTTGTTCTTCATCAGAGCTGCATTTAGTACAAAAAGCCAAGATATGTAAACCCAAATGCCCAAATACAGATGAATGGATCAAAAAGTTGTCATACATATACAAAATGGAATACTATGCAGTGCTAAAAAAGAACAAAACCATGAAGTCTTTTAAACTGAAACATATATACAGTTAAATGTTGCTTGTGAGGGTATACTTGTCGATCAAATTATGAGAAATGTGAAATCTTTCCACCATTTTGATAATCTCAAGACAAACAAGAAGTTCAACTCATTTTCAAATTCTGATTTTAAACACTAGTACATACGATCTCTCAAAGTGTTTTATAAATCCTTAAAGGACCAAACTGCACTTTCTTTTGTTAGTTTTGGGTCCACATTTTGCTATTACTCAGGGATCATTCGTAGTGAGTTACAGATATATGTAATACTTCACATGCTGTACAGTACTATCTCTCTGCTCTCTCCCAACTATTCATTTCTTTTGTTTGTTTTGGGACCACACCTAGCGATGATAAGGGATTATTCAAGGCTCTGTGCTCAGGAATTACTCCTGGTGTTGATTTGGGAACCATATAGAATGCCAGAAATAAAAACCCAGGCTGGCCTCAGCCACGTGCAAAACAAACACCATACCAACTCTACAATCACTTTGGCCCTTCAACTATGCATTTTTGTTGTAAGAAATTTAAGTGATCTTGGTTGTCATCTTTCACCACCCCTATTCAACATAGTATTGGAAGTACTTGCCCTAGCTATTAGGCAAGAAAAAAATACCAAGGACATCAGATAGAAAAGAATGAAGTCAAGCTCTCACTGTTTGCAGATGACATGATAATATATTTAGAAAGCCCTAAAGATTCTGCCAAAAAGCTTCTAGAAACAATAAATTTATATAGTAAAATGGAAGTCTACAAAATTAACACACAAAAATCAAGGGCCCTTCTTATACACCTTCTTCTTATAATAGAGAAGAAATGGACATTAAAAAAAAACAATCCCATTCACATTAGTGCCACACAAACTGAAATATCTTGAAGTCAACTTAAAGAGTGAAGGACCTATATAAAGAAAACTACAAAAGCCTGCTTTAAGAAAAAAGAGAGGACACAAGGAAATGGACACACATACCTTCTCATTGGCAGGATTAATATCATTAAAATGGCAATTACTCCCCAAAGCATTGTACAGATTTAATGTAATCCCTCTAAAGATACCCATGACATTTTCAAAGAAGTGGTTCAAACACTCCTGAAATTCATTTGGAACAATAAACCCCTACAAATAGCTAAAGCAATCCTTGGGAAAAAGAATATGGGAGACATTACTTTTCCCAATTTTAAATTGTATTACAAATCAATAGTTATTAAAACAGCATGGTGCTGGAATAAAGATAGATCCTCAGATCAGTGGAATAGGCTTGAGTATTCAGAGAATGTTCCCCAGGCATACAATCAACTAATCTTTGATAAAGGAAAAATAAATCCAAAATGGAGCACGAAAGCCTCTTCAACAAGTGATGTTGGCACAACTGTTTAGCCACTTGCAAAAGCGAACTCAGACAACCATCTAATATCATGCACGAAGGTCAAATCCAAATAGATTAAAGACCTGAATATCAGATCCGAAGCCATAAGATATATAGAACAACGCATAGGTAAAATATTTCATGACATTGATACGAAAAAGCATTCTTGAGGGAGGAAACATCACTCTCCAAACAAGTTGAAGGCAGAGATAAACACATGGGAAGCTTCATATTAAATTGTGAAAGCTTCTGCACCTCAAAGTAAATATGCCTAAAATACAAAAAGCTACCCACAGAAATGGAGAAGAACTTTTCACCCAATTCCCATCAAATAATATCGAAAATATACAAGGTACTAACAGAACAAGGAAAACAATAAATAACCCCAACAAAAATTAGGAGAGAAACCACCCCTTCATAGCTCATCTTTTACTCCTTAACTCTCTCAACCCAAACATCACTTAACCCACATTACTCTTTTTAACTTCAGTATTGCACAATCCTAAGTCACAGATCTAGTCGTGCATTGTGTGTAACAACCCTGAAACTGTTTCAAAAGACATAAAATAGACACGTATGTCTTTAGAATATTTGTTTTTTTCCCTGACAACTATAAGTCTTACTAAATATTCTCTTATACAATGACGATTCTAACCACTTTTTAATCTTCGCTTTATGAAGCTGTTCAACAAGGAATTTTGGTTGATGATTGATTGAAAGAGTCCCCAGTTTAATGGCTTATGATTGAACCATGTCATGGGGATTATTGGACTTGTTCTTATGGCCCCCATATGCACCTATATCGCCACGTGGCCATTGCTCCCTTTTTTGCATAGGCACATTAAAATGAGGAAAATACTAAACATACAAATAAGATCCTATTTTAATAGAGATTGGATTACACAAATCTTGTGTAGTGCAAAGGGACCTTACACCCTGAACATTGACATAATGACCTGCGCAGTCCTCAGAAGAAAGGGCATTTTCCATTCACCCCTGAACCAGGGAAGCCATCCATGAAAACATCCAGGTTTGGTCTATAACATCACCTGGAAGCAATCCTCAACCACTGAAGACCCCTACCACTGACTCAGACATCGACCTGCTCAAAAGAGACTTCCCTTAACACTGAGAAGACTTAACAACAATGATCTGCTTACAGGACAGGGCTTCCTGCATTGCCCTTTAATGGTGAGGTGAAACGAGAAGATGCTCCACATCAATACTTCAATGTAGGATATGCAGATTCCAGGATTTTTAATACAGAAAAATGATAACAACAACAGAGACTGTGTGAAAAGTGTGTTGGCACTACGGACAATGTCTTGGATTGGACGGTAACTTGCCTGGAGCCGAGAGTTGGTCTTATGCCAGGAAACTTCAGGGGTAGGATCTCTTTGTATTTAGGCCAAGGTTATTCCTTTCCATGCCTCTCATATTTTGGTGGGCCTATGAAAACAATTGCCACTCTAACACCGTTTTTACTGTGCTCCTTTGACTCTAATCCTTAAAAAAAAATACCACTTAAAATTTGAGGTTAACTTAAGCTAATATGCATCTACATGGAAATGTAAAAAATACTATGCTTCTAATGTTTAAGGAGTTACATAAGTTTTATGGCTTTAGATTGCCTTGTGTGCTGTTAAGAAATATTATAATGTGTTACAATCTGGGGGCTTGAGGGACAAAGTAATTGTACATGGATTCTGTTTTATTTATCTTAACGTTCTTTGGCTGAAAGTTCAAAGTTAAGATATCAGCAAGGGGGACTTCTTTCTGAGAATTATGTTATGGGTGATTGTCCTTCCACTGTAACTTTACCTTGTCTTCTTTCTTTGCATCTTTGTTCTCATAATTCAAAATAAAAAAAATTTAAAAAAATTAGGAGAAGAAATTAACAGATACATTGGTCAAAGAAATACAAATGGCCAAAAGACACATGAAAAATGCTCCACATCACTAACCATCTGGGAGATGCAAATCCAAAACAACAATGAGGTATCATCTCAACACCACAAAGACATGCACATATCACACAAAGAACAAGAAAATCAGTGCTGGTAGGGATATGGAGAGAAAGGAACTCATATTCACTGCTGGTGGGAATGCCATTTGGTCCAGCCTTTATGGAAAACAATATGGAGATTCCACAAAAAAACTGGAAATTGAGCTCCCATATGATGCAGCTATTGCACTCCTAGCGATATACTCTAGGAATACAAAAATACAATACAAAAATACCTTCCTTACACCTATATTCATCACAGCACTATTTACAATAGCCAGACTCTGGAAACAACCAAGATGCCCTTCAACAGAGGAACGGCTAAAGAAAGTATGGTACATATACACAATGGAATATTATGCAGCCGTTAGGAGAGTTGAAGTAATGAAATTTTCCTATATGTGGATGTAAATGGAATCTATTATGCTGAGTGAAATAAGTCCGAGAAAGAGAGATAGACACAGAATAGTCTTACTCACCTATGGGTTTTATGAAAAATGGACATTATTGTAATAATACCCAAAGACAATAGAGATGAGGGCCAGAATGACCTGCTCACAATGTGAAGCTCACCACAGAAAATGGTGAGTGCAATTAGGGAAATAATTACACTAACAACTAGCATGACAATCTAGATGAGTGAAAGAAGTAGAATGCCTGTCTTGAATACAAGCAGGGGTTAGGAATGAGGGAGGGGGCATTGGTAGTGGGAATGTTGCACTGGTGAAGGGGAGGGGGTTCTGTTTATGACTGAAACCCAGCTATAAACATGCTTGTAATCATGGTGCTTAAATAAATTTTTTTTTTTTTGGTTTTTGGGCCACACCCAGTAACGCTCAGGGGTTACTCCTGGCTATGTGCTCAGAAGTTGCTCCTGGCTTGGGGGACCATATGGGACACCGGGGGATCGAACCGCGGTCCGTCCAAGCTAGCGCAGGCAAGGCAGGCACCTTACCTTTAGCGCCACCGCCCGGCCCCTAAATAAATTTTTTAAAAGAAATGTAAGTGATCTTGTTCAACTGCAGCTTTAATAATGGAACAATGATATCAGCAACTTTATATAGGGTGCTACATTTCCCAAGTCCAATTCTCAGTTTGTAACTTTGGTTTAAAGTTACATGAGAGGCCGGAGAGATAGCATAGAAGTTGGACGTTTGCCTTGCATGCAAAAGGACAGTGGTTCGAATCCTGGCATTCCATATGGTCCCCAATCCTGCCAGGAGAGATTTTTAAGTGTAGAGCCAGGAGTAACCCCTGAGCGCTGTTGGGTATGACCCGAAAAACAAAAACAAAACAAAACAAATAAAACATATCATGATAAAATTCTGAGTGAAATGCTGAGACATAAAGTAGTGAAATAATAGTAAACCTGATTAATGAAAATACTTAAAAGAGATTCATTTCTAGACTAAAGATCATCATAAATGATTCCAGTACCTGATCTGGAAAATAAATTTCTATCTTGGTTTTAAAATCAACATTTCTTTCCTAAACATTTGAGCTAAGACATAATATTCTGGTTTCTTAATTGAGGCAGGGACACATTAGGCAGTGCTTAGGGCTTACTCAGGACTCTGTGCTCAAGGATTACTCCTAGCAGGGTATGGAATACCAGGAATCAAACTTCCGTCAGTCCTGTGCAAGACAAGCACCCTAACCACTGTATAATGTCTCTAGTCCCTGTCTTCTTAATTTTCCTCTTCAGTTATGATTAAGGAAGAATCTAAAATAAATCACAATAACTATACAATTATTACATTTTGTAGAATATAAAATAAATAAATCCATTACAGTTTTCTACAAGATTTCTTCAGAGACCCCAGTAACTTGTAGTTCACTTTAACAAATTACATCTGTATTTCACTGTCTCTTGAGGTTTCAAAATTATTTTTAAAAATATTTCTTTTAAAAATTTAATTAAATTTGGGCCTGGAGAGATAGCACAGCAGCGTTTGCCTTGCAAGCAGCTGATCCAAAGGTGATTGGTTCAAATCCCGATGTACCATATGGTCCCCCATGCCTGCCAGGAGCTCTTTCTGAGCAGACAGCCAGGAGTAACCCCTGAGCACCGCCAGGTGTGACCCAAAAACCAAAAAAATTTTTTAATTAAATTTACCAGGCAATAATAACAAGCTTATCATAAATAGTGGTAAGTGCAGTTAGAGAAATAACTACATTAACAGCTACCATGACAATGATAGAGAGAGAAAAACAATGCCTGCCTCAAAGACAGGCAGGATGTGGTGGGAAGTTGGAAATGGGGAGATAATGGTGGTGGGAAAGTTGCATTGGTGAAGGGAGTTGTGCATATTATGGCTGAAACCCAATTATGAAAACGTTTGTAACCATGGTGCTTAAATAAATTATTTTAAAATATATAAATATATATTTTGTAAACGAGAAATAGGCATTGAATTGTTTATAGTACTGTTCAAATTTATAACACAGAAATAGATGCACATAAAGAATGTTCCATCCACTGCAGGTTTAATATTAAGGCATTTGCAATCCAATTTGCAACGAAGTTTATGGATAGGTGGTGATATAGTTTGGGGATTTAAATATGCTTCCTACTCATGTTCCAAGTGATAATGTGGGCATTTGCAATAGATTTGGGATGGAAATACTCCCATTAAAGAGTGAAACTCCAAGTAATATATACATGAGTTGAAATTATGGTACAAACTTTGAATAAACTTTCTATCTTTGGCTTTCAGAATTTTCTGGTATTGGAAGGAAATTTATTTTAATACTTATTTAGTATTCTTTAAAATATTTTTTAAAATAAATCACTGTGAAATATAGTCATACAATGTTACAAAACCCATCGTTTCACCAGTGTTCATTTTATGCCACCAATTTTCCCAGTTACTGAACCCTCCCACTCTCTCCTTTCAGACACTGTGGCTTGCAATACTGTTCCTGAAGGAATCTCATGTATATAACTTTATTTCTTGTCCAGATCAAATCATTTCCAACTATTATTGTTATGTGGTCCCTTCTCTGTCTTAACTGTAACCCCCTTCATTTCTATTGTCTTTGGGTATTATGCTCATATTATTTTTTTGAATATCCCACAGATGAGAGCAATCATTCTGTCTGGCCTCTCTCTCTGACACATTTCAGTCAACATGATACTCTTCATGTATATACATGTATAAGAAAATTTCATGACTTCATTTTCCTAACAGCTGCATAGTATTCCATTGGATAATTAATACATTTTTATTGAACCACCACAAGATACACAATTACAAAATTGTTCATGATTGAGTTTCAGCCATACAATCTTCCAATACCAATCCCTTCACCAGTGTATATTTTTTGCACATGTTTTAACTTTTATTGTTAGTGGTGCTCATACATTTCTTTTTAATTTGAATCAAGGTGAGGTACTGAGTTCAAAGATTGTCATCTAAGATTTCTAGTCTTATGACCCTTCTAAGTTTTCAAATAGTTCTCCTTTCAAAGTGAACTGAAAATGTGAGTGAGACTTACTTTCTTGTATTGCATTAAGAATCTCTGAAAAGTCCACATCACTCTTTGGTCCGTCAGGTAGTATTTGCATATCCAGCTGGTATCCTTGCAAATCCACACCTCCTTCTAGAGAAACGAAAGATATTCATGGAGTTTGTGCTGAAATTAGATCCGGGGGATTCTAATTCAGAAAGCCAAGAATTAGGATCCCAGAAGAAGCAATGTTAAAATCTAAAATCAACTGCTAGCTGATTTGCCAATGAACATCCCTCTTGGACCAATGACATGAAAAACAATGAGAAGCATCATCCATAATTTGCTCCATGTGGAGTTCATACTGTTTAACTTCCAAAACAAAAGGAAATGTGACTATTTAGTGTGATAAAACAGTGATTTTCTAGGTGAGGATTATAGCATGTTAATCTCTTTTCAAGGGTGCTTAAAATTATTGCCATCTTTTACATGGTTAAAAAGAAGCATTAACTACCAATAATTTATGATAATATCTTTTTTAAAAAATCCTAATTTACTCTTAAGAATTTCTTGAAATCACAGAAAAAACAAGTAGTAAATCCCCTCACAGTTACACTTCCCTAATATATCATTTTTTCAATTAGACCAGAATGCTGGTTATTTATTCCATGAAGTAATTAAGTCTCCCTTGTACATAGTGTGATATATTCTAAAGCAAGAGAAGTTTTGTTCTATCACCTACACCACATTTAAAAAACTCTAAGAAAACAAGAGATGAATAAAGTAGTTTACCTTCAACAATAATAAAATTCTACATTCTTCTTAATCAGTAATTGTGCAGAGGGGTTAAAAGCCTAAGTTAAAATAATCACAGCTTGTTAAACAGAGTGAGGCATGTCTTAGTGGCTAATATTTTATTTAAATAATTCTTTTGTAGGAAGAATTTTTTAAGCAAAATTTCAGTTACATTCCCTACAACTCTAAAAAAGCTAAAAGAGAGTCTCTTACAGGGATACTCATTCCAGGGAAAAGCAGACATAGGTAATAAGAAATTAGAAGGAAAACTTTAAAAGGGCAGAAGTTGTAATCTGTATAATATACCCAGTACTTAGAATAGTGCCAGGCACAAAGTCAGTCTGAAAAATTTAAGTTGAATAGCTTGGATGTGGCCATGCAGTGATTATTAAATGAAGGCAATAGAATTACAAGCAAAACTACAGACCAGTTTTGAACCAGGATTCAAATTCCTTTTTTCCCCTCTTATTTCTGCATATGTTCTTTAACATGATTATATCTTATTGAAATTTGAACTTTCATTTAAATTGAATTAAAGTAAGTAAATTTAAGCCTTTAAACTGAATGACTTAATTTTAATTTTTAATTTAATTTAAATTAATTAATTAGTAACTATAGATTTTAAATCATAAAAATTAAAAACTGTGAAGTCAAAATAAACAAACTTATCTGAAAAGAAGTAATTAAATTAATGAATTCTGGATTGTTCAGGAATAAATTAAAGAGTATAAGATAAAATAAGAAAAATATTCTAGAAATTATTACAGGATTAAGGAATAATTCAGTTTGAGATAGGTTATTAATGATACTACTGGCAGAAAAAAGTAAATCAAAATACCATGCTTAATTTAAAAACTATGTGTCAAAATATTTAGCACTCCATAATGCAAGGAGTAATATCCCCAATCTGTAAAGTCCTTATTTAGAAAATTGGCAAGCATCAATGACCTATTCCAAAAAATGAGTGAGAAATGATTATTTAATTCTTCAACATCCAGAAAAATATACATTGTTTGAACTGAAATTTTAATAAAGATGCTCAACTGAAATTTTAATAAAATAGGACACAAATTTTTATTAGGGTTAATTTCATCTCTTTAAGTCTTAGTTATCTGTGATATTAGATATCTGTGATAACATCTGTGATATTAATGGTCTGTTGGAGTAGCCAGAGGATCTGAGAAGATAATGGAACTATGACTCTGTCACCACTCAATAAAATGGTAACCATTACTGTGATCACCAACAATGACTTATTAAAACAATTCTAGCAGTTAGAGGATTTATCTAGCCATTGAATAATGAGAGGAAGCTGTAATTGATTCTCTGAAGCCTAGCATGCATTTCAGTGACTGTCAAGTATCTCTCACACTCAAATAAATGGTTTAATGCATCTAAAGTTGTAATTTGCAAAGTCTGAAATTATTTATGAGACCAAATATGTAACTGGTCAGAACAAAGAAGTCTTTTGGCTCTTTTGACTGGTTCAGAATAAAAATTACTTCTTTGCTATTTTTCTTATGGCCAACTCATTTATACAAGGAGGACAAGGTTTGAATGCTTTTTAATCTCTATAGAGGCAGTTACCTGCTGGTATAGAGCACAGGCAGGATCTGTGCTGTATTTCACTATATAGTCTTAGCACCCTGAAAAGGTATTATGTGACAAAATAATTTATCCATATCATAAAACTACTAAATTAAAAGGATATACCTTTATGTAGGGATATCCATGTTATTATCTAGTTTATAAAACCACTAATATAGAAATAATATTATGAACTGATGGAAATAAAGAACTGGACTTATTAAATAGACCCAAAATTCAGTCCTTTATACCAAGTCAAAAGCCAGTATAGGACTCCAAAATAAATGACTTCCTAAATAAGCTAATAAATGGAAACCAAATTTACTTGTTATAATTTCTCAAGAGTTTGTATAAATTTTAATCATTACATAATTAATTTTCCATAATTAAAATTTTACTTTTTTTTCTTTTTGGGCCACACTCAGTGACACTCAGGGCTTACTCCTGGCTATGCACTCAGAAATCACCCCTGGCTTGGGATGCCGGGGATCAAATCCTAGGTTAGTGCGTGCAAGGCAGACACCTGCCCTGTGCCACTGCTCTGGCCTCAAAAGTTTACATTTTTAAAATAATTTTGTTAGTGGATAGTATAGGAGTAAAGTCATAGAAATAACATAAAAGACACATTCAACTCATTAAATTCAGTCTTTACAACAACCCCCAAAATAAACAAATGGGACTATATCAAATATAAAAGCTTTTAACAGCAAAAGAAACTCAAGCATTATAAAAAATACTATTGAGTTGAAGAAAATATTTGTACAACAGACATCAGGAAAAGAACTAAATATAAAAACTAATATTCAAGATATATTAAGTACTCACAAGAATCAATAAAAAAATCTAATACTGCTATCCAAAAATGAAATGAATATTAAGGATATTTTCTCAATGAAGTCATACAGATAGATGACTAATAGGTGTATGAAAAAGTACTCATCACTCATGATTAGGGAAATGCAAATCAAAACAACATTGAGATACCATCTCACATGTGTGAGAATGGAACACATCAAAAGGTTGGGAAACAGCCTGTATTGGTGGGATTATAGTGATAAAGAAAACTCCACTGTTGGTGGGAATATCATCTGGTTCAGCCTCATACTATCTGGTTTAGTCTCTGTGGAATGCAATATGGAGATCTCAAAATAAAAACCGATATGACCCAACAATACCATAAAAACAATTAGGAAGAATATATGCATGTTGATTTTCAATGCCATGCTATTACAATAACCAAGATATGAAAACAATATCCAATTATGGATAAATGAATCAAGTATTATGTCTATATACAGAGCGAAATAGTATGCAGCTCTAAAAAATCATGCCATTTTTCAGTAACATGGATGGAACTAGAGTATATCATGCTGAATTAACTAGTCATCCTTTCTGGTTATCTTCCTTCCTTTCTTCCTTCCTTCTTCCTAGAGTCTGGTTATCTTTTTAATTTCCTCCCTCCCTTCTTCCTCCCTTCTTCCTTCCTCTTCTTCCTCTTTCCTCCCTCCCTCCTTCCCTCCCTCTTTGCCTTCCTGCTCCCCTCCCTCCTTCCCTCCCTCCCTTCCTCGCTCCCTCCCTTCCTTCCTTCCATCCTTTCTGATTATCTCTTTTATTTCCTTTCTCACTCCCTTCCTTCCTTCCTTCCTTCCTTCCTTCCTTCCTTCCTTCCTCTTTCCCTTCCTTCCTTCTTTCCTTTCATCCTTTCTGGTTATCTTTATTATTTCCTTCCTTCCTTCTTCCCTTCCTTCCTTCCTTCCTTCCTTCCTTCCTTCCTTCCTTCCTCCTTCCTTCCTTCCTCCCTCTTCCCTTCCTTCTTCTTTCCTTTCATCCTTTCTGGTTATCTTTATTATTTCCTTCCTTCCTTCTTCCCTTCCTTCCTTCCTTCCTTCCTTCCTTCCTTCCTTCCTTCCTTCCTTCCTTCCTTCCTTCCTTCCTTCCTCCCTTCCTCCCTCTTCCCTTCCTTCTTCTTTCCTTTCATCCTTTCTGATTATCTTTTTTATTTCCTTCCTTCCTTCCTCCCTCCCTCCCTCTTTCCCTTCCTTCCTTCTTTCCTTTCATCCTTTCTGGTTATCTTTTTTATTTCCTTCCTTCCTTCCTTCCTTCCTTCCTTCCTTCCTTCCTTTCTTCCTTCCTTTCTTCCTTCCTTCCTTCCTTCCTTCCTCCTAGAGTCTGGTTATCTTTTTAATTTCCTCCCTCCCTTTTTTCTTCCTCTTCCTCTTTCTTCCCTCCCTCCCTCCCTCCCTCTCTCCCTCCCTCCCTCCTGCCCTCCCTCCCTCCGTTCTTCCCTCCCTCCCTCCCTCCCTCCCTCCTGCCCTCCCTCCCTCCGTTCTTCCCTCCCTCCCTCCCTCCCTCTCTCCCTCCCTCCCTCCTGCCCTCCCTCCCTCCGTTCTTCCCTCCCTCCCTCCCTCCTGCCCTCCCTCCCTCCGTTCTTCCCTCCCTCCCTCCCTCCCTCCCTCCCTCCCTCCCTCCCTCCCTCCCTCCCTCCCTTCCTTCCGTCCTCTTAGAATCTCAAATACATAAGGCAAGAGTTTTACTACTTAGCCACACCCTGCATAAGGAAATAATCGTAAATTGGGTTCCAACTGTGAAAACAACAGACAGCTTGTAGCAGGTGGGATGGAATTGAAATAAAGATTCAAGCAATTCAATCAGTAATTGCTTAACTTCAGACCAAATGGCTTTCATGTTTCGAAGGATTAAAAAGAGTGAACTCAAAAATGACAGTGAATTTCTGCATTGAGTCCCAAACCTGGCCTGCAAATCTGCCATAACATTCCAAAGGGCAAGAAGGATGCCTTGGGGTCTTGGAACATCCCCAGCTCTTTCTATAACAGGAACTCTTGCAGAGAGGGGAAAAGGGAAAAGTGATGCCTTATGAGGAATGAACAAAAGAAACCATAAGGCTTTCAGTTTTGCTATAATATTGTTGACTCAAATTGTATGATAAATCTGGATGCAAAATCCCTTTAAATAAATTTATTAAAAAGAATAAGAGCAAAAGACAATAAGCCTCATAAAAACATATACATTGGCCTCTATGTAAACAGGAATTAAACATAGCAGAAGCTCATGACTTTGTCTGTGAACCTATCATGGTTAAAATTAGAACCAAAGTAACTAAGTATTGCTCTATGATCTTGAACTAAAGGTAAATTAAATTAAAGCTCTCCAAGTTCTTTAATCAAAGCTATGTGAAGCAGCCTCATACAGAAGCTGCAGTTTTAAATTCTACAAAACACAGCACTCCAGAAATTCTTTGGCTTTCTTTGTGGTTGCTTTTCTATGGCCTTTCTTCACTCAGAATATTCAGGTGGTTGGAAAAGATTCTTTTAAAAAACTCCTCTAAATGCATAATATAGGTCAAAATGTACACACATGTCCCTCAGCAAAAGAAAAATATGCAAATATCTACACAAAGAATTTGAAAGACATTTCAATAAAGCACAATTTTGTTATTCATAGCAAAAAGCACAGATACTAACCAATGCCCAAAATAGCTTGTTTTCCCAAGCATCCTCTATTTACTAAACTCCCATCACACATCTTAAAAAATATCCACTTAAAGAGGAAGAGATTCAAATGAAGGATAATTAGAGTTATTTCTGAGCTACACTAACTATTCTGAAAGACACTGCTTTCACCTTCAGTGCAATGAGAAATGATACAGAGCCCAAGGAACTGTTATAGACACATAACAGACATATTCTTCTGGCAAATATTATCAAAGCTCACGAAAGATCTTATTTTCCTACCAAATTGTACATGTCACCAGCAGGAAAACAAGAAATAACTTCATCCAAGCTCCAGATCTATTCAAAAGCAGCTGATTCCTTGTGTTTATTAAGTGAATTTTAGCTACAATGCCCTATAAAATGTTTATTTTCAGACAAAGTGAAAACTCCAAACCTTTATACTTAAATAATTATCATTTTGGGGTTGGAGGAGAGGGAGATGGCATAGTGATAGAGAACAAAACACCCATAGAAATTAAAGACATAGACTCTACTTAGGATTTATCAATGATGAACCTGTCTTTTGGAGGACAAGTCGTTTTCATAACAATCACACACACACACACACACACACACACACACACACACACACACACACACACACGAGGTTATTTCCCCAGAGACTACCAGAGAACTATGAAACCTTTTCAAAAGGTGTCTGTAAATAGCAAAAGCATCACCTAGGTAGATGTAAACTGATAGGTAGGTACATGATGATCACAGAAAAGGTAGTCATTTATCTTTTCCTTAATTTTCCCAAAAGAATGAATTGAATGAATTGAATCTTGACTATTATCTTGGCATAGCTAGTAATTAGTGTCTCTTGGTTGTGTCTTTTCTTTTGAAACATCTCTCAATGAGCTCCCCAAAGCTTCTGGCCCAGCTGTTCAGGGGCCTAGACACAAGGAAAGGTTGTTGCTGAGTTAGGTCTTATCCCTAATTTGAAACCAGGACTTGATACAAAGGCCAGAAAAGAATTGCTCAAACTCAGGTAAACAAGGGATTTCAGAATATTAAAATGAAAAAAGGGAGGAGAAGGAGGATGAAGATGAGGATAAGTAAAAGGAGGAAGAAAAGATGGAGGAGGATTTCTGTATTAATTATTAATTATAGTCAGTCCTAGTGTTGAGGATGGTGGTGAGGCCTTTTATGACAGGGCCCTGTCCCTGGAGCCCCTTTGGCCAGTGGGTCTGTAGGTGTGAAGAAATGATCTACAGACAGTTGAAGTTTCAGGAGACTTTCAGCTTTATTACAAGGCCCTAATTGCCCTGTGCTTTTTTTCACATGGCCTCTAAGCTAAGCAGCCTCTTTGCTGCTCTGCATCCATCCTGGGTCTGTGCTCTTTGCTACATCTGCATCTCCCCTCACCCCCTACCCCCCCCAGGCAACCCTTAACTACCAACAACAAACCCCTCCCAGCTGTGGGAGAGTCTCACTATCCAGGTAAAATAGACAGGAAGTTGGAGGAGGGAAAACAGAGGATGAGGAAGAGGGAAGAAGAAAAAGTCAAAAGTATAGAAACAGCAGCAGCTACAGAGCACAGTATTACAGTCATACAAAGAATGAACAGTGTATTCAAGTAATTCTTGAAGAGTAGAATCCTACTAGTCCATTCCTCAGTACTGTGTCCTTAACTTTAGGTTTGAAGTATTATAGAGATTTTAACTTAAATGTACTGAGGCTTTAATACTTTCTAGAAATATACAAAATTGCCTGAAGATGGCAACATAACACTTGGAATGAGAAAAAGAGAAGAAGAGCACAAGAGTTGATGAGAACCTGCACTTTAATTCAACTGTATGTCCTTGGGCTTTTTCATCTCTGAACCTTAGTTTCCTATCCACAAAATAGGATAATAGCATGAGGATTTTATGGGAGTTCATTCATAAATGACATGATGACTGCAAATAGCTTACTTGACCTGGATGTTCAAAATTATAAAACATTTAATAAATCACAAGTATAAATTTATATTAGCAAAAGCTTAATACCAGTATATAAAGATACAACTACAATCATTCTGCTCACAGGCAACTAAAAAGATTTGTTTCTCTCTTGGAAAATTAATCTAACCCTGCAGTTAATTATTATAAAATATATAAAGTATATAAAATTAAATTGATGTAACTATAATACATATATTATAACCAATTTATGGCATAATTACTTAAGATTGATACATATATCATAACACATAAAAGGAAGAGGGTTGTTGGGCCTTAAAAGGGACATAAAGTACCATAGAGGCAGGTCAATGGTTTAGAGCACATAGCATATGGAAGATCCTGATTTGATCCACTGCAGTGCATGGTCCCCCAAATACTACTGGAAATGAATGACCCTTGAATGCTGCGCCAGGAGTAGCTCCTAACAACTACTAGAATGGACCAAAAAATTATAAAGGGGGAAATAAGAGGAATTAGGATATATATAGGAATTAGGAAGTATATTAGGAATATATATTAGACAAAGATATTGGGAATTATATATTCTGTGATGAATGGCAGTAGTCTAGAATTGTATAACAAACCTCTATGTACAGAAAAAAAACAATAGAAGAAATAGTTCAGATATCATAGTTCATTTTATTTCACATAGCAGAATCATTTAATAAAATAATATATACCTACTGAGCTTTTAACAGTTTCAAATTCAAAATATTGCTATTGCTATTTTTATTTACTTGGCTTTTGACCCTTAAAATTGTAACCCCATGTCTGGCACCATTTGATACTTTTATTGCTAGTATGCAAAGTAAAATAGAAAATTACTTCTCTAATCACGAATGGTCAAAACATTAAGGTAAAAATGATATCAAACCCCCTAAAAGAAACTTGGAACAATTAGAGGGAAAGCAAAGCCATACAAACACAAGATGAAGGTGATCCTGAGTAGAATAAGTGAAAGCCATCTTCCAGCTTTGGAGTACAGACCAAAGGGAAAGGCTCTACAATGATGAGGTACACACAGAATTTACAATGATTCTGGAACATATGCACTATTTGGCTTCTGAACTATTTTGGTAAGATGGCTATCATTCATTCCAGAGCCAAGGATTATGTTGAGCATTTGACATCAATAACATTTAATGTTCATGGCAATGCTACTTAGGGTTCTCAGATAAACGACACAAAAATATGGGCACCCAATTAAATTCAAAATTTAAATAACCAGTAGTATCATTCTTATTAAAGGGTGACCCTTAGATATTCGAACATCTTTACACACACTCAAGTACTTAGTACTCAACTGTAATGTATGGGCCCCATTTTTCATTGAGTATAAAGAATACGGTAGGAGGGACTTCATTTACTGGTGAAGAAACTGAGTTTAAGAGAAAAAAACATCATTTTGGCTTGCAAAACTTTTAGTAAGGTGTAGTAAGGCGGCCACCCCCACCTTCAGCCTTTAAGAAACTTTGATTTGGCTGAACTCTGCTGGAACTCAGATGCCAGAACCCCTATCTGCTTGTCTTCTGTGCTGTGCTCCACTTTTGGAATGATATCATCCTGTGTGTGGCTCATCTGCGGACGGCTCGCCATCCCTGGAGCCTTCCCTGGAGCTGAGCTTACACTCCCAGAAAAGGGAAGCTGCTGAACACTGCTGGAACTCAGATACCAGCACCCCTATCTGCCTGTCTTTTGTGCTGTGCTCCATTTTAGACCTGATTTCATCCTGTGTGGCTCATCTGAAGACGGCTCGCCTTCCCTGGAAGTGAGTTTACAAGCCCAGAAAGAGTTGAGCCAAAGGAGCACAGCTGCTCTGCTTTGCTTCTTGCCATGCACACCAATTAGCCAATGAATACAACCACAACACATAGAAAAACCCATAATACAAGTGTGACAATTGGGAAACAACACAGGCCAGCGCCAGACATAAAGAATGACGATGACAACTCTGATGACTTGAAGATGACCAACCAACTAGTCAGTCTCTCAGATAAGGAGTTAAGAGTCGCAATATGGAAGAAGTTCAAAAAACTCAAAGAAAGTATAGAAGAGAACACTAATAAGAATCAAGAGAATATGAAGATAGAAATCAGAAAACTCCAAACTGAAATTTCAGGTCAAATAACAGGTGAAAAATTCTGTAGATAAATTGAAGAAAAACAAGGTTGTGCTTTCCCACGGGTTAACAGCAGCTGAGGATAGAATTAGTACACTGGAAGATGAGATGAATAACAATTCCATACAGCAAAAGAAATTGGAAAAAAGCCTTAAAGCAAATGATCAAACAATGAAAAATTAGTCAAAGAATGGGAACAGATGAAAATAGAAGTCTATGATAAGCTCAACAGACACACTTAAGAATCATTGTAGTCCCAGAGACCCAGGAAGAAAATCTCCAGGAAGAATCAATGGTCAAGAGAAACTAGAGAGCTAATGAATACATGTGATCAAATCCTGTATGCCCGAAGAGTACCAACTAAAAGAGACCCCAGAAAAAACACCCAAGACACATCCTAGTCACAATGATGAATCCCACAGATAGAGACAGCATTCTGAAAGCAGCAAGATCGAAAAGAAAAATTACATTCAAGGGAACATCCTTGAGATTTACTGCACACCTGTCACTGGAAACACTCAAGGCCAGAGGCAGTGGTGGGACATAGTGACAAAACTCAATGAAATAAATGCTTCGCCTAGAATACTGCACCCAACAAAACTAACTTTCAAGTTTGAAGGAACAATACATGGTTGAGCTCAGGAACTTTACAGACTCAAAAAAATTCTTTTGTTTGTTTGTTTGTTTTTTGGTTTTTTTTTTGGGCCACAACCGGTGGTGCTCAGAGGTTACTCCTGGCTGTCTGCTCAGAAATAGCTCCTGGCAGGCACGGGGGACCATAAGGGACACTGGGATTTGAACCAACCACCTTTGGTCCTGGATCGGCTGATTGCAAGGCAAACACCGCTGTGCTATCTCTCTGGGCCCTCAAAACCATTCTTAAAAGAAAAACTTAACGGCCTACTTTAAGAAAAGTCTGACCAACAGACACACCAAACTTTGATATAAAGATGGTACTAACTCCCAGGACAATTCTTTCTCTCAATGTCAATGGACTAAATGCACCAATTAAGAGACACAGAGTGGCTAAATGGATCAAAAAACTCAATACAACCTTCTGCTGCCCACAAGAAATGCAGCTGCATAGTCAGAACAAACATAGACTCAAAATAAAAGACTGGAGGAAAATCATCCAAGCAAACAACACCCATAAAAAAGCTGGAGTGGCCATACTAATATCAGATGATGCAAACTTATGCTTAGGAAAGTTGTAAGGGACAAAGATAGACATTTTGTATTAATCAAGGGATACATACAGCAGGAAGAAATCACTCTCCTAAACATATATGCACCGAATGAGGGGCCAGCAAAATATTTATAAAATTGTTGACAAATCTGAAAAATAATATCAATAACAACACAATAATTGTGGGAGACCTCAACACGGCATTGTCAACACTTGACAGAACAACCAGACTGAAACCCAACAAGAATATATTAGAACTGAAAAGAGAAATGGAAGAGGCCTAGTAGATATATATAGGACACTCCACCCCCAGAAAACTGGATACACATTCTTCTCTAATGTACATGGGACATGATAGACTAAATGCTAGCACATAAAACATACCTCCATAATATCAAGAGGATAGAAATTTTGCACGCTACCTTCGATGACCACAAGGCCGTGAAATTATATGTGAACTACAAAGGTACACAGAAGAAAAACTTTAATACCCGGAAGTTAAACAGCCTAATACTGAATAACCAGTGGTTCAGAGATGAAATCAAAGAGGAAATCAAAACCTTCCTAGAAACAAATGACAATGGAGACACAAACTATCAGAACCTATGGGACACAGCAGAAGTGGTACTGAGAGGAAAATTTATAGCTTTGCAAGCACACATCAGGAATGAAGAAGGGGCATACCTGAATAGCTTAATGATGAAGCTCATAGAATTAGAAAGTACTCAACAAAAGGAACCAAAAATATTGAGACAGAGGAAATAACAAAGCTGAGAGAAGAAATCAATGAAGTGGAAACCCGAAAAACAATCAAAAAGATCAACGAAAGCAGAAGTTGGTTTTTTTGCAAAAATAAACAAGATTGATAGACCACTGGCAAAATTAACAAAGAGAGAGAGAGAGAAAAAAACTTGAAAACACGTATTAGGAATGAAAAAGGAGAGATCACTACTGATATGGTAGAGATCCAAAGGGTAATCAGAAACTACTTTGAGAAACTCTATGCCACTAAAAATGAAAACCTGGAAGAAAAGGATAAATTCTTGGACTCTTTTTTTTTTCTTTTTTTTTTTATTATTTTAATTATGACAACAAAGATGCAAAGAGAGAGGACACGGTAAAGTTACAGTGGAAGCACAATCACCCATAAACAGAATTCTTGGTAGTCCCATCGATGATAGCCCAGCCTTGAACTTTCAGCCAAAGAACATTAAGAAAAACAAAACTGAACCCATGTACAATACAATTACTCTGTCCCTCAAATCCCCAGTTGTAGTACATACTATTTCTTAGCAGCACACAATATAATCTAAAGACATTAGACTTAAGTAACTCCTTAAACATTGAGGGCAAAGTACATTTATCTAGTTCCATGCACATGCTTATTAGTTTAAGTTAACCTCAAAAGTTTTAGTGGGTTGTTTTTCTTAAGGATTGGAGTCAAGGGAACATAGTAAAAAATGGAGTTAGAGTGGCATTTGTTTGCATAGGCCCACCAAAATATAAATTACATGGAAAGAAAAATTATGGTCTAAATACAAGGAGACCCTACCCCTGAAGTTTCCTGGCACAGGACTGACTCTAGGCTCCAGGCAAACTAGTTTTCTAATCCAAGTCATCATCTGTAGTGGCAATATACCTCCATTCCTCACATAGTCTCTGTTGTTGGTATCATGCTTCTGTATTAAAGATCCTGGAGTCTGCATATTCCATATTGCAGTCAGGATGGTGCAGAGCATCCTCTCGTTTCACCTCACACATAAGGGGCAATAGAGAGAACCATGTCCTGTAGAGCAGGTCATTGTTGTTGTCAAGTCTTCTCAGTGTAAACGGAAGTCTCTTTTTAGGAGATCGATGTCAGACCCTTGGTAGTGTCTTTCCTGGTAGAGGACTGCTTCCAACTGTTGCTATAAAAGACCTTGGATGTTTCGTAGATAGCTTGCCTGGTTCCAGCGTGAATGGAGGATGCCCATTCTTCTGAGGCCTGTGCCAGGTCATTATATCAATGTTCAGGGTGTAAGGTACATTGTACTGAGATTTATTAGATAAGAACTTATCTGCATGTATAGTGTTTTCCCATTTTAATGTGTCTATGCAAACAAGGATCAATGCCATGAAGCGTTATCATTGCATATGGAGGCAATAGGAACAAGACCAGCAATTTCCATGACATAGTTCAATCATAGGCATTAAACAGAGGGACAGTTCCACCAACAATCCTTACTGAACAGCTTACAAAGAAAAGACAAGATGAAAAGTGGATAGAAACATCATGGTAGAAGAATATATAGAGAGTTACAGCTGTTAAAGAAATACACATAAAATATTCAAAAGATATATGTGTTCAATATGTGTTCAATTTATGTCCTTCTAAATAGTTCTGGGATTGTTAGATCCACTGTATGTTTTTGGTCTGAGTGTTACTGAAGTTAAGAAGTGTAAATCTGGGGTTGCAATATGTGTGGTTTGTAATATGTAGACTGGTATGAAATTGCCAGTAACAGCCTGAGTATTGCTGAGCAGCTATCTGCCACCCCCCAGATCAAACTCCACCCCCTAAGCCAATCTCTGGAGCCTGCCTGGGAGTGGGGAAAACCCAGGGTGCCCCATCAGGTCCTCCCAGGAACCCACCTGGAGATCCGGAGGAAAGAGGGAGAGGGGGGTCGGGTGACCCAGGTCTGGGCCCCCCTACCCTAGGCCGGGCCAAGAGGCCCCTGGCACATACGGAGGTCTGCCAGGGGCCTGCCCGTGCCGGCTGAAAATCCTGCTCCAGGAAGGAATTCTTGGACTCTTATAATCATCCACGGTTGAATGAAGAGGCTGTAGAATATCTAAACACACCCATCACTATTGAGGAAATTAAGACAGTAATCAAATGTCTACTCAAAAACAAAAGTCCAAGCCCAGATGGATACACTAATGAATTCTTTCAAACCTTTCAAGAGGAACTACTACAAATCCTGGCAAGACTCTTTCATAAAATCGAAAAAAACAGAAACACTTCCAAATAGCTTTTATGAAGCCAACATCACCTTGATACCTAAACCAGACAGAGATGCTACCAAAAAAGAAAATTATAGACCAATATCGCTGATGAATACAGATGCAAAGACCCTCAACAAAATCGTGGCAAATAGGATTCAATGCCTCATTAAGAAGATCATCCACTATGATCAAGTAGGTTTCATCCCAGGAATGCAAGGCTGGTTTAACATCCGTAAATTTATCAACATAATACACAACATCAACAACAAGAAAAATAGAAATCACATGATTATATCAATAGATGCAGAGAAAGCATTTGATAAGGTCCAACACCCATTCTTGATCAAAACTCTCAGCAAGATGGGAACGGAAGGAACCTTTCTCAATATAGTTAAGGCCATCAACCACAAGCCAGAGGCAAATATTGTCCTCAATGGAAAAAAACTGAAAGCCTTTCCTCTAAATTCTGGCACAAGATAAGGCTGTCCTCTCTCAACAATCCTATTCAACATAGCATGGAAGTACTTGCTATAGTGATTAGGAAAGAAAAAGATATCAAGGGAATCCAGATAGGAAAGGAAGAAGTCAAGCTCTTGCTGTTTGCAGATGACATGATATTTACCTAGAAACTCCTATAGTCTCTACGAAAAAGCTTATAGAAACAATAGACTCATATAGCAAGGTGGCAGGCTACAAAATTAACACACAAAAATCAATGGCCTTCCTATACAACAATAGTAATAAGGAAGAAATGGACATTAAGAAAACAACCCCATTTACAATAGTGCCACACAAACTCAAATATCTTGGAATCAACTTGACTAAAAATGTGAAGGACCTATACAAAGAAAACTATAAAACTCTGCTCCAAGAAATAAGAGAGGACACATGGAAATGGAAGCACATACCCTGCTCATGGATTGGCAGGATTAACATAATCAAAATGGCAATACTACCCAAGGCGTTATACAGATTTAATGCGATCCCTCTAAAGATACCCATGACATTCCTCAAAGAAGTGGATCAGGCACTTTTGAAATTTGTTTGGAACAATAAACACCCTAGAATAGCTAAAGCAATCATTGGGAAAAAGAATATGGGACGAATTACTTTCCCCAACTTTAAACTTTACTACAAAGCAATAATTATCAAAACAGCATGGTATTGGAATAAGGACAGTATCTCAGATCAGTGGAATAGGCTTGACTACTCAGAAAATGTTCCCCAGACATACAATCACCTAATTTTTGATAAAGAAGCAAGAACTTCTAAATGGAGCAAAGAAAGCCTCTTCAACAAGTGGTGTTGGCACAACTGAATAGCCACTTGCAAAAAATTGAACTTAGATCCCCAGCTACTATCATGTACGAAGGTAAAATCCAAATGGATTAAAGACCTCGATATCAGACCCAAAACCATAAGATATATAGAACAACACATAGGCAAAACACTCCAGGACATTGAGACTACAGGAATATTCAAGGAGGAAACTGCACTCTCCAAGCAACTGAAAGCAGAGATTAACAGATGGGAATATATTAACCTGAGAAGCTTCTGCTCCTCAAAGGAAATAGCGCCCAGGATACAAGAGCCACCCACTGAGTGGGAGAAACTATTCACCCAATACCCATCAGATAAGGGGCTAATCTCCAAAATATACAAGGCACTGACAGAACTTTACAAGAAAAAAACATCTAATCCCATCAAAAAAAGGGGGAGAAGAAATGGACAGATACTTTGACAAAGAAGAAATACAAATGGCCAAAAGACACATGAAAAAATGCTCCACATCACCAATCATCAGGGAGATACAAATCAAAACAATGATGAAGTACCACCTCACACCACAGAGAATGGCACACATCACAAAGAATGAGAATAAACAGTGTTGGCAGGGATGTGGAGAGAAAGGAACTCTTATCCACTGCTGGTGGGAATGCCGTCTAGTTCAACCTTTATGGAAAGCAATATGGAGATTCCTCCAAAAACTGGAAATCATGCTCCCATATAACCCAGCTATACCACTCCTAGGAATATACCCTAGGAACACAAAAATACAATACAAAAATCCCATCCTTACACCTATATTCATTGCAGCACTAATTACCATAGCAAGACTCTGGAAACAGCCAAGATACCCTTCAACAGATGAAAGGGTAAAGAAACGGTGGTATATATACACAATGGAATATTATGCAGCCCTCAGAGAGATGAAGTCATGAAATTTTCCTATACATGGATGTACATGGAATCTATTATACTGAGTGAAATAATTCAGAGAGAGAGAGAAAGATGCAGAATGGTCTCACTCATCTATGGGTTTTAAGAAAAATGAAAGACATTCTTGCAGTAATAACTTTCAGACACAAAAGAGAAAAGAGCTGGAAGTTACAGCTCACCTCATGAAGTTCAGCACAAACAGGGATGAGTTTAGTTAGAGAAATAACTACGTTTTGAACTATCCTAATAATGAGAATGTACGAGGGAAATAGAAAGCCTGTCTAGAGTACAGGCGGAAGTTGGGTGGGGAGGAGGAAGATTTGGGACATTGGTGATGGGAATGTTGCACTGGTGATGGGTGGTGTTCTTTACATGACTGAAATCCAAACACAATCATGTATGTAATAAAGTTGTTTATATAAAAAAATTAAAAAAATACATCATTTCTCCAAGTCTGTTTAGCTACCAGTAACAAAACATACTAGATTGTTTTTTTGTTTTTTTTTTTTTGTTGTTGTTGTTTTTTGGCCACACCCGGTGGTGCTCAGGGGTTACTCCTGGCTGTCTGCTCAGAAATAGCTTCTGGCAGGCATGGGGGACCATATGGGACACCGGGATTCGAACCAACTATCTTTGGTACAGGATTGGCTGCTTGCAAGGCAAACGCAACATACTAGGTTTTTAAACTTCTAAAGACAGCCTGAATTCATAGCCAATATAATGAAATGTCTATGTCTCTATAATTATCCTTTCTTCTTTTTGTTCCCTAGTAAAAGGTTTCCATTACTTTTACTTAGATCTTTGTTCTATACCTTAATATAATTTGATTATATTAGAAAAAAATTAAGCACAGTCATGATAGAAAGTATTCTCCTTCAATTATTTCTCATTTATAATATAATCATGGTTTCCTTTGAGAGAAATCTCACAATCACTGTGTGTATCCCAAAGGAGAAAAGAAGTCCAAGGGTCCAACCTTCCTATTGCAATCTAGATGATATTCTGTCCTTTGTCTCAACACTCTCTTCTCAATCAAGGGAAGGGGGCATGGCTAAATTTTCTTCTGGGTCTTCAAAAATTGAGCCATATAATACAAAAAAATTAAGAACCATGGCAATGGTTCAAACATTATAGAAAGAAAAATAATTTTTCTTGATTTCTATTATTTAACCAAAACTGTTCCTCCATAATTTCCTTTATACCTTCCAAAAGGTTTTTTTTAGCTTTTGGTTTTGGGGCCAAATCCAATGATGCTCAGGGGTTACTCTTCGCTATGCACTCAGAAATCAGTCCTGACTTGAGAGACCATATGGGACACTGGGGATTCGAATCATGGTCTGTCCTAGGTCAGCCACATGCAAGGCAAACACCCTACCGCTGAGCCACTGCTCTGGCCCCATAGCTTCCAAAATTTTTGCTTAGGTAAATAATTAGCTCCAATAGTTTATAAGCAAAAATCTCTGACTGGTCATTTTTCTTAGATATGACTGTGAGCTTCCTTTGGTTCATGTTAAATCCCAGCAACAAGGAATACATAGTACAAAATAGAATGCTGTAAACTCAAATGAGATAAATGAGTTGAGACTGCTCCGATCTGCAGGCACCAAAGACTTACAAGACATTTTTATCTATATTTTTGCATCTAACAACCAGTCTTAAGGCCTTTTAGAAAACATGTTAGGAATTGGAATTATGAATTTCATAAAAAGTAAACAGATGACTCAATGTGACTACATTTTCTATGTTGTTTCTAATATCTATGACTCACTATGAATAAAAAATTGGTTGAAGAGGGTGTCTATAAACTTCCCACAGAGAACAAAGATGAATTAGTAGAAGTACACTAAAAACAAAAAGACCTTACAAGCTACATCACAAAATAAATATATCTTCCAACTGTATACTTCTCTGTACACATTTGCAGAAAAAAATTATATGCTATCATCTACTGTCACTCAAGTCTTAACAAGTTAAATAATTTTAGTCCCTGATAATTCTTCTCCCCAGTGATCCGGCCCTTCCCTCCATTATAGTCAATGGTTTCCCTCCCTAGTCAACAGCAGTAATGGGAGCTCCTCCAGGACGTCAGGGCTGTGCACTCTGCTCCACCACACCATTTCTTACTTTCCAGGTCTTCTTCCTCTTACTTGAACCTAAAAACTTTGCAAAGGCTCTGGAACATCCAACCAGTCTAGCCTATACACTTTTAATGGCTCATCACTTTCTTCATAGCTTTACTTTTCTTTCTGCCAAGCAAAACACACATAAAGGGTTGTCACAAGCACTTTATGTCATACACCTTTGATTCTTTGTCTTTTCTTTTGGAAAAATCTCAACTATTATTGGGTCTAACTCGTTATCAAGCCTATCTTCATTTGTACAGCTAAACAACACTAAAGAAAAAAGCATCATACTTTGGTTTCCTAAATGAGCTTTTATGGAATTGGCAGTCTCATTTCTCTTGCCCATTCTATCACAACATCATAACCTTCTCCCCTTTTCTTGCTCCATTCTTATTTTCACTGATAACTTAGCTTTCCACAAGCTAGATAAAACAAGGGGAAGAACAAAATTTTAGGCCTAAAACATTCACCGTCACACCAGTTATCACAGATTAACTATGCATAGTTCCATGGTGCTTGGCTTTCTTTTCTCCTACTGATGCCCACAACACAAACTCTTTCTTCCCCAGATCAACATTTTCTAGTACCTGGAAACTTACTATTTTGAAAAAGAAACTCTTCAACTTTGTTCTCTTATAGCTAAAATATCCTATTTCTTGACTTCCTTCACAGAAAATCTTCTTTAAAAGAGCCATCTGTACACAAGTATCCCATCATATCCTTCCCTTCTCGCAGGATGTCATCACCAACACTGAAAAAAAATGCTCGTATCAAAATGATCATTGTTCTTTACTAAAAAACAACAGCCAACTCTTTGTCTTAGCTCTCTTAGCAAATCCAACCCTAAATAATTACTGGTCTCTCTTGAATAATTTTCTTTATTTAACTTCCAAAACTTGCATTTTGTAGTTTCTAATTCTACTTGTTAGCCATACTTTCTTGATTATTGATTAAATATAAAATATAAAGTATGAAGTCCACGTGTTGGGTGAGGCCACCCCAGGCACCATGCTTCTAAACCCCTCAGGTGGACAGTCTAATGATGCAGTTTAATGGTGGAGAAATAATTCACAAGCAGTTAGTTAAAGTTTCAACAGAGTCAGCTCACTTTTTATTCTATGGCTCTGTCTCTGTCATGTGCAGCCTCTGTGTCATGCTTGGCTAACTCATCTCTTCTCCTGAGGGGTTCTCTGCTGATTCTCTGCTAAGCTTCCTATGCAGAGCAGCTTATCACTGCTTCTCTTTGGCTCTCTGCTTTTTGCTGCTCCTCTCCCTTTCCCCAAGCCAGACTCTTTTTTCCTTTATTCAAAATCACTCACCTATTTCTCAAAAGAAAACGTTAGGGAAACAGGAAGTTGGGGAAGGGTTAGCATACACTTGGTCACATTTGCTTTGATAATAGTTTTCTGCTCTCTCTTCTCTTTAATATGAGAGTGCCTGCAATTTCTATCGTTAATTCTATCGTTTCTTCATTTATAGGTGTTCAGTAGGTCAGATAATTTATAACATGAATTTTTGTTTGGGGTGATACTGAGCTTGTTGCTCATGCCTGGGGCTATACTGAGTTTGTTGCTCTCTGTACCTGGGAAACACGTAAGGTCAGGATCAATCACTCAGTTTCTACTTTATGGAAGCTTCTGGCCCTTTGAGCCATCTCCACAGACTTTTATTTAAAAGATTATTTCTATTTTACTAAAATTATTTCATACTTAGTAGACAAATTATCGAACTCTGGAAATATTTATCAGTTTTCAATATCATATCCATGATTAAATTGCTGGACATGGTTCCATTTTCATGTTCAAACTCACATAATCTGCTTTAACAGCAGCCTTCTTTATCTCAATGGATATCAATTCTGTGTGCTCAGGCTCAAAATTGGCTTTCTTGCTGTCTGATCACATACTCAATCAATCCACTGGGAGTTTTTGGTACTATAGAATATCTAGAACCAAAAACATGACCATCTCATTTGTGACCCTACATCCATTATCAGCTTACTTGAGTGGGCTAACATGGGGATCTTCTTTTGACCTTCCTCCCTTTGCCCCCATCCTCCTTACATAGTCTTAAACAAAAGTGATCCTGTGGGATTATCAGACCACGAGATTCTTCTTTTTTTCAAGCCTTTAGGAACTCCCTTTTTACACAAGCTCAAAATCTTTAAAGGGCTTGTCTCACTAGGTTCCACCTTGATCCTAGGTTCATGGGTCTCTATGCTTCAAACTGCCAAATTCATCCCCCCGAAGGATTTCTATACCAGCCATCCCTCTGCTGAAATAAATGACAATCTATGCATATTTCTCAGTCCTGATCTTCCATCGTGAATCTCTTTCACAATACATACATCACAACCTCTTCTGATCATCCATTTAAAATTTTAATAGGCAGTGGCAAGGGAGATAGCTCCAAGCACTGGAATATATACCTTGCATATGCAAGGGTTCCCTGAGCACTTCTTGGGGAGGAATCCCTTAAAAAAACTTCAATAGGGAATCCTATAACTGATTCCTCTATTTTAAAAAGTGACTAAACTTATCTTCTTGCTAAGCAGTATCTAAAGTATGCATTTTTACATTTTCACATTGAAAAATGTATATGAAATTAAAGTTTAAATTTTAATAAGACTTGAAATAATTTTTATGGAGATATAGCAAGTAGAATCGTTATGTTATCACAGTGTAGCTGAAAAGGTATTTTAAAGAACAACACAAGTTATAACCAGAAAAACATCCAAGATAGATCAATTCAATCCTATACAACAAATAAAGTGGAAAAAAGGAAAATAATTCAGTATTCCCACCACTGGAGACTTTATGGTGGTAGAATAAGCAGATAATTTAAAAATGTTAAGTGACAGGAATTGAAGAGATCATTCAGGGTTGAAGGCTCTGCCTTGTGCATGATCAACCCTGGTTCAATTTCTAGCCCCACAAATGGTTTTCAGAGTACCTCTGAGCAAAGGACCAAGAATTGCCTTTGAACACCAAAACCCAAAACTATAATGAAGCAATATCATCCTAGAGCAAATATTCCCAGTGAAAGTTGGGGGGCAGAAAAGAGCACATCGGTGTGGATGTCTAGAAACTAGTTCTGAAGGTCACACTAATGTGTTAACTGAACTCATCTCTAGTCCTTGGTTACAATGAACCAATCAAGGGACCACTGTGGAGGCACTCTGCAGATGTGATTAAAGATCATAATTGCTAAATTTTAGTAAGATGAATTAAAGAAAGATAAACCTAGATAACCAGAGCAGGCAGTTGCAGGTAAAAAAAGAAAAAAACTAAAGGTTTTATTGATATAAAACTACATCTGTGACCAGCAGCATCAGCTATATCCCTGAATCCCAGCCTAAATTTTCTGATATCTGCCCTGTCACATGTGTTCAGACCTGTCTCACCAGCACTAATAAGCATGGGAAAAACACATATTTCTATGTGATTCACATGAAAATACCTCCTACTAATTCTGCTTTTCATGTTGAACCTTGACAGGTACACTTCAGAATGACATTTAAGGCAGAAAATGAGGGGGTGGAGGGCAAATGAAGGTTAAGAGGCAAGCAGAGATATATACTAAAAATCTTTTCTTTTTGATATACAATGAATCTTGATCTTGAACTGATACCCAGTAGGACAAGCAGGGTGAAGGACAAAATCAGGGGTCTGGTGTAAAGGAAGTGCTGAGGCAGTAAACAAGAGGCAGAGAAAGATTTTGGGGATCAGAAACCAGGGAAGCTTAATGAGAGAAAAAGATCCATCAGAGAAGCCAGAGAGTTTTTTCAGAAATAATGACCTATCCTGCTCAGGGTACCATATAATGTTCCGCCACTCACTACCGTGTGATTAAAGAAGATATCCAGGGCTTCAAGACCAGATATATTGAAGAAGAGCTGGAAAGCAGTGTGTTGAGTTGAAGAGAAACAAGAAAGGGAGAAAGAAGAAATGAAGACTAAATTATTCATTCAGAAGTTTGGTTTAGAAGGGAAGGAGAAAGTTTGGCAGCAGGGACAAAGGGATGCAGTGTTGAATTAAATTATAATTTAATCATCTTCATTGGGAGAAGCCCATGTTCACAGCCAGGAGTTAAAAGGGAAAAAGAGATGTAAGAACACAGTGGGACACATTCTCCCTCATAGCATTCAAGGAGTGTCCAAGTCCACAGAGAAGAATTGGTCTAGAGCAATGATTGCAGGACTCTAATCTCAAAACTGGAAAATAATGGATGAAGGACAAGAGTAAAGATGTACTGCAAATGGAGGACAATGGTTCTGCAGTAGCTCATACCTATTGGTTCCAAGGTTAGAAAATAAGGGAAATAAGGTTATCAACTGGGAGAAGGATGGTAGGGAATGGCTAGAGATGATTTGGCTTCCCTTGGGGCTGAATGACAACCTGCCCATCACCCAGAGAGATCGATATTGGTGGATTACACTGTGGGGAGCCTAGCTGATGAAACCTGGGACATAGGACACCTCAGTAATTCCTAATCTGGTCACCCACGTGACCAAAAGGCCCATGCCTTGAGAACAAAGGAAATAGACAAAAATAAAGTAATTCAGAGCAGCCTAATATATCCAGCCAGAAAGAAAGATATAGAGTTTGCCTTTGTGTTAGCAAACATTATTAAGAACTCTGTTTGAATCTTATGCCTTTTAGGTGCTCAGGTCTACCTCTTTGCCCCTCCCTATTACCTGCCCCAGTTTATGCTAATGAATGATTGTAACTGTGATTGGTGTAAAACTTGTAACACCCCTGACGTGTTTCAGCCCTTAAAAGCTGATCCCCCAACAATAAACTTCCCTTTTTGAACAGCATGTGTTGTCTTGAAGGCCCTTCTTACTAATTTCTCTAGTTCTTCTTTACAGGTCGGTTCTGCTCGAGTGAACCCACTAATAACTAGCAACTTTCATTTCCACACCCCCCGCGGGTCGGGAGACTCCCACGAAAGTTGCATTACACCAAATGATTTATGGAGTCAATGTTTGTGAGTCAATATAGAAAGTCTGCCTTATTCATCACTTACATTTCCTTAGCATCCAAAACAATGCCTGGAGCACAGCAGGCATTTAATATATTTGTGAAATGCATAAATGCTTGAATTGCTGTCTCATCTTAACATACAAATAAAACCTTTTAGTTGGAATTACTGATATAATATGAACTCATTTTAGCATTTTTAAGAAAATCACCAATGTTTCCTTAGAGCCTTGAAACTGAGCAAGTCAAGTCAAATAATTCAGGCCTCAAAAAGACTCCTTTTTAAGACTTGATTTGTGCCCTGAACTATCATAAAACACAATTTCAAGGAAACAGCCAAGGCTATATTTTGTTTTAGTATCTGATACACTTTCTTTTTTGAATGAAGACTTGACTTGCTTGTATTTTCATGTAGATTGTACTCTTGCAGGCAGAATGTAACCTTAACCTTTTTCTAATAGATCAAGCTTCTCTCTCTCTCTCTCTTTTTCTCTCTGTTTCTCTTTTTCTTACTCTTCCCTTGTATTGCTGGCAAAATGTAACCTTAACCTTTTTCTAATAGATCAAGCTTCTCTCTCTCTCTCTCTCTCTCTCTCTCTCTCCCTCTCCCTCTCTCTCTCTCTCTCTCTCTCTCTCTCTCTCTCTCTCTCTCTCTCTCTCTCTCTCTCTCTCTCTCTCTCTCTCTCTCTCTCTCTCTCTCTCTCTCTCTCTCTCTTCCCTCTCTTCCCTTTGGTGATTCCACACACATTTCACCATGGACTGATATGAATGAGAAAACACACAAACCATAAAATTTAACTGAAAGTTTAACTGAAAGCATGATATACTTAGTTAATCAAAGCAGAATTCAGACTGGATCAGAAAACTGCTAAAATGGGCCCTGATTATTACCTGGGTGGAAGACTCTCGCTTTGCCATTGGTAATTCCAGAAGAGCTGGCTTCCATTTTTATTGACCTTCTGCTTGATGGGAATGAGGAATGCCTGACCACGGGCAGGCGACGTGACCTTGGGCGGCTTGACACACTTCGCCGTTGATGGATTTGCAAACACTTTTCAGCCCCATGAATAGACAAACTTAAACCTAGAAGGAGACATTGCATTGTCATATTTAGGAAGTTCAAATACATTCTAGCACAAAATTCAGAAAACATAGCAACTATGATTCAAATGGTCTCTCTCTTTTTTGTGGGGGGGCACACCTGGTGATACTCAGGGGTTACTCCTAGCTATGCACTCAGAAATCACTCCTGGCTTGGAGGACCATATAGGTCCATCCTGAGTCAGCCATGTGCAAGGCAAATGGCCTACTGCTGTGCCCCAACCCCTCAGATTGCCTCTTTTTAATTATCGTTCCAAAGCCTTATTGCTCATATTGCTCCCTGAGTTGGAGACTTGAAGGCTGGCACAAGGGTTTCTACTCATCAATAAGGGCACCAGGTGTGATCCTGTCACAGACCCACTTAGCACACAGAGAACCTCCGTGAGAGCTGCTGACTTGCTTTTTTCCACTTTAGATATTTCTTTCTTTCTTTTTTTTTTTTAATTTTCATTGTGGTCAAAGTGAATTACAATTCTCTCACAGTAATATCTGAGGCACACTGCCACAATGAGTGAGGATCATTTGCACCACCAGTGTTGTCCTCTCTCCACCCCTGTTCCCAGCATGCATCCCACATCTCCCTTTTTTTACCCCAGTAGTGCTAGTACCACTGTCCCTGTCCCCCCCTCCCCCGCACAGCTTGTTGTAGATTGGGTATCCATTCTGTTGTCGTTGACTTTGGATTTGGTATTCAAATCTGATCAGTTTTTATTTCACTTTAGATATTTCTTAAGAATGTTGAGTCTCACAACTCAAATTCCTTAAAGTCATCCTGGTCACACATCTCATGAAGATTTGCATTTTCTCCCTAACCTCCTTGATATAAAGGTAAACATTCTAGTCCCAGGAATTTGGAATCACATAATGTTGCTGGAGGCTCTATTTTAGGACAGCCTGAGATGGTATGTAGGATGATGTCCATTCTGATTGTAGTCCCTGCCTTCAACACATACACTCACACACACACTCACACACACACACACACACACACACACACACACACACACACACACACAGTCCTGGGAGAGTAGATTCAAATTCTATGTGGGTTTTTTTTAATGTGTTCCAAACATGAAATAACTCTGGCCACTAACCCAAAGTAGAATGTTCACAGTTCAAAGTAGAATGAACACAGGAGACATGTGCTTTGCCCTTAACTTATAAAAGAGCATATCACCAATGTGGTGCCAGTTTTAGATTTAATTTCTTTTTTGTTTGTTTAGTTTTATGTTTCGTGGTGCTCAGGAGTTATTCCTGGCTCTGCACTCAGGAAGTACACCTGGTAGTCTTAAGGGACTACTACTAGGGTAGTAGGGATCAAACATGGGTCAGGTGCATGCAAGGAAAAATTCTTTTTTTTTTTTTGGTTTTTGGGCCACACCTGGTAACGCTCAGGGGTTACTCCTGGCTATGCGCTCAGAAGTCGCTCCTGGCTTGGGGGACCATATGGGACGCCGGGGGATCGAACCGCGGTCCGTCTCCTAGGCTAGCACAGGTAAGGCATGCACCTTACCTCCAGCGCCACCGCCCGGCCCAAGGAAAAATTCTTAAGGGATGTTAGTGACACTAGAATTATAATATAATTATATTATATATGAAAAGTGATTATAATTATATGAATTTGAATAATAGGGACCCAATAAGTGAGCACCTATTTGACATGGTGTTGTCCAGGGTTATTAAGTATTAGGAGCTTCTTCTGGGATATCTGAAAGTAAAATACAAATAAAGGCATTTTCCCTGACAGGGTCATATACCAGTTTGAAGATAACATCCCCATTTATAAGTCTAATAACTTTAGAGTTTTGATTTTTTATTTTTACATATTTAAAAAACCCTTTTATCTATGGCATATCATATGTACCCAAAGCAAAAAAGAATAGCATAAGGAATCCCCTATACCCACTATTCAGCTTCAGAAAATATCAGGATTTTTCTAAATGGCGAGAAAAAAAAGATTGTTTTCTGATTGTTATTTTATCTATTTTATTTCCCTTTGTTCTTGGTTTGATTTTTTTAAGTACAAGAGAAATTCAAAGCAATTTCCATCCATCATGTCGACCCACCAAACTAATACAAATCACATAAATTTATCAATTTATGAATATGGATTATACATATGAGTGAATACAAACTATATTAAATAGTTATCAGTTTAAAATATTCTAAAAACATATTGGTCAACATTAGCAGTTACTGAAATATCAAGTCAAAACTGGTAAATAGAGACAAAGAAGCAAGCCTTTAGCTTTTCTTGCTTTCATTATATTTATTATATTTCATGGCAACCAAAAGTTTATAAGAAATTTATTCACTACAAAATAACTCCAGCTATTATATCATTGATGTAAAGAAGAATTGGAATCCTCAGTGAATAAAAAAGATGCAATGCGTTTTCTTCAAAAAGGCAATTTGAGGACAGCTGGAATTCAAACTTATGGATGACTGGATCGAGATCTGTTCTTTAAAATCAAACCAAGGACAATAGCCAAGCTATAGATACCTCCAGAATGTGCAATGACAAGAAAAGATGGTGCCTGTAAAACAGAATAATACAGTCATAAGGAAATGAATGTCATGATGACTTTTGGGACAACGTGGAAATGGATGGGGTAGTGTTAATTAAAATTAGTCAGAAAGAAAATGATAAATATTGGATGGTTTAATTTATAAGTGAGATCTATGGAAAAACAAGACTAGAAACAGACAAACTAAAAGAAACAAATCCACTGATTTGGTTCATAGAGTTTTGGTTTATTAGAAGGGAATAAAGAAGGTGGATGTGAAAGACAGGGGTCCATGGAATTGAGGTATTAGTGTTTAGATTACAGTAACATATTTTGAAGAGGAATGACATTATACATACTATTGTGTAAGACAACATTACAATGTGAAGAAAGTTTTAATAAAATGAAAAGAATATTAAATTAGTCAAAAAGCCAAAGAAAGACTTGTTCCTCATGAAAGCCACATTTAACACAGGCCATGTAGTAGAATTTAGTTGGGAATTACGTGACATGGTCAAACAAAGTTAAGCATAACCCAAATGAAGAAATTAAAAAATGTCTTAAAATTTGAGGGCATGAATTAAGAATTGAAAGTTACTGTATGATTTGCTAATTAACCTTTTGTCTGGAAGTACAAGAAAACTGAAAGGGGGAAATTTTTGTATTATCTGTACTTGAAGGTTGGGTGAACCTGTAAAAATTGAGAAGGAAGGAAAGAGAAAGGTACTCAGAAGAAAATTGCAACTCACTAATCATGGGTAATATCAGCAGAATAAAGAATTCTCCAAGTTTTGAGTGGGGACATAAAACAGGCCAGTTTGTCATTCTAATGAGTTTTAAGAAATGAGGAATCAGTGCTCCAGAGGTGTAGCTGCTGTTTACAAAGAATAAAAGAAAAATGTGAATAGGTCCTTTTCAGAAGGAAACATGGTCAGACAAGGAAATGTAAACATAAAAAACAAAAGGTAGGTGAGACAAACATAAAGTGTCCATCCAGTCAATATTCTCTAGGTCCCTGAGGTGCAAATGCACAGCTAAACACACATCATCTACTTGTCCTGTCACTTTCCTTGTGACTTGTCAGGTCAATTACATTTCAAACCCTGGAAAGCTCAAATCTTGAGCAAAAAAAGTCCCCCTCTATGGATGAGAGAGATCGTATAATGGGTGGGCAACTTGCCTTGTGCACAGCCCACCTAGGTTGGATCTCTGACACAGCACAGAGTCCTCTAAGCATTGCCAGGATGAAGCCCTAGATGAAAGCTAGGTGTAAACCCTGAGCATCACCAGGTATGATCCAAAACCAAACAAAAACCTCTTGATAATTAAGGGAAAAAATCATCTATGGAATGAATTCTGATTTTCTTAACTACTCAGTTTTGTGGGTTTTCTTAGGGGTGGGGGAACACACTCAATGATGCGTGGGGGGTATGAATATATGCTCTTAAGCACTCAGATATAACCAACCAGAAGAGAACCAATTTGGATCTTTCCCTTCCCAGAATACTCACAAAAATGATGAAGAACTGGTGTAAGAGGATGGCTTGCTTTGGAAACAACCAAGATGCCCTTCAACAGATGAATGGCTAAAGAAACTGTGGTACATATACACATGGAATATTATGCAGCTGTCAGGAGAGATGAAGTCATGAAATTTTCCTATACATGGATGCACATGGAATCAATTATGCTGAATAAAATAAGTCAGAGGGAGAGAGACAGACACAGAATAGTATCACTCATCTATGGGTTTTTTGTTTGTTTGGTTGGTTGGTTGGTTGCTTTTTGAGTCATACCCAGCAGCGCTCAGGGGTTACTCCTGGCTCTAGGCTCAGAAATCACTCCTGGCAGGCTCAGGGGACCATATGGGAAGCTGGGATTCGAACCACCATCCTTCTGCATGCAAGGTAAATGCCTTATCTCCATGCTATCTCTGACCCCTCATCTATAGGTTTTAAGAAAAATAAAAGACATTTTTGTAATAATTCTCAGAGACAGTAGAGATGTGGGCTGGAAGGTCCAGCTCATGATATGAAGCTCACCACAAAGAGTGGTGAGTGCAGTTAGAGAAATAACTACACTGACAACTAACTTAACAGTGTGAATGAATGAGGGAAGTAGAAAGCCTGTCTCAAATACCGGTAGGGTGAGGGTAGAATAGGGAGGTGGAAAATTTGGGGCATTGGTGATGAGAATGTTGGACTGGTGAAGGGGGCATTCTTTGTATGACTGAAACCCAACTACAATCATGTTTGTAATCAAGTCGTGTAAATGAAGATATTAAAAATTAAACTGGAAATAAAAGAATATCTCAAAAGACTTAATTGGGATGCCTATATTTCTTCTATATGTTTAATAACTCTATAATAAATGGTTTGATTTTAATGATTTAAAATAAAAAAAGGAGATGGCTTGCATGAAACTCTACTGTGTAAATCATGATTAGACCTTACAATTTAATCTGGATTTAAAAGAATAAAGGTAAAAATTCTCCTTATTTCTCAGGGTTAGGCTTATTTTCTCAAACATTCTGGAACTTCTTTCATAATATTATTTGTTTGCCTCAAAAAGAAACATATATAGTGGTAGCCTGATACCCTGTTGCAGCCATCCAAAAGAAAACAATCTAGCTGCATAAGAATGCACATTGCAAAGAGGGTACATTCCATTTGTCCTGAGTTCAGGCATGCTCCCCTGGAATAAGAGAGACCAGGTCAAATATGAAGTAAATTTAAATGGAACCACAGAAAATGGTATATGCAATGTTATATATGAGAAACAATAGGTAAGCAAAGATGGGATGGGACTGCCACATGCTATGAGATAAGTCAATATGGGAGAATGATGGTAAAATCATGCTGAATCTCAATAATTCTGCCTTCCTCCAGCAGGCCCGGCCCTGGGTTGACTGTGTCTCTCCTGATCTTCCCACTTTGTGGCTGGCGACTTGATGGATTGTCATCAACACCTTACATAAATTGCGTAGTGGCAAAACAACAAAACCTGAGAGTGCCTCCTGCCAAGATTCTTCATTTGTAATATTGTGGCAGTTAAAGTGGAAAACCACATTAACTTGGCAATCAAGCACTTTTTAGAGACCAAAAGGCTAAGGAGTTGATGTATTACACAGATTTAAGTTAGCTAATGTCTATATGAAGAATTTACCTAATCAGAAAAGAACCAACAGGGGCCCCGAGGCCCTCGCGCTGGGCTCCTGGGCCCGCAGAAACGTCAGGCTGGGCTGGGCTGCGCAGGGCCGGCGGGCGGGCAGGCAGGCAATGGCTGCCAGGGCCGGCCCAGCGCCCCACACCAACCAACCACCCCATGCACTCACTCTGCGTGACCCACCGCCAGGGTCGCCCCCAGGCTGGGTCTCGGAGTGCAGCATGGTGGCGCACGACGAGCTCGGAGGTCTCCTGCCCATCAAAAGGACTATAGGCGTCTTAGATGCCAACAACCAGAATGTCCGCGATCAGGAGGAGCCAAGTAATAAAAGAGTTCGACCTCTGGCTAGGGTCACATCCTTGGCGAATCTGATCTCTCCAGTAAGAAATGGAGCTGTCTGACGCTTTGGTCAGACAATACAGTCCTTTACACTTCGTGGTGACACCAGGACTCCAGCTTCTGCCCAGAAGCTGTCAAGCAGGTCTACAGTGCCAATGCCATCCAGGAGGAGAAACAGCATTCTGTGGTCAGAGATGCTGGGTGTCGGCATGAAGTAGTCTCTGACAGCCAGAGAAATCAAGCGTCAAGAGGCAATATATGAGATGTTTCAAGGGGAACAGGATTTAATTGAGGACCTCAAGCTTGCAAGAAAGGCCTACCATGACCTCCATGTTAAAGCTGTCAATCATGTCCGAAGAGGAGCTCACACATCTGTTTGGTGATCTAGATGCTTACATACCACTGCATGAAGATTTGTTGGCAAGAATAGGAGAAGCAACCAAGCCTGGTGGGACAGTGGAAAGATTGGGCACTTTCTTATGAACTGGTTGCCAGGCTTAAATGCCTACAAAGGCTACTGTAGTAACCAGCTGGCAGCCAAAGCTCTTCTTGATCAAAAGAAACAGGATCTAAGAGTCCAAGACTTCCTCCAGAGATGCCTGGAGTCTCCCTTCAATTGGAAACTGGATCTTTGGAGCTTCCTAGATATTCCTCGGAGTCGGCTAGTCAAATACCCGTTGCTGTTAAGAGAAATTCTGAAGCATACTCCAAATGACCACCCTCATGTTCAGCTTCTGAAGGGTGCTATAATAATAATACAAGGAGTTCTTTCTGACATCAACCTAAAGAAAGGCGAATCAGAATGCCAGTATTACATTGACAAATTGGAGTATCTGGATGAAAAGCAAAAGGATCCTAGAACTGAAGCAAGCAAAGTGTTATTTTGCCATGGAGAACTAAAGAATAAAAACGGACATAAACTTTACATTTTCCTGTTTCAAGACATCTTGGTTCCTACTCGGCCTGTTACTCGGAACGAGTGTCACTACTACCAGGTGTAACGGCAGCCCATCCCAATGCAGAAACTGGTCTTGGAGGACTTACAGGATGGAGATGTGAGGATGGGTGGCTCCTTTCGGGGCACTTTCAGCAACTCTGACAAAGCTAAAAATATCTTCAGAGTGCGCTGCCAAGACCTCTTCCCAGGCCAGTCACACCTGCAAGCCAACGATGTGTTCCATAAACAACAGTGGCTGCACTGCCTCCGGGCTGCCATGGCCCCCACACAGCAGGCTTGCAGCCCCAGCAAACCGCAGGATCTGCTTGAGCTCCATGAGGAAGGGGAGGAGAACAATCCCTGTGCTGGCGCCGCCATGGCCGAGAGGAGGGTTTCCACCCAGCCTGATGCTGGCACCAGTGCACAGTGCAGCTACCCACTGTTGGCTGCAGACAACCCACGGCCTGCAAGAGCCAAGCGTACCCTGGCCAACACCCGGAGAGCAAGGGACAAGACCCGCTTAGGCGGCAAGCGGAAGGAGACTCTAGTGTAGATGCATGGGAAGGCTCACTGGAGAGAGTGGATAAATGTCCAGTTGGCTTCTCATTGCTGTGAGCATGGTAGAATCCTGGGGCTCACCACTGCGGGGTATGGGTGGGTCTTTCCCTTTGTTCAGTGGCAGCTAAAGAATATGTTCCAGTTACTGCTAATCTACAAGGTGGGTGGGTTGTTTGTTTGATTTTATTTTTTTAGGTATGTTCTAAGATTATTTAGAAGATGCAAGCCTCATATTTTTAATCAAATAACGTTATGAAATGGGTTTACTCATTTTGCATTCATCGTGACTTCTCAGTACCCACCAATTGTGACACAGTGTCAGCCAAAACTTAAAATGTTTCAAGTACTAGAATTTTTCCAGTGTTTGTTGAGCCTGGCATTTAGCATTTGAAATTTCACCATTGGCCCCTAAAATCTACATGGACTATCTGTAATATTTCTAAATTTACACTGAACCATAAGTTCCTTGAAAAAAACTATGAAACTTAATAGATCTTCATTTCATCAACTGGAATGCTATGTACAGTTGTTTTTCACTGCACATTCCTGTTTTTCATGCATATATCCTTCCAATTATTTAATTTTTTATTGTAAAGTAGTTTTTAGTATTTCTTTTTATTTTTTTACTTTGATGCCTTTTCAAATTGGCATGTCTTTAAAGTATTTTTGTTCCTTACTTAAAAAGGTGTGTGTATGTGTATGTGTGTGTGTGTGTGTGTGTGTGTGTGTGTGTGTGTGTGTGTTAAATCCTATTAACTTTACCAAGTGAATCCAAGCCATACTGTTTTTGAGCCAATTAAGCAGCTATAGTTTTGAAAGTAGTATTTTGGATTCGGTAAATGACTAGTCTGGACGACTGAATTGAGGATTTGGCTGAGAATTATAATGTTTGAAAAATGAGAGAACATGTTGATAGTAATTACTTTAAAATGAAGGGAAAGGAAAGTAGTTTGGTTCTGAGTAGAAACGTTTGGTTGAGCCAAGATGTAGAAGGAAAAAGGAAAAGTTCAACTTGAGGGTGTGAGGTAAGTTGTTGAAAGGTTGAGAGGAAGTGAGCTTTATTTGCCTTGGTTTTTAATACCTGCAAATAATGGGCTTGGAAAGAAAGACTGAAATGTATTGAAGTTGACCATATTAGATAAATTTAGTGGATGTGTTCATAAGATGAGGGAAAAAAAATGACTCGAGTCATTTAACTATTATGTGAAATATATTTGACATATATGAAAAAAATACTATAAAAATACTATAAATAGACAATCCAGATGATTTCTCTGTATAAATGAATCATATAATTAAAAAATACACACACAGAAAAGAACCAACAGTTTATCCAGCGTTACTTGAATTAAAAAAAAAAGTTCTGCAGAATATAAAATACTGAGGCAAGAGCTATGTAGTGGGACTGTCCTTATCCTCACCTCTAGATTTACTTTATTTTAGACACAGTTGCTGACCATAAGTGCTCCGGGTATACAATGTTCCTTGTATCAGTCCCACCATCAGTGTCCACATCCCTCCACCAATGACAACAGGTTCCGCTCGACCCCTAACCTGTCTCTTTGACAGACACATTTTTCAGTTTAGTAATTATTGCAGTTTGGATCCCATGCTTATAGTAGAATTCTGGAAAGTTCTTCTATGTTTTAACAGTTAAGTTTCTTAAAAAACTCATATTTTCTTTTCTTTTTTTCAAAAGAAATATTTTCATATCTCTTTGCTTTTATTCCCTAAGATTTTCTCATTTTGTGTAACTTAATTTTCTTCACTGTACTGAACTCTAATAAAAAGCTTGGATTTCAGACTTTGCATTACCTATAATATTTAATTTATCCTAAATATTTTATATTCTCCTTTAGAGCAATGGAGAAATCAGCTATGGATTTATTTTTAGCTCATGAAAGTTTAGAGTTTTCTTTGTACTTGGTGAATGTACATGATGTATTCTCCCTATACACACATCGGTAATCAAACATAAAACGTAAATTAAAACATATAAGAAAAGAAAGCATGGGGACAATCTCTAATGAAAACAAATCTTTAATACTGATGACAAAACTGGGGCTGGAGTGATAGCACAATGGGTAGGGTGTTTGCCTTGCACACAGCTGACTCAGGTTCAATTCCCGGTATCCAATATAGTCTCCTGACACTGCCAGAAGTTATTTCTGAGTACAGAGTAACCCTGAGTGCCACTGAGTGTGCTCCCACAAAGTACCCTCCAAATTAAATTAAATTAAAAAATTAAATTAAAACTTTAATTTAAAATTAAATTAAATTTTAAATAAAAAACACTAATGAAAAATTGAGGCTATCAAGAGGAATACAATAGAAGAAAAGGGTCTTATGGAGAATGAGGAAGCACTGTAAAGGACAATTGAAAAAGTTCATTGGGAATATACTAGATGCCTAATCTTTTTTCTAAGAGTTAACAACACAGCTTCTCATCATTCTAATCACATTGATATATCATTCTAACCCTATGCCACGGATGATAATATTGAAGTATGTAGATAATAACATGATAATGTCCACATCAAGATATGAACTCAGAAAACCTGGCTAGTGGAATCAAAAGTACACATTGTACTTAATGTGGACAGAAGACACAAGAAGTAAAAAAATGAAAAGTGGGATTGTGAACCCAGAAAATACAGAGAATAAATTCACTGAATCAGGTACTCTGAAGACACAGTGATGGTCCATGCTATGGCCAAGACTGAATCCCCGAATCTATAATTATGTATCATACATGGCAAAGGGACTTTGCTGATTCAATTAAGGGCTTTGATCTGGGGAGATTATTCCAATAATATCATGACAATAATCCCAGAAAGCAGAGAAACTTTTGGAGGTATGGTCAGTCAGAGATGCAATGTTCTTGTTTCTTGGAAGGGGAAGAAATGTGAAGCAAAGAATGTACAGCTGCCCAACAAGGTGGAAAGAACACAAAACTATTTCCTTTCAAGTCTCCAGAAGGAGCACAATCTGTTAAAAATTGATTTTTCAGATTTTTGGTGAAACTGTGGACTTTTCATTTGTTGAACTTTGAGAATAAATGTGTGCTATTTACATCATGGAGCATGTGCTAATTGTCAGTATAACAACAGAACATAAATTCAGGTACCCATCTCTCCTTAAACTGAATAATATTCACAATAACAATTTTAAGACCCTGGTCCATTAGTCAGCCCAGGCACAAGCACACTTTCCCAGAAGTGACTATACAAAGGCTAACATCTGGATAGTTCAGTAAAGCTCTTGTAAATTTTTCTAATTAGCATTTAATTTAAATGGTCAAAAACAAATATTAATTCTGAGGGATCTAAAAATTAATCAACTAATCCTAGCTTACACCACTAATCATTTACTGATCACATCTCTGCACAAATAATGGTGCAATTAGCTTCCTCATTATACAATGTGTTTCTATAGACACTTAAATGATTGAAAATAAGGCAAAAGGACATTCTCACAGGGACATTGAAATGCAGGTTTTTAAACCAAATTTACATGTTTCATAGGAAAAAGGAAGAATTTATTATTAGAGTTGCATAGCTAACCACTGAATTCAGTACAAACTTGAACTTTAGAGATAGTTCTTTGATAAAAATTGCCCTGAAAAAGACTGGAGTGAGTTTGATAAGGAGTTTGCATATGACTAATCTGGGTTCAATTTCTAGCGCTCCCCTGGATCCTCTGAAGTTAGCAAGACTAACTTTTTTTTGTGTGTATGTGGTTTTTGGGTCACACCTGGCAGTGCTCAGGGGTTATTCCTGGCTCCAGGCTCAGAAATTGCTCCTGGCAAGCACGGGGGACCATATGGGACACCGGGATTCGAACTGATGACCTCCTGCATGAAAGGCAAACGCCTTACCTCCATGCTATCTCTCCGGCCCCAGCAAGACTAACTTCTAAGAGCATGAATAAGCTCTAAGAACTGCTGGAGGGTATGGGGTGTTTGAGTGCTGGAGCACCCAAATACAAAAGTCATTGCAGGGTTGAGGAAAATAACACTATTATTTGCTTTGCAAACATAAAATCCCTGCTTCACCTTTGACATCTCTGGGCTTCCCAGAACATTAATGAGAGCAGGTCTCTGAAACCATGGGGCCTAACCAGCTCTGCATCCTCTAGCATTGAATGGTCTAGCATATGGCCAGGGGTGGCCCATAAGTCCCTTGACCCCATTGCTGGGCTGTGGATGTCCTTAAAAAAAAAAAAAACTATTTAAAATCCTCTGTTAGAAAAATGTTATATTTTATACCTTAATTAATGTATAATATTTATGCTTTGTCCTAAATTTTACATTTCTTTAAAATAGTTTGCTACTTAATTATTAGCAATGATTCTTATAGTAAAGCAAATATGGCTATTTTACTTTAATCTTACCTTGTATCTTGTTCAGTAGATATAGAACCATGGCAAGATAAGTTCCTACTATATAGTAGTATGATAATAATATCTTGCTGTTGTTCATGGAGATAAAACTAGACTAACAGTTTCTATTTTTAGTAGTAAAAATAGGTGAAACTGAGATATTATGGCTAAAATCATAATCATGGATCCAGACTGCATGAGTTCAAATCTCACCTCTATTACTACTCTGTAATTCTGGCCTCAAGAGAGCTACCTGGTGTTGGCCTCACAACTAGCAACAGATAAAGAGATAAATCTTGACATAAAAGATAAAATTTGGAGGGTATGTGTAAAAATAGACCCTTTATATACATCCAAAGTCATTTTGTTGCCATCGTAAAAAAGAACCTTGATAATTAGAAAATATTCAGTGTAAAACTCATAGTAACCACAAATCCAAAACCTATTATTTAAGAAAAAGGAAATAAGACATGACACTATAGAAAATCTTCAAATCAGAAAGGTAAAGGATGACAGATCAAAGGAACAAGGGGACTTAGTCAGAAAACAATGAATAAATGGAAATACCAAGCCATATCTATTAATAATTACTTAAAATAAAAACATGAAACTCTCCAATTAAAAGATTAAGAGTGGCTAAATGAATAAAACTCCGCACCACTATAAACAGGAGTGTATATATAAATATAGACATAGAAATAGATTTATCTGGGGCCGGAGAAATAGCATGGAGGTAAGGAATTTGCCTTGCATGCAGAAGGACAGTGGTTCGAATTCCAGCATGTTCCCCCGAGCCTGCCAGGAGCAATTTCTGAGCACAGAGCCAGGAGTAACACCTGAGCGCTGCTGGGTGTGACCCAAAAACCAAAAAAAAAAAAAAAAAGAAAAGAAAAGAAAAGATTTATCTGTGAGATTCATAAGGACAAAAAGAGAAAGACTGGCCAATATTATCTTAGCCATAATATATATACATAATATATATATTCTGGCCATAAACCCAAATATCCTTAATAAAAAAATTTTTTTTTTGGTTTTTGAGTCACACCCAGCAGTGCTCAGGGGTTACTCCTGGCTCTATGCTCAGAAATCACTCCTGGCAAGCTCAGGGAACCATATGAGGTGCCGGGATTCAAACCACTGACCTTCTGCATGGAAGACAAATCCCTTACCTCCATGTTATCACTCCAGTGCCTCCTTAGTAAAATATTAATGACAGAATTAAACAGTCCATTAAAAACATCACACATCATCATCAAATAGAATTTATTCCTGGCATTCAGACACAGGCAATATAAATAAAAACTATGAGTTACACACCATATTAACAAAAGAGATGATAATAAGTCTTTCACATATAAAAATGCCAAAAATCAAAATCTTATAATAGAAACTCCACAAAGTATAGAAGAATGTATTTCAACCTAATATAGGCTTTATAAGATAATCATTGCTAACATAATACTTCAATGGTGAAAAGCTAAAAGAATTCCTTTAGGATCAGTAATAAAATAGGATTCCTACTCATGCAACATTTACCAAAGCTAGTGCTAAAATTCCTAGCAATTAGGTTGGAAAAGGCATGTAAAAAGATGTAAATTTTGACATCAAAGTCAAAATTTCAAGGGCAGTATAGAAATTGTATATACATTTGAAGTTGAGTTGTCAGCTTAAAATAAGGCTTTTTAAGCAGTAAATTGGATAACTACATATAATTCTAAATTTCCTTATTAACACACTTTCATATTACATGTAAGTATAAAGTTCTAATAAAATTGAAAAGAATGAAATAAAACAGTCATGATTTTCATATGATCCTATACAAAGAATACACTAAAATTTCTTAATATTATAACTAATTAAAAATTCAGTACAAGTGCAAGATAGTAATCAATATCAAAAATATGTTATAGAGCTAGAAAGAAAATCTAGGAGTCAAGATGCCTTCTGTGCATAGAATGAAGCCCAGGTCAACCCCCAACACCACAGAGTCCCCTTGCAACACTAGCAGCACTTGGTGCAGCCTTGGAGGTCCTAGAGAATGCTGGAAGTGGCCTTTGAGGCTCTAAGAGAACAAATAGGGTAAACCCCAGTATCCTCTACACCTCAGAATCTGTGTAGCACTGAACAACTGGCCTGGTTGGCCAAGATTTTGTGAGGAGGAATTCCAGGTTTCCTGAGTACCACTTGGGAGGCCCCTCAAATCTGTTGTGTACAACTATCATAAAGTGAAATAAAAAATTTTAATGACATCAAAATGAATAAAATATCTAGATAAATTTAATTAAAAGTGTGAAAAAGCTGTATGAAACACTAATGAGCATACCTGATGATAACATAAATAGTGGATTAAAATTCCATGTTCATGATCTGGCTACATTAACACTATGAAAATATTCATACTATTCAAAGCAATCCATATATGCAATACAATTCCAATCACAATTTTGCAGAAATATGAAAAGGTCATTAAAATTGCATGGAATCAGGAAGGACCTCTCATAATTAGCTCAAACTCAAAATAGATCCCCACAAATCTGGAGGTATTTTGTGTCTTCATTTTGAACAATATTACAAATATATAGTAATAAATACAGTATTGTTTTTGGCAAAAGATATGTTGTATTGATGAACTGAACAGAGCAGAACTCAGAAACAGACCCATGCATAGAGTGAATTAATTTTTGACAAATCAACCAAGATTATGAGGGAGACAAAGACAATCTCTTAACAAATGGTATTGGAAAAACTGTATAACCACTTTCAAAAGAATGAAACTTAACAAAAAAACGAAGAATATATGAAATACTTTTATGTCAGATTTGAAATTGCAGAGTTCCTACAAGAAAATAAAGGGAGCAAACACCTCGATAAAGAATTTGGCAATGGTTTGAGGAATTTGACATAAAAAAACAAAGGCAACAAAGGAAAAATTAGTGTGACGATATTAAACCAAAAATCTTCAAAGCAAGGAAATTACAAACTAATGAAAAGGTAATCTACTAAATGGGAGAATATGTATGAAAGTCACTGCATAAGAGATTATTATCTAAAATATATAAAGAACTCATACAATTCATTCAAACTTGTGTGAGGTTGTGTAATCTCTTGAGATTGTAAAATACGATTTATATAACTTCATAAAACATTGTAAATATACAACTTAAAGGTACATGTCAGTAGCTTTATTCCCAAGAAGACATAGAATGAAGAAATCAGAAGGGAAATTCAAATCAAAACCACAATGATACAATCCCTCAAGACTAATAGAATACCTATTATGAAAAAGGCCAGCAATGACAAATGTCAGAAAGAATGTGAAGAAAAGAGAATCCTAGTACTGTGTGGTGGGAAGGTATGCTAATACAGTCACTACTTAACACAGTACATATATTCCTCAAGAAATTAAAAAGACTTATGTGATCCTAGAATTCACATCTTTGTATATATCAGAGAAAACAAAACTATGAACTTAAAGAGTTCACTATACATTCATACTCATTGCAGCTTTATTTACAACAGCCAACATAGTGAAGCAACACATGTCAACTGATGATTGTACTGATCAAGAAATAAGATAGATTACACTTATATACAATGGAATATCATTCAATTGTAAAATAAAAGAAAACCTAATTGTTGTTCAATGAATAACCTGGAGGAAAATGAGTCAGAGAAAAATATGATCTCAATTAAGTATAATATAAAAAATATATACAAATACATTTGTGGTTTCCATAGCTGTTAAGTGGAAAAAAGAGTAAAGCTTGGTTATAACATGATAACATCTAAAAATATAATGTATAATATATAATTTATAATGTATAATTGGGGTATATCATTGATTAATACCACTCAATTTGCTGAGAGTAGAACTTAAAAGTGTCACATATGAATGCATTAATTAACTTGAGGGGGAATTCTTTCATAATGCATACATATATCAAATTATGCTGTATACTATAAATATATTTCCATTTTATTTGTTATACTTCAATAAAGCAAAAATAGAAACAGGATTATGTATTAAGTAACAGTTGTCATGACAATGGCCCTTTATATATTTTTAACAATTATAATGGATTATAAAATTCCATCAATAGTAAATGCTAGAATTGGGAGAAAGCTTACTTATTTCATTTATCCCAACATTTTCTTGTAAGGAAACTGAGTTCCATGAGAGGCCCAGTACTGCTATATATAAACTATATAAACAGTGCAAAACTAAAATCAGACCTACTAGTCTCAAATCCTTTCTTCACAACAGACAACTTGACCTTAATAATTAGAGGAGACTGTAATAAGCAGAGCCAGTCAAGCTCAGAGTTATCTTCTGCAAACCAACTCTGTTGAAAAGGTACCTCTACCTGAGGATGTCTCAGAAGAGTGCCTGGGATGGAGGTGTGAAGAGCATTTCAAAACAGATCATTGCCACATCAATGTCTTCATGGTTTGAACACATCAGTTGTTTACATAAATGCTGCCAAGGCCCAGCAATTTGGGGATCATAAAGATGTTTCCTCTGCTCTGACTCAAAGAGGGCATCAGAAAGGGCAGCCTTTCAGTTGTTTTCAATTATCTCCTAGTGAGACTCCTTACCTTAAGATTCTTCACAGTGAGAATCAGTCTCTGCCTACCAATGGAGAAAATAATAGCATATGGCAAACCCTGCACTAGTGTATACACATCATAAACAGCTCTGAAACATGATGTGATGTAGTGCCTAAAAGCATAGGGGTTAGAGATTAATGCAGAAATTCTGTTAATTATCAGCAAGTTTCCTACTTCTCCAAACACAAGTTTCCATCTATAAAACAAGAACAGTAACAGAACCAATTCTGTTTCAACTCAACTATATATACCCTTATATATCAGGTACTACTTATACCTGAGTAGTTAAAAGAGGATGGGGGTGGGGAGGGGAATCACTAAACCATAAATGTTCATAAAAATCTCAAACAGGAACTCAGTCTGGGATTCACCAACGAGCCTACTGTCTTTCTAGCAGGTTAACTAGTCATATCTTTGTTCTTGCTCTCCAAACTCTCAGCATCTTCCCCACAACTACCTCAGCAGCAACGGTCAGTTTTTAATTATTCTGTCAATATAAAAAACAGCACAAAAATGCTTTAGAATAAACTCTTCATTATTATCTATCTGAACCCAAAGCCCCAGCCTTCTCTGCTATGGGAACAAAAAAGATTGTTCTTAACATCAATTCCTCCATTTGTCCTACCATTTCTGTCCTCTCTCCTACCCAAGCACTCTCCCCTTAAATTCCTACCTTTCTCATTGTATTGACAACAGTAAATATTTTTTGCTTTCAAAAATATCTCTTATATTGGCCTCCCCTTCCCGCTACTACCCTATTTCTCAGCTCTCGACCCATCATAAAACCAAGGGCCTAGTCAGCTGTAGAATGAAGTCTTTCAGCCAACTCTGATGATGTTTTTTATCCTGTCCTCTCCACTTCCGTATTCCTTAACAATACCACCAACAGTTTGCAACTTAATAATTTGCAAATTTATTTCTCTGTCTTTGCTGTCATTTATAATATGTTCTTCAAATGTGAGGTCCAAGAAAATTTACCCTAAGTCAACCAAAAACTCCCCGTGGGAGTGCAGCTGCATAGTGGTTTTTAACCATTACTCTGTGGACCAATGCTGAGAGTCTCAGGAGCAAAAAATGTTAAAAAGCACAGGTCTAGTACTGTGGTTATTAACTATTCCTCTGAAGGGTGTATGGACCTGTTATGTGAAGGTGTGAAAATGTTGAGAGCCACTGCTTTATACTGTGCCCAGTAAGAGAGACGTTGGTGTTTATCTCTGAGATCAACTAACATTGCCTTAACAACTGCAAACTCATCACTTCTCTGGCAGCAAGTCTCTCAGGGGAGAGGGAAAGGGATTGTGATTTGAAAAAAGGACTCTCAGTTCTTTATTTTGTTCCATTGATCTCACATGAGTGTATATCTTTCTACAAATACCATACTCTCTCTCTTTTTTAAAAAATAATCTTTATTTAAACACCATGATTAAACATGTTTGTAGTTGGGTTTCAAGTAATATTGTAAACCAATATGCCCACCTATTAATATAAACTGTAAAATTTCAATAGAGGAAATACACTCTTTCAGTAAATGCTGCCAGAAAAACTAAAAACATTAGGAAAAACACTGACTTATTTATTTATTTATTTTATAAAAAAAAGGACACTCAGGATGTGAAGGCAATCTGGCTGTGACTTCTGTCACCCCATTGCTTACCTCGGTAGACTCGACTGATCTGGCTGGCGAGGTAGGTGTCCCCTTCCTTCCTCACTGCTCTATATGCATCCCTCGGCTGTGCACTAGATCGAAGAGGATGGCCTTCCCTGAATAGAGACGGACCCCTTCTTCGGTAGAGGGTATAGGAATAGCTGTGTTCCCCTGCTAGAACCTCCAAACAAGTTCTCAAAAAGGACCCTCAAAGCTGAGCAGAGGTCAGCAGGCAGGATGTAGGAGGTGAGTCAGAAAGTGTCAATCCCCAGAGATACCCTACATGGCCTCACTTAGAATCAGTCCTTTGAATTTTGACTTTTGTCCATTGGCAAAAACTTGCTGTCTTTTGCTCATAGTTCTGTATTCATTAAATAAGTGGATTATGGGAAAGAAAATGCCTAAATGTCTTGGGACAAAATATTCTTTACTTCCTTTCAGAATCTCAGAGGAGGATTTAGATATGGCATGACAATTATTTTTAATGACTTGTAGAAATTACAGAACTAAGTACTTCTCAGATGAGCAACATGTCCCATTTTTAGACAATTACAGCTGCCTGAAGAGAAATTAAAGTAGAAATCAGGTCATTTTTATGGATTTTTACCCCATCAAAACAAATTAACAAGGTTCTTACTGTAACTTATACTAGATTGTAAAAAAGAGTAGCTAAATTGAACTTACTTTTATTTTTAATGACTCGCTGTAGCTGGAAATGCATGCTAATTCTGATAATGTTAATTATAATCCAATTCTTAGACAGTGCCACATAGTAAAATGAAACTGATTACCTGGCTACATGTACCTATGTTGCTGATATTGGTTTGGCAGGTTGCTGACAATAAAAGGGCTGAGTTCAATATCAGGTGTGAATGCCCAAAGGGGCTGGGCAGCTCATGGATAGCTTTCAACTGCACTACCCTGCTCAATGTCCTTTTGCTTCCATTCTGTTCTGGGATTACATCTATCGCTCTGTGAAGCAATTCTTTTCTTTTTGTATCTGTCTTCCTTAACTGAAGAGCAAAGCAGGTCACAGTTGTACTTTTCTTTATGGGGTTTAATTGAGGAGGTTTCTTTTTTTTTTTCTTTTTGTAATTTTTATTGAGACCAATGTGAATTACAAGTCTTTCACAGTTGTATTTAAGGTACATAGTGACACGGAATTAGAGAATTCCCCACACCAGTGTTGACCTTCCTCTGCCCTAATTCCCAGCATGCATCTCATATCTCCACCCTTAGCCCCTTGAACTGCTAGTTTAACTGATCACATTTGTGTATAGCTCGTTGTATTTTGGGTCTCTTGATTCTACTGTAGTTAGCTTTTGTTTGGGTATTTAGGTTTGACCATTTTTTATTTCCACTCAATGCTTCTGAGACTGCTTGGCCTTTGGGTCCCTCCACATTTTCTTTTCTCAGTTTGGAGGAAAACAGGGAATTATGAGGCAGAACAAGATGATTCATGATCTATGGTTCTGAAAAAAAAAAAAAGCAGGCAGGAGCTCCTATCTAGAAACTATAAATATAAATAAATTTATAAGAAGAAAAATAAAAATAAATTAAAAATAATTTTTAAATGAGGGGACAGATGTAGCAAGTTTTTTTCCCTCATAGGTACAGTAAATATTGGGGAAATTAGAAAGAACATTTCCTTGGACTAAGAGATACAAGTGTCTCTACCCTTGAAGCATACTGTTATGAGACCAACTACAGGTCAAACCATTCCAGACATGTTAGTTGTCAAACCCCGATATCTTTTTTTTTAACATAACATATAATATAATTGATATAATAATAATACATGTAAGTCAAAGAAAGTTTCTGATTAAAAACACATTTTTTTCCATAATGGCTTACATATTTTTCACAGTAGTATTTTAGGTGCATATTAACAGTGAGTCAGGGGAATACCCATCACCAACTATGTCCTCCCCCCATTCCAGTTCCCTTTCTACAACCCATATACCCCACCATCACCCCCCGGGCTGCTAGAGTAGGTGGACCCCTCTTTGTCTGGCTTACTACTAGTGATCACATATCTGTTTGGTCCTGGAACCCTCCCTGGTTTCCCCCTCTATTTAAGAGTCAGAGCTAGAAAAATCGAGGTATGTGGTTTTGTTTGAAGGCAAGAAAAGGAATAGATTGGGGTATAAAATAAGAGGAAAAAAAAGAAGTCAAAAGTCAAATATGCTGAAAATGGGCTGAGTCCCTCTAGAGGCTTCCAACCTCAGTTTGAGAGAGGATGTGAAAAAGGTATTTGAAATACCACAACAATACAGAAAAAAAATATCGAATTAAATAACCGGTGAGCACTACAGCAATAAAGACAGGCACCACACAAATAGTCTCGGTTCTGAAATCAAATCATGCTTGAGTGCAAAAAGAAAGAGAAAGACAAGACAAAATAAAATAAAATAATATAGGAGACATCAACCGTAATCTCCACACCAAAATAAAGATGACAAAAAAAATCGATCAATCAATAAATAAACATGTGGAAAAATGATTGTTTTGTGCTTTTTTTTTTTCTTCTCCTTTTCTTTATCCCCCTGCATAGGCACAGTAACTATTGGGGATATTGTAGACAACCACAAGTGAACGGGTTTCCGGAAACATAACGAAAGACTTTATCCCAGGCTCCAGTCTAGGAGCAACATAACGACCAAGAACACCAACTACAGAAAATGGATTAAAACGACACTGAAGAAGCAGAATTGCTAGAACCACAAAGAAAGACTTCATAAACTCCATTCCCTGAGCTGCACAGCCACCAAGATCTCTAGAAACAGAGGTCTGATTTTACCATCCAAGACAAAGCAGAAGTCTTCCACACACCATGAAAGCAGCAAGGGGAGAGTAAATGATCATGCAAGGAGTCCAGAGTTAATCCCATGAGAGTATACTTCAGGGGTGAAGAAACCCTGTAACTCCTAGGTCAAGGGAATTCCCTCTACACAGTCCTAAATTGATAAACTGACAAGGAGGAAATGGGAGCAACTTGATTTAAAAGCAAGTTGTCCTCCCTCATCAGCTATCGATAAGACAAAATCAGAAAACAGGTCACCATTTGATATGTCCAAAAGCCAAGATCGCTATATACTGGTTTTTGCAACCAAGACTAGACAGTACACATCCAGGGACCAACAACAACAACAACAACAACAGCAACAAAAATCTCTAGCCTAGCTTTTGGAAAACCCAGGTTTTCTTTTTCTTTTTTTTTTCTTTTTCTTTTATTTAAACACCTTGATTACATACATGATTGTGTTTGGGTTTCAGTCATGTAAAGAACACCACCCATCACCAGTGCAACATTCCTATCACCAATGTCCCAAATCTCCCTCCTCCCCACCCAACCCCCACCTGTACTCCAGACAGGCTTTCCATTTCCCTCATACATTCTCATTATTAGGACAGTTCAAAATGTAGTTATTTCTCTAACTAAACTCATCACTCTTTGTGGTGAGCTTCCTGAGGTGAGCTGTAACTTCAAGCTCTTTTCTCTTTTGTGTCTGAAAATTATTATTGCAAGAATGTCTTTCATTTTTCTTTTTTTTTTCCAGTTTTAATTTCTTTTTTTTTATGCATAATTTTTTTATTTAAACACCTTGATTACATACATGATTGTGTTTGGGTTTCAGTCATAAAAGGAACACCACCCATCACCAGTGCAACATTCCCATCACCCAAGTCCCAAATCTCCCTCCTCCCCACCCAACCCCCCGCCTGTACCCTAAACAGGCTCTACATTTCCCTCATACATTCTCAATATTAGGACAGTTCAAAATGTAGTTATTTCTCTAACTAAACTCATCACTCTTTGTGGTGAGCTTCCTGAGGTGAGCTGGAACTTCCAGCTCTTTTCTCTTTTGTGTCTGAAAATTATTATTACAAGGGTGTCTTTCATTTTTCTTAAAACCCATAGATGAGTGAGACCATTCTGTGTTTTTCTCTCATTCTCTGACTTATTTCACTCAGCATAATAGATTCTGTGTACATACATGTATAGGAAAATTTCATGACTTCATCTCTCCTGACAGCTGCATAATATTGCATTGTGTATATGTACCACAGTTTCTTTAGCCATTCGTCTGTTGAAGGGCATCTTGGTTGTTTCCAGAGTCTTGCTATGGTAAATAGTGCTGCAATGAATATAGGTGTAAGGAAGGGATTTTTGTATTGTATTTTTGTGTTCTTAGGGTATATTCCTAGGAGTGGTATAGCTGGATCGTATGGGAGCTCAATTTCCAGTTTCTGGAGGAATCTCCATATTGCTTTCCATAAAGATTGAACTAGATGGCATTCGCACCAGCAGTGAATAAGAGTTCCTTTCTCTCCACATCCCTGCCAGCACTGTTTATTCTCATGCTTTGTGATGTGTGCCATTCTCTGTGGTGTGAGGTGGTATCTCATCGTTGTTTTGATTTGCATCTCCCTGATGATTAGTGATGTGGAGCATTTTTTCATGTGTCTTTTGGCCATTTGTATTTCTTCTTTGTCAAAATGTCTGTTCATTTCTTCTCCCCATGTTTTGATGGGATTAGATGTTTTTTTCTTGCAAAGTTCTGTCAGTGACTTGTATATTTTGGAGATTAGCCCCTTATCTGATGGGTATTGGGTGAAGAGTTTCTCCCACTCAGTGGGTGGCTCTTGTGTCCTGGGCACTATTTTTTTTTTTTTGAGGTGCAGAAGTTTCTCAGCTTAATATATTCCCATCTGTTAATCTCTGCTTCCACTTGCTTGGAGAGTGCAGTTTCCTCCTTGAAGATGCCTGTAGTCTCAATGTCTGGAGTGTTTTGCCTATGTGTTGTTCTATATATCTTATGGTTTGGGGTGTGATATCGAGGTCTTTAATCCATTTGGATTTTACCTTCATACATGATGTTAGCTGGGGGTCTAAGTTCAATTTTTTGAAAGTGGCTAAACAGTTGTGCCAACACCACTTGTTGAAGAGGCTTTCTCTGCTCCATTTAGTATTTCCTGCTCCTTTATCAAAAATTAGGTGATTGTATGTCTGGGGAACATTCTCTGAGTACTCAAGCCTATTCCACTGATCTCAGGGCCTGTCTTTATCCAATACCATGCTGTTTTGATAACTATTGCTTTGTAGTAAAGTTTAAAGTTGGGGAAAGTAATTCGTCCCATATTCTTTTCCCCAATGATTGCTTTAGCTATTCTAGGGTGTTTATTGTTCCAAACAAATTTCAAAATTGCCTAATCCACTTCTTTGAAGAATGTCATGGGTATATTTAGAGGAACCGCATTAAATCTGTATAATGCCTTGGGGAGTATTGCCATTTTGATGATGTTAATCCTGCCAATCCATGAGCAGGGTATGTGTTTCCATTTCCCGTGTCCTCTCTTATTTCTTGAAGCAGAGTTTTCTAGTTTTCTTTGTATAGGTCCTACACATTTTTAGTCAAGTTGATTCCAAGATATTTGAGTTTGTGTGGCACTATTGTGAATGGTGTTGTTTTCTTAATGTCCATTTGTTCCTTATTGTTATTGGTGTATAGAAAGGCCATTGATTTTTGTGTGTTAATTTTGTAGCCTGCCACCTTGCTATATGAGTTTATTGTTTCTAGAAGCTTTTTAGTAGAGTCTTTAGGGTTTTCTAAGTAGAGTATCATGTCATCTGCAAACAGTGAGAGCTTGACTTCTTCCTTTCCTATCTGGATTCCCTTGATATCTTTTTCTTGCCTAATCGCTATAGCGAGTATTTCCAGTGCTATGTTGAATAGGAGTGGTGAGAGAGGACAGCCTTGTCTTGGGCCAGAATTTAGAGGGGAGGCTTTTAGTTTTTCTCCATTGAGGATAATATTTGCCACTGGCTTGTGGTAGATGGCCTTCACTATATTGAGAAAGGTTCCTTCCATTCCCATCTTGGTGAGAGTTTTGATCAAGAATGGGTGTTGGACCTTATCAAATGCTTTCTCTGCATCTATTGATATGATCAGGTGGTTTTTATTTTTCTTGTTGTTGATGTTGTGTATTATGTTGATATATTTACGGATGTTAAACCATCCTTGCATTCCTGGGATAAAACATACTTGATCATGGTGGATGATCTTTTTAATGAGGCATTGAATCCTATTTGCCAGGATTTTGTTGAGGATCTTTGCATCTGCATTCATCAGCGATATTGGTCTGTAATTTTCTTTTTGGTAGCATCTCTGTCTGGTTTAGTTATCAAGGTGATGTTGGCTTCATAAAAGCTATTTGGAAGTGTTTCCGTTTGTTCAATTTCATGAAAGAGTCTTGCTAGGATTGGTAGTAGTTCCTCTTGGAAAGTTTGAAAGTATTCATTAGTGAATCCATCTGGGCCTGGGCTTTTGTTTTTGGGCAGACATTTGATTACCTTTTTAATTTCATTTGGTGATGGGGGTGGTTAGATATGCTACACCCTCTTCCTTCAACCGTGGAAGATTATAAGAGTCCAAGAATTTATCCATTTCTTCCAGGTTCTCATTTTCAGTGGCGTAGAGTTTCTCAAAGTAGTTTCTGATTACCCTTTGAATCTCTGTCATATCAGTAGTGATCTCTCCTTTTTCATTCCTAATACGAGTTATCAAGTTTCTCTCTCTCTCTCTCTTTCTTTGTTAGTTTTGCCAGTGGTCTATCAGTCTTGTTTATTTTTTCAAAGAACCAACTTCTGCTTTTGTTGATCTGTCGGATTGTTTTTTGGGTTTACACTTCGTTGATTTCTGCTCTCAGCTTTGTTATTTCCTTCTGTCTCCCTATTCTTGGGTCCTTTTGTTGAGCGCTTTCTAATTCTATTAGCTGTGTCATTAAGCTACTCAGGTAAGCTCCTTCTTCCTTCCTGATGTGTGCTTGCAAAGCTATAAATTTTTCTCTCAGTACTGCATTTTCTGTGTCCCATAAATTCTGTTAGTTTGTGTCTTTATTGTCATTTGTTTCCAGGAACCTTTAGATTTCCTCCTTAATTTCATCTTGAACCCACTGGTTATTCAGTATGAGGCTGTTTAACTTCCAGGTGTTAAAGTTTTTCTTCTGAGTCCCTTTCGAATTCACAAATAATTTCAGAGCCTTGTAGACAGCGAAGGTAGTCTGCAAAATTTCTATCCTCTTGATATTATGGAGGTATGTTTTATGTGCCAGCATGTAGTCTATCCTGGAGAATGTCCCATGTACATTGGAGAAAAAATGTGTATCCAGGTTTCTGGGGATGGAGTGTCCTATATATATCCACTAGGCCTCTTTTTTCCATTTCTCTTATCAGTTCTAGTATATTCTTGTTGGGTTTCAGTCTGGTTGACCTATCCTGTGTTGACAAAGCCATGTTGAGGTTCTCCACAATTATTGTGTTGTTATTGATATTATTTTTCAGATTTGTCAACAGTTGTATTAAATATTTTGCTGGTCCCTCATTCGGTGCATATATGTTTAGGAGAGTGATTTCTTCCTGCTCTACATACCCCTTGATTAATATAAAATGTCCATCTTTGTCCTTTACAACCTTCCTGAGTATAAAGTTTGCATTATCTGATATTAGTATGGCCACTACAGCTTTTTTATGGGTGTTGTTTGCTTGGATAATTTTTCTCCAGCCTTTTATTTTGAGTCTATGTTTGTTCTGACTATTCAGGTGCGTTTCTTGTAGGCAGCAGAGGGTTGGATTGAGTTTTTTGATCCATTTAGCCACTCTGTGTCTCTTAACTGGTGCATTTAGTCCATTGACGTTGAGAGAAAGAATTGACCTGGGAATTAATGCCATCTTTATATAAAAATTTGGTGTGTTTTTTGGTTAGTCTTGTCTTAAATTAGGTCTTTTAGTTTTTTCTCTTAAGATCTGTTTTGAATCTGTAAAGTTTCTGAGCTGTTTTTTATCTGTGAAACTATATATTCTTCCGTCAAACCAGAAAGTGAGTTTTGCTGGGTACAGTATTCTAGGTGAAGCATTCATTTCATTCAGTCTTGTTACATTATCCCACCACTCCCTTCTGGCATTGAGTGTTTCTGGTGACAGGTCTGCTGTAAATCTCAAGGATGCTTGTTTGAACATAATTTCTCTTTTTGATCTTGCTGTTTTCAGAATTCTGTCTCTATCTGTGCGATTCGTCATTGTGACTAGGATGTGTCTTGGGGTATTTTTTCTGGGGTCTCTTTTGGTTGGTACTCTTCGAGCATGCAGGATTTGATCACATATATTCTTTAGCTCTGGAAGTTTCTCTTTCTTTTTTTTTTTGTTTTTTGTTTTTTGGGTCACACCCGGCGGTGCTCAGGGGTTACTCCTGGCTGTCTGCTCAGAAATAGCTCCTGGCAGGCACAGGGGACCATATGGGACACTGGGATTCGAACCAACCACCTTTGGTCCTGGATAGGCTGCTTGCAAGGCAAATGCCACTGTGCTATCTCTCCGGCCCCTGGAAGTTTCTGTTTAATGATGTTCTTGACCGTTGATTCTTCCTGGAAATTTTCTTCCTGGGTCTCTGGGACTCCAATGATTCTTAAGTTGTTTCTGTTGAGCTTATCATAGACTTCTATTTTCATCTGTTCCCATTCTTTGACTAATTTTTCCATTGTCTGTTCAATTGCTTTAAGTTTTTTTTCCAATCTCTCCTGCTGTATGGAATTATTATGTATCTCATCTTCCACAGCACCAAGTCTATTCTCAGCTTCCGATACCCTGTCCCAGAGCTTATCCATTTTGTCATTCACTTCGTTTACTGACTTTTTCAGGCCTGTTAGTTGACATGTTATTTCAGTTGGGAGTTTTGTGATTTCTGTCTTCATATTTTCTTGGTTCTTATCAGTGTTCTGTTCAACTCGATCCATGGTTATTTTTGAGTTCGTTGAGCATCTTCCATATTGCTAGTCTAAAGTCCTTATTTGAGATGTTGATTAGTTGGTTGGTCATTATCTGGTCATCAGAATTGTCATCTTCATTCTCTATGTCTGGTGCTGGCCTGCTTTGTTTCCCCATTATCACATTTGTATTGTGGGGTTTTCTACGTGTTGTGGTGGTATTCATTGGCTAAATGTTGCAGGCAGCACACTCCTCTGGCTCCGCCCTTTCTGGATGGGTCGACTTGCCTCCAAGGGAGTGGAGTCCTCCGTGGATGAAGCCTCACACAGGATCAAATCTTAGGCCCGAGCATGCAGCAGAGAAGACAGTCAGGAGAGAAATGCTGGGCTTCAGTGATCCAGCACAGTTCTTAGTGTGATTTTTTTCTTCTTGTTAAAATGGTGTTCTTTTCTTAGAAAGAGCGCATGGCCTCATGGTGAGGCGGAGCGGCCGTGCTCTGCTGGAGCCTCTTTTCGGCCCACTCCCAAGAGGTTCATGCAACAGGATAGTAGATAGACACACACAGGCAGCACTCACAATTTTTCAGTCAGGCCCCACCCCAATATCTTTTTTATGATGCTAGGAAACGTTCTGCTCAGTCACAGGTGTCAAGTCAGTCCTCTATAATTAGAGATCTTAGTTTTTTACAGAGATCCTAGGATGAAGTCTAGGATAGAGTCTTTCTTTATGGTCTCTAGAAAAGTTCTGCTCAGTCAGTCTTCTGTAATTAGTGATCTTGGCTTTTAGCACAGATCCTAGGATGGAGGGTCTTTTGATTTCATCTCATCCTTAGGTGATAAGGTAGGGTAACCTGTCCTTAGATCAATATTGTTGCTGTTTCTTCATCATTGGGGTGTCATATGAATTTACCTTGGCTCAAGTGGGTGCCAGAGCATTGTCAGTATTAGGAGTATTAGGAGTATTAGGGCCTCCCCTAGGGGAAGTTTGATTCCTGGGGCTGGTGCAGGGAACTGTGCCAGTTCTAAGGTTGGGATCCAGGCTTTGGGGTTGGATGGTCCATTTCTGATCACTTGAGGTCTAAGTTGAGTCGTCATTGTTACCCCATCCCCCATTCGATGTTACCCCATCCCCTGTTCTTTCTGTAACCTTACCTGCTTATAAGACCTGCCCATTTCTGGGAGGGGTCTTTGATGGGTAACAAAAGGTTTTTGCCTGAAGGGCAGGAGGAGATTTGAGAGGATTTGGAGGATGTATTGACAGAGAAGCATGAGGAGGAGAGAGGGCTGAGAGACAAGGTACAATGTAGGGCTGAATAGGGATCCAGCGTAAAAGGTTATGATAGGCCACACACATGTTGGCCAGGACATGAATAAAGCTGATGTCTCTTGAAATCTGCCTGTGAGTTTTCTCCCTGCCACTATCTTGAACCTGCAGACCCGCCGGCTGCAGGGGGTTGCAGGCACGTGGCCTGGGCTGGAGAAGAAAGGTTTTTCCATCACCATCCACCACCATCCAGCACAATCCAAGGGCTTTTATTCAACTTTCATGACAAATATTCAGGATAGAAGGCACCCATGTATACAATTTATGTGTTCTTATTCTTATTAGATATGATCTTGTTTCTATACATGAGAATTCTCCATTTTTGTGTGCCTATGCTAAGAGGAATGATGACATATTATATTATTGGTGTTTTTTTGGGTAAAAATGACAAAATATACAATCTCTGTACCCTGGTTTCACCTGGGCTTTTATCTCAAGAAAGACTTCTCTATTAGAATTTCTTAACCAAGCAGATCCAAAACAAGCAAAAAAAAAAAAAAAAGGGGGGGGTGCTGTAGGAGGCTTCCTTTACATATGAAAATAAATACACTGAGTTATAACTGTTAAGAAAATATCGATATCCCCATTAAGTCTTTTGAGATAGTATGGGAGATATGATCCAGGACACATTTTCATTCTGCACCGTGATCCTTTGGAATCTTAGAAATGGTTTGCAGCAGTAAGGGATCAGATAGTGACCTCAAGCTGGAGATCCCTCTGGAGCTAAATCTGGTAGCAAACAACAGTCCACATTGAGAAAAGGTGGAAGAAAAAGGGCCACATAGAATGAGTCAGCTGAAGAAGTGGCTACAACTTCTTTCTGATCCTAGAGATGAGAAGCTTAGAGGGTGTCCTTTTGATTTGGGAGCCGGGTGGCAGCTTACTGGGACAGGGGGTGGTCATGGCTCCTGAAGAGTTAGGAACTTAGGGTAAAAAGGGTTAAATAGGATTAAATAACAGATCAGGATTGAGGGGATGAGAGGATAGAAAGAGTTTTTTGTAAGGTAATAAATGGGTGGGGGGAGATAATATATGAGGAGATATATACAATATAGCCACGAGTACTATACAATACAGATTAGGCAAACATGAAGTCCACTGTATAAAAACTCACATACACTTATAGACAGACATTAGAAATCTATTCATATGTTGTAGTTGGAGGCCTTATCCTTAAGGGATGGTCAGAACACTTAACAATTAAATTAAATAAATAAATAAATGGGAAATTTGTTTTCAATGGGTCTGGCACATTGGAGGAGAAAGGTTTTCCGATTTCTAGGCACTTCACCAATGGTGGGGGTGAATTTTGTTAAATGAAGCTTTCAGGGTTAGACTGCATGGACCATTTTAGGATAAACATAATTTTCAAGTCTAGAGTACTACACAACATGGTAGTGAGCACTATAAGAGGAGTCTACCCTATGTAGTATCATACATTGTGTCTTGTACATCAAGATTCCTTTCCTAAAAGGAAACCGATAGTGTGGGCATTATGATATAATATGCCGTAGCTTGAATAAAAAAGAAGAATAAAGGGGGGGGGAGTATTTGCTTAGTATTATTTTTGTTTGTTTTTGAGCCACAACTGGTCATACTCAGGGGTTACTCTTCTGGCTCTGCATTCAAGAATCACTCCTAGCTGGCTCATAGGAACATATCATATGCTGGAGATCAAACTAGAACTGGTTGTATTCAAGACAAGTGCCTTATCCACAAGTGCTATATATAGCTCTGGCCCCAATTGTATTCTTGATTCCCAAAGCTTATACTGGAGTCTAGCATGTCATAGCTATTCAATAAATGTTGAATAAAAAATGAATAAAATATTAATGAATAAAAAATAAATAAAAATATTGAAAAGACTAATTTAGTAACCATTTGGTTGTAGAAGCTAGAAAAACAGCATCATGGATGCATGAGAAATTCAGTGACTTGAAGGCTGGGAGATAAATATGGTGCTGAGGTATATGCCATACCCAGGGTCAATTCCTGACATCAATGGTCCCTATGTATGGCTGGGTAATAGCTCTGAGCTTTGAAGGTCCCTGAGCACTACCATGTATGGCCCTGGAGTGCCCCTTCACTGTCCATGGTGGACTGGGTTTCCCAGGAAATGCATTGGCTCCTTAGATATTGAATGACCAGCATTGAATGACCAACCCAGTTGGTCTAGAATTATGACTGGGGACTCAGAACTCATGAGCACTGCTTGGGAATCCCTTCAGCATTAGGCAAACAAGAAATATAAAGACATTCAGTAATTTTAATTATTAATATAAAAAAATAAATGCAAATTTACTTCACACAAATTTACTTTTCACTATGCACAGAAGGCTGAATAATAAAGGTGGTGCCAAAGGTGCCCAGTTTGGAAATTACAAAACATGAGATGGTTCGTGCCATCCCAGAAATACACACAGAGGACATGAGGGTCTAGCTCTGGTTCTGAATCTGCATTACTACACCTATCACCGGTAGTCTCAAAAACCACTTCTTGGTGATACTAACTTTCTAGCTATAAATTTGAGGATGCCACAAGTCTGGCATAAGAGAAGGGTTTCTCACAACATCTAATTATTAGTACAAAGTTTAGTTACAGAAATTGCAGTCCATTTTGTAATCTTGATAAATGAAATTTTGGCTTAATAAATGACCATTTTTCCTTTAGTAACAACCCACCAAAATATTCTGGTGATATTATAACTCAATTATCCCCAGGCATGGATGGGGATAAAGCATCAGAAACAGCTTAAGAAAAGATAGCCAGGAGATAATTAATGGCATTTTTGTACTGGGAACAGTGACATAAATAGTGCTTTACTGTTGTGTATGTAAACATTTTTATGGGATTATTATGTTACTGATCCTACCCTGATCGGTGATTGTGCCCTACCCTAGGGTGTGGCCTGGCATTCTGCTCCCACCCTAGGGTGGTACCTGATTCTGCTCCTACCATTGGGTGGTATCTGATCCCACCATTGGATGGTACCTAATTCTGGGATATTAAAGCAAGGGTCTGTGGAAGGTGAGGGGCTTTTTTCCTGGGGCCTATTCTTAGGCCTTTTGGCTTCGGCCTCTTCACGAAATAAAGAGCTGTTTTCTTCGGAAGCCTGACTGCCTGTTGGCTTTCTTCCCACCGCATTCACTTCAGAACTGCCGGCTGAACAGGGTAACAAACGCATGGTCCGAGCTGGAGGAGAAAGGCCTCATCCTCCATCCCTCCTTCAGTCAACCTCATTAGGGGCTGATTTGCAACACTTTACTATTTTCAGTGAGGCTCTGTAAAGTGGTGGTAGAGCACTTGAGGAGGTAGCTGGAGCAAGGGAGTGCATGAACCCATTTTTAAATATATAATACCTGGAAACATTCACTGTAGAGTTCGCTTTAAACCAACAAACCTAATTGTGAAATCCAATATCATTTCATATTTGGAAATTAGAAGTAATTTCAGGAACAAATGATAAAATGGTTCCTTCCTGTACAAATATGTATAAAAGCCTAGACATCGATTTCCTGGAGGATGGATCACTCTACACAAGTGTATTTATTGTCCTGCACTGTCTGAAGAGGGTTCACAGATTTTAATTAAAATGATGAGAGCAACCATCAGATAAAAGTGATCCAACAGGCCAAGAGATGAAAATAAATTATTCTGTGATGGTATTTGAAAGTAAGAAAATAGAAAGTCAGGAATTAAAACAAAACACAAGGAACACGAGTAAGAATGGCACATTTCAAAAATATAGGGAACAATTTGTGTTGGAGGGGATGTGGTTAGAAAGGAGCTCTCATCCATTGTTGGTGGGAATGCTTCCTGGTTCAAACTCTATGAAAAATAATATGAAGGGCATTGTAAATCACAATGGTTTCAATAAAATAAAATAATATAAAAAGAGTACAGAGTAATCTCAGTTAACTCAAAATTGAGCTACATATGACCTAGAAATTCTACTTTTAGGTATCTATCCTTAGGACAGAAAAACATTGATGTAAAAGGATGTATGCACACCATTATTTATTGCAGTGTACAATACAATAGCTAAGACTTGAAATCAACCTAGATATCCAATGGTAGATAAGTGGATTATGATAGTGTAATACATATATTTATATATTCATACATACACACATACACATAGAAGGAAACATAAGAAGACAAGAAATTAAGACTGTATGGGTAAACCAGAAAGTCCCAAATTTATGCTAGAGTTTTAGAGGAGGCATGGCAGACATAGCTGAGGACCAAGTCCAGAGCTTAACTTTTTTAAGTTGTAGAAGCTGTCACAGCCTTGGCACCACAAGAATTCAAAAGCCTTTCTTTGCAAAAAAATAAAAAATAAAAAAAAATAACACCCTGGTGATGTGATTCTCCCGACACACATACACACACACACACATACTCTCACACATACACATCTTCTAGAGTCCATTCCTACCATCAAGCATGGCATCTAAGTCCTATACCTAACTTTACATCCCAGCATCTCCCAGAAGAAGTAGGAAAGAGCCTACTTATCTTATAGTTTACTAAACTTCCCCAATTTTACTGGCAGAGACTAAGATAGCAAGGGTGCATTTCCAAGGGCACTGTGCTAAGGAGAAAGAAAATAAAAATAAAGAGTCGCACTTCACTCATTAACAGGGTTCTTTTGCCCAGAATCAAAAATTTTATCTTGAGCCCAGGAGAGTGGCATTGGTAATCTGCCAAATTAAAGCCTGGATTCCAGGCAGGAGTCCAGGTAGCCTAAGATTACATGGTCAAGTGGAACTTCAATTTCATCCTGTATAGCAAGGGTCAGCAAATGACCAATGGGTGAAGTCATAGTGTGCCCCCACCCCATATATATATGTATATATGTACATGTACATATATATGTATATACATATATATATACCAGGCAACCAAAGAATATTACATTAAGACATAATAATTTTTAAAGTAAGCACATACCAATAAAAGAGCTAAAAGCTTGTGGCAAGAACAGCTGCTGAGTTTTGCCTCTTGGTTCACAAAATCTAAAATATTTACCTTTTGGCCTTGTACAAAAGTTGGCCAAGATAATTCCTGTTATAGGGAAAAGAATATGAAATTTCAGAGAGTTGGAAGGGCTGAAGAGGACTCATGATGAGTATTCCTCTATGGAAGTCCACTTCCATAGAACACCTAAAGTGCAAGGGTCAGGGGAAGGCACCCCTGAAAAGCTTGTGGGGTGTGTCCTCTGCAGGGAGGAGATGGAATGCTGGAGCCTTATCAGGCTATTGACATCCATGGAGATAAAAGGAGCTATGATCTGCTGGTGGATGTCAGTGTCAGTGTCAGTGTCAGTGAGAGTGGACAGATCCTGTAAACAACAGGGATGAGCAGAAGGAAGTCAGAACTTTGTTCCTTAATGGTCCTCAAAGATGGCAGAAAGTTCCCGTGGTTTCAAGAAAGAAAGAAGACAAGCAGTCTTCAAAGGTGCTGCTTAACATATACAGAGAGAGAATTCTCAGACTGAAGGGTTGATACCTAAATTGGTTTCTTTAATGGGAATTTCCAAACTTTTTCCAAGTTCAGCTGACCCCTGACCCAAAGCTTCTCAACAAAGGGGGAAGTAGGGTGCTTTGGCATAGAATCTTGCAGACACCTGTCTTGAACAGCAAATGTGAATTATCCCTTACAATGCTCATGGTCAATGTCATTGCTATATCCAGAGTGACTCAACTAGAGGAAGAAGGAAGGATATTCAGACCTAGTTAGCTACTAGAGACTAAATTCACAGGGCTTCTGGAGAGTTCTCAGAAACATAGCTTTATCACCCATTTCCACCCAGCAGATGACAGTGATACAGACCAAGAGAACTGCTGAAGATGGGGCCAGAGTCTTGACTTGAGTCTAATTAGGGGTTCCAAGAGACATGCTGGCACAGTAAAAAGAGAAACACTCAACTGGCACTATCTCATAGTGGTTCACTGATTAACTGAATGAGGAGCAAACAGGCCTTCTGACAACTAACCCACCCAAGAGACTAAACTGATTTCATTATTTCTGGGGGTGGGGTGATACTTCAGAATGTGCTACCCTTTAAACCTAAGTTGTTCAGGAGTAGTGAGTTCCAGCTTATATCCGCTCAACTCAAATAAGGTTTGTGAAGACTATTTTGGAGACAACCCGTCACAGGCATTGCCCTGATTGTTTTTGGCTCTGGGAGGGCAGTACTGACTGCAGAAATCAGCAGATTGTGAAGTAACTGGCAGGTGCTCACTGACTAGGTAAAATAGCTCTACCTGCCCATGGACCAGCCCTAGCAGTTAAGAAACCATCATCAGTTTGCTTCTGATTACTGGGGGACAGAGGGAGCCCGCAGCTTCGCTGTTACCACCTGCCATCTGTCCTGTGTTTGTCGGGACTCTTCCTAAGTGCCAAAGACATAAATGTAAAATTCTCAGCCTCTAATACAGCACCTGTTCCGACTTCTCTGTTTAGGGATCCTATGATCCGAGGGACTCCCTCCCCTTTCTCTCCCTCACATGCCCACGCAGGCATCCTTCACAGCAAGCTTTACTTTAGCTTCAAGGACTCGGCCTGAGCTGATCACATCACATGATTTTTTTTTTGGTCTGTGTTCCGAAAAAGAAAAAAAAATCCCCACAAATGCCTCTTTTCCTTTTTTCTTTTTGTGAACTCTGTTGATGCTACTCAATGTGGATCTCAGTAGAAAATTAGTGGAATGCTCAACAGAGACTAATTTGAGACAAATGTGATAAAGGGAACTTGCCTGAGGGAGTGGGGGAGGAAGAAAACTCTAAGGATAGTCCTATAGTTCTAATGTGGTATTCGCAGCTCAATTTTCCTCCCACATGTCTGAGCGTGCCCTAGGAGGAACCAGAGGGTTTTTCATTTCTTCTTCCTTTTGAGGCTGCTGCTCTGATGCATGGGGAGTACATCTTCTGGGGCGCTTGTGCCCATGATCCTAGTGTTGCGCTAAGCTGTGCGGCTGATCACAATGCTCCCAGGGATCACTACAGTGGTCACGCATGCTTGGAAAGGGTCCTGCTTCCTGGCCGTAATACTCGCACAGCTTTGTAGTTGTGCTTGCTAAGGGTTACATGCTCAAGCCACATCCCTTCTTTGACGTGTCCCAAAAAGCAGAGCCCAAGGGACAGAATGTAGGTGGGTGGCACTGAAACATTGTCTCATGTTAGCAAGGTTGGTGCTTGAACCCACTATGTCATTGTCAGGGCCCTGAACTGGAGAGTTAGCACCCTGACATCACTCTCCTTGAGCTATGCTATTCTCTATCATTGCCCCCAATGCCACTGATAGCCACCCAGAGCAGCCCACTGATATGCTTTTGGCAGCCACTCAGTTCACAGAAGGGACAGCTCCCTCACCCTTCAAAATAATAAAAAAATATCGTAAGCAAATAAATGAGCCAAAGGAGGGGATTTGGGGTAGTGGGAACATATAGATAAAAGGATTGAGACATGAGGGAGAGCAACCATGCAGGGCATGGTGGTTCAGGAGGAAGAATGTGAAGAGGGGAAGGGACCTGTGGCAACAGTCTCAGGTACATTATATGCTCCCAGAAGCCTGAACTCATTTCTGAGAGGAAAGCAGGGATGGATAGTGGTGGGATGAGGAGCCTGAGTGTGAGAAGATGCATTCTTGGGGCAATGGAGTGCTCACACAGCATAGTACCCCTGGTCTCGCAACACCTCAGAATAGCATGTGTTAAACACTTTTGAACCAAATAAAATTTTCTGCAATCCCTGGTGAAGTAATAAACTTTGAATCAATAACACTGTACTGGCCAAGCATTAGCCTTTGGATTTCCTCATTATAATACCCAGTGGAGAGATGGTCAGGATACAAGCTCAGCAGTTCGTGCCACGCCAGTTTATATGTAAATACATCATCCCTCCCTTCCAAGTTGATTTAAAAGCATTTCCTCTAGAAGATTTTTTAAAGGCTGTGGTGGCAGGAAATACATTGGGGAATTCACATGAAACTGTCCTCTGTGTATACCAAGGAAACAAAAGAGCAGTAACCAACTATTGGGAGAGGCTGGAAGTGTTCCTGGATTACTTATGGCTTTGTGTTCAGTGATCACTTCTGGTGGTGCTCAGTGGATCATGTGTGGTGATGGGTTGGCTGCACACAAGCAAGTATCTTAACTTCTGTCCTATCTCTCAGGCCCCAGTAGTGCACATAATATAACCACAAGTATAAAATAGTCCACACCAAAGAAGAACTAATATCCTACTCTGTGGCAGTCAAAATGAGGGTCCTTCATTAATAGAACATCAGTCAGTCCTCCTCAATATCTCCAGTGTAAGGTGCTCTGAACACAAAGCCTCTAAGGCACTGAGCCAGCCTCACATCATCTCTGGGGAGGACAGAGAGCTCCAACACAGACAGTATGCAACTCAGATGGCCAGATGTGCCTTCTCCAAAGTAACTGCCTTCAAAATGCCTGAAAATGTTTTGCTGTCATTGAGAAAACCAGGTCCTAATGGGGTTCATGTTTATGCTTTTGGTGTACAAAGTTCCTCCACATGAACCAAAGTACTGTAGAGTCTCCATCACTCCTTCTATCCATATAATCTCTGATCCAGGTATAGGAGATAAATAAGATTTTTCATGTTTTACAAACTTTTCCCATTTTTGTGAAGCTATCATGACTTACTGTACTTTTTTTTATAATATTATATTTAAAAACCTTGATTACAAACGTGATTGTGGTTGGGTTTATGTCATGTAAAGAACACCACCCAACACCGGTGCAACCTTCCCATCACCAATGTCCCAAATCTCCCTCCTCCCTACCCAATCCCTGCCTGTACTCGAGACAGGCTTTCCATTTCCCTCATACATTCTCATTGTTAGGATAGTTATCATGTAGTTATTTCTCTAACTAAACTCATCACTCTTCGTGGTGAGCTTCATGAGGTGAGCTGGAACTTCCAGCCATCCTCTCTTTTGTCTCTGAAAATTATTGCAAGAATGTCTTTCATTTTTCTTAAAACCCATAAATGAGTGAGACTATTCTGCGTATTTCTCTCTCTCTGACTTATTTTACCCAACATAATAGATTCCATGTACACCCATGCACAGGAAAATTTCATAGTTTCATACATATACCACTCCAAAACTATAGAGCAGGAGCTACCATCAAATATTGAAACCCATCAAAGTAACTTACTAAGTCTCATAAAGCTTCTAGCGACATCTGTCACCCAACGACTGTAACAGCTCATTTGCTCCAAGCTGAGTTCCTTGAGAAAGAAGGGCTTAGCACATTGTATCCCAAAAGAGTAGGTAGTGATTTGTGAGGACTTCAGTCACTTCTCTATTTTTTTATGGTGTTGCTTTTTGACAAAGCTGGACTATCCTAAGACAATGCCTTCTCTTTTCTCTGGGACAGGGAAATGCAGGTGCATGGTTAGATCCGTTCATGAAATCTGGTATGTGATACTGCCCTATTTTTGTTTGACAATTTAGCTTCCAATGCACGTTTGAGTGACTGCTATCAGCAGTAATTAGAAAATAAAGGAAATGGGGGTGGGGAACAGAAAAAGGAAACAGGGTAGATGTCAGAAAAGCAGGGTATTTTGCAAAGATGTTCTGGTAATGAACAGAAAGCTGAAGAAAATTGGACTACAAATCCAGAAAGGACCCCACTCCATACCTCTAAAATGAGGGACATACAAATATTTTTGTATTAATAATATTTTTATATATTTCATTTAAACACCTTGATTACATATGTGATTGTCTTTGAATTTGAGTTATGTAAAGAATACCACCTGTCACCAGTGCAACATTTTCATCACCAATGTCCCAAATCTCCCTCCACCCACCCAACGTCCACCTGTATTCTAGACAGGCTTTCCATTTCCCTCATACATTCTCATTATTAGGATAGTTCAAAATGTAGTTATTTCTCTAACTAAACTCATCCGTTTGTGGTGAGTTTCCTGAGGTGAGCTGGAACTTCCAGCCCTTCTATCTTTTGTGTCTGAAAATTTTTATTGCAAGAATGTCTTTCATTTTTCTTAAAACCCATAGATGAGTGAGACAATTCTGCATTTCTCTCTCTCTCTCTCTCTCTCTCTGACTTGATTCCATGTACATCCATGTATAGGAAAATTTCATAACCATCTCTCCTGAAAGCTGCATAATATTCCATTGTGTATACGTACCACAGTTTCTTTAGCCATTTGTCTGTTGAAGGGCATCTTGGTTGTTTCCAGAGTCTTGCTATGGGAAATAGTGCTGCAATGAATATAGGTGTCAGGAAAGAATTTTTCTATTGTGTTTTTGTGTTCCTAGAGTATATTCCTAGGAGTGATATAGGTGGATCGCATGGAGCTCGATTTCCAGTTTTTGGAGGAATCTCCATATTGCTTTCCATAAAGGTTGAACTAGACGGCATTCCCACCAGCAGTGAATAAGAGTTCCTTCTCTCCACATCCCCGCCAACACTGTTTGTTCTCATTCTTTGTGATGTGTGCCAATCTCTGGGGTGTGAGGTGGTACCTCATAGTTGTTTTGATTTACATCTCCCTGATGATTAGTGATGTGGAGCATTTTTTCATGTGTCTTTTGGCCATTTGTATTTCTTCTTTGTCAAAGTGTCTACCCATTTCTTCTCCCAATTTTTTGATGGGATTAGATGTTTTTTCTTGTAAAGTTCTATCAGTGCCTTGTATACTTTGGAGATTAGCCCCTTATCTGACGGGTATTGTGTGAATAGTTTCTCCCACTCAATGGGTGGCTCTTGTATCCTGGGCACTATTTCCTTTGAGGTGCAGAAGTTTCCCAGCTTAATATATTCCCATCTGTTAACCTCTGCTTTCACTTGTTTGGAGAGTGCAGTTTCCTCCTTGAATATGCCTGTAGTCTCAATGTCCTGGAGTGTTTTGCCTACGTGTTGTTCTATATATCTTATGGTTTCAGGTCTGATATCAAGGTCTTTCATCCATTTAAATTTAACCTTCGTACATGATGTTAACTGGGGGTCTAAGTTCAATTTTTTGCAAGTGGCTATCCAGTTGTGCCAACAACACTTGTTGAAGAGGCTTTCTTTGCTCCATTTAGGATGTCTTGCTCCTTTATCAAAAATTAGGTGATTGTATGTCTGGGGAACATTCTCTGAGTACTCAAGCCTATTCCACTGATCTGAGGGCCTGTCTTTATTACAATACTATGCCGTTTTGATAACTATCACTTTGTAGTAATGTTTAAAGTTGGGGAAAGTAATTCATCCCATATTCTTTTTCCCAATGATTGCTTTAACTATTCTAGGGTGTTTATTGTTCCAAATGAATTTCAAAAGTGCCTGATCCACTTCTTTGAAGAATGTCATGGGTATCTTTAGAAGGATCGTATTAAATCTATACAATGCTTTGGGGAGTATTGCCATTTTGATGTTAATCCTGCCAATCCATGAGCAGGGAATGTGCTTCCATTTCCACGTGTCCTCTCTTATTTCTTGAAGCAGAATTTTATAGTTTTCTTTGTATAGGTCCTTCACATTTTTAGTCAAGTTGATTCCAAGATATTTGAGTTTGTGTGGCACTATTGTGAATGGGGTTGTTTTCTTAATGTCCATTTCTTCCTTATTACTATTGGTGTATAGAAAGGGCATTGATTTTTGTGTGTTAATTTTGTAGCCTGCCACCTTGCTATATGAGTCTATTGTTTCTAGAAGCTTTATGGTAGAGCCTTTAGGTTTTCTAGGTAGAGTATCATGTCATCTGCAAACAGCGAGAGCTTGCCTTCTTCCTTTCCTATCTGGATTCCCTTGATATCTTTTTCTTGCCTAATCGCTATAGCAAGTACTTCCAGTGCTATGCTGAATAGGAGTGAAAGAGGACAGCCTTGTCTTGTGCCAAAATTTAGAGGAAATGCTTTCAGTTTTTCTACATTGAGGACAATATTTGCCACTGGCTTGTGGTAGATGGCCTTCACTATATTGAGAAAGTTCCTTCCATTCCCATCTTGCTGAGAGTTTTGATAGAATGGGTGTCGGACGTTATCAAATGCTTTCTCTGCGTCTATTGATATGATCATGTGATTTCTATTTTTCTTGTTGTTGATGTTGTGTATTATGTTGATAGATTTACGGATGTGAAACCATCCTTGCATTCCTGGGATGAAACCTACTTGATCCTAATGGATGATCTTCTTAATGAGGCATTGAATTCTATTTGCCAGGATTTTGTTGAGGATCTTTGCATCTGTATTCATCAGCGATATTGGTCTGTAATTTTATTTTTTGGTAGCATCTCTGTCTGGTTTAGTTATCAAGGTGATGTTGGCTTCATAAAAGCTATTTTTTCGATTTCATGAAAGAGTCTTGCCAGGATTGGTAGTAGTTCCTCTTGGAAAGTTTGAAAGAATTCATTAGTGAATCCATCTGGGCCTGGGCTTTTGTTTCTGGGCAGACATTTGATTACCGTTTTAATTTCATCAACAGTGATGGTTGTTTAGATATGCTACATCCTCTTCATTCAACTGTGGAAGATTATAAGATTCCAAAAAATTATCCATTTTTTCCAGGTTCTCGTTTTTAGTGGCATAGAGTTTCTCAAAGTAGTTTCTAATTACCCTTTGAATCTCTGCCATATCAGTAGATATCTCTCTTTTTTCATTCCTAATACGAGTTATCAAGATTCTCTCTTTCCTTGTTAGTTTTGCCAGTGCTCTATCAATCTTGTTTATTTTTTCGAAGAACCAACTTCTGCTTTCGTTGATCTTTTTTGGGTTTCCACTTCGTTGATTTCTGCTGTCAGCTTTGTTATTTCCTTCTGTCTCCCCCTTTTTGGGTCCTTTTCTTGAGCACTTTCTAATTCTATGAGCTGTGTCATTAAGCTATTCAGGTATGCCCCTTCTGCTTTCCTGATGTGTGCTTGCAAAGCTATAAATTTTCCTCTCAGTACTGCTTTTGCTGTGTCCTATAAGTTCTGCTAGATTGTGTCTTTATTATCATTTGTTTCCAGAAAAGTTTTGAGTTCCTCTTTGATTTCATCTCGGATGCACTAGTTATTCAGTATGGGGCTGTTTAACTTCCAGGTGTTAAAGTTTTTCTTCTGTGTCCCTTTTGAATTAACATATAATTTCGGAGCCTTGTGGTCAGCGAAGGTAGCCTGCAAAATTTCTATCCTCTTGATATTATGGAGGTATGTTTTATATGCCAGCATGTAGTCTATCCTGGAGAATGTCCCATGTACATTGGAGAAAAAATGTGTATCCAGGTCTCTGGGGATGGAGTGTCCTATATATATCTACTAGGCCTCTTTTTTCCATTTCTCTTTTCAGTTCTCGTATATTCTTGTTGGGTTTCAGTCTGTTGACCTATCCAGTGTTGACAATGCCGTGTTGAGGTCCCCCACAATTAAAGTGTTGTTATTGATATTATTTTTCAGATTTGTCAACAATTGTATTAAATGCTTTCCTGGCCCCTCATTCGGTGCATATATGTTTAGGAGCGTGCTTTCTTCCTGCTGTATATACCCCTTGATTAATACAAAATGTCCATCTTTGCCCCCTACAACTTTCCTGAGTATAAAGTTTGCATTATCTGATATTAGTATGGCCACTCCAGCTTTTTTATGGGTGTTGTTTGCTTGGATAATTTTTCTCCAGCCTTTTATTTTGAGTCTATGTTTGTTCTGACTATTCAGGTGCATTTCTTGTAGGCAGCAGAAGGTTGGATTGAGTTTTTTGATCCATTTAGCCACTCTGTGTCTCTTAACTGGTGCATTTAGTCCATTGATATTGAGAGAAAGAATTGTCCTGGGATTTAGTCCCATCTTTATATCAAAATTTGGTGTGTCTTTTGGTCAGTCTTGTCTTAAATTAGGTCTTTCATTTTTTCTCTTAAGACTGGTTTTGTGTCTGTAAAGTTTCTGAGCTGTTGTCTGTGAAACCATATATTCTTCCTTCAAACCTGAAAGTAAGTTTTGCTGGGTACAGTATTCTAGGCAAAGCATTTATTCCATTTAGTTTTGTCACTATGTTCTACCATTGCTTTCTGGACTTGAGTGTTTCCAGTGACAGGTCTGCGGTAAATCTCAAGGATGTTCCCTTGAATGTAATTTCCCTTTATGATATTGCTGCTTTCAGAATTCTGTCTGTATCTGTGTTAATCGTCATTGTGTGTAGGATGTGTCTTGTGGTATTTTTTCTGATGTCTCTTTTAGTTGGTACTCTTTGGGCATGCAGGATTTGATCGCATATATTCTTTAGTTCAAAAGTTTCTCTTTAATGATGTTCTTTTTTTTTTTTTTTTTTTTTGATTTTTGGGCCACACCCGGTAACGCTCAGGGGTTGCTCCTGGCTATGTGCTCAGAAGTTGCTCCTGGCTTGGGGGACCATATGGGACACCGGGGGATCGAACCGCAGTCCGTCCAAGGCTAGCGCAGGCAAGGCAGGCACCTTACCTTTAGCGCCACCGCCCGGCCCCTTAATGATGTTCTTGACCGTTGATTCTCTCTGGAAATTTTCTTCCTGGGTCTCTGGGACTTTAATGATTCTTTGATTCTTTTTTTTTTTTTTTTTTGGTTTTTCGGGCCACACCCGTTTGATGCTCAGGGGTTACTCCTGGCTAAGCACTCAGAAATTGCCCCTGGCTTAGGGGGACCATATGCGATGCTGGGGTATCTAATCATGCTCCTTCCTTGACTAGCACTTGCAAGGCCGACACCTTTCCTCTAGTGCCACCTCGCCGGCCCCCCAATGATTCTTAAGTTGTTTCTGTTGATCTTATCATAGACTTCTATTTTCATATGTTTACATTCTTTGACGAATTTTTTCCATCATCTGTTCATTTGCTTTAAGTTTTTTTTCCAATCTCTCCCGCTGTGTGGATTTGTTATTAACTCATCTTCCACAGCACCAGTTCTATCTCAGCTTCTGTTAACCTGTTGGAGAGCTTATCTATTTTGTCATTCAATTTGTTTACTGAGTTTTTCAGGCCTGTTATTTGACCTGTTATTTCAGTTTGGAGAGTTGTGATTTCTGTCTTCAGATTTTCTTGGTTCTTATTAGTGCTCTTTTCAACTTGATCCATGGTTTCTTTGAATTCTTTGAGCGTCTTCCATATTTCTTGTCTAAACTCCTTATCTGAGAGATTCATTAGTTGGTTGGCCATTTTCTGGTCAGCAGAATTCTTATCTTCATTCTCTATGCCTGATGCTGGCCTGCGTTGTTTTCCCATTGTCACACTTGTATTGTGGGTTTTCTATGTGATGTGGTGTTATTCATTGGCTACATGATGTGCGTGGCCATGCTCCTCTGGCTCCGCCCTTCTGGGTGGGTGGACTTGCCTCCAAGGAAAGGGAACCCTCTGTGGATGAAGCTTCACACAGGATCAAATCTTAGGCCCAATTTTGCAGCAGAGAAGACAGTCCGGGGAGAAATGCTGGGCTTCAGTGATTCAGCACAGTTCTTAGTGTGATTTTTTTTCTTGTTGCAGTGGCATTCTTTAATTAGAAAGGGCGCATGGCCACATAGCGAAGCGGAGCAAAGTATTCTTCTGGAGCCTCTGGGAGAGCGAATTTTGTGGGCCTTTTTCAGCCCACTCCCAAGAGGTTCAGGAGACAAGACAGGAGACAACACACACAGAGGACAGGAGACAAACACACACAGGCATCACTCACAGTTTCTCACAGTCGGGACCCAGTGGGCAGGCATAGATTTTCACAGCCTGATGTAACAAACAGGGGACCTGCCTTCTGGGAAGTACTGCTTATAGCTGGTTTTCACCTTTGGAAGCAGTTCCTTGGCATTCCGGCCTGTGAATGAGCCTCTGGGAGAGTGAATTTTTATATCCTTTTTGGCTCACTCCCAAGAGGTCCAGGAGACAGGACAGGAGACCGACATCCAAATTTTGGGGGAGGTATCTGGGAATGTATATGGGTGATTGGGTCACAGTCAGCAGTCCTTAGGGATTATTCCTGGCTCTGTGCTCAGGGGTCATTTTTAGTGGTAGTCAGTGACCATGTGGTACTGGGGTCAAACCAGAGCTGCCATATGCAAGCTGACATATGACATTTGTATCATCACTCTAGTCTTAAATATTAGCACTATTGAAGTTGCATAGTCTATGAAAATTAGAGAACCAGCAGAAGAAAATGAAATCAAGTGTTTATAGGTTCAAATTATCTATACCCAAAATTCATGTTATTTTAAATTATGGGTTTCTAAAATACATTTAAAGAAAATTGTCATTTTCTCTAGTCTGAGACTGTAGTTTCATTTCCAAAAATATATAATATTACTTATATGAATTTTCATCAACTCCTTTTAAAACTGTTCTTTCCTACACGTTAAGTCTTTAATCTCTGGTTACAAAGATTTTTAACTTTGTTTTAGGGGCTTACTGAGTAGCTCTGTCCTGCAGTACCAGAGGCAATCAGGCAATCCTTTGAGAATCTTGCAAAGGTCAGGATTGGACTCAAAGTTTCACACATACAAGTCATAGATTGTAGCCCTTTGAACAATTTCTCTGGGTCTTTAAATTTTCTCCCCCACACATACATCTTTAAGAAAGAATCAGAGAAAAAAAAAAAGAAAGAATCAGAAATGGCTACATTTCTTTTTTCCTTCTGATTTTTAAAGTTCAATTTCACTGAAAGCTTGTATCATCTTCAGTCATTATACTAGGTCTTCTCACATGAACCTGATAACAAAGGAAATTCTTTCAGAAGCAGAAAAATGAAGTCATGAATTTTGCTTATATATGAATTGACATGGAGATTATTATGCTGAGTGAAATTAGCCAAAAAGAGAGGGATAGACATAGAATAATCTTACTCATTTGTGGGATATAGAAAAAGAAGAGATATGTAATAAGAAGAGTATGGTAACAATACCTAAAAATAATATTGATAAGGGTCTGGATGTCCAGCCCAGGGTAGGAAGCTAGTCATAAAGAGTAGGAAGTGCAGCTAGAGTAGAGAAGGTCTACTAGGATAATGATGATTGAACTGATCACTTTGGATAAGAACTCGGTGTTGAAAGGGAAAAAGTGATATGCAAGGCACCCCTCCATTAACAATAGTACAACCCACAGTGTTAAAAAGGAAAAAAAGAAGGGAGAGAGAGAAAGAGAAGGACATTGTCTGCCCTAGAGGTGGGAGGGAAACATAAGACATCAATGGCAGGAAGGGTGCACTGGTGAAGGATGGTATATACTATATGACTGAAACCCAACAATAAACAGCTTTGTAACCACTGTGCTTAAATAAAGCAGTTTCAAAATAAAAAAGGCAATGGAGGAAGTTAATTTTTCTGGTTTAAGATTATTGGCTTTTTAGCCTAGGATAGACTACTGTTCGATCCCCCGGCATCCTATATGGTCCCCCCAAGTTAGGAGCGATTTCTGAGAGCATAGCCAGGGGTAACCCCTGAGTGTCAATGGGTGTGGCTCAAAAACAAAAATAAAAACAAACAAATAAAAAGAACAAACAAGATTATTGGCGTTCTGTTATAAACTCAAAGAGTTTCAGAGGCATCCAGATCCTTTCTTTTACCTCATATCTGCTCTCACACAACTGATACAAGGCACTAAGCCCATATGTCACCTGAATAGTTCAGGGGGAGCATCTTCTTGATAGCTGTGGCCTGAACATCTCCATAAATATCTCCTGAACATAGCAACATCCTTGGCCACACTCCAGCTTCTCAGGGAAACAGTTGGCCTGGAGTCCAGAATTTGGAGACTGGAGTGATTCAGGGTAAGTGAATTCTCTGGGCTGTGTGAGGATAGCAGGTAGTACTGGATTAGTGTAGCAGTTAAGTGCTTGAACACAGTGCACTCAACATTATGCTTGAAAGCTTACTATTGTGCCCACAGGTCATTCTGAGGCAGATGCTCTCCCCACTGAGTCATGACTACTCCAAGTATATACCTGTGATCTTTAATACCACAAAAACTTCTATTTTGCTGTGCCTGCTGTGCATTCCAGGGGAATCATTTAGGAAGTTCACTCAGCCTTATAAAGCTTTTTTTCTTTTCTTTTCTTTTCTTTTCTTTTCTTTTCTTTTCTTTCTTTCTTTTTCTTTCTTTTTTCTTTCTTCCTTCCTTCTTTCCTTCCTTCCTTCCTTCCTTCCTTCCTTCCTTCTTTCTTTCTTTCTTTCTTTCTTTCTTTCTTTTCTTTCTTTCTTTCTTTCTTTCTTTCTTTCTTTCTTTCTTTCTTTCTTTCTTTCTTTCTTTCTTTCTTTCTTTCTTTCTTTCTTTCTTTCTTCTTTTTTTCGGCAGTGCTCAGGGGTTACTCTGCACTCAGAAATTGCTCCTGGCAGGCACGGTGGACCTTATGGGATGCCAGGAATTAAACCGGGGTCTGTCCTGTGTTGGCTGCATGCAAGGCAAACACACTACCACTATGCTACTGCTCCAGCCCCGAGCCATATAAAGCTTTTACCATGGATTAGGGGCAACTTTCAGTGGTGCTTTGAGCATGCTCCTGGTCATTGCTTGGGGTCACTCCTGGCAGTGCTTAGGGGTCCATATAAATGCCAAGGATTCAACTAAGGTTGTCCTTGTGTAAAACAAGCACCCTAATTCCTGAACTAGCTCTTCAATCACATAAATGAACTTTTAAGTCTTCAAACTTCTTGTTTGTTTGCATGAATACAGTCCTTTGAGGTCTCTCCGGTCCCAAACTTGCCAACAACAGAGAACTATTTAAAATGAGACACAGTGGGGATAGAGAGATAGGACAGTGGATAGAACACTTCAGTTGAATGCAGCCAACATGGATCCCTGACACTCCACATGGTCCTCTGAGCCCACCAGGTGTGATTCTTAAGTACTGCTAGATATGACCTGCTAGATATGACCCGCAAACAAAAACAACAAAAAATAACATAAAATGCATGGTCTTTTACAGAGACCACAAATGTTCCTGGGTATTCTAGCATGTATTTTAAGAACATTGGGTCTCCTGATACTCAAAGAATATTGTTCCTCAACTTCTGTAAGACATTATATCATGCTACTTATTTTTATTTATTTATTTATTTATTTATTTATTTTATTGGTTTTTTGTTTGGCTGGTTTTGGGGCCACACCTGGAGGTGCTCAGGGGTTACTCCTGTCTTTGTGCTCAGAAATCTTTCCTGGCAGACTCAGGGAATATGTGGTGCCAGGGATCAAACCCAGGTCCTTACTGGGTCATTTGCACGCATGACAAATGCCCAACCTCTGTGCTATACTCTGACCCCAATACTACTTCTATAGAAGATGAACAGAAGTCTTGCATATTCATGTCAACTAAAGAATAAAGACTGCTTGAACATGTTTCTCCCTCTCTACCCATTATCCATTCTATCAGAAAGTTCTTTCAAGTTTCCCCTTTTAATGTTTGAAGACCTTATTTTGTCTTACAGATAAAACCCATAGCACATATCATGTAAAACACCATCTAGTCATCCAGCTTGATCATATATCCTGCCACTGTGATCCTTGCAGAATTCTCCCACATAGGAAGCTGCACAGGCCTGCATAATCCTCTGCACTATTCCGTACCTCAGGACTTCACTCAAACTGGAACATTCTTCCATCATGCTGGTCTTGGTATTCCTGATAGACATCTTCCTCTCCATCATGTTTTTTTTTTTTTTGTTCTGAGGCTCCTCACAGTGCTCAGGGGTCTGTAGTGCTGGAGATAGAATTCAGCACTCTTGCATGCAAAGCTTATGTTCATACCATAGCAAACCTCTGACTCCATAGATACCATTTTCCACAATGTCTGCCCTCTCCACCTTTTCGAGGTCAAACATCCACTCCTCGTCCATGTTCTCAGAATTTCTCTATTTCTATTTTCAATATGATGCTTTATTCACTTCCTTATGCCCCAGGGATTAGTGTAGAACCATGAACAGTTACTCAATGTTTCCTGGCAAAGGAAGCAAGTTTGCCTTCAGATATACTCTGGCTATGAATATAAACTCGGAAAGGGCTCATAACTCTCATGGCAAGTATAATCTTAACTATAGATAACTGATAAGTCCTTCCTCTTTTATAAGGAACTAATTGATTGGGTCAATTCTTCACCAACCACAAGTTGAATGATTCTATAAAGCACATTTTTCTAAAGCCAGACCTTGTGATGACCAGAAGAAATGAAGGCTCTGGCTAAAGACGTTCAAAACCACTTAGCAAAATACTCCAGAGAAATCACCTAATAACATTTCTTCCACTGTACTACCCACCTGGCTCATTTCCCTGCCTTACTATTTCAGAGACACCAGCAATTTCAGTGTCCTCAAAATGTTCTGAGAACATTTTGTGCCTCTAGCTCTTGGTGCATGAAGACTCACAGCATGGAGTTTTGTCCAACCTCTCCTTACCCAGAAAAATTATTCATTATTCCCCCTGTAATTCTGATATTTCTTTCCTGATTAGATTTTTGATTCCAGCAGTTTTCCATTTGTCCTAATGTTCTAAAATTTTCTAAGACATCTACAACATTGACTTGACTATAACCATTTTTCAAAACTTGATTTAGACCCTATTCATTACAATAGAACTCAAAATGCTTAGGTCTTCCCACACACTGTGCAAGATATTTTTTCTATTAGATAAAATATCCCTCAGGGCCAGAGTGATAGCATAGCGGCAGGGCATTTGCCTTACACACATCCAATCCAGGACAGACCTCGGTTTGATGCCTGGCAACCCAGAATGTCCCCGGAGCCAGGAGCAATTTCTGAATGCATAGCCAAGAGTAATCCCTGAGCATCACTGTGTGCGGCCCCCCAAAAGAAAAAATATCCCTGATGTCACTGGGAAATGAGAATCTACAAAAAACATATGGGCAGTACCTAGAAAATAATTTTTCTTTTTTTTCTTTTTTAAATATGGAACACTTCACGAATTTGCATGTCATCCTTGCGCAGGGGCCATGCTAATCTTCTCTGCATCGTTCCAATTTTAGTATATGTGCTGCCGAAGCGAGCACCTGAAAAATAGTTTTAATTTAAAGTCCTTCCCTGATATTTCACACATAAAACACACACACACACACACACACACACACCAATCTTAAATCTTTAGAGACTGGAGCTAGTACAGCACTTAGGGTCAAGTGCTTGACAAGCACTTGATGCAGGTTCCATTCCTGGTGCCACACAGTTTCCTAAACATTGACGGATGTGGCCCTGAGGGCCTGCAGCGTTGTTGAAATGGCCTAGGTATCCCCAACACTACATGGACCAAGCAGCATCACATTCAGGCCCTTGTACTGAATCACCAGCCCATTGGTCAAGAATCACTACCAGTGGCACACCTGGGCCTCCAGGACACCATTTAAAAGTCATCTTCCACACCAAAAATAAATAAATAAATAAATAAATAAATAAATAAATAAATAAATAAAAGGCTACAAAGGCAAAAATTATCTGAGAAGAAAAAAATTGTCTTGAAAACTAAAAACTCTCAAAGCATGACAGAGCACACCAATTCAAAAGACTATTCTGGAACTGTTAAAATTAGTAACAAGGAGTTAAGGTGTATGCCTTGCATTTAGCCATCTTTGGTTTGATCCCTGGCACTTCTGGCTGCAAGAACTTCCAGGATGTCTCAATAATCCCTAGCACTGCGGGGATTATGCAGGGCCCCAGCAGTTCCATATCCTCAGGTTATTGCTGTCAACCTGGGTGGCAGATATTACCAGGAAGGTTCTCTGAGCACCACTTGGAAGACCCCCAAATGGAAGTATGAAGGTTTCTTAGAAATAGCAAAATCATTTAAGTCAGTAGAGAGAACACAAAATTAATATATGGCACAAATTCTGCTATAAGGCCTTTTGATGGTTATTTAGAAAGTTTGGAACAAACATTTCTGTATCAGTTATGAGATTGTGAGGTAGCATGACTATTTTTAATAAAGCTCCAATGCTAGCAAAAATTTACTACTAAATTATAATGATGATCAAAATAAAAATTAAGGACAGAAAGCAGAAGCTAATGAAGATAAAACAGAAATAAAGAAGTAAAAGAATAAGCTGAACCAAGCAGTGAATAGGTGTAACAAAGTGATACAGAGCCCAGCTTGAAAAACAGAATAGCCCAGCTACAGAAATTAAGAAGAAATCAATTCCTTGTAAGAATGAAGGAATGGATGCACAAGGAATTGCAATGGACTTCAGAATTAGACATGAGAACCTCAGAACAAATGGCAGAATTTTTTCTCCTTTTTTATGTCTAGGCATAATAAAGTCTGGAATTGAACCTGTTAGAATTTAACAAATGTTTGTTTAGAGATACTCTTTTAATTTTTTTTAATTTTGGGGTCACACCCGGCAGTGCTCAGGGGTTACTCCTGGCTCTACGCTCAGAAATCACTCCTGGCAGGCTTGGGGGACCATAGAGGATGCTGGGATTTGAATCACTGACCTTCTGCACGCAAGGAAAATGCCTTACCTCCATGCTATCTCTCCGGCCACAGAGATACTCTTTATAATGCTCTTTACCTGAAAATCTACATAATGAATCAATGTTAGAAATAAATTCATAAGTTACAAACTGCATAAGAAATTATAACACACTCAGAAAGATTAAGTAGATAAAAATAAATTGAAAATTTAATAAATATCTAGATGATTTGCACCCAATAGCAGAAGTGGGGAACAAATTTAAGAACTATAAAATAAATGCTTACTATATCAAATTAGTGAAAAGGAGTAAAATATGGGAACAAAAGGTTAGTTTTTTAAAAAGGAAAGAAAGAAAAAAAACTGAGCCAAACTACTTATGTCTATCTACTGAGGCCTTCTAGACATGTTTTATTTCTGGGAATGGTTCTTTTTTTCCTTGCTTATTTGTTTTTGTTTTGTTTCTTATTTTTTGGTTTTTGATCTTTGGGCCTGGTGGTGCTCAGGGGGGTTACTAGGGTTACTAGGGGGTTACTAGCTAGGGGGTCCTAGCTCTGCACTTGTAAGGACAGGTGGGCTCATGCCCACCTCACATTCATAGACACAAAGGGATATACATGGCCAGTTAGGCCCTAGGGCCTAGGCTATGCTTTAACTATGCCTTATTGCTCGTATCATTGCTGGAGGTCAAACTGACGTGGAAAAATAGAACCTACCAACCTTTCCAAAAGAAATGAGGCACCAGGGAGGCACAGAAACTAATACTGATAGATGTCTACAGTGCCCCATAAACCTTTATCTACAGTGCCCCATAAACCACATCCAGGCCTTGTGGACATGGCTTGTCTAGAGCAGCCTTGATCTATTTAAATTGTGTTACTTGTATTATGCAAAAATGTGTATTATTTGCTATATTTCCTGAGGCTAACTGAACAATGTGCATGGTGTCAGTGACTATAAAAACTCTAAGGACCCCAAGCTCAGGGCCTAACCTACATCATGTGGTTGGACCCCACTAGCATAGTAAACCCCACTTGTTTGATTTATTTTGTCATGTGGGCTCTCTGTCTTATCACCAGGCTGCCAGAAATGGACAAAACATACTCAAAAATCGCTCCTGGTAGGCTAGGGCGACCATATGGGATGCCAAGAATTGAACCGACGTCCATCCCTGGTCAACCATGTGCAAGGCAAATGCTCTACAGGCCCATTTCTGGGAATGGTTTAATGATTTTCATTGTACGCTGATTATCTGCAGGAACTATCATTGCTGAGGTTGTTTACATGTGCATGAACCAAGATCCAGGTTCCTTGTGTATTTATTTCTGCATGGCTCCTTTCAGAACCAGATCATGTTTGCCTTTCGCTAACCTAGATCCTGAACTGGTTTCTCTTTTAATTATTTTAAAATCCAGATTCTCCCTCCAAAAATGTGATCCATGCCTATCCCAGTCAAGCCTAAGTTTCTTTAAATTTAAATTTAAGTTTAATTTTCTCACTAGCAACCTTTCTATATTCCTTCATATCTGTGCCATCAGTGAGATTTCTTGACAGACAGGGAAATCCCGTAGAATACAACAGCGAGAAGAAAAATATTTTAAAATGTTCATTAGGAGATACAAGGATAAAATATTCAACCCTGTATATGAACAAGTTCTAAAATGATAGGTGACTGATAAGGAAAGAAACTCAAAATAATGACTGAGAAAAATGTTAACAGTTATATAAAAAAATAAGTCTATACGATTTATACAACTTCAGTCCTGTCACAAATTGAAGCTGAATTTCATATAAGAGAAAATGTCTGAAGCAAAGAGAGAAAAAGACAATTACCAACAAGAAAAAATATAATTACACTAGCAGATCTCAATCAGTTTCAAAAACTGAAGTGATGAAAAAGTATTTTCTGGGGCCGGGCGGTGGCGCTAAAGGTAAGGTGCCTGCCTTACCTGCGCTAGCCTAGGACGGACCGCGGTTCGATCCCCGGCGTCCCATATGGTCCCCCAAGCCAGGAGCGACTTCTGAGCACATAGCCAGGAGTAACCCCTGAGCGTCACCGGGTGTGGCCCAAAAACCAAAAAAAAAAAAAAAAAAAAAAAAAAGAAAAAGTATTTTCTAAGAATTTCAAGGAAATTATCTTTTAAGAATAGAGGGAAGATAACTCATTTTAAAATTCTTTATGAAGCAACATAATTATGCACAAGTAAGGCAAAACAAGGACATTTTTATGAAAAGAAGGTTTTTTTTTCTGATTTCATTTTTTATTTAAACAACTTTATTATATACATGATTGTGTTTGGGTTTCAGTCATGTAAAGAACACCACCCATCACCAGTGCAACATTCCCATCACCATTGTTCCAAATCTCCCTCCTCCCCACCCAACCCCCACCTGTACTCTAGACAGGCTTTCTATTTCGCTCGTACATTCTCATTATTAGGATAGTTCAAAATATAGTTATTTCTCTAACTAAATTCATCCCTGTTTGTGGTGAGCTTCATGAGGTGAGCTGTAACTTCCAGCCCTTTTCTCTTTTGTGTCTGAAAGTTATTATTGCAAGAATGTCTTTCATTTTTCTTAAAACCCATAGATGAGTGAGACCATTCTGCATCTTTCTCTCTCTCTCTGACTTATTTCACTCAGCATAATAGATTCCATGTACATCCATGTATAGGAAAATTTCATGACTTCATCTCTCCTGACAGCTGCATAATATTCCATTGTGTACATGTACCACCATTTCTTTAGCCATTCATCTGTTTGAAGGGTATCTTGGCTGTTTCCAGAGTCTTGCTATGGTAAATAGTGCTGCAATGAATATAGGTGTAAGGAAGGGATTTTTGTATTGTATTTTTTGTGTTCCTAGGGTATATTCCTAGGAGTGGTATAAGCTGGGTCGTAGGGAAGCTTGATTTCCAGTTTTTGGAGGAATCTCCACATTGCTTTCCATAAATGATTGAACTATATGGCATTCCACCAGCAGATAAGAGTTTCCTTTTATCTCCACCATCACTCCGCCCAACACTGCTTGTTCTCATTCTTTGTGATGTGTGCCAATCTCTGGGGTGTGAGGTGGTACCTCATAGTTGTTTTGATTTGCATCTCCCTGATGATTAGTGATGTGGAGTGTTTTGAAAAGAAGGTTTTACCATGTATAGAGTCATCAAGATGTTTCTTGTTAAGAACCAGCAGGATCAAAACTGGAGAGAGAGAGAGAGAGAAGAGAGAGAGAGAGAGAGAGAGAGAGAGAGAGAGAAGAGAGGAGAGAGAAGAGAAGAACAGTGGGTAGGGTTCTTGCCTTGCATGCAACAATCTGGATTCAATCACTGCTACCCCGCTGGGTCACCTGAGTCTTGTCAGGAGTGATCCCTGCATACAGAGCCTAGAACAAACCTAAGCACTACCAGATATGGTCCACAAATGAAAGGAACTCAGGAAGAGGGTAGGAGGGAGGGACAGAGGAAGGGAGAAAGAGAAGGACAGAAGAAAGGAGGGAGGGAGGAAAGGAGGGAGGGAGTGAGGGAAGGAGGAAGGAAGGAAACCAATAGACTCCAGAATGACTATAAGAAAAAGGCAGTAGCATGCAAGTATGTTGTTATCACATTAACAACAAAATGTATATAAGCTGACTGGTTACAAACTTATAGCAGAAGTTAATTTGGGGATGACTCAAAAAACAAGTTGCAAGTCGAATACAAAATTAAATATATGAAGGAGTAGAAGGAAGAGCATTAAATACTAGTTAAATACTTGTGCTACTTATAGAAAGGACAGAATTATTCTCTTTTGCCTTTTATTAATACACTGTATTTCACCATGTAATTGTCACCACTGTATATGATTGCACTACTGGTTTCAGTTCAAAATTCTTTTATAATCTTTTTAAAAAAGCACCAGATGTGGTAGCACTACTTTTTAAAAATTGGAATAAAATATGTGATGATTCTGTAGTGAAATGTGATACGTATTTATAATAAAGGCTACAATTAAAAGGAAGCCATTTCCACAGTGAAAGAGCATATTTGCACAGCAAGAAGAAAGGGATCATGGCCTAAAGAGATAACACCAGCAAGTAGGGCATTTGTCTTGCACATGGTTGCCCTGGTTTAATCCCTGATATTCCATATGGTCCCACAAGCAGCAAAGGAGTGATTCCTAACAGCACACATTTGGGGCCTCCAAGGGCTCAATCCATGATGCTGGGGACAGGGTTGTTATCATGTAAGGCATATCACCTTATCTCTTCTCTGACACCTCAACCATCTGCAATGGTTTCTTGTTTCTTTTTTTTTCTTTTTGTTTTGCTTTGTTTTTTGAGACATGTCACTGCATGCAAGGTATGTGCCCTCCCTTACTATACCTATCATTCCAGTCCAATTGCATATTTCATAAAAATCTAAAAATTCATAACTTTATAAATTTCATAAAAACTAAAAATTGGAGACAGATATCCAACAATAGAAAAATGGTAAAATTAATTAAATTGCATATATAACATAAATTTTAATAGGGCCTATTACAATTTTTAAGATAATCTTTTTAAAACCTCGGAAAATATAGAATATATTTTATAATATAGTATAACATTATAAAATATTATATCATGTAAATATACATAACACAAAAATATAACTGAAAAGTACATTGTAACATAGGAACAGGAAAGAGTTAAATGGAAAAGCATACATTCAAGCCTCAGCCCTGAATACTGTCGGGTATGGAACCTGATTAAAAAAATCATTAAATGTTAATTAAATATGTCCAAGGGTTGGTTAACGGGACTGGAGAACAGCCACCAGGTTGTGATGTTGTATCCTTGATGCTATATTCTACACACCCCCAATAACACAAGGGGTAGCCGTGATGTCCTTAGGACTGATGGGCACTGGTAGTGTCATATCACCAAGCTTCAGAGGCCTCTGGGTCCCCTTGAGCACTGACTGAGGGGCTGAATGAATGAATACAGAAATTCATAGGATCCAGCAACACCCTCCTTAGTATTTGTCTAAAACAGGGGTCTCAAACTCACGGCCCGTGGGCCGTTTGTGGCCCTCCGTACAACATTTTGTGGCCCTACCCCTAGAGGAATCTTTTTGTTTTGTTTTGTTTTAGTTGTTTGGGTCACTATCCCCCAATGTTCAAGGCTCATTACTACTGACTTTTGCACTCAAGGATCACCCCGACTTTGCCTCCTGCGGCCCCCAGGTAAAATTGAGTTGAGGACCCCTGGGTCTAAAAGATGTGAAAACCTGGGCTGCAGAGATAGTGCAGTGGGTATAGCCCTAGCCTTGCATGTGGTCAACCAGCACCCCATATGGTCCCTGAGCCCTACTAGAAGTGATTCCTGAGCACAGAACTAGGAGTAACTCCTGAGGCATCACCAGGTGTGTGGCCCCAAATCAAGCAAACAAAAAGATTCCCACTAATGAAAGACACTAAAATATAAATTCAAAAGAATAATTTCACCCCCATGTTCATAGCACAAAGCCTGACATGGAATCCATCATAGCAATCAACAAATGCACCACAATAAGCATCTGTGGTTTATGTATACTCAGTTCCATTTTCATTCTATTAAAAAAGATGAAATCATGATGTTTGAGACAAAATAGATGAAACTTGAGGTGATTATGTCAAGTGGAAAAATAAAGAAGTGAAAGGTAGTTATTTGATCATTTTATTCATACATAGAATGCAATTTACTAAAGCAAATGAACTGGCAAAAAACAACAAATGAACTTTCAGGTTCAGTACCAGCTGTTGTGGCTTTTTGTAGAGAAGGAAGAGAGAGGATGAAGTTGAAGGGGAAGGGAACTTTTGAGAGATGATCTTTCTAGAACTTTGGTGGGAATAATAATAAATTGCAAAATAGAAGGGGTCTGAAAATCAGAAGCCAAACCTTTGAAATTTTGTAATATTAAAATAAAAACAGTGGCAAATCAGTTGAAAAGAAAAAATTTTAAAAAAGATTATTTAAACCATTAAAACTTGAAAAGTTATTCATAGAGGCTGGAGCGATAGCACATCGGTAAGGCTTTTTGCCTTGCACGTAGCTGACCCAAGATGAACCTGGGTTTGTTTCCGGTGTCTCATATGGTCCCCAGAGCGAGGAGTGATTTCTGAGTGCATAACCAGAAGTAACCCCAGAGCATCACGGAATGTGGCCTCCAAAACAAACAAAAGTTATTTATAGTTCTATTGTAGACAGGACCAATTGCATCACCAATCTCTCCACCAATGTTCCCAGAGTCTATCCCATGCTGCCATCCCCCAGCCTGCCAGCATAATAGGTAACATTTTAAGTATGTTATTTAAAGTTTTGGTTATTTGGTTATTTAAAATTAAAATTGTTTGGTTATTTAAAATTTTAACCTCATGATTTTATTATTGTTGACTCTTGGTTGGGTATTTAGTTCTGCCCAAGAATAACATTTTTGGGGGGTGCACACCCAGCAGTACTCAGGATTTACTCATGGCTCTGTGCTCAGTGGTCATTCCTGACAGTGCTTGAGGGACCATATGGAATGCCAAGGATTGAACCTGGTCAGTTGCGTGCAAAGTAAATGCATTATCTGCAGTGCTATTGCTGCAGCCCAGAATAACATTTTTTTTTTATTTTGGTGTCACACCTGGCAGTGATCAGGGGGTACTCCTGGCTCTATGCTCAGAAATCTCTCCTGGCAGGCTCTAGGGACCATATAGATGCTGGGATTCGAACCACTGTCCTACTACATGCAAGGCAAATATTTTACCTTCATGCTATCTCTCCAGCCCCAGAATACCATTTTTTAAAGAAGCTCCATGCACACACACACATCAGATATTTACCAAGATATGCCAGTACATTAAAAAGCAGAGTGTAGAGCAGCTTAAATTTGCTCTCAGTAGACAAATGAGGTGGCTGAAGAAGAGGACAGAAAAGAGACAGAAAAGAGCTTTCTCGGGTCTTACACATTTATAATGGGATTGTGAGCTAAATAAAATTAAACACTTGAAAAAGTACATACACGACTATGTACCTCTGTGTTTCTGTTTGTTGTTCACAATAGCAATTACTAGTAATGACTCAAATTCATGTTCTATTAAAAGGTGTCTTTTGTAATAGACAAATAATCTCCAACTCAATGGTAAGTGCCACAATAACTTCTAATTCATTCAGGCCTTCACATATTGTTGAACTATGATTAGCTGAAGTTTGTGTGTGTGTGTGTGTGTGTGTGTGTGCCAATGCATGCTCTGTGGTTACTGTGAGAAAGACACAAGACTTATGTTAATGTGCACACAATACAGTAGAGACGATAAGAAAGGAAAGAAAATCAATCACGTGTATTGATTTAGCACCCACAATGTACAAGTCAGGTAAATCGATTCGGGGAGAATCCCCATCCCCATATGCACACACCATATCCTTAAGTCTAGAAATCGAGGTTCCACGCAGTAACAGACAAGCAAATAAGTTGGTCATGAGAAGTAAGAGTGAGGGAGTGATATGCAGAAATAAGGTTTCTCTAAGAGAGAGAAAGGGGTCAAGATGGGGCCAGAGCTGTGGCGCAGCTAGCTGTAGCTGTAGGGCATTTGCCTTACAGCGGATAACCTAGGTCCTACTGAGGTTCGATCCACCAGAGTTCCATATGGTTCCCCAAGCCAGGAGCGATTTCTGAGCGCATAGCCAGGAGTAACCCCTGAGCGTCACTGGGTGTAGCCCCACCCCCACCCCCCCAAAAAAAAACAAAAGAAAAAAGAAAAAAAGAAAGGGGTCAAGGCGCTTGTCATGCATGAATTTGAGCCTGTTCAATCATTGGCACCATGTATGATACCCTGATCACTGCAAGGAGTGACCCCCGAGCAAAGAGCCAGGAGTCATCCCTGAGCAACACTGAGTGTGGAACACAAACAGAACAAAAATCAAAGCAAAACAAACAAACAAAAGACAAGAAGATATGAAGCCCCAGAAATGAGATCACAAAGAAGCAGATTAAGGACTGGCATTTTTAACTAAAAGGTTATCAAAAAGACACCAATATTTTTAGGTATTTGGTATCCCTAAAGTTGTTTTCAACACAGCTGTGTAATAGTTATCACCCAGAGCTTGTTTTGAAGTTCCTATCCCCGATACAGAGATTAGAGCAGTGTTTTTCAACCACTGTGCCTCGGCACACTAGTGTGCCATGAGATATTGTCTGTTGTGCCATGGGAAAACTTCCAATTTCTTCCGTAACATGTGGTTTTGGCTCAAAAATAGACCAATCATTGAAATATTTGATAATAAAATAATCATAAAATAATTTCTTTGTGTTTACTTGATTCCTATTAAAGAGAATTACTTTATATAGAGTTATATTTTTGTTTTGTTTTGTTTTTCGGGCCACACTAGTTTGATGCTCAAAGGTTACTCCTGGCTAAGCTCTCAGAAATTGCCCCTGGCTTGGGGGAACCATATGGGGCGCCAGGGGATCCAACCGCGGTCCTTCCTTGGCTAGCGCTTGCAAGGCAGACATCTTACCTCTAGCGCCACCTCGCCGGCCCCGAGAGTTAAATTTTTTTAACATTTTCTTTTTTTTTTTTTTTTAACATTTTCTAATGGTGGTGTGCCTTGTGATATTTTTTTCATGTAAAAAGTGTGCTTTTGCACAAAAAGGTTGAAAAACACTGGATTAGAGCATGTGCTGACCCCAGAGTGATACCTGGCACCATTTGGCTTCTAGAGCTGGGAGTAGCTCTGAAGCCTCCAGCACAATTAGGCGTGACCTGGTAGCTGCAAGATCCAAATTCTAAATTCTCTATCTTCTAGCCCTGACATCAAATCATGCTGGTGAGTCTGATGAGATGAATATTGCCAAAAGTGGCTCTCAATATTCGGGAGACCTTTTCTTAAATTTTAAAATAAATAATAAATGTTAAAATAAACAATAAACAATAAATAACCAAGCATTAAACTTAACATTTTTAAATACAGACAAAATAAAAGCATACAGATGATTCAGAAGGATAACTAAGAGCAAGAAACTACTGATACCCACAATCCCCTGACTCAGTGGGTCAGATTCCTCACAGGGAAGGATGAAGAGAGGAGAGCAGGGGTTTCTGTTACTGCCCCATTGCTATGCTGAATTTAACAGAAAGTGTGGAGCACTCAGTTTGGCCTGGCAGTTCCCAATAGCCAGAGCAAGGAGAAATCAGGAACAACTAAATCAAAGCTGGTTCCACAGAAAAGAACATTTACAAGGTTTATCTCTGATGTGGGAAAGCAAGTGAGAGCCCAATTGTTGAAGAGAGAAAACTCTTCTTTGATTTTTTTAAATCAATGGAAGACAGCAAAGCAGAGAGCATGCATGAATGTAACTGGTTTTTGGGGACAGCCTTAGATGGGCATTTGAATAAATGCATATAGCACCCATCAGCTCAGATGACCTAAAAATTGGTTGCTGGGAAGCAGCCAATTGCACCCCAAAAACACTCTACCTAATAGAGACTCACAGGAACCCTACATTCAAAACACTAGACATTCTCCAGTAGATGTCCATCTCCACATGGGGCTGCTCTTCCTTTTGAAAAGTTTGCTGGCCACAGTTGGAGCTAGTGTGCAGACATCAATTACATAGAAATTTAGGCATGAAAACATAAGGGGGAGCAGGGAAGATGAGGGAAACCAACCACTTCACCAAAATGGATTTTTAAACAATAAACATTTTTTTAAAAATCTTGTCACAGACTAAAGAGCAAGACTATCCACCATTCCAACCCATCCTGCATGGTGCTTTCTTCCCAGAAGATAAGTCTATGTTAGTAAACATCTTCAACCCTTTGCTGAATGTTGAGTGAGTAGTCCTTAGGGGCCAGGCTCTGTGACAATTATAAGAAATGGTAACCTGGTGATGAGAAACACTCTCTGCCTTGCCTTTTACTTCTGGAAAGAAAAGCCATCACACAGAACCAAGGATAGGGGGTTAAAAATCTAAAAGGATGCTCAGAAATACAGTGTGGAGACATCACCCAGTCTATGCATTATGGAGTACTTCCCCTACAAGAATTCTCTGACTAAAGGTGTTATCCAGAAATAGCTATTAGAAAAAGGGAATAGAGATGGGAAAGGGTAGGGCAGAGAAGGTGGACTGAGAGGCAAGGCAGGTATGGGCAGGTAAGGGTCTATCATCCCTGTTTTTGTATCTGTTTGTTTATAACTTGGTTTTACCCCCAAAACAGAGATTGTCTTATATGTAAGGCATATGTCTTATATGTCCCTGGAAAGGATGGCTTGAACTATCTACCCTTACTACTCTTACTCTGTCCTTACTGCCCCCACCTGGGTGTGGTCTCTGTACTCAATAAAATGATAGTTCTGTCAGGCAGCTGGGTATCCATATGAGACAGAAGATTTCCAGACTACATGTGTTTAATCCTCTGCCTAATCTGGATTAATTTATGCATAACCCTGTTTTAGACTCGTTAACCTTGGGTTGGGGATATGGCGCAGGAGTGATTTTACTCATAAGGAATCATCTGACGTTCCCATACATTTGAACAAGGATATAGTCCAGGTAGAGGAAATGGCATAAGAAAATCTGCAGAAAAGAGATGGAGTATGGAATATTGTTTGGAGAGTGAAGAAAACGTTTTTGGTTGAGAAAAAAGAAGAGTAACAAGAAGATTGGAGAAGCCAGTAGGGAGGCGCAGTGTCTGATTCATCTAGAACTGCCTCCTTGAATCAAGATAAGATGAATACTTTGGTCCCAATTCACAAATAGCTCATCAAGATAAAAGTGAAACACTTTGGCCAAGTCACCACCACTCAGAGCAAAATCTAAAGTCAGCTGCAGTAGAGCTATTAGTTTAATGGGTCCCTCAAATACTCAAATCAGGCCACTGCTTTCACTCCAAGTTCTTTAAAATTAATCATAAGCTAAAAGAAGAGAATCAAAACACTTCTGATGGAGGATAACAGGGTTTGGAAGCATTATAAAGTTTGCTTCTGATTTAAGGCACATGGATCAAAGAATAATTTCTGATGTTTCAATGGAATAAGTGATAGTATAAATTAGGATATAATATCAAATTATTAAGGGATAAGCTTCTCAAAATGTTGTCACTGGGAAAAACTGGGTGCAGTGTGTGAGGCTTCTATACCTCTTATTTCTTGTAACTTTACATACTTTCAACAACCTCAAACTTTTCTACTTCCCACAAGTGGGCACTTATAAACAAGGCAGTACATCAGTATTTTCCAACCTTCCCACATCTTCACACCAGTGTTGCAGACCACGTCTTTGTAATGGTCTGAGGAATGAGTCTCACTGAAAGATCAAATTAGTGACTAAGCATAAAACCAACAGTAAGTAACTACATAAAGAAATTAGAACTTTTAAACAGTATGAAGAATTCACTATTTTCAGCATTTAGACTATTCATTCAAAGCCTTGAATGAATTGGAGCCTATAAGCTCCAATACTTATCTAGGAATTTCCAGGTATCAACTGTCTGGCTAATGAATTTACAATATCATCTATGTCTCATGATAGCTGCAAGATTAATGCATTATATCAATTTGTTGGAAACCAGACACAGACAAATTAAATAATGGCCACAGTCTGATAGCTTCTGAGTGGCAGGGGTAGGATGCAAATTTCCTTCTGTGGGAACCCAGGACCCTTGACTCTAAGTTACAATCCCGGGCTGGTTGCTTTTTCTCCAGCATCTATCTCCCAGTCTAGACATCCATTTCTTCAATGTGAGGAAGACTCTAAACCAAATGATCTCTGCTTTTCTTTCCTGTTCTAATGATCTATTAACATACATTGAAATGGTAAAAATAAATGTTACATCTAATATTTTTAAATAACTCTAAAGGGGACCTGGGAGACAGCTCAGAGGACTAGAGCACATATTTTGCATGAAGATGATATAGGTTCCATTCCTGGCACTACACAATTTCCTGACTACCATGCAAAATGACTCCCAGCCATACAGGGTATTGCCCAAAACCCCAAGCCCACAAAAAACTCCAATCAAATTTCTTAACATCATTAAATGAGTATATAAAATATGTTTTATTCCCTTTAGATTCAAATTTAAACTGTAGTAATAATCTCCTTACTTCTTGTTTGTTGTTTTAGTTTTTGAGACATACCCGGTGATGCTCAGGGGTTACTCCTAGCTTTGCGCTCAGAAATCACTCCTGTCTTGGAGGACCATATGGGATACCAGGGATTAAACTGGTCTGTCCTGGGTCAGACTTTACCTCCTGTCACTACAGCAGCCCATAACCCTGTTTCCTTCAAACTCCTTCACACTGACTAGCTGAAAACATATTTTTGACTGAAACACATGTTTATTTATGTTCTTTTTAATAATTTTTATTGAATTACCATGAGATACAAAGTTACAAAATTGTTCTTGATTGAGTTTCAGCCATATAATGTTCCAACCACCATCCCGTCACCAGTGCAGTCATCTGTTCAATATATTATTTCCTTCTCTAAGATGGAAGCTCCACAAAAATAGGTGCCTCATTTGTCTTGTCCACTTCAATCTCTCCAGTGCACTGAAGAGTCTGATGTAGAGTGGAAGCTCAGATAACTGTGGAACAAATCAATAATTTTATCCAAAACATTTTCCATGTGCCCTGCACTGACTTTCATTTGAAAGTAAAGAATAAAGGGGCTGGAGAGATGGCATGGAGGAAGCACTTTTGCCTTACATGCAGAAGGATGGTGGTTCGAGTCCTGGCATCCTATATAGTCTCCCAAACCTGCCAGGAGCGATTTCTGAGCATAGAGCCAGAACTAACCCCTGAGCGCTGCCAGGTGTAAGCCAAAAGCCAAAACCCAAAAAAAAAAAAAAAAAAAAAAGATGAATAGAAATAAAGGAAGTAGAAAGTTTCACTTTCGCTTACTTCTCAGAAGGGAGTTGTCTAACAACTCCAAAATTCTTTCTTTTGGGGCAATTTTTTGATTTGAACAGCTCATTATAGATGTCAGATTAATGTCTCAAATTAGTTCATGCATGGTAGAGTTATTTACTCAAAAGTGGCTAATTAAAGCACTCTATTTTTTCTTATTCAAAATTCTAAGCAGGTTAAAAGTGGCTTTGTGTAAGTTGGAGAGATGGCATTTGTTCCTAAGAAATGTCATTTGTCATGTGATAGTCCACCCACCATGCAAATTGCAGAGTACATTTTCTAATACCAGTAAGTAACGCCGGTGTTTCACCTCAACTGCTTGATGGAAGTTTAGATAGAAGTTTGAAATTAGAGGGTCAGAGCGATGGCACAGTGGGTATGATGCTTGACTTGCATGCAGCCAACCCAGGTTTGATCTCAGGAACTCCACATGGTGATTTGAGTCCACCAGGAATAAATCCCCACAATCAGTTTTGGTAGTAAAAAATCGTTTAAAATCAGAGGTTGGGGAGAATTCGGTTATACTTTAGAAGACAGTGAAGTTACTTAGAATAGAAACAAGGAGAATTGTTTTTTGATATGAATCAGAAATATTTCACAGTTACATTATTATAGTGATAGGAGACATCAATGATCCTGACATTTCATTTCATTAGAGAATGAGGTCTTTATTTAAGGATCATTCTCAACAATAGTCAACCTGATCAGAATAGAACTGATGGTTCATTCAATGCCTGTACACTGTCCACTTACCCAGGGGTTTCTGAAAATATATACAGAAGTGCTGGCGTAGATGGGAAAGGAATGGTGGGTCTTTTGGTGCTGAAGAACAAACTTGGAATAATCGCATTCTAAGCACATACTGTTGGAACACTTTAAACTCTCTCTCTCTGGTCCCAGGAATCTGATCATTACTGTTTTGACCTTACAGTAATTTCTCTTAAAATCATGACAAGATTATGATAACAACCACTAACATAATTAATAACTGATAATACACCAAATACTATCCAAAGTACTGGATATGCATCATTTCCTTCTCCCCCACAAGTTTCCTAGATTCATTCAGAGACTAAATGAGTGAGTGTATGAGAAGCCAGATTCCTACACATACACTTTATCACAAAGTTGTCACTGATGTTCCATCATAGCTCTAACAAGGAAGCCAAGAATAGTGATGCTGAAGTGATAGAAACTTGGAGTAATATTAATTATGTCATCTTACATTGATGAGAATGTCATCTGGCATTAGCCTCTACAGACAACAGAACAGATATACTCAAAACTTAAAAATAGAGCTATTAGATGACTCAACTATTCCACTCCTACTATATATCCCAAGAATACAAAAATATTAACTGAAAGATATATGTACAATACTTTGATCACAGTAAATCTATTCAGAATAGCCCAAATTTGGAAGTACCCAAGTACTTATCAATAGATGAGTTAATAAGGAAACTCTTTCATACATAGTGAAATGTTACTTGGTTATAAGATAGTTCTTCATTTTACTACGTGGACAGAATTAGAGCCTGTCATGTTAGGCTAAATACATCATAAGGGGAAAGGACAAATGCCATCTGTGGCATAAAACAAAGAAAAAAGAATAAGCAAGGGACAATGAAAACGAACCCTTGCACTCTGACAACTGAGTGAGGTTTTCAAATCCACAGGGAGACGGCAGGGAAGAGAAGTAAACTGGAAGTGACATAGAGAGTGGGGAGATAGGAAATTTCATGGTAGTAGAAAAACAATAAAATCATAAACCAAAGCATAAAACATTAACATTATTATAAACCACATCACTTCAATGATAATTTAATTTAAAAATTGTGTCATCTTGGAATTTTTCTATAAAAGAAGTCTAAGGCACTTAAGGAATTAATATGTGTTTATTAAACAGAAATAAAACAAGCAAGGTGTTACAAACTGGTATTTCAGAGGAAATGACAGACTTTGAAGAGTCTCTTCTCTCTCTGTCTCTCTCTCTCTCTTACACACACACACACAAACATACATACACACACAAAATGAGTAAAAAATATGGTTTCTAGATAAAGTGTTGACATTAAAAATTGCTGAGTAGCTCAGGTTTTAAATCACCACTTAAAAGACAGAACAGGAGAACCTCATAACAAAAGAAACAAATGAGTAAAGGAAACAAATAGGTTCGTAGCACTGACCTATAGAGGAAAGTCAGCAAAATTTAATAAAAGACAAGAATGAATTGCAGTTTGAAAACTGCACTACGGAAACTAAAGATGACAGAATAAAGCAAAATAAGTTCAGCTGCAAGGACAAAATGAACAACCCAACCCAAACAAAACAAAACACAAAGATATTTAAAGCCAAATAATGAATAAAGACAATTTTGTCCATGGAAGTGGTGATGAACACTTCATCAGAATCTATGGGATAGTTGCCAGAGACAAGAACACAAACAATATGGTCAAAGAACCCACAACTCCCCAATTGTTATTTGATGGTGCATTATGTACTCTGCAAGATTATTTATTTAATTTATCACTTTATACACAATACCAGGAGCTCAATGATTATTTGTTGAATGGATGAATAGTTAAATACAAACATGCATAGAGAGGGTTCACTCAATAACATCTTTTATACCACACAATGGTATCAAATTGATAACAAGCTTAATAGGAACCAGTGAGGTTAGGTGTTAGCATTTTTTAAATGTTATATGGGGTTTTATAAGTCTAACTAAAGTATTCCTGGGATACCTATGGATCTCTCAGGTGCATTACCTTTATGATACCCATCAATGGTTGCTCTCTAAATGCAGTAAGTCTATAATGAAGTACTGGCATTTATTTTATTGGGGGATGGGTGGCAAGTGTTGAACCATACTGATGGTTCTCAGGGCTTACGGGCTCTGCACTCAGGGCTGACTCCTAATAGCCTCAGAAAATCATAAGAGATGCCAGGATTGAACTTGGGTCAGCCATGTGCAAGGCAAGCACCTTACCTGCTGTACTATCTCTTCAGTCCTGGCATTTCTTTTTTAAAGGAGTTTCTATTGCTCTTTTCTGATGAAGAAACACTGGCTAGACCAACAGAAATGATAATTTTGGGTTTTGTCAACCAATGTTCTCTTAACACCTACACAATTCTGTCATAGTCTGAAAATTCACCTAAAATGAACATAATCTGATCATTTGGAAGGTAGCTCTGTGGCATGTTTAGAAGAGGTTAAGCTAAGATAACTATCTGCTCTTCCATTCAGCTTCTAGAACTACTTAATAAGAAAAGGAAACTAGAGAGATGGGCTGAAGAGAGTTCAATGGACTGAGCACATGTTTGGCATAGAGAAAGCCTGTGTTTGATCCCCAGAAACATAAGGTCTTCCGAATAACTATTAGGAGTAACCCATAAACACACATTCAGGAGTATCCTGTGTGATATAAAAACAAACAAAAAATAAAACCAAAGAGTGGGTCACCCAACTCAGGAACATCTCTCTGCTCTGAGACTTGCCCATAAACACGTGACAGAATGGTCAGGAATTCTCACTGGGTTTCAGCTCTCCAGCTACAAATGACCTAATGCCTGCTTCTATTTTTCATCACCCAGGATGACAGGGAAAGACCCCTCTTATCTGATCAAGATTTAATTGTAAATGGAGAATTATTTTTAAAAAAACTCTTTAAATGAGGTCCATGATTTATAAACTAATAATGATAGTTTCATACCTACATTGTTCCAACAGTGCATTCACCACTAGAGTGCTCATTTCCCTCCAACCAATGTCCCAAAGGTCATTTCTACTTAACCCCCCATGCCAATAAACTCAGTTTTATGAACCAACTTTCAGTTCTTTTGCCTATGGCCATCTGTTGTATCTTTAAATTCATACATGATCTATCTTCTTCCTTCTGACTGACTTCACTCAATATGAGACCTTTATTTTCATGCATGTAATGGTACATTACATGAGTTTGTTCTTACTTATAGCTGCATAGTATCCCACTGGGTATATATACCACAGCTTCTTGAGCCATTCATTCATTGTTTGACATGTGTGTTGTTTCTTAGCTATTACTCTAAATGCTGCAATAAACATAAGTGTGCATATTTGTTTTAAAATTAACATTTTTGTGTCTTAAGGCTAGATGCCAAAAATGCTACTGCTGGATCATATGGGATTTCTAGTCTTACTTTTCAGAGAAATCTCATATTGTTTTCCATAGACGCTGAACCATATGACATTCTAAATCCTCCAATGAAAAACAACATGTGTAGCACAACTGTTCAACAGTGGAAAAGTTCAAAGTGGGGCAGAAAAACCATGATAATGGAAACTTGAGCTTGCCTGACCTCTGAGATCAGGAAAGCTGGCTGATTTTTGCTTTCCTATTGGAAGACACCTTTCTCATATCCACAAATGTCACCAGACACAACACACACTGGTACCTAGAAAATAAGAGCACATCTGCCAAAACATCTAACAAGTCCTGAACACATGTGTGATGCACCTCAAGCCTGTAAAAAGAGATAGGAGACAGACTTCCAAGAAAATTAAATATATAAAAAACGGAGGTGTAGGGAGGACAAATTGGTGATGGGAATCCCCCCTGATTTTATGTAAATATGTACCTAAAATATTATTGTCAACAATATGTAAGCCACTATGATCAAAATAAAAATTATATTTAAAAAAAGCCCCTATTTTCTCATAGTTCAGTTATTAACAACACTCCTCTTGAGTGACTAATTGGTAGGCTGTATTGAAGTCCACTCAGTCTTCACACAAAATATTCATTCCCCCAAAAGAGACGCTTCCAAATAGTTATTTGTCTAAAGCCTCCAGCAAGCCAATCTCAAGCAAACAATGAAGTCTGGATCTTTGCCTTATTTTAAAGAATAGAAAAGGTCTCTAATCCAAAAATAGATGATGCACTACAATTGCTGATACTGGGAATGGTCCATGCCCAGCACCACAGTGCTGTCCTCAGTGATTCAGTTGGCAGACTCCCAATCCTTGCGAAAGAAGTATTTTCTTATATTTGTGTGTGTGTGTATGTGTGTGTGTGTGTGTGTGAGTGACACTCATTGCCTAACTTTACATTTCTAAGCATTTGATTGATGCTCCATCACCTGGAGTCCTTCCTTTTTCCATGTAACACCAAGTCCTGTGGAGACATTTTCTTTGTCCTGCTAAAACCTTCACATAGAGTCTCTAAGTTCTATTTCAAATAACTGAGAATCCTATTCATTACATTGAGAGAAACCAAGTGGTAGGAGGGGTCTTGGAAACACTGGTGGAGGAAGGCAACACTCGGGTAGTGAATGTGGTGTAGAGCACTGTGCTGAAACTTATGATTAACATTGTGATAAATCTTGTGCCTCATTAAACTTTAAAACAGAAATAAACATACTTGGTACATGCCTATTTTAGATGGTTTGGTGGCTGAGATAAATGATTAGAAATAAATAAAATATGTGAGTGTCTACATTAAAATGAACCAAACCAAATATTGCAAGATCAAAGCACTCATCCCACTGTATGAGTTACTGACATCTCTCATATAAAACATGGATGTACACGGAATCTATTATGCTGAGTGAAATAAGTCAGAGAGAGAGAGAAAAACGCAGAATGGTCTCACTCATCTATGGGTTTTAAGAAAAATAAAAGACACCCTTGTAATAATAATTTTCAGACACAAAAGAGAAAAGAGCTGGAAGTTCCAGCTCACCTCAGGAAGCTCACCACAAAGAGTGATGAGTTTAGTTAGGGAAATAACTACATTTTGAACTGTCCTAATAACGAGAATGTATGAGGAAAATGGAGAGCCTGTCTAGAGTACAGGCGGGGGTCGGGTGGGGCGAAGGGAGACTTGGGACATTGGTGATGGGAATGTTGCACTGGTGATGGGTGGTGTTCTTTACATGACTGAAACCCAAACACAATCATGTATGTAATTAAGGTGTTTAAATAAATTAAAAAAAATAAAAATAAAAGTTCAAAAATTCCTTCCTTCCTTCCTTCCTTCCTTCCTTCCTTTCTTCCTTCCTTTCTTCCTTCCTCCCTCCCTCCCTCCCTCCCTCCCTCCCACTGTATGAGTTACTGACATCTCTCACACTAAAAGTTCAAAAATTCCTTCCTTCCTTCCTTCTTTCCTTCCTTCCTTCCTTCCTTCCTTTCTTCCTTCTTCCTTCCTTCCTTCCTTCCTTCCTTCCTTCCTTCCTTCCTTCCTTCCTTCCTTCTTTCCTTCCTTTTGGTTTTAGGACCATATCTAGTAATTCTCAGTGGTTACTCTTGGCTCTGCACTCAGGGATCACTCCTGTTGGTGCTTGGGGAACCATTTGAGATGCCAGATATTGAACCCAGTTCAGCTGCATGAAAGGCAAATGACCTATATGCTGTACTATCTTTCCAACCCTCACATTCCTATTGATTCATTTTTGTACCCCAGATGCATAATACAATGCCTGAAAAATTTTGTTTAGCAGATTGATGAATAGGCTCTGAAGTCAGGGAGACCTTTATTAGGTGTCTACTTAATACAATTAGTATTTCCATCTGTGGGGACTCTAAAACCTCACTGAAGGGGGATCTAAATAATGTAAGTGAAATGTATTGGATCCAGTAAATGTCAGTTTAGCTGGTAGAAGACTATAATAAAATACATTTGCATTTTTATGGCATTGTCATATTTGTCACTTGATAAATGGGGCCTCAGATACTCATCCTGCTGTCACTCAGTGAAATGTGCATTCTAAATCCACAGCTGTGTTGTTTTGGTGATTTCTGAGACACCCTGAGCATAACTAAATAATACAAGTACTCATTTCCAGAAGAGCAACAAATTCCAATTCACAATTCAAGAGTTCATAGTAGAAAGAACCAGTCAGCATTATTTAACTCTATTGACTAAAACTACAAAAGCATCCACTGCCAACAAAACAGTTTAAATGATAAGTCCTGATGGCTTCCAGTACTTGGTAAAGAATTGGTTCTACTTAATTTTTAAAAATAATATCTTTATTTACACACCATGATTACAAACATGTTTGTAGTTGGGTTTCAGTTAGAGGAAAGAACACCCCCTTCACCAGTGCAACATTCCCACCACCAATGCCCCCCCCCATCTCCCTTCTCCCGACCCTATGCCTGTATTCGAGAAAGGCATTCTATTTCTCTCACTTACTACCATTGTCATGATAATTATTACTGTAGTTATTTCTCTAATTGAACTCACCATGCTTTGTGGAAGCTTCATATCATGTGTCAGTTCTTACAATCCTTATGTCTATTGTCTCTGGGCATTATTACAATAATGTCTTTTATTTTCCATAAAACCCCTAGATGAGTGAGACTATTCTGTGTTCATCTCTCTCCTCTGACTTATTTCATTCAGCATAATAATTTTCATAGCCATCCATGTATAGGAAAATGTTGTGACTTCATCTCTTCTGAATGCTGCATAGTATTCCATTGTGTATATGTACCACAGTTTCTATGGCCATTCATCTGTTGAAGGGCATCTTAGATCTTTCCAGATTCTGACTATTGTAAATAGCACTGACATTAATATAGGTGTGCAAAAGAACCTTTTGCATTGTGTTTTTGTGTTCCAAGAGTACAGCCCTAGGAGTGGTATAGCTGGGTCATATGGTAGCCCAATTTCCAGTTTTTTGAGGAATCTCCATATTGTTTTCCATAAAGGCTGGACTAGACGGCATTCCAGTCAGCAGGGAATGAGAGTTCCCTTCTCCCCATATCCCTGCCAGCACTGATTGTTCTTGTTCTTGTTCTTTGTGATGTGTGCCAGTCTCTATGTTAATTTTCTCAATCCATGAAAAGGGTATGTGTCTCCATTTTCTTATGTCTATTTTATTTCTTAAAGCAGTGTTTTGTAGTTTTTTTGGTTAGGTCTTTTAACTCTTAGTTAAGTTGATTCCATGGTATTTGAGTTTGTGTGGCACTAATGTGAATGGGATTGTTTTTAATGAGCATTTCTTCTCTATCATTATTTATATTTAAAAAGGCCATTGATATTTACATGTTAATTTTGTTGCTTGCCACTTTGCTATATGAATGAATTGTTTCTAGAAGCTTTTTGGTAGGGTCTTTAGGGTTTTCTAAATATAGTAGTATGTAATTTGCAAACAGTGAGAGCTTGACTTCTTCTTTTCCTCTCTGGATGTCCTTGATATCTTTTTCTTGGCTAACTGCTATGGTAAAAACTTCCAGAACTATGTTGATTAGGGGTGGTGAGAGAAAGCAGCCTTGTCTTGTACCATACTTTGGAAAGGCTTTTAGTTTATCTCCATTGAAAATAATATTTGCCATTGGTTTGTGGCATATAGCTTTGACTATACTGAGGAAAGTTCCTTCCATTTCCATATTGTTGAGAGTTTTTATCATGAATGCTTTATCTGCATTTATTGATACGATCATATGGTTTTATTTTTATTTTAAATAAAATAAAATTTTATTTTAATTTTTCTTTTGTTGAGATGGTGTATTATGTTGATTGATTTATGTATGTTAAACCATCCTTGCACTCCTGGAATAAAACCCACTTGGTCATGGTGTTTGATATTCTTGATGAGGTGTTGGATCTATTTTTCAGGATTTTGTTTAAAGATCTTTGCATCTTGGCATATCTTGTTCATTGAGTATATTGGTCTGTAGTTTTCTTTTATTGCAGCATCTCTGCTTTTGGTATCAGGATGATGTTAGCTTCATAAAAACTATTTGGGAGTGTTTTTGTTTCTTCAATTTTCTAAAAGGGCCTGAAAAGTATTGGTAGTAGTTCCCCTTGAAAGGTTTGAAAGAATTCATTATTGAATCCATCTGGGCCTGGGCTTTTGTTTGGGGAAAAGACTTTTGATTATCATTTTAATTTCCTCAGTAGTGATGAGTCTGTTTAGATAGGCTAGATAATTCTGATTATAAGATTATAAGAGTCTAAGAATTTATAAGATTATAAGAATCTAAAAGATTATAAGTCTTAAGAATTGGGGCCGGCGAGGTGGCAGTTGGGGCTGGCAAGGTGGCGCTAGAGGTAAGGTGTCTGCCTTGCAAGCGCTAGCCAAGGAAAGATTGTAACTGCGGTTCGATCCCCTGGTGTCCCATATGGTCCCCCAAGCCAGGGGCAATTTCTGAGCTCTTAGCCAGGAGTAACCCCTGAGCATCAAACGGATGTGGCCCGAAAAACCAAAAAAAAAAAAAAAGTCTTAAGAATTTATCCATTTCTTTCATGTTGTGGCATAGAGTTCTCAAAGTAGTCTCTGATTACTCCAAATCTCTGTAATATCTATAGTGATCTTCCCCTTTTCATTTCTTATCTAGTTTATTAAGTTTCTTTCTCTTCCTTTCTCTGTAAGTTTTGCTAGTGGTTTATCAATCTTGTTTATTTTTTCAAAGAACCAACTTTTTCTTTCATTGATCTTTCAGATTGTTTTTTGTATTTCCACTTCATAACCAGCCTTTTCCTACAATAATCAAAAAGGAAGAGCCTTCACTTACCATCGTGTTATGATAGGACTGAGATGTTATGACATCATGTTATGATAAGATTGAGATGGTTATTCCACCTCTTCAAATTGGATCCTAGTTCTAACCAAAACAGTGACAAATAACATGTAGAAGTTTATTTATTTTGGTACTGGCATGTTAATTAGACAGCCCCTCCTATAAAATCATTCAATAAATTCCCTCTTTTTATCTATGCGATACTGTCTTTGTTCCCATACATTTCCAATCATAGTTCTCCAGGCTCTGATGAATCCAATACACTAGCAATGGCCTTCCTCTCCCATCAACCCTCCCATTTCTTATCTTGTCAAGTGTTAGTTAAATCTATTTATAATTCTTGTATTCAAGAATTCTAATATGAATGCAAATAATTCATAATGATAATTATTGAGTGATGAGTGAATTTGTTTCAAACTTGAGAGGAAGGTACAAGTCCTCTATATTTGTTGAGAAGATAAGATTTACTCTCTGAATAATGGACAAGATTCCAGATGGGTGGGAATGGGTAGGGTATAGCAAGGGAAACAAAATTAGTATTTTAAAATTCCCTACCATGATCCAAGCTCTACACCAGATTCTTCTCTCAAGAGCTTGTGATTAATAAGGAAATTGTGGGAACAAGATCAAGGTGCAGTATCAAGGGGGTATACAACTTAATGACTTACAGAAGAACTTCTTAAAAGGAAGAGGAAACATTTTGAGATTAAATATATGGTAGTAAATAGTAGAGCCTGCAAATTTGAAAGTTTAGTTTATAAATCTCTGAACACACTAACAATTCAAAAACAAAATGAAGTGAGGTTAGAATCATAAACTTGGTAAAAAAAAAAAAAAACCCAAACTCCTAAGTTTGACATAGTGAGCTTCATAAAACAATAAACTAATGTAGTAATGCATAGCATAATAGTGGTTGGGGGGCTCACAAAACATATAATGCTTGTCCTCAAAGAATTACATATCTGTGCAGGGCTCTATACTCGAGTTATCCTTGACAGTATTCAAGGGATCATATGTGATGCCAGGTATCAAACCATTGTCAGCCACAAACAAGGCAAGCACCTTAATTGCTATACTATTTCTTCATCCCTCTAATATTTTATCCTTTCCTCCCATCCTTCTTATAGGCTTAGTTCTAGTGTTCATAGATAAATGAAAAAGACAGACTTTAAAATATTTTGAAACCTTTTTTTAAAATTTAATTTGTTAAAAGTATCATGTATAGGCAATAACCTGCCAGAAGTCTAAAAGTCAATAGCTTACATAAAAGTTTAAATATTTACTGAGCTTAAATGTTTAAAGTGCTAGTAGAAAATAAACACTTAATATATCAAAGATGATAAAACGGGCCCGTTAAAGAAAGACTAAGTAAAATCTTACTTTTTTATTATACCATTCTTTAGACCCTATAGTTAACAATAGTCTAGTACATTCATTTCTGCTGTGATAAGAAAAAATAAATGACTTAAGTACATTTTGAGTTCTAACCTGACAGGACAAAAGCTGAGCAAATACAGACCCCCCACCTCATAATAATTTGCCAAATTTACAGCACAACTAGGAAGATAATGTTTCTACAAGAATGAACACTCTAACATTACCATATATTGTTGACCAGAGTGAACACTAAAATCAGTTGCTAAGAAACCAGGATGAATCCTAGTGAATGAAATGGGCAAGTGTCATCATTTCTAAGTGAATGGAAGGTTGGGTTATTTAAAGAGTTGCAGTTTTCATTTGCTGCTAGTTCTCCTTAATATGTTTCAGAGAAACTACCAACCTTGCTTCTTTATTGATGGGCTCTAACATCTTCCTAAATCTATCAGTTAGGCAGGAAAGCTTTGTTTATAAATCAGGTTTTTCTCTTGCAACAGAGCCAGAAATAATTCCTGAGAACCACTGAGGGTGGCTTAAAAATGAACAACAACAACAAAAAAAAAATAAACGTTTCTCTGGACAAAAAAAAATATGACAGGACCATAGAGGGCCTCTCAGGGGCCCCAAAATATAAGGATATGTAATTTTCCTGAGAAAGTCATATAAGTCCCTTCATGAGAGGGAGCATCTTCCACCTGACCCTTCAAAGTTACACAGAGATAAGCTCCCATGTTTGCATCAGACTTTAGGAGGCACCTTAGTAAAAGGGTTAAACACATGGGTGGGTTTGACTGGTGGGTTCCAATTCAAATCTGGACTCTTACACCAAAGCATATGTTGGGATTAGAAACTTAGAAATTTCCCCATCTTCAATGAGGACATAAAGACAGTACTTGTGATATTTTAATATCCCAATAAATATTTTTATAAAAATTTCTATTAAATTCAAGCATACATATTTCAAGAGAAAGACTTAATTTTAGAAATATTTGAATTAACTCCATTACTATTATTATCATGGAAGCTGCAGCTCAAAAAATTAAAGTTACTAATCAAAGGGTCACTTTTTAATTATTCAGTGGCAAAGTAAGGCAAGAAAAACTCGTCTACTATGCAACAAGGCTGGTAGGCATTCCACTGAATCACAACTTAATGAATCCAGAATACAGAATTAACTAAATCCTTTTACTACTAATTAATTAAGCAGCTTCCATATTCAAATTCTCAAAGGGCCAGAGAGACAACTCAAGGGGCAAAATACACAGCTTGCAGATAAGAGATCTGGTTACAATCTGGTTACAACATATGAGAGATCCAGATCAGTTCCTGGCACTACAGGAAGTACAGAAAGCCAGGAGTAGACCCAAAACACTGCCAAGTATGACTCAAAAATCCAAATTGCACCCCCTAAATTATTCATGTATGCATTTCCTCTCTATAACCTCTTGATGACTATACTCATTAATTCCCAAGTTGTTTTTACTGCTTCTTAATACCAGTCAATCATATTTCCAGGATGGCAGAAATATTTGATTCTAGAATTTGCACAGAAAATTCTAAGTGGTTTCACCTATTAAACTACCAGTTCAAAACTGAAATAGCAAAAGATACCCATCTTACATTTTAGCAATTTTACCCCCCCCACACACACACAGAAAAAGACAAGAGGCCAAAGCTGTAGCACAGCAGGTAGGGTTCTTGACTTGGATTTGATCTCTAGCAACGCATTAAGGTCTCAAAAGTCCACAATGAGTAATTCCTGAGTGCAGAGCCAGATGTAACCCATGGTTATGGCCCCAAATCCAAGACAAAAAATTAATGGAGTCAAAGAAAATTCTTATTTTGGGGGTGAAAGCTTCCTTTGCTTACCATATCTCTAAAATGCAAAATGCACAACCATTAACATACTCAAGACATCATACATTGGATGTGATTAAATATCAAGTGGAGGCTATTTTACAGCCTCTAGAAAAGTAATCAGCACTGCCTAGCAATGTTTTAAAGGTCACAGTGTTTACTACTAGGGTACGTTTTTCAATAACCATACAACTCCATACAGTTTTCAGTATCAGTTCAAAATGTCATGTTGAACTCCCTTATAGTGTGTTACAAAAGGCATTGTAGTGAAGGTTATAAACACATAAAATATTTAAATATACTATCCACATGTATTGAACTCAATTGAGAAGGAAACATATTTATGCTAGTCACTAAGGAATAGGCCTAGCTGCATTTTTACAAGAAACAAGTTTCTGTACAATATTCCTAAGGACCTTCTTCTCTACTCATTGAAATAGTAAAAAAAAAACAAAAACAAAAAAAAAAACAGCTTTTATTTATTTTTTTTTAGTTGAAATAGTTTTTTTTTCTTTTTTTTTTCTCTTTATTTGGATATCTTGATTACATAAATGATTGTGATAAGGTTTCAGTCCTATAAAGATCACCCCTCTTCACCAGTGCAACATTCCCGCCACCAAAGTCCCAAATCTCCCTCCATCCCACCCCACCCCCACCTGTACTCCAGACAGGCTTTCCAGTTCCCTCATTCATTCACTTGATTATGGTAGTTCTCAGTGTAGTTATTTCTATAACTGTGCTCACCACTCTTGTGGTGAGCTTCATGGAGTGAGCTGGTGTTCCAGCTCTCCTCTAATTGTCTCTGAGGATTGTTACAAAAATGACTTTTATTTTTCTTAAGACCCATAGATGAGTGAGACTATTCTGCGTCTCTCTCTCTCCCTCTGACTTATTTCACTGAGCATGATAGATTCCATGTACATCCATGTATAGGAAAATTTCATGACTTCATCTCTCCTGACGGCTGCATAATATTCCATTGTGTATATGTACCACAATTTCTTTAGCCATTCGTCTGTTGAAGGGCATCTTGGTTGTTTCCAGAGCCTGGCTATTGTGAATAGTGCTGCAATAAATATAGGTGTGAGGAAGGGGTTTTTGTATTGTATTCTTGTGCTCCTAGGGTATATCCCTAGGAGTGGAATAGCTGGGTCGAATGGGAGCTCAATTTCCAGTTTTTGAAGAAACCTCCATATCGCTTTCCATAGAGGCTGTACTAGACGGCATTCCCACCAGCAGTGGATAAGAGTTCCTTTCTCAGGGAGGGACTTCAGAGCATAAAAACCGGCTATCCTTTGCAAAAGCTGGCTCCCTGTGTGTGACACCAGGCGGGGAAAATCCGCGAAAGTACACCGGCCCAGTGGGGCTCAGCTGTGAAAGACTGTGAGTGTGACCTGTCTATGTCTGTCTACTGTCCTCTTGCGTGAAACTCTTGCGAGTGGGGCAAAAAGAGCCTCCAGAAACCTCGCTCGCCCAGACGCCATTTTCAGGGAGGGACTTCAGAGCATAAAAACCGGCTAACCTTTGCAAAAGCTGGCTCCCTGTGTGTGACACCAGGCGGGGAAAATCCGCGAAAGTACACCAGCCCAGTGGGGCTCAGCTGTGAAAGACTGTGAGTGTGACCTGTCTATGTCTGTCTACTGTCCTCTTGCGTGAAACTCTTGCGAGTGGGGCAAAAAGAGCCTCCAGAAACCTCGCTCGCCCAGACGCCATTTTCAGGGAGGGACTTCAGAGCATAAAAACCGGCTATCCTTTGCAAAAGCTGGCTCCCTGTGTGTGACACCAGGCGGGGAAAATCCGCGAAAGTACACCGGCCCAGTGGGGCTCAGCTGTGAAAGACTGTGAGTGTGACCTGTCTATGTCTGTCTACTGTCCTCTTGCGTGAAACTCTTGCGAGTGGGGCAAAAAGAGGCTCAGAGGAGCCTTTCTCAGAGGAGTTCTTTCTAAGGAAAGAACTCCATTGCAACAAGAAGGAAAAATCACACTAAGAACGGCGCTATATCACAGAAGCAAACATTTCTCTCTGGACTGTCTTCTCTGTTACATGCTCGGGCCTAAGATTTGACCCAGTGTGAGGCTTCATCCACGGAGGACTCCCCTCCCTTAGAGGCAAGTCAGCCCATCCAGAAAGGGAGGAGCCAGAGGAGTGTGCTGCCTACATCATATAGACAATGAATACCACTACAACACGTAGAAAAACCCACAATACAAATGTGACAATGGGGAAACAGCGCAGGCCAGCATCAGACATAGAGAATGAAGATGACAATTCTGAGGACCAGATAATGACTGAACAACTAATCAACCTCTCAGATAAGGACTTTAGACTAGCAATATGGAAGGTGCTCAACAGACTCCAAGAAACCATGGATCGAGTTGAACAGAACACTAATAAGAACCAAGAAAATATGAAGGCAGAAATGACAAAACTCCAAACTGAAATAACATGTCAACTAACAGGCCTGAAAAACTCAGTAAACGAAGTGAATGACAAAATGGATAAGCTCTGGGACAGGGTATCAGAAGCTGAGAATAGACTTGGTGCTGTGGAAGATGAGATACATAACAATTCCATACAGCAGGAGAGATTGGACAAAAAACTTAAAGCAAATGAGCAGACAATGGAAAAATTAGTCAAAGAATGGGAACAGACGAAAATAGAAGTCTATGATAAGATCAACAGAAACAACTTAAGAATCATTGGAGTCCCAAAGACCCAGGAAGAAAATTTCCAGGAAGAATCAATGGTCAAGAACATCATTAAAGAGAAACTTCCAGAGCTAAAGAATATATGTGATCAAATCCTGCATGCCCGAAGAGTACCAACCAAAAGAGACCCCAGAAAAACCACCCCAAGACACATCCTAGTCACAATGACAAATCCCACAGATAGAGACAGAATTCTGAAAACAGCAAGATCAAAAGGGGAAATCATGTTCAAGCAAGCTTCCCTGAGATTTACAGCAGACCTGTCACCAGAAACGCTCAATGCCAGAAAGCAGTGGTGGGATATTGTGACAAGACTGAATGAAATGAATGCTTCACCCAGAATACTATACCCAGCAAAACTCACTTTCCGGTTTGATGGAAGAATACATGGTTTCACAGACAAAAAACAGCTCAGAAACTTCACAGACACAAAACCAGTCTTAAGAGAAAAACTGAAAGACCTAATCTAAGACAAGACTACCCAAAAGACACACCAAATTTTGAAATAAAGATGGCGTTAAATCCCAGGACAATTCTTTCTCTCAACGTCAATGGACTAAATGCACCAGTTAAGAGACACAGAGTGGCTAAATGGATCAAAAAACTCAATCCAACCTTCTGCTGCCTACAAGAAACGCACCTGAATAGTCAGAACAAACATAGACTCAAAATAAAAGGCTGGAGAAAAGTTCTCCAAGCAAACAACACCCATAAAAAAGCTAGAGTGGCCATACTAATATCAGATAATGCAAACTTTATACTCAGGAAGGTTGTAAGGGACAAAGACGGACATTTTATATTAATCAAGGGGTACGTAGAGCAGGAAGAATTCACTCTCCTAAACATATATGCACCGAATGAGGGGCCAGCAAAATATTTAATACAACTGCTGACAAATCTGAAAAATAATATCAACAACAACACAATAATTGTGGGGGACCTAAACACGGCTTTGTCAACACTGGACAGGTCAACCAGACTGAAACCCAACAAGAATATACTAGACCTGAGGAGAGAAATGGAAGAAAGAGGCCTAGTGGATATATATAGGACACTCCATCCCCAGAAACCTGGATACACATTCTTCTCCAATGTACATGGGACATTCTCCAGGATAGACTACATGCTGGCACATAAAACATACCTCCATAAGATCAAGAGGATAGAAATTTTGCAGACTACCTTCGCTGACCACAAGGCTCTGAAATTATTTGTGAACTCCAAAGGGACTCAGAAGAAACACTTTAACACCTGGAAGTTAAACAGCCTCATGCTCAATAACCAGTGGGTCCGAGATGAAATCAAGGAGGAAATAAAAAGGTTCCTGGAAACAAATGACAATAAAGACACAAACTCTCAGAACTTATGGGACACAGCAAAAGCAGTACTGAGAGGAAAATTTATAGCTTTGCAAGCACACATCAGGAAGGAAGAAGGAGCTTACCTGAGTAGCTTAATGACACAGCTAATAGAACTAGAAAATGCTCAACAAAAGGACCCAAGAACAGGAAGACAGAAGGAAATAACAAAGCTGAGAGCAGAAATCAACAAAGTGGAAACTCAAAAAACAATCCGAAAGATCAACGAAAGCAGAAGTTGGTTCTTTGAAAAAATAAACAAGATTGATAGACCACTGGCAAACCTAACAAAGAAAGAGAGAGAAACTTGATAACTCGTATCAGGAATGAAAAAGGAGAGATCACTACTGATATGACAGAGATTCAAAGGGTAATCAGAAACTACTTTGAAAAACTCTACGCCACTAAAAATGAGAACCTGGAAGAAATGGATAAATTCTTGGACTCTTATAATCTTCCACGGTTGAAGGAAGAGGATGTAGCATATCTAAACACCCCCATCACCATTGATGAAATTAAAACAGTAATCAAATGTCTGCCGAAAAACAAAAGCCCAGGTCCAGATGGATTCACTAATGAATTCTATCAAACTTTCCAAGAGGAACTACTGCCAATCTTGGCAAGACTCTTTCATGAAATTGAACAAACAGAAACACTTCCAAATAGCTTTTATGAAGCCAACATCACCTTGATACCTAAACCAGACAGAGACGCTACCAAAAAAGAAAATTACAGACCAATATCACTGATGAATGCAGATGCAAAGATCCTCAACAAAATCCTGGCAAATAGGATTCAATGCCTCATTAAGAAGATCATCCACTACGATCAAGTAGGTTTCATCCCAGGAATGCAAGGCTGGTTTAACATCCGTAAATCTATCAACATAATACACAACATCAATAACAAGAAAAATAAAAACCACATGATCATATCAATAGATGCAGAGAAAGCATTTGATAAGGTCCAACACCCATTCTTGATCAAAACTCTCAGCAAGATGGGAATGGAGGGAACCTTTCTCAATATAGTGAAGGCCATCTACCACAAACCAGTGGCAAATATTATCCTCAATGGAGAAAAACTGAAAGCCTTCCCTCTAAATTCTGGCACAAGACAAGGCTGTCCTCTCTCACCACTCCTATTCAACATAGCACTGGAAGTACTTGCTATAGCGATTAGGCAAGAAAAGGATATCAAGGGAATCCAGATAGGAAAGGAAGAAGTCAAGCTCTCACTGTTTGCAGATGACATGATACTCTACTTAGAAAACCCTAAAGACTCTATCAAAAAGCTTCTAGAAACAATAGACTCATATAGCAAGGTGGCAGGCTACAAAATTAACACACAAAAATCAATGGCCTTTCTATACACCAACAGTAATAAAGAAGAAATGGACATTAAGAAAACAACCCCATTCACAATAGTACCACACAAACTCAAATATCTTGGAATCAACTTGACTAAATATGTGAAGGACCTATACAAAGAAAACTATAAAACTCTGCTCCAAGAAATAAGAGAGGACACACGGAAATGGAAACACATACCCTGCTCATGGATTGGCAGGATTAACATCATCAAAATGTCAATACTCCCCAAGGCATTATACAGATTTAATGCCATCCCTCTAAAGATACCCATGACATTCTTCAAAGAAGTGGATCAGACACTTTTGAAATTCATTTGGAACAATAAACACCCTCGAATAGCTAAAGCAATCATTGGGAAAAAGAATATGGGAGGAATTACTTTTCCCAACTTTAAACTGTACTACAAAGCAACAGTTATCAAAACAGCATGGTATTGGAATAAGGATAGGTCCTCAGATCAGTGGAATAGGCTTGAATACTCAGAAAATGTTCCCCAGAGATACAACCATCTAATTTTTGATAAAGGAGCAGGAAATCCTAAATGGAGCAGGGAAAGCCTCTTCAACAAGTGGTGTTGGCACAATTGGATAGCCACTTGCAAAAAATTAAACTTAGACCCCCAGCTAACATCATGTACAAAGGTAAAATCCAAATGGATTAAAGACCTCGATATCAGCCCCAAAACCATAAGATATATAGAACAGCACATAGGCAAAACACTACAGGACATTACAGGCATCTTCAAGGAGGAAACTGCACTCTCCAAGCAAGTGAAAGCAGAGATTAACAGATGGGAATATATTAAGCTGAGAAGCTTCTGCACCTCAAAGGAAATAGTGCCCAGGATACAAGAGCCACCCACTGAGTGGGAGAAACTATTCACCCAATACCCATCAGATAAGGGGCTAATCTCCAAAATATACAAGGCACTGACAGAACTTTACAAGAAAAAAACATCTAACCCCATCAAAAAATGGGGAGAAGAAATGAACAGACACTTTGACAAAGAAGAAATACGCATGGCCAAAAGACACATGAAAAAATGTTCCACATCACTAATCATCAGGGAGATGCAAATCAAAACAACGATGAGATACCACCTCACACCCCAGAGAATGGCACACATCACAAAGAATGAGAATAAACAGTGTTGGCGGGGATGTGGAGAGAAAGGAACTCTTATCCACTGCTGGTGGGAATGCTGTCTAGTTCAACCTTTATGGAAAGCGATATGGAGATTCCTCCAAAAACTGGAAATCGAGCTCCCATACGATCCAGCTATACCACTCCTAGGAATATACCCTAGGAACACAAAAATACAATACAAAAACCCCTTCCTTACACCTATATTCATTGCAGCTCTATTTACCATAGCAAGACTCTGGAAACAACCAAGATGCCCTTCAACAGATGAATGGCTAAAGAAACTGTGGTACATATACACAATGGAATATTATGCAGCTGTCAGGAGAGATGAAGTCATGAAATTTTCCTATACATGGATGTACACAGAATCTATTATGCTGAGTGAAATAAGTCAGAGAGAGAGAGAAAAACGCAGAATGGTCTCACTCATCTATGGGTTTTAAGAAAAATGAAAGACACCCTTGTAATAATAATTTTCAGACACAAAAGAGAAAAGAGCTGGAAGTTCCAGCTCACCTCAGGAAGCTCACCACAAAGAGTGATGAGTTTAGTTAGAGAAATAACTACATTTTGAACTGTCCTAATATTGAGAATGTATGAGGGAAATGTAGAGCCTGTTTAGGGTACAGGCGGGGGTTGGGTGGGGAGGAGGGTGATTTGGGACTTGGGTGATGGGAATGTTGCACTGGTGATGGGTGGTGTTCCTTTTATGACTGAAACCCAAACACAATCATGTATGTAATCAAGGTGTTTAAATAAAAAAAAATTAAAAAAAAAAATAAAAGTGAGTAAAAAAAAAAAAAAAAAAAAAAAAGAGTTCCTTTCTCTCCACATCCCCGCCAGCACTGATTGTTCTCATTCTTTGTGATGTGCGCCAATCTCTGTGGTGTGAGGTGGTATCTCATCGTTGTTTTGATTTGCATCTCTCTGATGATTAGTGACGAGGAGCATTTTTTCATGTCTCTTTTGGCCATTTGTATTTCTTTTTTATCAAAGTGTCTGTTCATTTCTTCTCCCCATTTTTTGATGGGATTAGATGTTTTTTTTTGTAAAGTTCTGTCAGTGCCCTGTATATTTTGGATATTAGCCCCTTATCTGAAGGATGTTGGGTGAATAGTTTCTCCCACTCAGTGGGTGACTCTTGTATCCTGGGCACTATTTCTTTTGAGGTGCAGAAGCTTTTCAGTTTAATGTATTCCCATCTGTTAATCTCTGCTTCCACTTGTTTGGAAAGTGCAGTTTCCTCCTTGAAGATACCTTTAGTCTCAATGTCATGGAGTGTTTTACCGACATGTTGTTCTATATACCTTATGGTATCTGGTCTGATATCAAGGTCTTTAATCCATTTGGATTTTACCTTCGTACATGATGTTAACTGGGGGTCTATGTTCGCTTTTTTGCAAGTCGCTAACCAGTTCTGCCAGCACCACTTGTTGAAGAGATTTTCTCTGCTCCACTTAGGATTTCTTGCTACTTTGTCAAAAATTAGGTAATTGTATGCCTGGGGAATGTTCTCTGAGAACTCAAGCCTATTCCACTGATCTGAGGGTCTGTCTTTATTCCAATACCATGCTGTTTTAATAACTATTGCTTTGTAGTACAGTTTAAAGTTGGGGAAAGTAATGCCTCCCATTTTCCTTTTCCCTAGGAGTGCTTTAGCTATTCGAGGATGTTTATTGTTCCAGATGAACTTCATAAGTGTTTGATCCACTTCTTTGAAGAATGTCATGGGTATTTTTAAGGGGATCGCATTAAATCTGTATAATGCTTTGGGGAGTATTGCCATTTTAATGATGTTAATCCTGCCAAGCCATGAGCAGGGTAAGTGTTTCCATTTCCGTGTGTCCTCTCTTATTTCTTGGAGCAGGGCTTTATAGTTTTCTTTGTATAGGTCCTTCACGTCTTTGGTCAAGTTGACTCCAAGATATTTGAGTTTGTGTGGCACTATTGTGAATGGGATTGCTTTCCTGACTTCCATCTCCTCCCTATTATTATTGGTGTATAAAAAGGCCATTGATTTCTGTAGGTTGATTTTGTAGCCTGCCACCTTGCTATATGAGTCTATTATTTCTAGAAGCTTTTTGGTAGAGTCTTTAGGGTTTTCTAAGTAGAGTATCATGTCGTCTGCAAACAATGAGAGCTTGACACCATCCTTTCTGGATTCCTTTGATATTGAACTCAATTGAGAAGGAAACATATTTATGCTAGTCACTAAGGAATAGGCCTAGCTGCATTTTTACAAGAAACAAGTTTCTGTACAATATTCCTAAGGACCTTCTTCTCTACTCATTGAAATAGTAAAAAAAAAACAAAACAGCTTTTATTTTTTAAAAAATCCAAAATGTGATGTAGTGCTCAAAGGATATGCATAAGCTAAAAGTAAATTTAATGTAGAGTTATCAATGAATATTCAAGGAAAAGCTAATGAATACAAAGGCAAAATGCAAGATAAAGGCAAAATGTGTATATGCTATAGTGCCAATAATCAACCTGGATCTCACAGATGCAAGGCATGGATGTGTTTTATTGCTAAGCTATAATCCTGGCCAGAGATAACATTTAACAACAAACCTTCAAAATACCTGACTCAGAGAGATAATGCAGCAGATAAGGCACTTGCCATGCAATCAACTGACCCAGGTTCAATCCCTGACACTGCATTTGATTCCCTGAGCATGGCTAACAATGATCACTGAGTACATAACTTGGAGTAAGCACAATTGGGTGTAGGTCACCAAAACTCTCAGAAAATAAAACAAAACAAAACCAGAAAAGTGGAGGACAAGTTAAAGCAGCAGCCACTGAGCAGGTCATGAAGCAGCTCATGATTGGAGCACTTCACAGTTTATCTAGAGCTCTCATGAATATCCTTAGGTATGAGTATTCACACCAGAATATGAAATCAGCATGATTACTCCTTATCAAGAGAAGTGTCCGAACAGATGAGTGGATTTGTGCAATAGCACACAATTTTTGGTGGGTAAAGCCACAACTTGCACAGAACAGTCTCATTCCGGCACAGGGCAGTGTCTTAAACCAATCATAGATAGATGATCTCAGACCCTCAGAGAGAACATGCTGAAATGGCACATTGCTACAGGGTTCCTGAAAGCTATGGTACCCACTCCACAGAGAATTTTAACTCCTGGTATTAATTAAACCAAAGAAAGATTTACTTTTAAGGCCTCTGGAATATTTCTCTACACTTTAAATTGATTCTCAATGAAACATAATTCTAAACACAACAACATTAAAATAAAATAATTACCTGTTACTGACTTATCCTATGAAGCCTATCCAGAAATAATAAAAGAAAAATTTAGAAAGCATAAAAATAATTTTACTTGCCCCCTAAAAGTTGTAATGACAAAATTCCTAGTTGTGATTCACATATTATGACAAAAGGATAAAAATCAATTTTTAACCTCACTAGAAATGAGATAATCTAACAACTAAATTTAAATTGGGGGGGGGGGGTTTGAGCCACACTCAGCGGTGCTTAGGGGTTACTCCTGGTATCTGCTCAGAAATAGCCCCTGGCAGGCATGGGGGACCATATGGGACGCCAGGATTCGAACCAACCACCTTAGGTCCTGGATTGGCTGCTTGCAAGGTGAACGCCGCTGTGCTATCTCTCTGGCCCCAATATAAAATCTTTATGTAGAGTATTTCTATTAAATGGCCATGAGTGCCATAATTTGTAATCATATATAAATATGTATGTGCACGCATGCCACACATATCTTCATAAATCTTCACATTAACTTCATGGGGTAGGGATTGTAAAGCTCATTGGGAGAGAAGACAAAACTAAGGATTCATGAACATTTTAAAGGCTGCATAGAATTACTCACCTAATAAACAGAAGTTCGTTTCAAACTAAGGTGCACACTACCAAAGAAAACTTAGATTTTAAATACTATTTATGACAATGTATAGTGACTCTACTTTTCCATCTACAATTTTTAAAAATTAATATATGTTTTTGCTTCATGATCTCTATCAGAAAAATACTCTGGAAGAATACTCATGTCTTTACTGAAGAATAAAGTTTAAATAAAGAATCAAATCATTGTGCTAGTTTTGAAAGGAAAAAATAATTTATTCCTGAATTTCAGTCTTCATCTTTAACCCCTTATTCTTTATATTCCCCATTATCCTTAAATTCAATCACATGTGAAAGTTATAAACAATAAACAGCAGTGAGAGCTGTTTTTTTCTAAATTAAAATGGTATGAACTTGTTGGATTACAAATTCCACCATAATCAGTATTAATATTCCATCCTAGAGTGTGATCTGGTGATAGATTATTGCATTATTTCCAACATAATATTTGTCTCCCACTGAAGGGTTCTTGTCATTAAAAGCAGAGGTCTGAGGATAGTAGGCACTCATTCTTCAGTCTTCCTCCACAAAGCAACTTTCCTTCTTAGGAGCAGAAGGCTGTGTGGTTGAATTCCTTGCTTCAGTGCTGGATTTCCTGAACCCATTCTTGTACCTTTTCACTGTGTGGATTATTTCCTGCATCAACATTTGCTTAGAGACCATACCTCACCAGATCCTCATTTTGGAGTCTGGGGCTTTTCTTATAGAAACTAAAAACCTGAAAGGACTTGGACTCATAAAAGAAGTTAGTATAAGTCAGCCTGAACATAATTTTTCTTAAAATTTCTTACACAGGACTGAAGAGATAGGACATTGGGGAAGACGCTGTATATTTTGCAAGTATATATTGTTCAGGTTTGATCCTAGGCAAAACATTTGGTTCTCTGAGGAGTAATCCCTGAATGCAAAGCCAGGAGTAACCTCTGAGCACTGCTGAGGATAGCCCAAAAACAAAAAGAAAAAATGTCTTGCACAGGAAAAAACACTTAAACTATTTTTTGGCGTTTTAGGAAAGTGCTCAATGATGGAAAAGCAGTAGCAGGCTCCAGTGCAAAGATGATTTTTTTGCATGAGTCATGCCACTTGGAAATGAGAATGTAGTTATCAATGATTAAACACAACCCCTAAATATAAGAAACAGAAAGCTCCCACAGTTGACCTCTATAATTATAAAAAAATGTTAGGGAAAATATTCAACAAATGTAGGATTTTGTTGGAAAGTACTGAAAGAATACAAATAAGAGGTCTTACCAAGCCAATTAGACTGTGGACCCTATTCTGAATATAAATTCCCAGCACCCTCTAATGGTTATCTTTGTTGTTTAATCAAGAGCATTTATCAGATTTTGCTTCTGGAATTAGAGTCTAGATACCACTTCTTTCCAATTCAACTGGTATTTATTCCTAAACCACTAGAAACCTTCAGTTTCTCTAGAATATCTGTAAGTAAGAATTGGGAGAATAATAAAGAGAATAAGTATAGGATCAAGGATTTTCAAGTGCTCTTTCTCCTGAGGACCTCACCAAATCTGGAGTTTCTAATAGAAGTCACTGCATCTTCAACTGCTAGACATTATACACTTTATAATATTTAAACTTCAGATTTTCAACAATAACTTAACCAATACTAAAGAAATTTTCATCTGCTACCTAAAATATTAATCTGATAGAATTAGATATATCTAAAACAAATACTGACATGTCTATTCCCTCAAATCAGTCATTTACAAATATCATTACAGTCATTCCATTAAATATTGATTGAGTTACCTTTTGTTTGCTGATATAATGATAGTCATAGAAGTAAATAGAAGAACAAAACCTCTTTTTTTATGGAGCTTAGAATGGAAAAAGAAAAGTAAATTTTTTTAAAGCAGCTATTATCAAGTATTTTTATTAAAATTTTTATTTAAGCACTATGATTACAAATATGATTATAGTTGGGCTTCAGTCACAAACAGAACACCCCCCCCCCCGTCACCAGTGCAACATTCCCACCCTCAATGCCCCTCCTCCTTCCCCTCCCCTGCTTGATTCGAGACAGTAAGCTGTTTTTTTCTTTCTTAAAGGATAAGTGTTAAAAATACAGTAGTAAAGGTGTGAAAGTGGCAATCGCTATTGTTTGCATAGGCCCAGCAAAATATGGGGAAAACGAAAAAAAAAAACAAAAACATTGGCCTGATTACAAGAAGGCCTCACCCCAGAAGTTTATTGGCATAAGACTCTGGGCTCCAGGTCTGTCCAACCCCTGAGTTGTACTTCAGCTGTTGTTGGTGTCAGGTTCCTATATTTAAAGAGTCTGGATTCTGTGCATTTTGTTCATTGAAGTCAGACTGATGTGGAGCATCCTCTAGTTTCACCTCACCATTAGATGCAGAGAGACCTGCCCTGCAAGCAGGTTGTTAAGTCGTCTGGGTGTTCAGAGCACTCTTTGGAGTAAGTGAATGCCAGAGCAGTGGTAGGGTCTTCCCTTGTAGTGGTCTGCATCCTGGTAATGTTATAGACAATTGTGGTTGTTTCTATAGATGGTATCCATTCTTCAGGGGTGTATGGGCAATGCCTATTCTTCTGAGGCCTAAGCCAAATCATTATGCCAATGTTCAGGGTATAAGGCCTAACTGCATTACAAAATTTGTGTTCCATCTCTATTAGATAAGAACTTGTTTGTGTATGTATTATTTTCCCATTTTAATGTACCTATGCAAAACAGAAACAATGCCGAGGGAGCAAGTTCAACATTCCCTGTAACTTGGTTCTAACATGAATTCTATACAGAGATATTCTTCTACCAGCATTGCTTATTGAACAGATCTCAAAGGGGAAAAAGCAAACAAATGAAAAAAAAACGTGGGCAAAATTGTCACTATATAAAAGGGTATTCAAAAAGAGTTATAGATGTTAAGGGAATACATCTAAGATATACAAAGGAGATACACATGTCCCTTGTATGTTTTAGAAAGAGTGGGGGAGGGAAGCGTGTTGTTTCCGGGACACCACTTTGGTCTGTGATTTGGCCATCTGGAGTCTGTAAACAACTCCCAGATCTCCCCTATCAGTAAATGTCTTTGAGTGGGGGCATCTCGGAAACTGATTATGGTAGCAAGCACAGGTACCCAGTGAAGGGAGTTGGAGGATAAGAGTTCGTTGATAATAGATTGATAGGAGCAGAGTTTTGGTTTCTTCTCAGGCTGAGAGTCATTCATTTTGGGAGCTGGCTGGCAGTTAGCTTGAGAGAGGATAATAATTTGCTTCATAAGAAGTGAAGAGCTGAGGGTAGAAATGGTTACATGTGGGGTAATAGACAGTGGGGGTAAGAGTAAAGAACTAGAAATGAGCCTGTAAGGTGGTGAGCCAATAGGGGAAGGGAATAATACAACATATATATTTTGTATATTGTAAACATAGATGAACACTATGATAGCCTATTTAACTATCTATACTGTATAACACAAAGTGGATTACACTATATGATTTTGTATCAAGTTTTAAGAAAGACATGAGAAGGTGCTGCTCTGAGACAAAGATTTTTTTTTAAGTTAGTTTATATTGAAAGGCCAGAGAGAGTGTATCAATGTAAAGAGATTCTGAATAAGTACCTGAGAGGGAGGAAGCCATTCTCATAACAACACAAGAACTGTCCAAATAGAGGGGAAGAACAAGAATAAAGATCCTAAATTCTAGAACATAATTGGTTGGTTTAAAGGTTATCAAGTGTCTAAGTGGATAAAATGAACTTTGCAAAGGAGAGCAGTAGATGAATTCAAAATAGAACAGCCCAAACTGCTGTATCATGCATGGGTTATGCCATCCTAAGGACATTGGCTTTTACTCTGACTGAAATGGAAAACCATTATAGAATTTCCAGCAAAGGAGAGACCTAATATTACTTGGTGCTCAACATTATTTCACTAGCTGAAATTTTGAGAACAAACTTTACAAATAAAAATGGGAAAGAGGGAAAACATAGGTAGGAAAGCAAGTGAGAAATATGTAAGAATGAGAGATATGGTTGCAATCAACTGGTGAAAAATAGGTTGTATTCTTTTGAGGGCAGACTCAGCAGATATAAAATTTGTGGGAAAGTAGAAATAAAGCTGATAATCAAGTTCTTAACCTGAGTAACAAAAATCCAGTTGTTAGGCATTTAAATAAGTAAAACTGCAGAAGGAATTGATATTGGGAAAATATCAGTTATGTTAGCCATGTTTGGGGAACACATCTTGAGATTTTTACAAATGGTACTTACAAATGGTAATAATATTGTTACTTATATTCATGTTTCATTTGCATGGTGTATGGTAAGGAAAAAAGCTACTGGTATTGGGAAAAGGAAAACATCCGCACAACTTCCTGCAGGCAAAACTGGTTCAGAACCAAGGACAGTATAGTATAGTATAGTATAGTATAGTATAGTATAGTATAGTATAGTATAGTATAGTATAGTATAGTATAGTATATTTTATATATATAGTATAGAGGCCAAATATGCTCAGGAAAAAAAAGAGATAGTTGCACAGTATCTGTAAGACTAGCAGAAATCAATGAATCAGTGTTAACGGATGTCACTAACTTCTGTGGCCGTTTTATTAGCTGCATCAATCAAATCATTATCGTATCATACAAAATAAATGAGATTGGTGAATCTTTAAAGAGGTCAATCACCATTTTCTATATAATTTTTTCTTCACTGCATCTACTGTATATATTTATTTTCCTGTATTAAACACATATTCTAGAATCTAGTTATACATGTTATACATGTTATATAATCTAGTTATATATGGTGCCTCACTCAGCATTTATTTTATTCCAATTTTAATTTTTATCATTACCTTGGTTGCTTGCTTGTAAACATTCCTCCTTTGCAAGCAATCTGGGCTTATTATAAAATAATATATCAACTACAGAATTAAAAATAGTGCAACTAAATTACTTATCAGTAGACTGTGGCTAATTTCTGGATGACTATATTACTATATCTATGATAAAGTAATTTTGCATAATTTAAACTTTGTGTTTAATAAAACATGGATTAAATGTTATGGGCAGTAACAAATAAAAATTCCAAGTTAAAATATGAAACTATCCAACCAACAGACTGTATTAAAGAAAAGTCCAGATTTGTATTATTTCCCCTTTTAAAAGATGAAAACATAAACAAGCATATTTTTGATCATTTGCCGAAACAACACTAATGTGTATCATGTGGAAATGTTTTTGACCATAATTATTTCCAATTTTCACACCCTTCTGGGAGACTGTTAGGCAAGCATTAACTGTGTCTAGTAGGGATACTTATATTTATTATCCTAGTCATTATTATGGCCTTTAATAAGACCATATCTTAGTTATTATAAAATATGCACACTATGTCATTTTCAAAGTCCAAAAGGTAAAATCAGGCTCAGACTAATTTTCTATATCTGATACTTTTTGCTTGGAATCACATCAATCTGTTTCAGGGCTTAGTTCTGGAGCTGTGTTCAGGGATCACTCTGGCAGATTTAAGATATCATAAGGGATGCCAATGACCAAACCCAGTTTGGCCATATGCAAGACAAGCACCCCATTCATTTTACTGTCATTTCAGCCCTTTGTGTATCATCTTACACAAAAGTCCATCATTTAATGAAAAGCTCAGAGGCAAAACCCATGTCTAATATGTGTGTGAATCTGGGATTGATAACTACCACTACCATAACCACCACCAAAAATATTCAATAAAATCATACACATAGCCTAACACAATCCTATACCTATACAATATACCTATACCTATACCATAAATTCAAGATATGAAGTCTGGGAGAGATATGAAGCAAATACTTTCATGCCCAGTGTTTGATTTCTGTCCAAACATAGTCATTCAAGTACTATCAGGATTGAGTACTAATTGGAAAGATCAAAAACCCTATAAATAATTAGATGTTAACTCTCCAGATAATCAAATAATTCTTTATTTGTCTCCTTTCCTAAAGGCTACTAAAAAAACACTGAAAAATAATTTCTTGTTTCTAGACCAATAGCAGCTACTACTTTACCCCTTAAGTAACAAACATAGGATTTTATATATAAATTATGCATTTCACTATTGATATCAGTGAAATTATTTTGGTTCCAATTAAAAAATGAGGACAAGAGTAATAGTACAATAGGAAGTACACTTGCCATGCATAAAGCCAACCTGGATTCAATCTTCCTCACCATGTATGGTTCTCAAGTTCCATAGGATTGATCCCTAAGCACAGAAGGGTATATCTCCTAAACTAGAAGAAAATTAGTTATAATAAGAAATAAAACACAGGGCTGGAGCGATTGCACAGCAGTAAGGTGCTTGCCTTGCATGCAGCCAACACAGTATGGACCCTGGTTCGAATACCGGCTCTAATCCCAGCATCCCATACAATCACCCTAGCCTACCAGGAGAGACTTCTGAGCGCAAAGCCAGGAGTAACCCCTGAGCACGGCCGGGTGTGACTCAAAAACAAACAAAAAAAAAAAAGAAAAAAGAAAGAAAGAAAGAGAGAAAGAAAGAAAGAAATAAGAAAGAAAGAAAGAAAGAAAGAAAGAAAGAAAGAAAGAAAGAAAGAAAGAAAGAAAGAAAGAAAGAAAGAAAGAAAGAAAGAGAGAGAGAGAAAGAGAGAGAGAAAGAAAGAGAGAGAGAAAGAAAGAAAGAGAGAGAGAGAAAGAAAGAAAAGAAAGAAAGAAAGAAAGAAAGAAAGAAAGAAAGAAAGAAAGAAAGAAAGAAAGAAAGAAAGAAAGAAAGAAAGAAAGAAAGAAAGAGAGAGAGAGAGAGAGAAAGAAAGAGGGAGGAAGGAAGGAAGGAAGGAAGGAAGGAAGGAAGGAAGGAAGGAAGGAAGGAAGGAAGGAAGGAAGGAAGGAAGGAAGGAAGGAAGGAACAGGGGTTGGAGCAATTGCACAGTAGGTAGGGTATTTACCTTGTACACAGGTGAATAGGGTTCAATCCCTGGCATCCCATTTGGTCCCCTCAGCCTGCCAGAAATAATTTCTGAACACAGATCTGGGACTCTGAGTGCCATTGGATATGCGCCCCCAAAACAAATAAAATTATACTTCATAACAGATTTTATGTCATCAAATTTTTCAGCAGAAATTTATGTACAAATTACACACACAATAACTAACACTGCTGGTGTAAGGAATGAGGAAATAATGCAGCTTGCTGCAAGTTAAGTGGAATTGGAGAGCAACATATTAAGTGAAATAAGTCAGAGGGAGGACAAATACCTGATGATCCCATTAATCTGTGTTATAGAAACAGACTGAACAAGGAAATAGACAAAATCATGGGAAGCCAAATCATCAGCCTTTGACTGTAAAACTAAAATTGACAGGCATTGGGAAAAGTGGTGGTAGAAAAGGGGGGAAGAGGTGATATGGGGACAGTAGAGTAGTTGAGGTCCAGGAACTTTGGTGGTGGTAAAGGTATGGCAATTTTGTACATTAAGATCATGGAAGTTAACACTATGTTTTATTTAAAGAACTATGATTTACAAAATTATTGTTTATTAATTGCATTTATATTTCCACACCAATACCACCACCACTGTTAACATTACTGCAAACATGTTACCAAAATTTCTAAAACTAACAATAAAAACAATACAATTAAAAAAAATAAAGTTAAAAATTTTTCTCAGAAAATTCTGATAGCACAGAATACGTACATATATATTTTTTTAGTTTTATATAGAATATACTTTAGTTATATATAGATTTAGTATATATTTAAACTTTGTAATGTCTATTCTAGATATAATTTTGGGCTACGTATGCTTATATATATTTAAGTCATATATGTACTCTAGTCAAAGGGAAGATTACCAAAAGTCCTTTTGAAAAGGTACATAGATTAAGTTAAAATTATTTTAGGACTTTGCTCTTGGAAGGATCAGCTTCAATCCCTGGTACTCTGAATGGTAAGTCTATGAGTAACCCTCAATCACAAGGTCCAAAGTTGATTCACCTCCAGATGTGGCTGACTCCCCCCAATTAAACAAGAAAACTTAAATTCATTAATAATAGTAATAATAATAGTATAGCTCCTTTGTTTGTAAGTTTTAACATGTGTTTACTTACTATAAACCTACTTACCCTGCCAATACAGGAATCAAACTAAAGAGCTGGCAGGAGGTTTCTATAACAACTTCGTTTTCTGGCTGTGAAGCTTGTTCTCTGTGAAGTAAACATTCGGTGCTTTGTGTACTTCATTGATGAGATCTCCCCCACTGGCTGCCAACACTGCTTTCTGCATCACACACTTGGATGTTTGGGACAACTAATTCATCCCCATCTGTGACAAATTGGCATTATATAGAGTTACGTTTCTGTAGAACAGAAAACTTCAATCCTACCCCAGTTACTGTAGCATTCTTCTCTGAGCCCTGGAGCTGTTTTGTGTATGCTGGATAAACTGTGCTCTTTAGAAAATCAGAAAATCAATACACTCAAGCTAAATAGACTTTTTTGGAAGAGATTTTTCAAAGTCTGTGATGAACTTTACTTTTATTGGTATTTTTTATTTCTAGTGGAATTTCCTAATCTTGGAAGGGGAATTTTATAAAGCTTTGTTTATTCAACAAGTATTTACTGAATCTTTACTCTGTAGCATGAAGTCCATTGAGACCTACTAAAGGCATAATTAATTTGCAAGAGAGTCAAATCCAAGATCAGTTCATTTCCCCACTCAAAGTTCTTTCTAGTCACAGTCTCCTACACAAAGTCTTAAACACTCCTAAATGGAAAAACAACTCAGAAATCCTTACTTTATTTAAGTTTATATTATTTTTCAGCTAACCATATGCCTACTCGAAAACCATATACACACTCAGACATTTTTTGCCCTCCAAAAATTATCAGTATTAAAACTGGTTATCTTTTTCAATCTCTCTTTAAAATGAAATTTTATAGCATTTTTATTCCTATTTCCTAACTGGCTATTTTCTATAAAAAAAATCCAATTAAATTTTTTCTATGCAAACTGTTCTAATATAGTACATGTTTATGTAAGCCTTAATTGTATCCCAATTCATCAAATACACACTGTGGGTGTATAATAGCTCATTCTCCAAATAGATTTTGTAGCAGTGGCTACCTGCAGAGTCATCTCAAACTACAAGCCACAGCATTTTCATATTTATAAATTATTTGAATTTTGTAAGGTGTGTACTTCCTTTCCTTTCCAAGTGACATATTAGAGATAAAAACTATAAAAGGTTTAAAGAAGAGTACTTCATTATCATAAACAAGTTTTACAATGTGTTTACTTCCTATAAGATTATTTTAAAATGCATGGCTTGTGATTTTACTGGAGCAAGATAGTGCAAAAATTTCAAAATTCTGTCTAACATGTCCAAAGTGTATGCTAGCAATAAAGATAACTTCCAACCATCTTATAAGCAAACACAAGAGAAGAGAGATGATGAGAAACAGAGAAAGAAAATACATTGTTTAACTATCAAAAAGTGAAGCTAAGAGAACCGACCTAGGTTCAATCAATGCACGGTCAATAGCAAACCTTGAGCTTGGTCAGGGTGTGACCTTAAATAAGTAAACTGTAAAAGGAGTGGCTGACTACTTTGAAGTAGCAGATACTTGAACACTCTTTTCCTTCCCATGATAGGCTCTTTTAGATCTTTTCTGAGGTTTGGTATGAAGCTTTTTGGGGGGGGGGGCAGCACTCAGGGGTTACTTCTGGTTCTGTGCTCAGAAATCGCTCCTGGCTGGCACGGGGGACCATATGAGATGCCAGGATTTGAACCACCATCTGCATGCAAGGCAAATGCCTTACCTTCATGTTATCTCTCTGGCCCCTGGTATGAAGCTTTAACTTACTTAGAGTTTAGCATGTGTGGGTTAGTTTTTTAATTTTAAGACAATGTCTCTATCATTTTCCTAATCAAGTACAATAAAATAAATTGGTATGCTTGTGTTTAATAAGCACAATATTTACATAACACAGGAGGTAGGTGGCAAAGATGATTTTGATCACTTAATCTTTTAATCCAGATATAATTGTAGTATAACTTCTGTGTTATTATGAATTATCCACATATTTTTGAAACTTACTTGAAAAGAGGGCACTGTGACAATGATAGAGGAAGACTGGAATTCTGGTTGAGGGTGTGTGTGATGTTGGTGATGCTTTTTTATGGGGGGGGGCACACCCTGTGGTGCTCAGGGGTTATTCCTGGTTCTGCACTCAAAAATTGCTCCTGGCAGTCTTGGGGGACCATATGGGATGCCGGGGATCGAACTGGAGTCCATCCTGGGTCAGCAGCTGCAAGGCAAACTCCCTACCGCTGTGCTACCACTCTGGCCCCTAATGTTAATATTGACTGATAAAGTTAAGACTGAAATTCTTTAATAAACATATTGTGTGTGTATTTTTTCTGTTTATGAGGGTCAAACCCAAAATAGGACCATTGGTGCTAGGATCAAACTTAGAGCCTTGGACTAGAGAAACATAGATTTAAGAAACTTGCCCTGCTAACCCTGGTTTGATCTCTGGTTCCACATATAGTTCTCCAAACACCACTGAGCACTGCCGTATGTGGCCTCCATAAAAAGGAAAGGGAACAAATCTTTATACCTCTCTTGAAGACCCATTAACTGAAAATATCAAGTTGGAAAGTCTCATATATATATATATATAAATTTATATATATATATATAAATTCCATTTATATTTTAAAATTTCATACAGTGGATCTGCCATTTTGGTTTCTTTTTTCCATTTCTATAATTATTTGAGGATATATTCCCCAACAGTGGTATTGGGATAGCAGAATATCAATATCAAATATTCACTATTTTTAATAATAAGCATATATTGTTTTCTGTCATTTTAAAAAATAGAAGTAGTAACTAAAGCATGAGGGGTGCTTGTATTGCTGACTACCAATTCATTCAATACCTGGCATCCCCTATGGTTTTCCTAAGCCCTACCAATTATGGTCCCAGAGCCACTCAGGAGAAAGCCCTGAATATAGGTAGGTGTTGCTCGAAAGACAAAAAATTAAATTTAACGTGTATGGACTCCACTGGACTTAACTATTTTAAAACTCCTGAAAAAAAATCACTTAAAGTCAATAGCCTTCTCATTGAATGAGATCCTGAAGTTTCTCCCTAAAAATTAGCTCGCTCTATTAATCCCATTTGTTTTTACCAGGTCTTGGAATTTGCTTCTAAGCTTTGAGTACCCATTTGATGGCAGATCAAAGAACCATATGGCAGCATATGAGACTACTCTACACAAATGATTTCTCTAAACACAGCAGTGAACAGTTGCCTTCAGAGTGTCAACAGAAATTTTCTTTGGTTCTGCCAGTCCTAAGCACTCTGAGGTAAAGGGTTGCTTGTGATAGCATTGGGAGACAAGTGAATCTAAGTCTATGCCCTGTGGTATTGACCAACACGAAGACTAAGAAATAACAATTGATGCCCAGCTGAACACAATGCAGGTGGCTGGTCTGGGTGTCACTAATGAGAATGCCACTCTGCAAAATCCACATCAGGATGATGAGACAAAAAAAGTGAAAGGAGAATCCTTTATCATTTTCCCCCCTCATCCACCCATAAAAAACTAATTAAAACTACAATTCTGCATTGCAAAACAGAGATGAGTAGGCCCAGAGGACACATTGTGAAGCTCACCCCAAAGGTGGAGATAGTCCAGAACCTCCACTGCTGGCATCAATTCTGTCTATATACCAGTTCTATTCTGAGACTGGTGAAGCTAATTGACATAGCAGTACAAACAGAGAACACAAGTACTACTGACAGCTCTAAAGTTTCTTCTTTCCTTGAGAGATGACCTTGTTGTCTGATATTTTTTCTCAATTTTAAGCTAAGTGTTTGGTTTTCCTTGAGACAGTAATGCCACAAATGTATTTCAGCCCATTACAAAATTGTTTAGCAATCATCCCCTGTTCATGGTCTGTCAACTCATATGCTGTAAAGATAATCAGAGTAGAGAAACACTTGTTTTGAGAAACCAATGCTGTTGATGGGGGAAAAAAAGAAAACCAGGGATTAAACTCCATTAGCTGATTGAATTTCTTAGGCCATAAAATGAAAGCATAAAATTATAATAAGGCTGGAAAATGAATGGGTTCCAGGAACACAGCATATTAAGATGAGTGAGGTGAAAAGGCTTCCCTTCTACTCTAGTCATCCAAAAGTATTTGGTAATATGTAGGAACATGAATACAAATATTGTAAATTGCATGATGAAAGGTAGGTTAAAAAATAGGAAAAGGGTGGTTTGAGAGAGGAACACTGCATTGTACAGATTTCACTGCAATTAAAAGTAGAGCTTTCTTGGGGCCAGCGAGGTGGTGCTAGAGGCAAGGTGTCTGCCTTGCAAGCTCTAGCCAAGGAAGGACCGCGGTTCGATCCCCCGGCGTCCCATATGGTCCCCCCCAAAGCCAGGGGCGATTTCTGAGCGTTTAGCCAGGAGTAACTCCTGAGCATCACACGGGTGTGGCTCAAAAAACAAACAAACAAACAAACAAACAAAAAGTAGAGCTTTCTGGAAGCCAGAGCAGCAATATAGTTGATGAGATGTTTATCTCACATACAGCCAACTCAGGGTCAATCGTCGAACCCTATTTGGTCCTCCAACTCACCAGAAGTGATCCTGAGTACAGAGCCAAGAGCCTTAGTACCCCTGGTGTGGACCAATTACCAAAAAAAAAAAAAAAAAAAAAAAAAAAAAAAGTAGAACTTTCTGATTGGGTATAATTTAGTTGAGTCTTTGAATGCTCTTTCCAATAATGTGTGGAAAACATTTTTAAGTATTTCCAGAGTGAAATGTAGCCTATACAATCATCTCAAGTATGAATACAGATAGTGGGAAAAACCTTTACACAGCAACTATGCCAGAACTGCTCCACAGAAAGAAAACTTCAGTCCTGAGCACTGGAAAATAATATGCCCAGTGCAAAAAGAAGGGGACTCTCATTCGCTGCTGGTGGAAATACCAAATGGTTCAGCCTTTATGGAAAACAATATTAACATTCTTTGCCCGGCAAGAACCTGCAACCATTACTCCTGCTGACTCATACTATGCGGCCCTTTTTCTCCCAACCCCTTTCCATGTGGACTGTTGCATGCTACAGGATTCAGCTCCAGAAGGACCTCGCAGTTTGAGGACACTACATGATCCCTTACTGCTGCAAGCCATTTGTCAGACCTACTAAGAACTCTTATTTTACCAGTCAACAGACCTTTATATCCCGATTCCTATATCCTCACTAATGCTTTTTCATTTCTTGAAAATTACCATGGTAACATTTAAAGATCTACTAAACAACTAAATTCATCAAATATATTTATCTTTATATAATTCAAATAAGGAAGTAAATGTGCCCTGGAAAATGTTGCAAGATCTTTAATTACAGAGGACTGACTATGACAATCACAACTGAGCAGAACATTTCCTGGCACCATCAAGAAAGACCGTGGAGTTCAACAATGAACATGTATGGAAACTATAGTTGGTCTCATGACAGTATGCTTCAAGGGTAGAGTAACCTAACTTCAAGGGTAGGATAACCTTTATCTGTTAGGCCAAGGGAACTTCCTTTATAATTTCCCAATACTTACTGTGCCTATACAAAAAAAGTCAACAACAATAACAACAAAGTAAAAACCTTGTCACACCAGTACCCCTTTTATTCTTTTTTTTTTAATTTGTATTTATAGCTTCTAGACAGGGGCTCCCACCCTCTTTCTTTACCTGATGCTGAGGAAAAGGTGGCTGCTGTGTTTTTGCTTTTACAACTGTTTTCAGATTAAACAAGAGCTGGCAGACTATACCCATTAATTTCTGCATAGAACTCTCCATGTACACATTTTCTCCAAAATAATGTAAGAGTTCTATTGATGTTGATGCTCATTTCTTAACTGATTCCAAGCCATAAAACTCAACATACCAAAATAGCATCTTTATACCACTGATAAAATTTACTTTAAATCAGGGGGACATATATCCATCTCCGAAAGTCACCATTTACAAAGAATACAGTTTTCAAGTGAATTTTAGTACCTTGGCTCTACAAAATTAATATCTTTACCCCTTCTCTATAAATACTGCTGGTACCTTATCTGTCAGTTACTATTGAAAAACTATCATCCTATCAGAAAAAATATTTAATTTACTCTCGATTTTCAACAAATATAGTAACTTACAGTTGAAAGGGCTAGAGCAAAAATATTCTAAAGTAGTACATTTTGACTACATTTATTCTTCTCTGCTTACACTCTTTATTTGCTTATTTTACCAGCCAACAGACCTTTATATCCCCACCCTTACATCCCCACTAATGCTCTTTCATTCCTTGAAAATTACCATGGTAAAATTTAAAGATCTACTAAGCAACTAAATTCATCAAATATATATTTATATTTATACGTTTCAAATAATCTAACATAAAAATATACAAGAATGGAAAAAAACAAAATAATATACAAGAATGGTTCTAAGTTATAAAATTGCATTGGAAACATTTTTGCAGGTTATTTGGCCAAGAATTTCTTTACCACTAAAACTTTAGATTGGTAATTCCTAGTGACTGGGAGCTGGTGTCTGCACTGCAAGCTGCTAAGCATTAACTCTGACTTCTATTCACCACATGACAATAGCATCCTCCAAATTATATCTCCAGACATTATCAAATATCTTCTGAGGAACTAATTCACCTCCATGAAGAGCTAACAGCCTATATATTTGGAACTTGAGTTGCAAAAGGATTCAGAAATTTAGTCAAGGCAAAGCTCCAGCAGAGCTTCACTGGGAACAGAATCAAATTATCTGAATCTTAGACTAATGCTTTTTCAGCAATGTTTTCCCCATTAGATATTACCATATTAGATCATTAAACAGTCATTTTAATTTTTATCTAAATTATAACGATAAAATTCATTACTACACATTTTAAAATTACTTAACTCTATTTGTACTACATAAAAACTTCCTATCATCAATTTATTTTAGCTTTCTTGAAAGCAATCTATAATTCACAGAAAATTAGCTTCGGATGATTTAAGAAGATAACCAACCTCCGATGAATATAATTAGGCTTCCACTACTTATGTAGCTATGACTGGAGTTGACCCAAATTTTTCAAGGCCTGACATGATAATGCTAGTATGTAGTCAAGATACAGCTATTCTCATTCCAGTAATTTTAAGGGTTTTTTTTACATTAACCTTTATCAGTCCTCTGCCAAGTTCCTGCTCATTATATCTAACCTTCATAAAGATCTATTGTGGAGGTAAAATTCTGCACCTAAGTAGTTGTTTCGAATTTGGTAAAAGATGAAGGTCAGAACACTGTTCTCCAAGTCAACATTGAGTATCCAGCATATGTACCTTGAATAAAAGGCAAAACATACTGATGATCATTGAAAATTTTACTATACAGTACATGATTTACTTAAAAATAATTCTAAAGAGTACCAGGGTAGCAGAAGTAGGGGGGGGGGGGTCAATGGGCCCAAACTAGAGAGTTAGAAATTTTCCTTAAATTACCTTAAAGAAAAAAGCCTTAACATAAAAACCTTAAAAAAAAACTCTCAGTAAGCTTAATTTTTTGTCTTGGTTTACATTTATTTTGGTGTCCTACCCAAAGGTTCTTAGCGCTTTCTCCTGGCTCTGTGCTCAGGGATCATTCCTGGTGGTGTTAAGGGGACCAGATGATCCAGTTAGCTATAAGTACCTTAACCTATAGACTGTCTCTCAGATTCCTGGATTTTGATGAATAAAAGATGATAGAGCTAAGGAATCAATCAAACACAAGAGGCATGAGTATTTCAACAAAGAAATGGTAAAAGCAAAGCTAAGAAAACATGAACCAAGTGCAAGACACATGTAAGGACTCACAAAAAATACTAAAAACTGTGCTCCAAAGCATTCAATTCTTCATAAGATAGTGGTGTACTCTAACAGATATGAAGTATATACAAATATGTACATGAAGTATATTATAAAATCTGTATGTGCTTGTGGGGCCAGAGCAATAGCACAGCAGGAAGAGCATTTTCCATAGAGACCAGCTTACTCAGGTTCTATTCCGAGCATCCAATATGGTCTTCTGAGCTCATCAGGAGTGATTCCTGAGGGCAGAGCCAGGAGTAACCCTTGCTGGGTGTAGCCCCACAACCATAAATAAATAAATGTCTGGATAAATAAAGTTTCTTTTTTTAAAAAAAAGGGCCCGGAGAGATAGCTCAGCGGTGTTTGCCTTGCAAGCAGCCGACCCAGGACCAAAGGTGGTTGGTTCGAGTCCCAGTGTCCCATATGGTCCCCCGTGCCTGCCAGGAGCTATTTCTGAGCAGACAGCCAGGAGTAACCCCTGAGCATCGCTGGGTATGAACCAAAAACCAAAACAAACAAACAAACAAAAAAAAACCAGTATATGTTTGTAAAAGTTATGTTCTGGTACAAAAAAAAACACCATCCCATGCCTGAGTAATAACACAGGTGTCTGGAAGAAAATGTGAGAAAAAATCTGAATAATCAATTGCATCCTAGAAAAATAAATTTTTCTATCACCATTTCCACAGGTTAATCATCCCTATCATAACTCCAAGGCCAAGATTTAATGCTGTAATCAACTTTACCCAATTTAACTAAATATCTTCCATTTTTCTGTCAAAACGTAAAATCTAATGGCTAGGAGACAGCTCTAAGGACTAGAGTGCACCTGTCATGGAGATGCCCAGAGCTCCATCCCCAGCGTCACATACTCTCCCAAGCACTTCTGGGTATGGTCCTGGTGATCCATAGTACTGCAAAATCCAAGCAACACCACATCACCAGATTGGGCCTGAAACCATCTAGACAGTTTGGGAAGTATTGCAGCATGGCCCCCAGGTACCCAGAGCACTGCCTGAGATCCCTCTCCAAAATAAAAATGTTGGGGCCAGGAGAGAGGATAACAGACAGAGCTCTATCAGCTTTAGTCCCAGCAGCACATTATCCTCTAAGAATCAACAGGTGCAGTCATGTAGTTCCTGAGTAGCATCAGGTGGAGTCACAGAGCCCCCTGGAACCATCAGGACAGTCTAGGAATTCTCAGGTCCAAGCAGCAACCATGTCCTCTGGCCTTTGCACTGACTGGCTGGGTGTCTGAGAATCACTAATGAGTCCCCCAAACTTCTTGAGAACAGTTTTGGAAGATATATATTATATATCTATACATACATATTTATAGATGCATAGTTATATAACATGTTATATAACTGATGCCTGCAAAAGTAAAAAAAAAATGATTACAGAAATCCACCAAATACACCAGGAAGATGGGAGGGAAAGTGGGGACATTGGTGGCAGGAATTGTGCACTCTTGAAGGGTGGTGTACATTGTATGACTGAAATTCAATCATGAAATTTGTAACTATGTAAGCCATGGTATTTAAATAAAGTAATTTTTAAAAATAAAAATAACTGGCTGATCTAATTTAACACACTCATCCACTTTTGTTCCCTTGATTTATCTGCATTGCTTTCCATAATTGTATGTTCTCCCAAGTCCTTTTATGCCACTTACACATCTTACTAAGCTTTTGGATGATTTTAATTAACTTCACAATGAATTGTAAATGTAGAAAAAGATTTGGTGTTTCCATAAAAAATAGTTTAAAATCTTTAGAAACATTTGATAAAGCTGAATCATGCTAATAAAAATTGCTGCACAACAAGAAACTAATAATAACTTAGCAACATCATAAAGCTTTCAATTCTGAACTTAGGTATTTTCAAGTGTCTAAATCCTCATAAGTGATGGATTACAGGCATGGTTTATGTAAGCACAATAAATGTTGAACACTAATGGATTCTTACTTGAATAAGAGGCCTTGGTCCCAGTCCAAAAGATTAGAAAATCAACATTTTTTTATGTCTTCAGCTAAAATTTAACTTACAACAAAAGCATATATCACGTTTTTTTCACTAATTCTCTCACTTAAACATATTTCACTCATTATCAAATCAGTCCTAAACATTTAAAGTAAGAGTTTCTAATTATTTCTGGAGAGATAAGAAAATACACTCCATTTTCTGTTACTAGGAAATGCAAATTAAATAACAATTAGACACAACACTCCTATTATAATGGCCAAAGTCCCGAACATTGGTTGAGAACATAGTCAATAGAACAATATAAAACATGCACACACACATATATAGCAACTTTATTCATAATTAAAATTATGACTTCAAAGTAGCCAGGATGTCAGTCTGTGAATGGGTAATCTAAAGTATATCCAGAAAACAAAATATTAATATAAGATAAATATAACGAATAAGTTATCAAGCAATGAAAGGATTTGAAAAATTTTTTTGTTTTTTTTTTTCTTTTGGGCGAGGATCCCACACCCGGTGACGCTCAGGAATTACTCCTGGCTATGCGCTCAGAAATCGCCCCTGGCTTGGGGGACAATATGGGTCACGGGGAAATAGAGCCGCAGTCCATCCTAGACTAGTGTCAGCAAGGCAGACACCTTTTCGCTCTGTGCTACCACTCCGGCCCCGTAGATGTGAAAAATCTTAATGTCTATTTCTAACTAAATGAATTTGAAATTGCTATATCCTGTCAAACTTTATGATATCAAACTTTATGATATTGTAGAAGAGGCAGTGGAGACAGCAAAAAATCTGAAGAATGAAGAGAGTACAGACAAATTTTGAAAAGCTACCCTCCCACACCTTAAAGATAGATAAATGTCACTAGAGATTGAACAGAGAAAGGAATGCACAACTCTGAGTGAAGCATAATGTATACTATGGACTTAGAGAAACTCTGATGTTAATGTAGCTTCATGCATTGTAATGAATACACCACTATGGTGGAGAAAGCTTATAATTATGGGATTGTGAATAGAAGAATAGAGAAATCTCTGCACCTTCCTCTTAATTCTGCAATGAACTTAAATGTATTTTTTGAAGCCTTAGTTAAAAAAAAGGAGGGGTCGGAGCAGTAGCACAGTGATAGGGCGTTTGCCTTGCATTTGGCTTACCTAGGACGGACCATGGTTCGATCCCCTGGCATCCCCCAAGCCAGGAGAGATTTCTGACTGCATAGACAGGATTAACCCCTGAGTGTCACTGGGATTGGCCCAAAACCAAAAAAAAAAAAAAAAGGAAGTTAAAAAGAAATAGGGCTGGGAGAAAAGCAAGAGGAGTAGAGGAGGCAGAGGAGGGAAAAGGAGAGGAGAGAAGAGGAGGGGAGAGGAGAGAAGGAAGGAAGGGAGAGGAGAAAAGGGGAGGAAGAGGAAGAAGGAAGGGAAGGAGAAAGAAAGAAAGGGAAGAAGAGAGGAGAGGAAAATAAAGGAGGGAGGAAAGGAAGTCAAGTATATGGTATTAAAGTTCATAACCAATTTAGCAGATACAAGTTTTAAATCAAACAAATGAGCTACAAAGTATCTAGCTGACACTCGGCTATAAATATATTCATTCTTGAAAGATAAATGCAGTTATTAGGTTATAGTAAAGCCACAGTTTGCATATATTATTATTTGCTAGCCACACTGCTAAGCTAGCTATTTAGTAAACCTGCTAAATATAAACTTCATTATAAACCTATTCAAATATAAACCTATTTAGAGCTTCATTTTAATATTTCTTTATTCTTTTCAATGTATTTCTTTTCAAAATCTCCAAATATACAAACTCAGAACTAACCAGGCTCTAACTATGCTATTCCAAGGAAGTGACTGTCCTGGGTCCATCTGCTAGGAACCAGTTAAATTACTCAGATACCACAGATACCACAGTTTCTGCAGGTATATAAATTTGCTTCTTGCAACCTTGTAAGTAGGTCAGTTTATAAGTAGAGACATGCAATAGTCATACAATAAAGTCACACAGAGTCATACAATAAAATATTATTTACCTCTTTAATTTTGGCACACAGTTAAGGAGCTACAGAATTTGTGATTATTACCATTTACTAATTTTTAAATATGTTCCTAAAAAACAAACTCCAATCTGAAGAAAAACTGAAGGGAGAGTACAGTTCCTATCTCTCCTTTAAAAAAAAAGTGTAGCAAATTCATCCTTTCCACCAAATAAAGTTCTTTATTTTGATATTAGATATTCAAATATCTAAAACTTAAATTTTGTATGCATGAGATAAATTAGTGGGGCACCAAATTGAAACCCTAGTAACACATGAACCCCCTACCAGGCCAAGAAGGTTCCCATTACCAGGCCAAGATCTACACCATCTTGGCCCTGAGCACTTCTTGAAATATACAAAATTAAAAAAAATTAAGATTCACAAAATAAAAGCTGAATGTAAATGGTTAAAAACTGTAGAGGTATGCCAAAGGTACAGTTTTCTGTTTTTATTTGTTTACTTTTTGTTTTTGTTTTTGGACAACATTTGGAGATGCTGAAAACAGACTCCTGCTTCTGTACTCATTGATCACTCCTGGAAGGCTCAGGAAACTTATGGATGCTTGGTATAAAACCTGGGTTAGACACATGCAAAGCAAGTACCCTATACTATCTCTCCAACCAAAGAGTTGCAAATTCTTAATTCTAAGAATCTTATAAGAGGGCCGGGCGGTGGCGCTAAAGGTAAGGTGCCTGTCTTACCTTCGCTAGCCTAGGATGGACCGTGGTTCGATCCCCCGGCATCCCATATGGTCCCCCAAGCCAGGAGCGACTTCTGAGCGCATAGCCAGGAGTAACCTCTGAGCGTCACCGGGTGTGGCCCAAAAACCAAAAAAAAAAAAAAAAAAAAGAATCTTATAAGAGATAAAGAAAAGACACAGTATAAAAATATAAGGGGCCAGATGGTGCATGGGATAAGGTGTTTGTTTTGTACTCAGCTGACCCAAGATCCTTCAAAACCACATCACAGCATCTGAACCCCCTCTACTAAAGGTCATTCCTGAGCACAGAGCATTATATGGTCCTGAGCTGCTAGGTATTACCTCCCCCCATAAAAAATCTGAACCACCTAAAACCTGAAATGAAATGCACAAAATGTCTTGCAATGTTCACAAAAGATAAAGTACCATGTTGGATTCAAATTCACCTTCTTTTACCAGTAATGTCGCTTTGCCAACATCTCCTTCTGCCTCTTCCTCTATTTTCAAATTCATCCACACTTCCTATTCCATCTTCTGTAGTATCAAGAAACAAATTCAGGGCCTTCCATATGCAAGGCATGTGTGCTATCACTGAGCCATGTCATGTCCAGATTCTATTCCCACCTGACTTTGCAGCCACTCAGTTGCTCTGGCTTAGTCTATGCAAGCTCCCCATCTCCTTTGGAATCTGAGCAACTCCCCTTGCTTCCTAAGGGATCCAGCCATACCCGTTCCTTGCTTCCTAAGCAGTTCACCTTCTTTCCCCACACTTGCTTTATATAGGCTGTTCTCCTATTCTCGGCTGAATAATTTTTACTCATCTTTTTAGATCTTCCTGTAAATATTTTGCTAAAAAGGTCTTCCTTACACAGAAAATTAAATTATCCTTCCACAGTCACCCTCATGTAATTTTCTGCTTCTTATGCATAGCAATGATCACAAATTTGTGATTATATACTCATTCATGTGTTTATTTCTTGTGTCTGTCTCTTGAACTCTTGAGAGCTGAAAGGACTCATATTCATTCACAATTGTATGACCACTGGTTAACAGTTTGTTTTGCATTTAATAGGTACAATGTGGGGGTTTTAGTTTCATGTCTGTGTTTTTATATAAACACCATGATATACAAAGTTGTTTAAAATATTGTTTTAGGTTGCTGAAGGGATAGTATAGCAAGTAAGGCACTTGCCTTGCTTGTATCCATCCTGGGTTTGATGACAACATCCAATATGGTCCTCAGAGCACAGCCAAGAATATAGAGCCAGAGAAATCCCTGGGCACAGCTGGGATGAAAATAAATAAGGGGAAGGGACAAGAAAAAAATCAATAAAATAAAATGTTATCGTGACTAATCTGAATTACAAGACTTTCACAGTTATATTTAAGGTACATATTGACAGTGAATTAGGGCCAGTCTCACCACCAGTGTTGTCCTGCCTCCACCCCTTTTCTCAGCATGCACCCCACAGCTTCCTCATTTGCCCCCTAGACTGCTAGTATAACAGGCCACCTTTGTGTATAGTTTGTTGTAGATTGGGTATCTTGATCCTCTTGTCGTTGACTTTGGTTTGGTATTTAGGTCTGATCATTTTTTTTATTTCCACTCAATGTTCATGTGACTGTTTGCTCATGGTATCATCCACTTCCCCCCCTCTCAATTTATGAGGCATAACAAGATAATTCAAATTCTATGGTTCTGTTGGAAAAAGAAAAAATAAAGTTGGGAGGAGTTAGTCTAGAAGCTATCAATATCTCTTGTTTCTTATTTGTGGCATGTTCCATTCGTTCCATGCTTTCTTCGAGTTCTATGAACATCTTCTATATTTCTTCTCTAAAGTCCTCTGTGAAAGCAAATAGGTGGTTGGTATTTTGGGGGTCATAAGAGCTATCATCTTCATTCTCTAAGCATTGTGGGGTCCTGCATTGTTTCCTTATATTCACAGTTGTAGTGTGATGTTGTCTATGTCCCATGCAGGCATTCCTTGACTAGGATTATGCTGTGGCCATGTAACGAATGCTCCACTGGTTCTTTGTCTTTTTTCTTTAGAGGGGGGACTCACCTGGCATTGCTCAGTGTTTACTCCTGACTGCTCAGAAATCGCTCCTGCCTTGGGGGACCATATGAGATGCCGGGGATCAAACCTGCATCCGTTCTGGGTCAGTGCATGCAAGGCAAACACCCTAGTGCTGTGCTACTACTCTGGCCCTGGCTTTTTATATTTGACTTGGATTTTGTTTCTCTCCTGGGCACTGGTGGCATCACTTCTGGGTCCGAAAGTCTCTGGGTCTGCCTCCCAAAGCCTTTAAAATGCCTCTGGCTTAGATTCCTAAATCCTACTTCTTTAAATAAATAAAATGCGTCTATTTTAATTATGCTAATGACTTTAATTAAAGAAATTACCTGTGATCAACAGAACCAAGTGTGAGGTTCCCACACACAAGCACAATAATAACAAATAACAAAGGAAAGGAAAAAACAAAAGTTAAATAAATAAAACGCTAGTACTCCATGTGGTCCATGCAGGGATCTTCACCATCTGTGCCCCACAACACCAGGTCAGTTTCTTTTTGCCCCTTTCTTGGAGTTTCTTATGGGCTCTGGCCCTGGCCCTTAACATGTTCAGGTTTGGGGTGAATATGAAATTCTAGAACCCCATGCCCCACACTACTGCAAGAAGACAAGTCACAAAGGAGGTTTGTCCCACATGATTTGGAGTAAAATATAAACACCCTTCTCACACTCCCACATGCTCACCAGAGGTCAACCTCAAATGCCTTCCCACAAGCATACACAAATAAACACACTTGCATGCATGCAAGCATTCTGCAGGGTTTATCACAGATTTCTGAGCTCTGACATTAAGCAGATTCTACCTACCCAAGTTCTTGGCAGGAGGAATCTATTAATTGCTCTCACTTTGGATCTCAGTCAAACCCTAGATGGACGTTCCAGTTATGTTTCCATCAATAAAAACATGTGAGATGGGAGCCAGAGAGATAATAAAGTGGGTAGGGTTTTTGCCCTTGCACACAATTATCCCCCAGTTTGATCTTCGTTACCCTACATGGTCTCCCAAACCCAACAGGAGTAAGCACAGAGCCAGGAGTAAGTGCTGAGCACCACTGGATGTGGGATGTGGCCCAGAAAAAACTGAAACATAAAACTGTGAAGCATGAAAAAGGATAAGACATCCGCATCTAATTATTTACTTTTTCTTCTTTCCTTCCACTTCAACTATTACAATAATCACATCATGCATCCCATCATAGTATCTGCAATTTTTTAACCTCTCACATGGATGGAGGAGAGAATGCAGTGCACACTTAGTTATGACACCAGAACTCAGAAATGCCAGTGTCACATGATTGTATTCAGCATGTGAAAGGATGCAAAGGACACAACTTCTACCTCTGTCTGCAAGGTTGCTACTCTTCCATAGGCTGTCCATGGGTCTAAGGTAAGATATTTGTATTCATGCTTTGATAAATGATGAAATTCTAGGGCACAGGGGTGACGGCACTTGATTGCACTTAACCTGGGTCCATCTTCAACTCTGCATTTGGATCCCTGAACACTACCAGGAGTTATCCCTGAGTACAAAGTCAGAAACAAGCCCTGTACACTGCCAAGTGTGGCCCCAATACAGCCCCATCTCCCCAAAAAGATTTTTAAAAATGACTAAATTCTGTTCCTGCCCCAACTTTCTTCCACTCTTTTGAGAATGATTATGAAAATTTGTGATACTTTCAAAAAGATAATTATAAACAGAACTATTTGTGTATATGCTGAGCCTTACTATGAGAATTAAAGGGTTCTAAAACTGATTTATTGTGACCATTTTACAGGATGGTAAATTTACTTTTTAAAAAGGACTTCACTCTATATTCATAACTGTCTGAGGTATAAAAATAACAATGGAGTTCCCCCGCCCAAACATTCAGCCTTTATTTTTTAATGGAAGTTACATAGTCTTAGCACATTATATCAACCCAGACTGTGCCATTAAAATTGAGTAAGAGCTAGAAAGCTAGCCCATGCCTGGAAGGCATGAGATCTTGTTTAACTCCTGTCACCAGCATTAGCGGGTGTCTTCCCAGCACCTCTATGTGTAGTGTGGAAGCCTCACCACCACTGGGCCCAGACACACTTATTGTGGGCCCAAGCACTGAACCATCAGCCCCATGCCAATCATCGACCCCTACTCCAACACTGCTGCAAATACCTCATCAAAAGGCCAGCATCAGAATATATGCATACAAACTTGTGGGTTTCAGGGACTGAAGCAATAATACAACAGGCAGGGTGCTTGCCTTGCATGCAGCTAGCCTAGGTTCAATCTGTGGTACCTCATATGATCCCCTAAGTACTGCCAGGAGTGATCCCTGAGTGTAGAGCAGGGGTCTCAAGCTCGCGGCCCGTTTGCGGCCCCCCATACAACATTTTGTGGCCCGCGGCCGGCCTTCAAATATCGCAGTATTCGCGATTATTCGCTTACCGAATAATCGCAATAAAAATCGCATTAGTAAGAAAAAAATCGCATTAAACATTCGCATAACTTGAGCAGTTCCATTAGGGGTATGCAAATGTTTAATGCTATTTTTTGCGATTTTTTTCTTACTAATGCGATTTTTTGTTGTGAATATTCGGTAAGCAAAATCCCTTATGTGGCCCTGCCTCACCTCGACTTTGCCTCCTGCGGCCTCCAGGTAAATTGAGTTTGAGACCCCTGGTGTAGAGCCAGGGATTCATCCTGAAGCACTACTGAAGCAACCCTCTAAAACATACAAAACTTTTGGTTTTGTTCTGGGGCCACACTTAGCAGTGTCAGGGATCAAATTGAAGTCACTATGTTCAGGACAAGTGCCTTACCCACCATATTTTATCTTTCTGGTTCATACTTTAAGATTTTATTGAATGTCTTTAAATTAAATTATCCACAATCAAATAAGTTCTGGGAAATTAACAGAAGATATTATAAGGTCTTATGCTAACTAAGTATATTTTTCATTAGCAGGAAGCTGAGGACAGATAGCAACAATCCTCTAGAATTATAGCCACAATCCAATCCAATAGACAGAAAAACAAGAAGGCAAATCATCACTAGAGACTAATCTGTTCTATCCATGTAAGTGTGAGTAAGAGAATGAATGATGGAGGCAAGGGACCAGGCCAAGGGGACGAATGACTCAGGTCATCAGAAAAAGGTAGAGGAAGAACAAGGCATCAAAGAACAAAGGGATCAAGTCCCAAATCTTGGTCCTGTTTAGAACTTACTGACTTTGAAAAATTTATTTCACCTGAGTCTCAGTTTCATTATATACAAAACAGTCAATAAGTATAGGAAATGCCAATGTATGACGAACTCCCATATCTTTCATAAGTACATAAGAAGACAATGTGCATAGAGTAGGCTCAGCTATGCAAGGTGGCTACAGAAGCCCAAGAGGCCCAAGGCAGATACCGAAGGTTACCAGGGTCTGGTTCTGTAGAATAGGGAGTATATCAAAACAGGCAGCATAGGTGGCATTATAAATTTTTAAATTATTTTTATTGTAACCAAAGATAATTACCAACCTTTCACAGTAATATTTAAGGCACATAATGACAATGAATTAGGGCCATTCGCACCACCAGTGTTGTCCTTCCTCCACCCTTGTTCCCAGCATGCATCCCATATCTCCCTCATTTGCCCCCGAGACTGCAAGAAAACTAGTCCCCTCTATATATAGCTTGCTGTAGATTGGGTATCAATTCTGTTGTCATTAACTTTGGGTTTGGTGTTTAAATTTGATCATTTTTTTTATTTCCCCTCTATTTTCATATGACTCTTTGGTCCTGCTACCATTCATTTTCCCCCCTCAATTCATGAGGCAGACAAGATGATTCAAGTCGTGTGGTTCTGTTGAAAAAAAAAAAACAAAACCTGGGCGGAGTCCATCTAGTGGTTAGGTTATGATTTTTAACACTGCAAGGCAGGTTTTGTGGGGAAACAAAAGCCTTGCCTTTGCTTGGAGGGCCTTAGCAAGATTATAAAACACGAGGCTGAAAATATCTTTCCTGAGCAGAAAGAGAATCCATGAGTAAGAGCAAGCACATGCACAAACAACCCTCAGAGACACAAAACAACTTGAGCTGAAAAGAGGCCAAAGGACCACAAATAGAAAAGTGGCCTTAACATTTGAATTTGGAGGAGTTCCTAGAAATCTGGGGTTTCTTGAAAGACTTCAACACAGTCATTTTTCTTATCCAAAACAATGACTACTTTAGAGCCCTTCCAAGATAATCATACAGATAAATGAAAATAATTCTATTGAGTCCATGGGACATAGTGGGTACCATGGGTAGGTGGGAAGAACTTGGCAGGGCACCAGTCTCCCCACACCACCACCATACTCAGGGCCATGATAAGCACCACATCCATCACCCTAACTATAGCAATAATACATACACACATACACACAAACACACATCACTGCTACAGCAAAGGAGAGAGGCTACATTTCTTGCTCAAATGTTCTCTTCTCCCTTGGCTGGTTCCTGCTGCTGCTACTAGCCATCAATCTTCTCTTTAAGCCAGATTAAAAAAACACACACACAAATTCTCACTTTATTTATGGCCTTTCTTTTTCAGCCAGGGTTCACCACTCTGTCAAAATGTATGCTGACCCTAAATTATAGAAATGAAAACAAGGGGGGCTGGAGTGATGGCACAGTGGTAGGGTGTTTCCCCAGGGTCCCATGTGGTCCTCCAAGCCAGGAGCAATTTCTGAGCACATAGCTAGGAGTAACCCCTGAACGTCACTGGTTGTGACCCCGAAACTAAAAGCCAAAGAAAAAATTAAGAAATGAAAACGGGGAAGTAAAGAAACCAAGTGAGAAAGTGAGAGAGGATAAGAAGGGATGGATGAGAAGTACCAGGTCTGAAGTTAAGAGTTTCAGTGATGTAGAGTTGTGATATACGAATCTATCTAAATCACAGAGCCAAGAGAAGATCATTGTCAGCAAGAGATAGACAACAAGCAAATTTAAAAGCATCCCAAAGGGGCCAGAAAAAATAGTACAGCAAATAGGGTATTTGCTTTGTATGTGGCCAACCCAGGTTCATTCCTCAGCACAACACATGGTCCCCCAAATTCTGCCAGAAGTGATCCCTGAGTACATAACCCAGATTAAGTCCTGAGGATGGTTGGGGGTGGAATGTGCCTATTAAGGGGGCAGGCTGGGAGTGAGAGGGAACCTGAGGATTACACTGGAGAGAAGTCAACACTGGTAATAGGATTAGTGTTGGAACATTACATGCCTCAAACTCAATTATGATTTGTATAAGTCATCATGGACTGATTTTCAATTTCTAAATGTTAAAAACTTTTTTTAAAAAAAACTTTTATTTTATATTTTAATAAGAAATTTTTTTTAATTTAAAGCTTGTGCTAACAATCCTGTTTTCTTTGGAAGGGGCCTACAAACATCTGGTTCTCAGACCTACATGGGTCTGAGCAAAGTCCTAGTCACAAAATTAGGCTGGGGTGCCAATCAAGATGGATTGGAGAAAAACCTGAGTTAGCACAATGGAGAGAGAATATTGGTGGAGGAAATCTCTGATGGAGGGGTGGTGGAACATTAAATGTATAAAACCCTATAACTGGCAGTATTGTAAATCACAGTGCCACAAGTTTAATGCAGGATGGAACAGTATGTAAGTCAGGGTTCTCAAACTCACGGCCTGCGGGCCTTTTGCAGCCCTCCATACAACATTCTGTGGCCCACAGCTGGCCTTCAAATATCACAGTATTCACAATTATTCACTTACCAAATAATCGCAATAAAAATCGCATTAGTAAAAAAAATTGCATTAAACATTTGCATACCCCAAGCAGTTCCGTTCGGGGTATGCAAATATTTAATGCGATTTTTTGTGATTTTTTCTTACTGCTGAGATTTTTTATTGCAAATATTCGGTAAGTGAATAATCGCGAATACTTTGTGCCTATGGCAGACGTCATTTCCACTGCTCCTGCCCGCTGACCCTTGCATTATTGGAGGCCTAAGGGAGAGAAGGGAGAGAAAGGAAAGAAGTTTATTACAGAATTAGATTTTCTCATACCTTCATCATGACTTCAAAGCCTGCAGTGAAGAGAAAGATTGATGGTGAGCACAGACAATTTCATGAAAAGTGGGAGACGCAGTATTTCTTTGTTGAGCACAAGGGCATCCCTGCATGTCTTATTTGCTCAGAGAAAGTTGCAGTGCACAAGGAATGCAACTTGAAATGCCATTATTCAACTAAACATGCTGAGGAATGTGCAAAATATCAAGGAAATGAGAGAGCCAACCGGGTTGCCAGTCTTAAAGCATATCTAATGAGGCAACAAGATTTCTTCAAGAAAGCAACCAAAGAGAATGCTGCATCAGTCAAAGCTAGTTACATGGTTAGTGAGATGATTGCTAAGGCAGGGAAACCATTCACAGAAGGAGAGTTTGTTAAAAAAAAATGCATGTTACAGGCTGCAAGTATTATCTGTCTGGAAAAGAAAGGTCAATTTAGCAAAATCAGCCTTTCTGCCAACACTGTGGCAGAGCGCATTTCTGACATGTCAAGTGACATTTATCATCAACTGTGTGAGAAAGCCAAATGTTTTGATGCATACTCAGTTGCTCTTGACCAGGGCACAGATATAACAGACACTGCGCAGCTCACAATTTATGTCCGTGGTGTTGATTACAATTTTGAATTGACAGAGGAGCTGCTCACAATAATTACAAAGCATGGCCAGACCACTGCTAATAAAATATTTTGGCATCTGGTGATGCCATTGAGAATGCAGGTTTGCCATGGAAGAGGTTTGTTGGAATAATAACCGATGGAGCGCCATTGATGACAGGGAGGAAAAATGGACTGGTGGCACTTGTTCAAGAAAACTTGAAGAGGAGGGTGTAGAGAAGGCCATTTCTCTTCACTGCATTATCCATCAGCAGGCCCTTTGCAGTAAATACCTGCCATGTGACAATGTGATGTCTGTTGTTGTGAAATGCATCAACCAAATCAGATCCAGGGGCTTAAAGCACAGGAGGTTCTGTGCTTTTTTAGAGGAAATGGAGTCAGAATATGGAGATGTGCTCTATTTCACTGAGGTACATTGGCTCAGAAGGGGAAATGTCCTGAAAAGATTTTTTGAGTTGAGAGAAGAAGTGAAAGCCTTCATGGAGAAGGATGGGAATACTGTTTCTGAGTTGAGTGATCACAAATGGCACATGGACTTAGCTTTTCTTGTTGACACCACACATAAGCTGAATGTACTAAACAAGATGTTACAAGGCCCGGGGCAGCTCATCAGTGCTGCCTATGACAACGTGAGAGCATTCTCCACAAAACTTGTGTTATGGAAATACCAGCTCTCTCAGAGAAACCTTTGCCATTTCCCAGCAATGCAAGGAACTTGTGGATGCAGGCATACCATTAAGTGGTGAGAAATATGTTGATGCTATTTTTTAGCTAGAAGGAATTTGATCACAGATTTGCAGACTTCAAAAAGCACAGAGCCACTTTCCAAATTTTTGTGGATCCCTTTTCCTTTGATGTGCAAGATGCCCCTCCTGTGCTTCAAATGGAGCTCATTGACCTGCAATGCAACTCTGATCTCAAAGCCAAGTTCAGGGAAATTAGTGGAAAAGCAGACATGCGAGGGCAATTTTTGAGAGAATTGCCCCCCAGCTTCCCTGAGCTTTCCTGAATATTCAAGCTCACCATGTGCCTTTTTGGGAGCACATATTTGTGTGAAAAGTTATTTTTCACATTGAACTTCAATAAGTCAAAGTACAGGTCTAGACTTAATGATGATCATCTTCAAGCCATACTGAGGGTCTCAACTGCTTCCTCTCTAAAGCCAAATGTGGTTCAGATTTGTGAGAAGAAGCACTGTCAAGTCTCTGGCAGCAAGGAGTAGGCAAAAGATGCCATGTTCAGAAGAACTGTTCATGATCTTCACTGAATGTTCTATTCATGTTCACAAGAAATAATTAAAACTGTTAATAATGACGTTTGAGTACTTTTTTTTTGGTGAAATCCTTTATGCAGCCCTGGCTCACCCTGACTTTGCCTCCTGTGGCCCCCAGGTAAATTGAGTTTGAGATCCCTGATGTAAATGCTTGGATAGACTGCAGTCAACCCTGGTTCGCCAGGCACCACATAAGGTCCTCCAAGTCTTCCAGGATTGATTACTGAGTGTAGTCATGAGTAAGCCCTGAGTACAGCCAGGCATTTCTCCACATCCTCCCAAAAACGGGGGAAAGAAATGCAAGTCTTCAATCACTATGAAAAGTAAACAACTTCTTTATAAATTCAAACAAGAGGTGCCTTGGAAAGAAGAGGCATGAAGAAACTGAAATCCTTATACCTTTCACATTTCATGAGGATTTGAATAGCTTTTTCTCCAGAATAGTTGTTTTGAATCCCCCCACTCACACATACACAAACAAGTGAGACTATACAGTGTTAAATAAAATTCCTTTCATTTTTTAAGGTATAATTTTGATCTAGAAGCTCCATCCTCTTCTTCAGAATGAAGATGGTTACTCATAAATGAGTAATGAAGATTACTCATAATGAAGATTAGCTACTCAAGAGAATGCTAAACTGGGCTTTCACCCAGCTTTTCTAGGGCTCCAAGTCTTTGTAATCAACCACACAGAATTGTTACACACTGGGTCCTTATGTACTAGGGAATAATATCACCTTAAAGTCAATAACACATAACAGTTCTCCAACCTCAGTGAAAAGAAATATACAGGGAAGATTGCTTAAAGGACAAAGATACTATCTCTGCTTCATATCCCTGAACCAAACTCTATCATCCCCAGCAACTCTGGGCTACTGCTTTGACAAACATTTCTCTTGGAAAAGGTGCTGTTAAACACAAAAGTGGTTTAGAAACCTCAGCATTATACGACCTATGACTATTATAGCAAAACACAGTTTAAACACACACACACACACACACATACACACACACCTCCCAAGCCACTCTTACACACACACACACACACACACACACACACACACACACACACACACACACACACACACACACCACTCACACCCCAAGCCACTCTTTCTGGGGACTCAGAAGAAATATTCTTGTCTGATGTTGGTACCAAGAGTGGTGACAGTCCTTCTGAGAAACAGACTTATCCTTATTCCTATAAGAATTTTCTCTTCCTGTTGGGTGATTAAAAAAAAAAAAACTAGAGGAAAGCCAGTGTCCTGTTAGTTTGACCAAGGGCAGAAGACAACAGTTCTCATTTGCTTTCATGAACCCAACCCAGTTCAAAGCCTCAGGATCGCATATGGTTCCCTGAGCACCACAAGTGTTCTCTCCTGGGTAAAGTCAAGAATAGGTCCAATCATCCCCAGGTGTGCCCCACCACCTCCAGAACAATAACAACTAAAAATGAAATTCTCCCTTTTTTTGTCTGTAGGTAATTCTGGTATTAACTGTATTCATGGTTCCATTTGTTCCCACTATTTTCTTCCCCTACTTTATGTTTATTTTTAATAATAGTATATTTATTTAAGTTATAATATTTGATTACAAATACTATTGTAGTTGAATTTCAGTCATAAAAAGAACATGCCCCTTCACTAGTGCAACATTCCTATCACCAATGCCTCCTATCTCCCCCACCACCACCCCGCCTGCCTTTGACACAGGCATTCTACTTCTCACACTCACTGACATTGTCATGGTAGTTGTTAGTGTAGTCATTTCTCTAACTGCACTCACCACTCTGTGGCGAGCTTCATATCATGAGCTGTTCCTTCCAGCCCTCATCTCTCTTGTCTACAGGCTTTATTACAATAATGTCTTTTATTCTTCTTAGAACCCAGAGATGATTGTATGTCTGAAGAACATTCTCTGAATATTCAAGTATATTCCACTGGTCTGAGGATCTGTCTTTATTCCAATACCATGCTGTTTTAATGACTATAGCATTGTAATACAATTTAAAGCTGGGGAAAGTGATGCCTCCCATATTCCTTTTCCCAATGATTGCTCTAGCCATTCGAAATCGCTCCTGGCAGGCTCAGGGGACCATATGGATGCTGGGATTTGAACCACTGACCTTTTTCATGAGAGGCAAACGCCTTACCTCCATGCTATCTCTCCGGCCCCAATGGATTGTTTTTTAATGTTTATTTCTTCTCTATCATTATTGATATATAAGAAGGCCCTTGATTTTTGCGTGTTAATTTTTAGCCTGCCACTTTGCTATATGAATCTATTGTTTCTAGAAGCTTTTTGGTAGAGTGTTTAGGGTTTTTTAAATATAGTATCATGTCATCTGCAAACAGTGAGAGTTTGACTTCTTCCTTTCCTATATGGATGCCTTTGACATCTTTTTCTTGCCTAATCACTATGGCAAAAACTCCCAGCACTATGTTAAATAGGAGTGGTGAGAGAAGGCAGCCTTGTCTTGTACCAGATTTTAGAGAAAAGGCTTTAGTTTATTTTTATTGAGAATAATATTAGCCATTGGCTTGTGGTAGATGGCCTTGACTATGTTGTGAACTGTTTAGATATCTATGTTAAATATTTCTGCTTAAAGGCACAGCAGCCTACGGCCCAACTGCTTACCCCTAACATAAAAATGGCCCAGTTCCACCTCTGAACCTCAACAAGCAGCCAAGCCACCAAATAGTTCTGGCTCCACAGCTCCTCCTAATAGAGTTGTTTACATGCTGACTCCCTAGGTCACTCTCCATGCAGCAAGTGAGGTCCCATAAAGGAATTGAGGCAAATCATGTCTGTGTTCCAAACACTGCCCCATTTTCCTCTTTCCCCTGGGTCAAACCTAATATAAACCATCCCTGGTTCTTAGCCTTCTTAGCTCTCTGCTCTCACCTCCCTAAATCTTTCATTATTCTTTGATCATAGCTACTCAGTCCTCTTGAAGCCTTTGCACTATTTCCAATGCCAGGACACCCTGATCTTATCAACCACCACTCTTCAGGCTCCTGCTCCAAGGTCCCACTATCCATGCGTCTTCCCTTTCCCCTTTATTCTATGTCACTGCAGTGACCTCCCCTGACATATTAGTGTGTATCCTTCCCCTTATACAAAATATCTGAGAACAAGAAATGTGTGTTTTATGTACCACATTCCTAGAGTCCAGTATAGGATTGTACCCAGATGCAGGGAAAGAGTGTCATGAGTCACTATATGATATTTCAATCAACAACAGGAAAGACATCCTCGTGTGGTCTCAACAGACTATACCATAGAGCCAATGTGTTAGTAGGCTGTACCTTATAGGTTTGTGTCCTTTACTCCCTTTAACTTTTCTCTGCTCATAATTCCTTCAGGCCCAAAACATTTTTACTCAACCACAGAACTATATGCAGATAAAATAGGTATAGCAAATTAAACATGTGTTGATAATTAATCATTAAGAAAAGTCTTAAAGACCTCCACATTCAAACTGTCACGACCTAAAGATTAAGCAAATAGACTCTATAACATTCACAGAAGGACAAAATCACATGATGACTTAAGTTTCAGACAGCACCTCCATGGTTAAATAAGGCAAGACTATAAATAATTGTTGAATGAATGAATCTTACCAACAGCTCCCTTGTCATTAGAATGTCACTAGCCTAGTTTAAAAACAAAACAAAACAACAGTAACTATCTCACAGGGGTCACTATTTCCCTGATCATTTCCTTTGTGGCTGTTAGAGTGATATAATCTGAAATCCGACTTTGTATCTCTCCCACTTAAATTTTTCCTCTGTTGCTACAGAATATAGCAAACCATCCTTTGTATGTCATATAAACTACATTTTGAGATCACCTATAGGTTAAGCACTATCTCCTACCACAGTACTAAATTCCTGTTAGCTCACTCATACCCCAGTGCCTTTGTACATGCTATTTTTGCTGTCTTCAACAGTCTTTAAAGCTTTGTTCATATGTCAGCAGCTCAGATGCGACCTTCTCAGTGAGACCTTCATTAATTTCTCCAAAGTTGGTCTTCAGTTTCCCTCCCACACTCCATTTTCACCTAGCATGTGCTTTCAAGATCACATGATGGCTTATACTGTTCTAATTTCACTTCCATCTCCAAACTTGATTCCTTAATTAAAGGGACACTTTGTTTTTAGTATTCATACTTCTAATGTTTAGCCTATAGTAAATACTTGTTCAATGCCTCCTTAGTAAACCTATAGACAAAAATAACCTGTAAGACAATGTTTCAGAACATTGTTCAAAAAAGGTGTGAGTAACTGATATTCTGGAATGCAAAAAATATTAAAGCACAAAATATTTTAAAAATCCATTTTTAAGTGATATAAAAATTGAAAATAACAGGTGTAAATACAGAAAGAGAAAAATCACACCCAACTGTAAATATTTTGCATAATTTTCTTGCAGGTACTTTGTGCTGTACACAAAGTAGAGGAGCTGAACTACTCCCTTCCAGCTCTTAATGGAAATATGTGAAGACAATTCATGTACTGATCATAAAACTATATTGATTAATTTTCAAAAGCTACTATCAAGATATATGTGAACAATATTGTAAACATCACCAAAGCTCATAAAATAAAATGTGAATATATGAGGGCTATAGAGTCCACAGGGGACAAATTGACTCAATTTTGTAATTCTCCATTGATCAATCTATAGGGATGAACTTAACCTTTTCCCCAACATGATTATTTTTTTAAACTAAATTATTTCCAAAGTTTTCACAGGAAAATAAGCACATAAGAAAAGCCAGAAAAATCCTGGAACAGAAACTAAAGTAGTAGTAAGAGGAGACGAATCATGCCAGAAATAGGACTGGAATTGAGAACACACAAAATCAGGGAAATTAACACAAGGTGGATCTAGCCCACCAGCTGAAACTCAGCTAATCAGAGTCCACATTCCAGAAATAGTTCTGCCCACTTGGGGATTTAATAAATGATACTTCCCCCTTTCCACCACCTCCACCTTGGTTCCAGGAAACCTCATCTTTCTCAAGAATCCCCATAGCATAGGTCGCTCATGAAACATTGGGAGACAACTATTGAGAGAAAATAAAGTTGAATATTTATTGTATTACCAAACCAAAAGACTTGTGGACAAACAACATGAGAAGACAAGATTAAAAAAAAATAGGAGAGGCTTGGAGATATATGTAACAGTGTTTAGTGAACATGCTTAGTATGTTCCTAGTCTGGCTTTGCGACATAGTCCATGAACACCAACCGCCAGCTCTGAAAACCCTGGAAGTCCCCATGCGTTAGGGTGGCCTTGGGTAGCCCCAACATTGCAGAGCCCAGACAGCATTGTGTCCTTGGACCTCTGCATTAACTTGCCTGCCTGGCTGCCAGTGAATCAGGTGGAGGTCCCAGGCCTCCTTAGCTCTACTTGGAGTTCCCCAACAACATCAAAATATACAAGATAAATTAGGGAATTTCCAAATTCTTTAAGTTATGAACACTGATAGGTTATATTTTTCTTATTTTTGTACATTATCTAGAAGCTACAACAGCAATAACAAAAATTTAAGTTCTTAACCACCCCCAAAGCACAGACACTATTAAAGAAAAATGGGAATAAAGGCAACTATTTAGAAAGAGGTTAATATGTCAGTGTTCATATTTGACCAGATACAGAGCTCCCGGTAGCGCTCAGGGGTCACTTCTGACTCTACGCTCTGAAATCGCTCCTGGCAGGCTCAGGGAACCATATGGGTTGCCGGTATTTGAACCGTCCTTCTGCTTACAAGGCAAATGCCTTACCTCCATGCTATCTCTCCAGTCCTGAAAACACATTTTTCTAATGTGCTCACAAAGAGATTTCACAAGGAAGAAGAAATAAAGTAAACACATAAAAATATTCCAAAATTTAGGGGCTAGAGAGATAGCATGGAGGTAGGGCATTTGCCTTGCATGCAGAAGGACCATGGTTTGAATCCCAGCATCCCATATGGTCCCCTGAGCCTGCCAGAAGCGATTTCTGAGCATAGAGCCAGGAGTAACCCCTGAACACTGCCGGGTGTGAACCCAAAACCAAAAACCAAAAACAAACAAACAAACAAACAAAAAAGATTGCAAAATTTAAATTGTGAGATGTCACTTTTCACCTAGTATATTAGCTAAAATCAAAATATTTGCCATTTGACTTATGAAGAGGCATTTTCAATGCATCGAAATGCAAATTGGCATATTTCTGTCAATATTAGCTCAGCCAGAAATATAAGATTTTAGAAATCTTCCTTGCAAACACAGGCACATAATTGCTACTTACTAGTCACCTACCACATCTCGGAATCTGCATGCTACAGCACAGCAGTAGCCTACCCAGATCTCACACCTATCCTAAGTCTTCTCTAACTTCAAGGAATCCCATTTGTTGCTTTTTGCTTCTTTTCTCCTCCACTTCATTTTTCTTGTCCTGCCAGAAAGTGGTATGGGTCTCCTAAAGAAGATCTATACCTAGCCTCTCTGTCCTTTAATTTCCCTCTTTATCCCACACTGTATTGCCAGCTTACAGCCAAAGATGCAAATTCATCTGTGATACTAAGCATATAATAGCAATAACAATATGATAGAATAAGCATATGATTGCAAAAATTGAGTTTCTCCCCAAAAAGCATCTTCAATATTCATCATAGATATGACAAAGTGGGTTATAATTATTGAGAGAAATTTCATAAAGCATGTAAAGACGTAAATACTAAAACTGAATTTCTTCAAACTACTAATACCAGAAAGACAACAAATGACAATCACATGTTAATAACTGTTGGGCAAATACCATCTTGCAGGTATTGAGCTACATGTATTATCTCACTTAATACTAATAACTTTCTGAGGTAGAAATTCTTAAGTTACCCCTGAAATTATCACTGAAATGACCATACACACAAAAAAAAATAAGGAATCCATTCAAAAGCCAAAGGTAAGTAGACAGACAGCATAGGAACTATGCTCTCTACTATCAGTATAGACTTTCCTTTAAATCCTAATTCATTTAGAGGCAAGGTAAAAACTATCACTTAAATGCTTGTTTGGTGTAGAATCTAATATTAATAATGAATCAAAAATCACACATAACTTTAGGAAACTTTCAGAAATCCTTAAATATTGCATTACATAGTATCAAAGCACCCCCTACAATAAACCAACTCATCAGATATTCCTCATAAGATAGAAGCTGCTTCTATCAATATTGTACCTTGGCATACATGTCCTTCTAGCTATCTCCACACCCCTCTTTATTTATGCTTGCACATGGGCTTGTTGGTGATCACACTCTTTAAATGTGGCGTTGACACTCATTCTTTCTGCAGGGCTCACCTGGGGTCACATGTCTACTTTGGGGGGTTGGATCTCCCTCCTGACCACAGAGCTTAGCCACCACTTTTAGCTGCAGAGCACTAAGAGTCATGCTTTAGCTGTGATTTTCACACACTGCTGGCCATGGTACAGTCAAAAATCCCTCAGAGCCCAAGAAGAAACTATTGGGGGTCACATCTTCCAGGCCTCAACAGCAGAGTAGTGCACTCAGCATATGCAGAAGCACCAGAGACCAAACTCATAACCTCACAGTGGCAAAGAAGGTGCTATGTCATCTTACATCATTAGCTCAACTCACAGATCTTTTAAGTCAATTCAAAATGAATTGCAGAATAATCAGTTTGGGTCATTATATTCTTAATTGGTTCAACAGATGCACTTATGCAGTGGAGAAACCAAAGGGCAAGCTGAAAACAAGGAAACAAAGAAAAATCACTTAAACATCAGTATCTGTAAATAAATAGAAAGAGAGCCCAAGGTGAAGATGTTTAGTGAAGCACAAGTCTTTTCCTCCATTGAGCTTCTCAATGGGTGCCAAGTTTGGAAGCTGCTATTGACACAGCAGGCATAGCTAACCACATAAACCCTGGGAAGATGAGAGGTTAGATGTCTTTGCTGCTGTTGCTTCTCCAGATGCTTGATGCTCAGTAAGTACTTGCTGAGAGAATGAAAGAAGTTTCTTTTCTTTTTTTAATTTTTATTTTAAAACTTTTTGGTTTCTGAGTCACATCCAGTGATGTTCAGAAGTTACTCCTAGCTCTGAACTCAGAAAGATGGAGGGCCATATGGTATGCCAAGAATAAACCCCAGGTTGGCCCCATGCAAAACAAATATCCAATCTGCTGTGTTATTTCTCCGGCTCACAAACAAACAAACAAACAAAACCCTTTTCTATCACTAATGAACTTTATTTACCTACACAATGGTCAAGAAGTCTTGGGTTCTTCCTCCTACCTCAATGCATCATTTTAGGTTACTGTTACTCCCCTCCCCCAACTTCCTGTTTTGCTCACCTTTAGAGGTAGACTTGCCCACATCTGGGAGGAGTCTTTTGCTCACCAGGAGGATAGATGGGAGGAGGGGAGATTCAGGGGAAGGAGACAGAGAATTTAGCAAGAGGTGGCTGGGCCAGACAACTTTGAATGCAGGGCTACTTATGGAGCAGGCTTAAAAGATTTAAAAAGCTTAGGAGCCACAGATGGTGGCTCGGGCCTATTGATGTCTTCTGAAACCTGATTGCCTGTGGATCACTTCCTCACCGTTACCCTGAAACCTGCAGACCCGGCCGGCTCGAGGGGGTTGTAGGCACGCCGTCCAGGCTAGCTGAGAAAGGCTTTACCATCCATCTCACCATCATCCACCACTATCAAGGACTTTATAAATTAAAATATAATTCAACAGGTTACTTTTCAAATGAGGCACTGACTGGTTAGATCCCATTCTGAGCTACAATAAAGCTGATTTGTTCCTGACATTGCCTGATTATTTTGGAAAAATGGAGTAATGGGCTCCCTTCATTACCTTATTCCCTGATTCTTTGGGGGAAAAGGAAGAAGCAGCACTGCAGACATCATCCTGGGGATGAGATTAATAAAGCACTCATACCCTTTCTCCTGTGCTAATATGTTCTTGCTGTTTACTCTGTTGTTTACTCATCATTTGAGAGTAGAGAGATTTCTGGTATTGGGCATATGACTTCTGATCTCCATTCTCTGAAGGATAACTCATTTAATCACAGCTTTTCAAAAACTTATATTTTCCATAAAAGTATTAATTGAGGATTTCTGAGTAGCTACTCACACAACCAGCACTGAATGAGCCCCTGGCATTAAGATTAAAACATAATCCTATCCTTGTCCTCAAGGAAAAATTATCTCTGGGAGAAAAGCAGATAACTATAATATTGAGTCCATCAAATTCCAGTAGATCTTGGCACTCTGGGACATAATAGGACAAATTCTAACCCACTTAGTCTTAAGCAACAGATCAAAAATCTTCCATAGGTAAAAATATCAAATTTGGAGATGGAGTGATAGCACAATGGTAAGGTGTTTGCCTTGCATGCAGCCAACCCAGGACGGACCCGGGTTTGATTCCCGGCACCCCATATAGTCACCCAAGTCTGCCAGGAGCAATTTCTGAGCTCAGAGACAGGAGTAACCCCTGAGTGCCACCAGGTGTGGCCCCCCAAAAAAATCATATTTGAGGTTGGATGTTAGCTGAAGAAAAAAGGGAGACACTATAGACACATGCAAAGGCACTGGAGCAAGTAAGAGCTGGGCATTATTCTACTTATAAATAAGTGCTACATATTATTTTATACTTCTGGAACATTCCACAGGGATTGCAGATGAGGAGGCAACAGCTGTGCAAGTTGTTAGGTTAGATACACAAGGTCAAAGAGTTTCTCTTTAGCCTGAAACTAGTCCCACAGACTTTGCTATCCAATGTTCCAGAGAACAGATTCATTTTGCCGAAGAATGGAACTGTCATTTTGTGAATCACAGCAACAGCACAAACAAGTTTAGCTAATTAATCCCTTTTGTTGAATCAGGTAACAAAACCAGAAGCTAAAAATACTGTTTGGAAAAACTATCCTTATATGACAATGACAGCAAAGGTGTCTTTTCAGAAGAAGAACATCCCAGGGAAACAATCACTTGACTGATCATAATAGCTAAAGCAAACTGTTTCCAACTAGTCTTGAAAAACCGCATGAAAATAGTGAGCAGATAGCCCCAGCTGAGAATCAAAAGCTGAAAAAAGTCCATGAAGCCTAACTAAACTCTGAGCTCTGAAGAGCAGGACCTCCTCCAGCTGCTTACACCTGAACTCCTGCTGCTCAGCATGAGAACGATCATAACAGTTGCTCACTAAGTACTGGGTAAATGAAGTCATAGATGAAGGTTTCCACTTATGCACAACACGCCCCCTACAGAACAAATGTTTCATTAGACAGGTGTGATGCCAGGGCTAGGACTGGGGGTGGGGCAGGAAGGACTAAAGATGGTGTTGATAAAAGTCTTGGTATGTTCAAAAAAATCAGAATTCCAATATAAAAAAATGCATTTCCATACAAGCATGAACAAATTACCATAAACATTTGCTTGATGTGACTCACTCTGGCTGATACCAGCACGTCATCTGCATGAGATGAGCCCAGAAATAATGGACACCAGTCAGAGGGAGGTCACAAAGCAGTTTTGTGAGCAGAGGATAAACTATCCTGGGATGATGTGGTAGACAAGATCCCACAGCAAGAACCAGAGCAGGACATAGGGCACTTCAACGCACCTGTCAAATGCCCACAATTGCATTGCCACGTACTAATCAGATATTCAACCTTACGGACGGCACATCTGCTTTGCACCATAGGCTTCCTGGTACATCAAGGAAATGTGAGGGCAGTGAAGGAAAAATCTCCCTCTTTAAGGTTCCTTTTTATAGGAAGGAGACTTTAATATGTCCCAGAGCAAACAAGTGGCCATTGTCTACACACACACCACTACATGAAGGCTCACCATAACTGCACATTTCCATGTCACTCTGATACTCCAGGATCCTTCAGAGTTTTGAAAGTTTTGAAGGGTCCTGGGAAGGTTTAGCTCAGCCCCCTATGGAATGCCTTATATGGGTCAATTTATCAGATATGACCATCCATCTAGGGGATAGAGAAATAATATAGGAGCCAAGATACCTCTGCTTGACACTGGTTCAATGCTTAGTCCCACAAAGTCCCTCCAATTTGGCACTGTGGAATCTTGTGGATCCTTGAGCACACCTAGCTTTGAAATGCCTTCCTTCCTGACCCTGGCAATTCTGCCAGGGTGGTCTCCTTAACTGCTATCCTAGCACCACAGAGTCTAATCAGCACTATATCCTCAGGCCCTTGAATTGGACAGTAAGCCAATTGGCCAAGAATCACCAGGTTCCTGAGCAATGCTTGAAAGACTCTCCCGTAAAGAAAGAAATGAATGTTCAAATAGTAAAACTAGATTGTTACTGTAACAGTTCACTATTTCAGTGGTTATTAAGGGGGCCCTTGAGATTATCTGACCTAATCTAGATGTTCCAGATCTAAGTTTGCATCTTACAGGGAAGTTAGTGGCTAGTACCAGGCTGGAGTGAACCGGACCAGAGTCCTTTAGATACCCTGGTGTGATTGGCTATGGTTTCTGATGAGCAACAGACACTTCTTCCCTGGCAATCAAAAAAGGAACCAGTGGAAACCAATAAGAAAATGTAAGTAAATTTCTGTTGTATTATAATGTCTATATGTTCCATGGGAATAGCTGATGAGGGGCCAGAAAGAGAGTACAGTGGCTAGGGAACTTGCCTTGCATGCATCAAAGCTGAGTTTTCTCCTTGGCATCATATGGTTCCTTGAGCCCTGCTTGGAGTGATCCCTAAGGGCAGAGCAGGAAGGAATAAATCTTGAGCACAGCCAGCAAGAACTCCCTCTTTACTCCTCCAAAACAAAAACTTTGCAGTTGTTTTAAAAGAGCCAATAGGTCACAGAGCAGATACCTGGTTAAAGGTTAACAATTTCTATTAAAGAAGTAAAGTCAACAAATCTTGTTAGTAATTTTTTATCAAAATTTTTATTAATATATCTTAGCTCTTCTTTCTTCTTGACTCAGTAATCTTACTAGAGAATTAATGTAAAAGATAGAGCAGAAACTGAGAACTTGTCTTTGGAAGGAAGCTTGTCAAAAGGGAGCAGGGGAGATTGAGAGTTCCTGGGACAATAGGAGGATGGAGGGAAGTAAATACCTGGGTGGAGGAAAGCAGATATGGTGATAAAATAGTTCAAGTTGGAAACCTTACTAATAACAGTTTGTAGACCACAGTGACTTTCCATATAATAAGACTTAAAAAGAGCTTAATTTTTTCAAAAAGGATAGGGAAGAAACTTCCCTTTCATCTTATGTTTTTCTGGAGGCTTATAATATGATCTGGGTCACCTCCGGAAACTCTCCCATTTCCTTCTCCCACCCAAGAACTATAACTTGCAACATAAACATTTATGACAGTCTGGCTACATTATTATGCTACTTGGGACATGATTTTTTCCCCTATTATACTGATCTAGTCACTACTTCCTAAATAATTTTAGTAGAGGAACAAAACTGTAGTATTCAATACAGATTATGAAGTATTTTTCCTATTTTATACAATCTGTGTGAGTTGCCATAGAATAGCACATTCCATTCAAAGTAAATCACCCTCACCGAGGTGTTGGAAATGGTTTTGAATATCTGCTAAAAAATACAATTCTCCCTTTATGCAGCTTTATGTGGGAGTTGTACATTACTTTTCCCCACTGTAAAAAAAAAGGCTCATGAACGGGGCCGGTGAGGTGGCACTAGAGGTAAGGTGTCTGCCTTGCAAGCGTTAGCCAAGGAAGGACTGCAGTTCAATCCCCCGGTGTCCCACACGGTCCCCCAGAGCCAGGGGCGATTTCTGAGCACTTAGCCAGGAGTAACCCCTGAGCATCAAATGGGTGTGGCCCAAAAAACAAACAAACAAAGAAACAACAAAAAACAAAAGGCTCATGAAGAGATGCTTGAAGAAATATATTGACTTTACCATATTGGGGAAAAGAGCATAAAAACTCAGTCAAGATCCTTAATGATATAGTTCATTCCATTCCTAAAGGCCTTATTCACATAACAAAATTAATTTACTTTGTATCACTCACATTGCATAACATAGAGACCTTTTAGATAGTAAACATGGCCAAGATTTGAGGGCAGTCCAACCTAGATAAAACTAGAATGTCTTTAGTTAAAATGCAAAACTGATTCTATTTTTGGTCCTGGTAATCAATCAACTCTGGAAAACAGTTCTAATGACAAGAATGGCTAAAGAAGCATGAGGTTATATTTATATTAATGAAACCATTTCTTCTTCCAATTACATGATTACAGGGTGAACATTAGAATGTGACCAATCAGCCTGAAACAACTATATTAAAATACTTTGATTTTCTATGTTTATATTTGAATATATGTGCATGTATGTATGACTGCCTACATACAGAAGAAGATATCAAGCCAGCAAAAAGGAAGGGAATTTGAGAAAGGAAGAGTACTCTTTTCACAATACAAGCTGTAGATTTTAAATTAAAACAAACCAAAAGGAAAAAATAAAACAGAGTAAGGGCACTGTTTTTAATGAGAGCTGTAATTAAGAAGTGTGAAAAATGAATAATAGCACCTATACCAACCTAAGTGTTTCTAATCCTATTTCAAGAAACTTCAATTTGTTAGAGTTGCAAATGCAATCAGTAGCAAAGCACAGAAAGGCCAAAGAAATACACACAGAGATAAAATTTTGTAGTGACTTCATCACATCCAGAAGCTCCAGGCCCACTAGGGAAACAGCTTTTTATCAATTTTTCCTGCAGTCCTTTTCTGAGCTGCTTTCAGAGACCCTGCAAAGGAATTAACACATGCTGTGGGACAATGAAATGCTAAAGAATGCATTCTCCCAATTCAAAGAAATTCCCCAAGGCATTTATATGGATGAGGATTGTGGGAAAAGGGGAAATCCCTCTCCCCCCCCTCCCCAAAAAAAGAAGCAGAGTGGGAGGGAAGCTAGCAAGAGGATGCTAATAGGTGTCTCGGGAATTTTTCTTCTATTCTTTAAGTAAGCTTGTTACACTACTAAAACCATACATACATAATAACCCAAGTAAACAAACAGCATATATGTTTGGGTATTTATGTGCTTGCATCTACATGCAATCCAGCTCAATATTATGCTTGGTAAAATGTGGAAATGTAAAGAATATCCTCTCTCTGTCAAAGTTGTTGCTGATTAAAATGAAATATTTGCTAAATGCATCTGAAATCACCAGCAGTGTATTTCCATGACACCCGATCTGATTCTAACTCTTCCCATCATGATGAGTACCTCAATTTGCCAACACACCTGCTTATAAAACCCTATAATTGGAGAATAAATTTAGCAAAGTAAGAAACCACCATTAAGGATGTAAACAAACAACTCAGCATTAAAGAATCAGCAAAAGAAGAAGAAAGGTCTGCCAGTCAAATCACCATAGAACCACAAACGCATCTGAGCAGAGGAGAGAATGGGCAAGGATGTAACCGGAACAACACTACAGGGATTCAAATATCATTTAAGGACTGAGAAACCACAGTCTGCAAACACCGCAGTTTTCTGTCCTTGTTATAACTTAATTTGTTGGCTTCACCTGCTACTAAGCTTTCACTGAAATAGCCCATATTTTTTTTATATATGCCAAGAACCCTTTACCCAAAAAGAACCTATACTGTATCTACTGTGAAATTGGAAAGTAAGCTAAAAGTATATGCCTGATGTCATCATCACTGTTTTAAGAAAAATTCATACAAAGCAAACAAAATGGTTAAAGAACTTGACATTCTAAACTCAAAGCCATCAGAGAGACAACACACACTTGACCATAAGGGTTCTCTTTTCCTTAAACACATGCAAACGCACACGCGCGCACACACACACACACACACACACACACACACACTTTAAGTGTTTCACAATCACTTGTGACATTTGATTTGACATATAAGAAACTTCATGACATTGGAATCTTGCCTAGAGTAAAAGGAACTTGAATAGGAAAAAGACACACATACAAAAGCCCATGTCCAGGCCCAAGACTAGAGAAGCACTCAGCAGAATTACACTGCGAGGCTTATTCTTTGGAATGCTGTGTTGGCCAGAGTCATCCAGTATACTTGCTACCAAAAAGAAATAGGAGACTCTCCATCAGAGGAAAAGAGACTCCTGGAAATATAGTTCCAGGAGATGGAAACTCAACCCAAATGGACTTCAAGAGGCAGCAGAAACGTGAAGACTGGCAGCAGCCTGCAGCATGTCTCAGGAGATCAGGTGAAAAATCAAAGACTGTGGGATTACAGGATATTCATGTCCTGGAATAAACAACTCACCCCAGTCCTACAACATGCATATTCTTTCTTGGAAACCTGCTTATTTTCCTTTTCAAAAAGTCTAACCTTTCCACCTGCCTCCTAGCATCTCTCTCTCATCAGGAAGCTGAAACTATGTTGTCAACTCACATGCTGCGTCTATCTTGGCTGCCCCAACAGCCACTGGGGAAGATGGAAGAAACAGCTTTGCATAAGGGGCACCCAAAAGACTCCAAAAGGAAAGAAGCAATGAGGTCATGCAGCGGATTCCCATCCTGCTGGTGCCATGCCGCGGACCACAATTCCTCCTTCTGCAAATGTGACTGCCCAAGTTCCAAAGCCCTAGAGACAGAGGGTCATTCCAGATCCTGGAGCCGGTACTTAACGCAGCAGCCTTCGGCATAACTCACACATGTGCTTGTCTCTTTCCACCGGGAAAGATGCTGTACTTGGCTAGGTGGGCCCATCACCCCCGGCCCTTCCAGAATCCCAGTGATGCCCCCCGTAGGCAAGCCGAGGGAGTCATCTCGCCCACATGGCTCAGTTCCCCTCCAGATTTTCCGCACAGTGCTGCAGTTTACCACACTGAACACATTCTCCCCGGCTGCTGCTTCAAGGACAAAGAGTGTTTCTGTGGCCATCAGAGCTGAAGCAGCAGCTCAGGTTTAGGAAATATATACAAAAGAACATCAAAAGACCCTAAAATCCAGACAAATGGCCCCGGGGCGTTTTCATAACCCAGCTCGCCCTAGACAAGGAGCCCCCAGCATTCAGGAAAGAAAGGCAAGTAGAAGGTCACTAAACCCAGCGGGTAAAGAGAGAGAAACAAGCCTTGCCTTCAGCTCACTGCAGCAAGAGCTCCCAGGCAAGCACTTACCATAAAAATAGAGTCAACAGAAGGAGAAGGCGCCTTCCTTTCAGCGGCAGGCTTCGGCAGAAAGGGATCCGCCAGGAACCTGCGGGCCCACGGCTCTGGGATGAGGCCAGCTAAGTGATGAAGGCAATAAAACAACACACACAAGTCCTTGTCAGCCTCCCCGACTGGCCCGCATGCAGTTGTCTGCTGTCAAAACCCCGAGAAGTCTGGAACAGGACTCTCGGGAGAGCCAGCCCAGCCGCCCGCTCGCCCGCCCGCCCGCCCGCGGAGGCAACAGCAGCCTGGGGAATTTCCCCCGGCTCGGCTCAGCTCAGCATCACGCCCAGGACCCGTCCTCCCCTGGTGCTGGGACACAGCGGGGCCACACAGGCAAGAAGAGGGGCAGAGATGAGCTTCTCGGGAGTGGAAGGAAGTGCCGGCGAGGAGCTCTGGATTCCATAGCGCTGATTGTCAGCGACCAATCAGCCCAGCCAGGGGGCCGTGTCAGTGTGACAGGGAGAGAGAGGAGGAGATGACAAGGGCTTCGCGGAGAAGCAGGACAGCCCCCAGCCTCCAGCATAAGTTGGGCAGCATTGGGAGTCCCTCCTCCATGCTTTTTCTCAATAATCAGACACAAATCGAATCAATGGAAGTCAAAAGCCTCCTCGGAGCGAACACTCAGGAAGTTTCCTCCGCATCTCCGGGAGAAGCCTAACTACAGGCTGATCCTCTGGGGACACCAAATCACTGGAAAGACAATAATGACACTTTGATGTGAGCTTTGTGAACCCAGGCGTCGTAGCTGGGGATAATGCCTGAGACCGGACTCCCCATTTGACAAGTAGAAATTTAGACAGAAAAGGTGCAGCATGTCACCTGGTGTTTGGCTTTTCTGCTTCTCTTCTCAGGGAATAATTCAGACAAGCACTGCATGAAGAGGAGTGCTTAAGGATACTTTCCCCTCGTTAGGGCTCCTAAGTTTCCCCCAGACAGTCTATGATATGTGGTTTGTAATGAGGCACAGGCACAGGGAAGTTTGAGAAAGTCTTGGCTGAATGGCCAGGAGGAAGAAGAATGGTTTTCTCCAGTGATTATTGCAGAACAAAGTAAGGGAAGTCGGATTTATTTTCCCCTATGCTATTTTATTAGTGAATCTGTAAGAGGAGAGAGAGAGAGAGAGAGAGAGAGAGAGAGAGAGAGAGAGAGAGAGAGAGAGAGAGAGAGAGAGAATTGTGTGTGTTTGAGTTACAATGAATGGACAGAGTACAGTAAAACTTTAGAATTGATTGATTGATGATGGACTGACTGATTAACATGTTTGAACCACATCAAATAATGCTCAATGGCTACTCTTAGCTTGGTGTTCGGAGGTTGATCCTTACATTGCTGAGGGAACTGATCATAAAGTGCCTGGATCAAATTATGGGCCTCTAGCACGAAAAGCATGCCTTCAGACCTTTGAACTATGGACCTCCAGCACCTTTGCTCACTTTTCCTTTGTTTTTGTTTTGTTTTATTTTGTTTTTTGGATCACACTCGGTGACGCTCAGGGTTTACTCCTGGCTATGCGCTCAGAAATCCCTCCTGGCTTGGGGGATTGCTGGGTGTGGAACCGAGGTCCTAGATTAGCACATGTAAGGCAAACACCCTACCACTTGAGCCATCACTATTCCTTTTCATTTTTACTTTTTGCCATAGCTGCCAGTACTCAGAATACTAGGAACAAAATCTAGGCCTCTTGCATGCAAAGAATGCACTCCAGTCCTTTGAACCATCTTCATAGTCCTTGCCTTTTATAACTTTCCAGAAAATATTGTCTTGTGCTAGCCATGAGTTAATAGAAAGATATAAAAGCTCTTGAGGTTATTCATTTTTCCAATGGTATACATGGAATGAAGCATTAATTTTGGTTGTTTTTAACCTTTAAGTAGAAGCATTTTTTGGACCTTATGTTAAGATAGCAGTGTTGAAGAGCACTGTTTAAAAGGGAGTGCTGGATTCCAGGAAGATCAAGAACGAGCACCCCAAATGAGTTACAAAAGGAGGCCCCATGAAGTTCTACATCAATGTGCAGCATTATAAAAAAAAAAAAAGAAAAGAAGTTTCTGAGATGAGGAAGGACATTTTCCTGGGTGAGTCGTGCACACACTCTACCTGGTGGGATGAGTGGTCAGCTTTGTTCCCTCCTATTCAGTGGCTAGCAACCTGTGGACAAATTTAAATCCTTTTTTTCCAATTGCTCACACAGATATTCTGCCAAGACAGAATATATCCTACTACTGAAATGTTCCATGAGTAAAATTAAGCCCAGAGGACAGATTTTGAACTCTACATTCCAAACTAGGCGTTTTCATTGAGGAGTTAGAAATGCATTCATTATTTTTAAAAATCTAATTAAAATATATTTGATGAAATGTTTGCTTTTATCAGCATCAACTGTTCCTGACATTGAAAAATATGGATAACATAATAAAGGAAATGTTTAACAAGGGAATGAGATTTAAAGCCTCCAGACCAAATTAAGATTAATACTGTTTGTAAAACAGGTTCAATACTTACACTGTATACAGTGATAATGAAGCATGAAAATGATAAAAGTGCATGAATACAAATTATTTAGTCAATTAGATAATTGGTCGGCTATTAAAATTGGTCAATAAAAGTGACATCGTCACTTATTAAAAATACAATGAATTTTGGGGTGTTGGAGAGCCATTACAGGCATTGGCTTTGCACCTGGCCAACCATAGTGCCCTCTACTTCATATAGTACCTTAAGTGCTACTATGAATGACACCTTAACAGAGGCAGAAGTAAGTAAGCCCTGAGCACTGATATGTGTGGCCCAAAAGCAAATAAATAAAACAAAATTTTAAAATGTTAATGCAATTTTAAGTTTACTATGTTTCTGCTCCTTCCTATAAAAAGAAACAACTCCTATTTTAGATAACCAATTAATTTTTTTAAGTATATAAAATATTTATTACATCAATTAAACTTGAAATAATTAATTTATTTTTGGTTTTTGATTTTTGGGCCACACCCGGTGATAATCAGAGGTTACTCTTGGCTATCTGCTCAGAAATCGTGCCTGGCTTGGGGGACCATATGGGATACCAGGGGATCAGTCCATCCTAGGCTAGCGCAGGCAAGGCAAATGCCTTACAGCTTGCACCATCGCTCCAGCCCCTAAACTTGCAATAATTCCAAGGAGTTGACCTTATTCAATGATGTAACACCAGTACTTAATCCAATAAATAATTGCTATTCCATTGGCAGATCAAGATATTTCAGCACAAATTTTAAAACACCACCATTTAACCTCTGGTAAAAGGCAAACCAACAACATTTATGTGCCTACACCTATTTGCTTAAAAAAGAATAAAAAGAGTTTGTTCAGAAAACTGTCTTCAGAGCAGCTTACAGGAAGAGCTTTGTAAAGTCTTAAAGTACAACAGGTAGATAATATAGTGGGATAGAGCTCTTTCTTGCACATGGTTCATGAGGGTTCAGTCTCCAGCATCATATATGGTACCCTGAACCGATCAGGAGAGATCCTTGAGCCCAGAGGCAGGAATAAACCCTGAGTGCAGCAAGATATGCCATCAAGACAAAAGAGTTATAATCTTTTTAGAGAAAAAGTATCTGTCTTTTGTACCTAACATCTATTAACAGAACAAAATGAGGAGACTATGCTATAGAACCTTTGCTTTGCACAGGGTTCATCCAAGTTCAACCCCTGATTTCTGGTATCCGATATGATTCCCCAAGTGCTCCCGGAAGTGATCCTTGGGAGCAGAGGCTAGAGTAAGCCCTGAGCACTGTACTCTTGGCCAAAACAAAAAAACATAAAAATAAGGACCAAACACTTACTAATCTCACTCTGTGACAAATTTTACTCTAGTGGCCTAACACCTCAGTTTTCAAAACGCCCTTATAGGCAGATTATTAGGTGCATATAAGCATAAAGCTGAGGAAGAAGAGATAGAAAGAGCTTGCCTTGGTAGCCACACTAGATACAGGCCAAATAAACAGTCTCAAAATGCTTCCCAGAAAAAAAGAGATAAAATTTGAACATAGGTTAGGCCTCCTATATATTTTTTTATTTGGGGGACCACTCCCAGCAGTGCTTAAGTCTTCTCCTGGCTTTGTGCTTGGGGATAATCCTAGTAATACTTAAGGGTTCCTGTACTATGAGGGGCCTCCAGCTTGCAAAGCAGACTTTAGCCCATTGAGCTAAAGTCACCTTCAGTGCAGCCCTTCAAAGTACTTTTGACTAAGCTTACCAAATTATTTATAATTCACACAATTACATGGATGTAGGCAAAGTGGAAGTGAGACAATTCTAAGTTAAAGTAGAACAACTCATTTTACACCAAAAATTTAGAAGTTTCTTATGCCACAGAAAAAGCTTGACACTATAAAAAGCAGATAATTTCTATTTTCTTTTTTGAATTTGGGACCATGCCAGCAGTGTTCAGAGGTTACTCCTGAATCTGCACTCAGGAATTACTCCTGGCTGACTCAGGGGAGCATAAAAGGTATCAGAGATTTGAGCCCAGGTTGACTGTGTACAAGGCAAAAATGCCCTACTCAATTAACTCAGCATTTGAATTCAGCATTTCTTCACCATAAGAATTCTTTGAGATTGTCAAGGATCATCATAAAACAGAAAGAATTCATCAAATAGCTGGCTGATAACTTTCTGCAATTGTTATTGTCAAGAAAGTAAATCAGGAAGAACTGAGCATAGAGAATATAACATTAAGGTGTGAGTATATGTGTGTGTGTTTGTGTAGTGTATGTGTACACCCCCTACACACAAAGAAAAACTATCATGTGCAACTCAAATCCAATTGGACTCTCTCCATAGCTGATGACTGCTTAATCAATATCACGACTATATGGCTCCTCAACACATAATTAGGTTTTATAACCAATTTGAGTATAGTTCTCTTATTATAATAACCTTTCCCAAGCTTTAATCCAACTTCCCCATGGCATAAACATTTGCTTTCTAGAACAAAGCATATAGCAATCCTTGCTAGCCTAGGAACATTAAGTCAAATATAGCCCCTCCAGAATCTGACATTCAAGGCTCAGCCATCTACCCTGGGTTTACCTGCTTTTCCATCTTTACTTTCCAACATCCTGTGCTCTGCAACTACCATGTTACTTACTATTTTAAAAAACACCACAGTCTTTGATCTTGGTCATATGTTTTGCTTAGAATAACATTCTGTGTGAATCCTTGGAGAACTTAACTATTTATCCTGCAAGGCCCAGCTTATGTTTTCTTCTTGGGAAAGTCTTTCTCCAGATTTCCAAAGTGATGTAATCACTTTTACCTCTGCATTTCCACTGCATTTTTAATAGTCTTATACTTCAGAACAAATAATATTGTGCTAAATAAAGCAGTGCCTTTTAACCTATTTAACTAGGATCCTTTGATATTCCCAGAGGCTGGCACACAAATATAGGAGAAGAGAGTTCATCTTTTAATGCCTCTTCTTCATAGCCAAAAGCAGCTTGAAGAATGTAAAAGTTTTATCATTTAGAAATATGAAGGAGTATGAGTTCAGGAGCCACATACACATAATCACCCTTCAACCAGCAGTCAGTGGTTTAAGAAAAAAAAATGCAACTATATTGAGAGTGGCCCCACTATGGTTAAATCAAAACATTAAACTGTTTATCCATAACAGAAGAGTGCCATAGACTCAGGATATTAGAATCAGGTTTCACTCTGTCCCCTGCATGGTCTACACTACCCTAAATGCTTCTCTTCTGCAGCTTGTCTTACTGACCTCTGAGGCTCTTCTGGGTTACAGAAAAACTGTGGGCAAAGAACCTCAGCTACTTGGATCTTAAAAGTGTTTGGAGGCCACATCTCCTCTCCCACTGCCTTTTCCTACCGTGTGATCACTGTTACTACCTAACATCAAACCATCACAACAGTGGTTAAGTCTGAGCATCTCGTGAATGTTGGCCAGGACACCAATGACTTAACAGTAAGTTCAGCCAAGAGACTTGGTGATCTAAATTCAGTGTGTGGGGAAGGTAGAAGGACCCAACCACAGATCTTAGGTCTGCTATGGCTTCAGTGTCTGGTATCTGGTTTCCCCAACTAGGGATGGGAACAACATTTCCTCTTGGCTCTGTGGTAGGTAGGAGACACACACATTCCTGAGTCCCTAACCAGCATCCTAAGACCATTTGAGAAAAAACACACATTCTCCTAACTCTACACTCTGCACATATACTCCAATTATGAGCACCTCTTGTTTGAATTACCAGAGCTCATTCCCACTTCAGGGTCTGTATGTTTCCTTGGCTTTTCCTTAGATTCTGCTGGCATGGCATGGCAGGGCTTCTAGTCAGAGCATTTTCCCTGAAGCACCAAACACTTCCCAAGACATTGCTCTCTTTGCTGACTTTTGTTTTTGGTGCAGGGAATCCAAACCAGGGTCTCCTGAGCTCTAATGTTGTGGTATGTCTTTACTCTTTATTTAGCACTCATCTCTCTATAGAACCACCTGATTAGATCACTTGTTTTTATACTTCTCCACAATGGTTATGTTTGCTCCTCTCAAAATCTTTGTGTGTGTGTGTGTGTGTGTGTGTGTGTGGTCTTTACTGTTTCCCAAGTGCCTCAAATAAAGTCCAGAACATTCCACATATTTGGCACACATTTCCTGGATATTGATCTTTGACTATTGAAAGACAATAGTATCTTGGAAGAATCTGGGAAGTACCACAATGCTAATGATTACATATTTAACCCTCTGTCAGAAGCACCTACAAGCAAAGACCAACCGCTAACTCCAAACTAAACAGGAATTAATAAGACAGACTGGCTGATTCTCACATCTAGAGCTGGAGAACTATGCATACATGTAAATTATATGTCTGTAATAAATCAGCACATTTGCTGGATCTTCATTTCACATTTTTCTTCCTTTATTTTGTTAGAGTTATTTGAATTGTTCTTGACCAAGTGATCCCTAAAAGAAACTGGCAAGATCCTTAATCTCTGAGGCATCAACTAGAACAAATGGCTTCAGAATATCAGGAGATATGGAATGAAGGCAATTTCTCTTTCCTCCCAGGGAACTGACTGAAGACAAGATACAGAAATCCTCCTGAGCCTGACCCTAGCATCCCTATTTCTGATTAGACGAGCCTGAGAGGAGGCCTAATAAATAAATAACCATGGCAATGTTCCATTATGTATGAAGGTTATTTTCCAGTGGTCACCTACATGGACATGGTTTTCAATTAGGCTCTTTTCAATTAGCAGCAGTGTGTCAATCTACTAAACAGAAATACAAAATTGTCATTGACAGAAAGCAGAAAACAGGTAGTCTTACTATATATAAATGGAATGAACATCCTCAACCCAAGCCTTAACACAGTCTTTTTCTCTCTAACTTACTCTGTCCGGCTTTCCTTTAATTTCCATTTAAGAAATGCATCATTATCTTCTTTGTTACCTAAAATAAATTGGCATCTATTGAACTCATATGTGAAGGAAACTTTGGACCACTTTATAGGGCAGTGCTGGTCAAGCTTTTTATACCTGCAAACAAGACTAGTGCCTATTCTGCATAACCCCCTATGGACTTGAACTCATCCCATCCACATCACCTCCTGAATATGTCTTCCCTCTTTTATACTCATATGCTGTACTAAAGGAGCTACCAACTATGTAGGCTGATGAGCTAGTCTCAGTAGCAGTCTTTTTGCCTCAATTCTAACAGTGTCTAAATCATTCTTCATATCTACCCAAGGAGTTTTTAAATTAAACCATCACCAGCCCTATCAGAAGCACTGCTGTGCTTCTGAAACATTCTCCTTCACCTATCACAATTTCTCCTTCACCCAACCTCCTGCAACAGTTTTACCTTTGTTCTGGCCTGTCCCGCTCACATCTTCCCATTCATCTATGACCTAATATGCAGAGTTGCAGAACTCACCATGTTGTTTAATATTTCAGAATACTAGCACAATATTTTTCCATGGCTCAGAATTCCTCCTTCCTTCCTTAGGCCTTCCTTCCTTCCTTCCTTCCTTCCTTCCTTCCTTCCTTCCTTCCTTCCTTCCTTCCTTCCTTCCTTCCTTCCTTCCTTCCTTCCTTCCTTCCTTCCTTCCTTCCTTCCTTCCTTCCTTCTTTTCTTCCTTCCTTCTTGGTCACACCCAGAACTACTCGGGTTTCTCCTGGCTCTGCGCTCAGAAATTGCTCCTGCAGGCTCGGGGAACCCCTGTCCTTCTGCATGCAAGGCAAATGCTATAGCTCCATGCTATCTCTCTGGTCCCAGGGCTTGGAATTTCTTATGTCATTACTTGCCATTCCTGAACGCCTTATTCCCCAAGATCCAACTTAAACACAAACCCTTTCTTCAAAACATACCCCCACACTCCCCACACTCAGCAAGAGTCAATCCCATCCAGTTTGTACCATATTATTATAGCATTTTGCTTTTACTCTGATTTCTTCAGGAGAGTCTTCATCTTGCATTTTTCCCTCTTCTGTGTCCTTGTCCCCAAACACATCATCTTCTTAGAGACTCTCAAATATTTACAGAAATGTGGGACTACCATTGCCTCTGAAACTCTTACTGAACTGTTCCCTCAGGCTGAGAAGAGGTCTACCCTCTCAGATTATTACAATGCCTAACACATAGGGATGCTCGTTTTATATATGTGGATCTATTTTAAATGGAATGGGGAAAGGTACCTCGACTGATTTCTAATTAGCTCATTTTTTTCAACCTAAATCTAAAAATGCTCCTTGAGGTAATAAAATACTATTGGGCAATAATTTACTCCACAATGATTCAACCTCTAAAACTGACTTTCTAATAAAAATTCAACTAATTGGGCCCGGAGAGATAGCACAGTGGCGTTTGCCTTGCAAGCAGCCGATCCAGGACCAAAGGTGGTTGGTTCGAATCCCGGTGTCCCATATGGTCCCCCGTGCCTGCCAGGAGCTATTTCTGAGCAGACAGCCAGGAGTAACCCCTGAGCACTGCCGGGTGTGATCCAAAAACCAAAAAAAAAAAAAAAAAAAAAAAAAAAAATTCAACTAATTGAGGCATTTTTGGATAACAAAACTGTCCAAACACACTTTCAACTTTGAATTGCCTAGCAGTGGAAAGGCTATTGATTCACTCCAGCAGAAAGGGGATTTTTGGAGAGATACCTTCCCCCCATATAAGATCACAAGGGGAAAGGGTGTATTTTCCCAAATGCTAAAAACCACTGTTAAAATCCAAGTTACTAATAAATGATCAGCATTCTTCAGAAATCCAGTGTCAGGCCAACATATAGGTACCATTTCAGAAAAGCAAGCAGTTTGAGGAGGCAAGATTTGGTTTAAAAGATGTTCCACACCAGACCAAGGATTATCCAATTTTATGAGCCACTCTCCCAACTCACAGAAAGTTACTAAAGGTCAGCCAAAATAAAAGAAGCAGATTTTTTTCTGCCATCAGTCACAGTGCCCAGCGCTATGCCCAGAGGCACTTAAAGAACTAGTCTCCCCTTGGTAGAGAAAAGTGAGGAACAGTTTCAGCAGCAAAGAAGCACAACAAAGAAGTGATGACAGTGGCTTGTTTAAACTCACAGGGGGCAAAACATCCCTTCTCCTCTGGTTGCTGATCCACAAGCATAAAATTTAAATTAATAGGGCCAGAGAGATAGCACATGGTAGGGCATGTGCCTTGCATGCAGCCAATTCAGGACAGACAGTGGTTCAAATTCTGGCATCCCATATGGTCCCCCGCTCCTACCAGGAGCAATTTCTGAGAACAGAGCCAGGAGTAACTCCTGAGTGCCACCGGGTGTGACCCAAAAACCAAAAATAAATAAATAAATAATATATCAGTGCTTTAGATGCAATGTCCATTTGTACCCCCCCCCATTTCCCTGCAATCAATTTTGAGTGCTATTATTTGAGATGAGAAGAGAAAGTATAACATGCATTTAAGAAACTGACAGGTTCATATTTTGTTGTTCTTTTAAAATGGAAACTTGGCCACACACAGACTGTTCTACACCTTTGTAAGAATGGATTTTTCCTTTTATAAATTTTTAAGAAGTCCCTTGAAGCTCTAACTGAAATAAATCTACGCTGTGGATGAAAATACAAAATGGTAGTCTCTTTGGAAGACACTTTGGCAGTTCCTTATGAAACTAAACATACCTCCCATCACCTTAATATACAACGAGCATGGGGGTTCCCTGCTAATTATCAATTGAGTGGAAAACAGCATCCACACCAAAACCCACGTGTGGGTATTTATTACAGCTTTATTCCTTGCTGCCAAAAAATGTAGGAGCAACCAAGACATCCTACAGTAGGATAATTAATCAATAGACATTCAGACAACAAGGTATCAAGCTAGGAAGGACATAGAGAAAACACAAGGGCTTATCACTAATGGGTGAGGTCAGTTGGAAAAGGGTACAAATGCTATGATTGCAACTGGAAATATCCTGAAAAAGGTAAAACTCTGATGACAGTAATATGTGCATTGCCACCAGGAATAAGTGAGGAAGGAGGAATAGAGAAGGGCTTTTTAGAGCAAGAAAATGCTCTCTAAGATTCCATAATAGTCCAGATAATGGACAAGATGAAGTGATTCCTAATGAAAACTATGATCTACCTACAGGTGGTAATGTGTTAATGCTGATGCAAGTTCATTGACTAAAAAATGCAGTGCTGACTTGGGGGTATATGGATGAAAGGAAGCTACACAAGGGTGAAGTCAGGAACATGGTTAGTCTGCTTTCTGCTTTATGTTCCTGATAATCTGAAATTGTTTTTTGAAAAGGTTGTTAGGCATGAACTTGTTGACAGGAGCCTTGTGTTTTATCCTCAGTTCTTTATGGTCCCTGAGTACTACTGGGAATGACCTCCTCCCCCATAAAAATATTCTTCACTAAATGAGACTTTAGGTTGTTCGTCATTGTAAGATAAAGTGTGTCTAAGCTGAGTATAGCATCTTTTCTACATGATAAATAAATATATTGGATTCGTGTTTTAGTTTTAAAATATAAACACATATTCTCTACAAATACAAATTTTCTTGAAGTAAGATTTTTAAACAAATTTTAGTTTTCTTTTGAAATATATAAATATATCTATAGAAAAATGACGTAGAAATAAAAAGTTAAGAGAAAAAAGGTCTGCCACATAGGAAGGTAGGAGAGAGGGCAGGAAGGAAACTGGAGACTTTGATGGCAGAAAATGTGCACTGGTGAAGGGTTTTGGACATTGCATGACTGAAACTCAATCACGAACAACTTTTTAACAGTGATTCAACTAAAGAATTTATAAACAAAAATTATATAGAAAAATACAAGTTAAATGCTACAAAGGTGGAGAAACCCTGTATCTCCAAGCCAAGAGAATTACCTTTCTAATTTCTCCAACATTTATTGTGCCTATACAAATCAAAACAACAAAACCTTGCCACACCAGCACACCAGCTCCCCTTTCTTTTTTTCTTCCTCTTGGTGTTGTTTCGTTGCTGGGTTTTTTTTTAGCTGTTGTTGTTGTGTGTTTTGTTGTTGCTTGTTTTGGTTTGTTTGTTTGTTTTGCTTTTTCTTTCTTTTTTTAAATCTATATTTATAGCTTCTAGACTGGCTCCTCCAAGCTTTTTTTTCCTTCTTCCCAACAGAACCACAAAACTTGAATCATCTTGTTTTGCTTCAAAGATTGGGGGGGGGGGGGGAGAGTGGATGCTATCAGGAGCAAACAGTCACATGAACATTGAGTGGAAATAAAAATTGATCAGATCTAAACACCAAACCCAAGGTCAACAACAACAGAATCAAGATAACCCAATCTACAGCAAGCTACAAACAGAGGGGATCTGTTACACTGGTAGTCCAGGGGGCAAGGGGGCGGTATGTGATGCATGCTGGGAACAGGGATGGAGGGAGGACAACACTGGTGGTGGGAGTGGCCTTAATTCACTGCCACTATGTATCTTAAATATAACTTGGAAAGATTTGTAATTCACATTGGTCAGGATAAAAAAATATTTAAAATAATACGTGAAGTACATGAGTAAACTTTTCCTTACATTATGCATATGTCATTTCATTTAATCAACCAAAATACCTACCTGTTCATAAGACATGCTTGTATTGAGCCACAAATACTTGCTTAATGCTTACCCAGAGTCAATATCCAAGCATATTTAACACACTAACACTGGCTCTGCTTTCATACTTCAGAGTGTGTATGTTGGGAAGTGATTCTAATACATAAGAGATTCTAATACAGTTTCTGTTGTCATGGCCCCAACACAAAGAAACCAGAGAACACATGGATTCCACCAAAAAAGTTTTAAAATAATATTTCCTGGGGCCGAAGCAATAGCGCAGTGGTAAGGCATTTGCCTTGCACACAGCTGACCCAGGAAGGACCTCAGTTCAATCCTCAACATCCTCAACGTCGGTAAGCCAGGAGCGATTTCTGAGCGTATAGTCAGGAGTAACCCCTGAGCGTCACTGGGTGTGGCCGAAAAAACAAAAAATAAAATAATATTTTCCTTTCTAGGACTCCTCTCTTTTAGAATTACTTTGTAAAATACTGCCTGTGTCTCCAATGAGTGAAAAATGGCTGGTATAAGAACAGATTAGTATAAGGGTCTCTGCTGTGTAGGGATCATGATGAAAGCAAAGCAGCTACAGAAGATTATTTTATCTTATAAGTGATTGGATGCCAACTGAATTCTACAAAACACAAAACATACACACTTAAGAAAGGAGAACTGGAGTTGCTGTATCTGGGGAGAAAAGGGATGAGGAAAGTATAAAGGCTGGAAGATATAAGATAGCTAGACTGGGAGAAGAGGCTTCTGCATCAGGGAAGGGGTTAAATTTCCCTGAAGTTCATAGTATGGCAGATAATAAATGTTTGTCACAGTATGTCCCTCTACCTGATGTTGGATGGTAATAATTAACTCTAAGTTAAAAAACTGGGGAGAAGAATTCAGAAGATTTGATTGGGAAAGACTTGATCTAGAAAAAGCAGTGGAAGACAGCATGGCTACCATGCCAAAGAAGCATAAAATTAAAGCCAGAAGATCAATGATTCATGAGTGGATTTATGTGTTTACTTGCCCATTCAACAAATATCTTCTTAGCAACTGCAAGTCAGAGGCAATGCAGATGGCAGAAAATAAGGAATTAAGCAAAAGACAATGAGCAGTGATAAAGCTGCTCCAGCTTTGGACATTAGGTTGCATTTGTTTCAAGCAACAGAGAGCACAGTAAGATGAATGTTTTGCTCACCTTAGTGCCCTGCCTCTTTGTCTCCCTTCCCATACAGACACTGGTATACAAAGACCTACAGCCAGATATTTGTAGGATTTTCACTGCAAAACAGCTTCATTTTCATTTCTCTCAAGCACACACAGATCATTCTAAAGTATAATTCAGATGCTGCAGCACAAAACAATGTCAATAAATTGATGAATAGTAAAATCATCCCAAGCCCTTTTGTTTCCTGCCACAATGGTACAGAATTAGAAATCAATCAGAAAAAGTGCAAACATCTCTAGACTAAATGATATGTTTCTCAATAACTAGTGAGTCAACAAAGAAATCAAAGCAGACATTTAAAATATCTAAAACCAATGAAAATGGGAACAATAGTTATCAGAACTTATGAGATGCAGCAAAAGCAATACTAAGCAGAAAAGTAGTACAAAGCAAGCCTTCATCATAAAACAAGAAAAATCCTAGGGCCAAGGAGATGATACAGCAAGTAAGGTGCCTGTCTCACATGTAACCAACCTGAATGTAATCTCTGGTACCACATACAGTTTTGCTTGAGCACTTTCAGGAAAGATCTCTCAACACAGCCCTGAGTGAAAAAAAAAATGGAGGAGAAAGAGAAAGAGGGAAAAAAGCAGGAGGATAAGAAGAATGAGATGGCAGGGTAAAAGGGGGGAGGAAAGAATGTGGAGGAGGGGAAGAGAAAGGAGGAGAACAAAAGAAGGAGGAGGAGGAAGAGAAGGAAGGAAGAGTAAAAGAACAGAGAGGAGGCAGATGAGAAGGAGGGAAAGATCCAGAGTAAACAATTTAACCTTACACCAAAATAAATTTTTTTTTTGTCCCCCAATTCACAATACATACCCGGCAAGGGGCCTGTGTTGAGGTGTATATGGGGTGCCTTTACTGTACCTCCTCTTTCTATACAGCCAGTGTAAAGAACACAGCCTGTGGTAAGATTTGGGAGGCCTTATCTTATCTTTTATTTATTTTATTTTTTTTTCTTCAGAGCAAACTAAAGTTGTTTTTTTTTTGTTTTTTTTTAAAGTAAAAATTCATTTAAAGGACAAAATTGATTAACATAATGAGGTAAACTAATATAACATAATATAGTGACATAACATAACATATAATATAATTGATATAATAATAATACATGTAAGTCAAAGAAAATTTCTGATTAAAAACACAATTTTTTTTTCATAATGGCTTACATATCTTTCACTGTAGTATTTTGGATACATATTCACATTGAATCAGGGGAATACCCATCACCTAATATGTCCTCTTCTCAATCAAAAATCAAATATGCTGAAAATAGGCAGAGTCCTGTCTAGAGGCTTCCAACCTCAGTTTGAGAGAGGATGTGAAAAAAATAATTAAAATACCACAACAATACACACACACAAAAAAAATATCAAATTAAATAACCGATAAGCACCACAACAATAAAGACAGGCACCACACAATAATCTCGGTTCTGAAATCAAATCATACTCAAGTGCAAAAAAGAAAGAAAAAGACAAAACAAAATAAAATAAAATATTGGAGACATCAACCTTAATCTCCACACCAAAATAAAGACGTCAAAAAAATAGATCATTTATTCTCCTCTTGCTGCTTTCGTGGTATGTGGAAGACTTCTACTTTATCTTGGATGGTAAAATCAGTCCTGTTTCTAAAGATCTTGGTGGCTGTGCAGATCAGGGAATGGAGTTTATGAAGTCTTTCTTTATGGTTCTAGAAGTTATGCTTCTTCAATGTCATTTTTTTGTTTTCTATGTGTTCTAGGTGTTTCAGAATAGTGCTACCATTCTGTGTTTTTCTTTTGTCTTCTGACTTACTTCGTTTAACATAACATGATCTAGGTCCATCCACGTTGCTGCAAAGTCTGTGATTGTATCATTTCTAACTGCCATGTAATATTCCATTGTATATACTTACCACATCTTAATGATCCATTCATCTGTTGTTGGACATCGAGGTTGGTTCCAAGATTTGGCTATTATACTGAGTGCTGCAATAAATAGTGGGGTGCATATGTATTTTGGAATGAATGTCCTTCCATCTTGCGGATATATGCCTAGGAGAGCAATTGCTGGGTCAAATGGCAGCTCAATTCTAAGTTCTTTGAGCACTCTCCAGACTTTTTTCCATAGATGTTGGACCAAGGGGCATTCCCACCAGCAATGAATGAGAGTTCCTTTCATACCACATCCTCTCCAACAAAGGTTGTTCCCATTATTTTTGATGTGAGCCAACCTCACTGGTGTGAGGTGGTATCTCATTGTTGTCTTGATTTGGATCTCCCTGATGATGAGCGAAGGTGAGCATGTTTTCATGTGTTTGTTGGCCATCCTTCTCTCTTCCTCAGAGAAATGTCTATTCATTTCGTCTCCCCATTTTTTTATGGCTTCGTTTGGTTTTGAAGGGCTCAGATTTCTGAGTGCTTTGTATGTTCTAGATATCAGCCCTTTATCTGATATATCAAGTGAAAAGATTTTTTCCCATTCTGTTAGCTGTCTTCTTGCATTAAGTAGGGTTTCTTTTGCCATGCAGAAGCTTTTTAGTTTGATATAGTCCCATTTGTTTATAGTTGATGCTAACGTTTTTGCCATTGGTGCTCCGGTCTCAAAGACCCTTTTGATATAAAGGTCTTCGAGTGTTCTGCCTATTTTATTCTCGATAAACTTTATAGATTCAGGTCTGATTTCCAGATCTTTGATCCATTTTGAGTTGACTTTTGTATAAGGAGTGAGATATGGGTCGATTTTCACTTTCGTGCATATGAGTTTCCAGTTGTACCAACACCATTTGTTGAATAGGCTTTTTTTGTTCCATTTCAGATTCTTGCCTCTTTTATCAAATATTAGTTGGCTATATATCTGGGGGTTTATGTCTGGGAATTCTGTTCTAATCCACTGGTCTGAGGTCCTGTCTCTGTTCCAGTACCATGCTGTTTTTATTACTATGGCTTTATAGTATAGTTTCAAGTTAGGTAAGGAGATACCTCCCAACTTCTCATTTTTCAGAATGTGTTTAGCTATCCTGGGTCTTTTATGGTTCCAAATGAATTTTATAATTGATTGTTCTATTTCTTTAAAGAATTGTGTCTGGATTTGGATAGGGATTGCATTAAATCTATATAGCAGTTTGGGTAAAATAGTCATTTTGACTATGTTAATTCTACCTATCCATGAGGATGGGATGTTCTTCCATTTCTTTAGATCGTCGTCAATTTCTTTCTGAAGTGTTTTGAAGTTTCCCTGGTATAGATCTTTCACTTCTCTTGTAAGGTTGATTCCTAGGTATTTGATATTTTTTGATACTATCTTAAATGGAATTGTATTTTTAATCTCTCTCTCCTCAACTTCATTGTATATAAAAACGCTACTGTCTTTTGTGTATTGACTTTGTATCCAGCCACTTTACTGTATTGGTTGATTGTTTCTAGGAGTTTTTCTGTGGATTCTTTAGGGTTTTTGATGTATATCATCATATCATCAGCAAATAGAGCTAGCTTGTGTTCCTCTTTCCCTACTTGAATTCCTTTGATTCCCTTCTCTTGTCGGATTGCTATTGCTAGGACTTCTAAGGTTATATTGAATAAGAGTGGAGAGAGTGGACAGCCTTGCCTAGTTCCTGACCTTAGTGGGAATGCTTCTAGCTTCTCGCCATTAAGTATAATGTTGGCTGTAGGCTTTTCATAAATAGCTGTAACTATCTTAAGGAAGGTGCCTTCTAACCCTATTTTGCTGAGTGTCTTTAACATGAACGGATGTTGGATTTTGTCAAACGCCTTCTCTGCATCGATTGATATGATCATGTGGTTTTTGTCCTTCATGTTGTTGATGTGGTGTATAATGTTTATTGATTTGCGTATGTTGAACCAACCTTGCATTCCTGGTATGAATCCCACTTGATCGTGATGTATGATCTTTTTGATGAGGTGTTGGATTCGGTTTGCTAAGATTTTGTTAAGTATCTTTGCATCAATGTTCATTAGTGAGATTGGTCTGTAGTTTTCTTTTTTGGTGGTGTCTTTGCCTTCTTTAGGAATGAGTGTGATATTAGCCTCATAAAAGGAGTTGGGGAGGATTCCTGTTTTTTCTATGGTTTTGAAAAGCCTATGGAACAGTGGTAATAAGTCTTCTTGAAATGTTTGATAGAATTCACCTGTAAATCCATCTGGGCCTGGGCATTTGTTCTTAGGGAGTCTTTTAATTACGTCTTCAATTTCCTCTGAAGTGATTGGACTGTTTAGAGTTTCTAGGTCTTCCTTTTCCAGTCTTGGAAGAGGGTGTTTGTCCAAGAATCTGTCGATTTCTGGTGGGTTCTCTAGCCTAGTTGAATATAGTTGTTCATAATATGATCTCATGATATGTTGTATTTCTTGGGGTTCTGTTGTAATCTCTCCCCTTTCATTCGTGATCCTAGTGATTTGGGTGTTTCCCTCTTTTTTTTGGTAAGTTTTGCCAATGGTTTGTCTATCTTATTTATTTTTTTCGAAAAACCAACTCCTGGTCTCATTGATTTTTTGTATTGTTTTCTTAGTCTCTATGTTGTTTATTTCTGCTCTGGTTTTTATGATTTCTTGCCTTCTGGTTGTGGTTGGATTTCTCTGTTGCTGTTGTTCCAATTCTTTGAGGTGATCTTTTAAACTGTTGGTTTTGTTATTTTCCTGTTTCTTAACATAGGCCTGTAATGCTATGAGTTTCCCCCTAAGTACTGCTTTTGCTGTATCCCATAAATTCTGACATGTTGTCTCTTCATTGTCATTCGTCTCAAGGAATCTTTTTATTTCCTCCTTGAGTTGTTCTTTGATCCAGCTGTTGTTAAGCAGTATGTTATTCAATCTCCAGGTATTAGTTTTCCTCCATTGCTTCTTCTTGACATCAATTATAAGCTCTGTTGCATAGTGATCTGAAAGGGTACTTCTAATGATCCTTACCTTTGTGGTCTTATATAGGTTGGCTTTGTATCCTAAGACATGATCTATTCTGGAGAAGGTTCCATGTGGGTTTGAGAAGAATGTGTATTCTACTTTCTGGGGATGGAGGGCTCTATATAAGTCTATTAGCCCTAATTCTTCTAATTTTTCATTTAGAGCTCTTATTTCTTTACTATTTTTCTGTTTGGAGGATCTGTCCAGTGGTGATAGTGGAGTATTGAGGTCCCCTACTATTATCACAATTCCCTTCATGTGTTTCTCCAGGTTTGTCAGTAGTTGCCTCACATATTTTGGTGATTTTACATTAGGTGCATAGATATTGACCAGGGTTAGTACTTCTTGATCTAATGTTCCCCTGATCAGTAAGTAGTGCCCCTCTTTGTCTCTGAT